>NC_135364.1:26035625-26658750 GCF_051622035.1 Arctopsyche grandis | reverse complement strand
CTCAATAGCCACGCGCCAAAAGCGACCAAAACAATAGCTTACGAAAATAAAGCTGTCTCTTTCTCTCGTATTGATTCATCGATCAACAAGAATATGCAAGCGAACAGTCAAAAACATGACTTATCGCTACCGCCTTTAAATCACACTTTGGAACGTAGAAATGTATAAATGTATTTTTTTACGATGTACCCCTTTTCTAAATTTATTAAAATAAATTTCTCGTAGTTCATTCTAGGAACACAAGAAATATAAGGTGTATAGTTTTGAAAACCACATAGTTATTACGAAAAACGTAAAAATTGGGGCACTTGCATACCCCACTTCGGTGAGGGAGGGTTTGTGTAATTGGGTACATTATCTAATATATAATATGTACATAGATCTAACACAATTTAAGATCTGACATTGATAGTCTCAATATATGTAATCGTGAGAATATATGACGTTGAGATTTTGACCGATTTGTATCAAGTTTTTGATTATATACAATTTGATTTTTATTTTAAATTTATACCAGGAAGGCCTGACAGGTAACCACAATACGCCTTCCTGGCCAGAAACATTGTACATTTTATTGGTACAGTATTATTAGTATTATATTATATAAAGTTAACACATAGATATCAATTAACATCCACAGGAATTATGGTCAAATTTGTAAATTTGCAGCATTTTATACAATTCAGAAAAATTATAGATTGCTGAAAACTCGAGATTTTGCGAGAAATGGTTAAGGTTGCTAATTTTTAAGAATCAATCTAGAAAAAATGTGTGTCTGTATATTTTGGGGCTTTTTTAAATACCGTTAGTCCTATCGAACTGAAACTTAGTCGTAAATTCGTAAATTTTTTTCAAATTTTTAAGTTGACCAGAAATGGTATCTCCCTTTATACATAGATGTCCCCTTTTTAAGTTTTTGAATTCAATTATCTTCCGAACCGCTTACTAAATCGGACTGAAATTTTTTTACATGTAATATAAATAATAATCTTTATTTTTTTTCTTTTTAGTTTATGTATTTTACTTTATTTTTTATTTTTTTCTTCTCTTTTTAAAATGTAGACCGTTGTGGCGCATTAGGTTTTTCCTGTAATGCCACAATGGTCCAAAACTATAAATAAAATAAAAAATATAGCATAAAATTATGTATTTTAATAAATTTTAACATATATGCCAAACTGCTCAGTGATGCCAAATGCTGGCTATATGCCAAACTGCTCAGTGATGCTAAATATATACGCTATCACTAAGCCAAACTGCCATATGTACCTCCTTTGCATTTCACATGGCTTTCGTGTTAGTGGTCATTTTTATCTCTTATACGATCGTTTTCATACTTTGCCATATTGCTCATTTTCGTCATAAATATACGTTAATGTATCGTCTGCCATTACGTTGGAGATAAAATATCGTATACAACGCGTTTTAAAAACGGGGCCCGTAAATCTTCCTGACGTTTAACAAGCGTTGTCACTTGTAATGTAAACTGTTCGCCATGACACGGCCATATCAGATTTTAATTGTTTAAACGCCTATAATTCACTCTATATTTTATGAAATTTGCTCTATAGGTTATCATTATCTCTTTTGTATATTTAGGTCACTCATATTGTTCTGAACGTTGATAGTGATATAAGCGATCGTCAGAAGATGCTGGCCGTACATTCAATTTTTATGACTACCTACGCTGCTAACGGTACTTTCACAATAGTTTGACAGTTCCATGCGGTGTGTTGTGTTCGTGATTTTCGCCTTTAAATCTAAAACTGACCGTTCCACAAGGATTTCTAACTATTTTTAAACCGCCTTGCGATATTTTACGATCTTTTATTATTATATTATTCAAAGTATTAAGGAGTTCAATCTTCACACAACAAAAGAAAATCCCCATTTCGCGTCCGTGGTACAATTTTCAACGGTGCAAAAACATCAAAACCCTGCACGAGTATACGGGGCTAATTACACTTGTTTGTTCGGCATAAGAATGAAACGAATTTCCAGAACAAAGGACGGTCGCAAGCGAAAAATTGACGTTGGTTAATATTTCTCAAACTTTTTAAAGTATGTACGTCTCGTACCGTACCGACTAATGGGAATGCATGGCGAAGATATTCGCACGAGTGGGAGACGACGTAAGTAATGTAGGGGTTAAGTTGATATATCCTTGGTTACGGCGAGGAGTTAACCATATTTCCACGGGATACAAATATGTATAAAGGAATACAAATATGTCGGTGTATATTTTACTTTCCCCAACATAAATAAACGTTATCCCCCAGCGCTGGAAATATATACATACATATATAGATGGGTTTTTGCCGCTAAACGACCCCGTCGAATATCGCGATGTGGGCCGATCGGGTTTTATCTCCGAACGAAATCAAACGGTTTATAGCAAAATTTTAAAGGTGATTAATACACATCTGTATGTGTGTGTATGTATGTATGTATGTGGGTATGCCATTTTACGGTTAGATGGCACGTTTCCTTTTTACTTTGATTTATCGCTTCGGAGTTGATAAACTCCATTTATGTATATATTATATATCACCGTACATGCTTATGTTGGATTTCGAATCAGTTTAACAACACGGTCTCGCTTCAAAACTTTGTCCCGTGAAATTTATCTATGATGTGATATGATATGATGTGCGTCTTTGTATCTGGATTAATTATGAAAATTTTCTGATGGGGTTTGTTTTAACCATGGGAGGAAATTGGCGTGATTTAGCGTGCTAAGAGGATTGCACGTTATAATTATGTATGTATTAGCTACGTCGTAATTAACAGACGGGATGTGAATAATGATGATTCGGATAGGATTGGATTGAATTTTATAAATATTGTATTATAAGTAGATTTATATAATGTGTTGGGTAATGAACATACTGTTACCAATGTAAGACTAGTTGAATTTTTCATTTTAAAGTATGTATTTGTGATTTTTCTTTTACTATTTGTGCACATGTTACAGTCGAAGTGTATTTTCAGTTGTAATTTTTATTTGATTTTGATTTTTACATACCTCCTTTACGTTTCACATGGCTTTCGTGTCAGTGGTCATTTTTATCTCTTATCCGATCGTTTTCATACTTTGCCATATTGCTCATTTTGGTCATCAATACACGTTAATGTATCGTCTGCCATTACGTTGGAGATAAAATATCGTATACAACGCGTTTTAAACACGCGGAAAGCAAATCTCCCTGACGTTTAATAAGCGTTCGTCCCGTATCTTCCAACCTGTTCGCCTTGATATGGCGATATAAGATTTTAATTGTTTAAACGCCTATAATTCACT
Source organism: Arctopsyche grandis (assembly GCF_051622035.1). NCBI lineage: Eukaryota > Metazoa > Arthropoda > Insecta > Trichoptera > Hydropsychidae > Arctopsyche > Arctopsyche grandis. The sequence goes on along the minus strand of NC_135364.1, from coordinate 26,655,449 downwards.
CTATATTTTATGAAATTTGCTCTATTGGTTCTCGTTATCTCTAATATATAAATATTTATAGTTTTAACTCTCATATGTATATATAAATTTCAAATTTGGCGTGTAGCTTCTTGTAGGGTAATACACGATATATATTGATTTATGGCCAAAGATGTCAAATCTGACATTTCACGGCTAAAAGTATATCTCTTCACGGAGTTTTATCTGCGAGATAAAGTATTCAATAAGAAGTTATGTTGTATCTAATTGATAATATGATTTACAATAAGCTTACATACATGTAGTTCTTTACAATCAGCTTATTAAATGCTTTTTATTATTACCAAATTATGTTCACAATACATCTTATATCTATTTTGATAGCTACTGATCTACTGATCATTTTCTATTTTACAATTTTAATTAAATTTTGTTAGTAATCATAGTACTATATTCTTCTAATGTTAATTTGTACAGAATAATATGAAAAATAGCTCAAAAATCTATTTACAACTTTTATTTTATTTACAGTTTGGACCATTGTAGCATTACAGGAATTCCTAATGGGCCACAATGGTCAAAAATATATATAGTAATATATTCCAACTGGCGTTTTAGGTCAATCATATTCAACTAGTAAATTATAATATAAATAGACTTTCAACAAGTCAAAATATATGTCAAAATATATTACATCTGTATGTACATTTAAACTATAGCGGCAGTAGGAATATACTTCAGCTTGTCAAAATATATTATACAACTGGAATATACACTTCAACTGTAACATAAGCCAGCAGCATGGCTCCGTGATTGCGTTGATACTAAGCACCGAGAGGTGGCCAGGATCGATCCCGTGAGCTGACCGCGATTGAAATGAATGTATTCTGAGTATCATCTTTAATGTTGCTGGTCTTTAACTTGAATATTTGTGATTCAAGTCAATCGAATCCTTATCAAAGGTTGCCAATTTATCTGATTTCATTCTCCATCAAATTGGCAAAAACCATTCTACCCGCGATGTCACCACTATTTGAATATGATTTCAAAAATTTATTATCTATTACACAGATGCCTCGTTAATTTTCCTATATTGTATGTACATATATAGTATTTGTATTATGCTTATGTCTGGTCACAGTGACGCATTAGAGTATTCTAAATAAATACACAATTTCTGAAATTGTCAAATAAAGTGTTTAAGTTCGTGAAATATGCAGATAGTCATTGTTTAGTTCACGAATTGAGCAAATCAGATAGTGGTGCCTTATGCGATTTTATTTTTGGAACTTAACCAAATGACCCATTTCTCTATATGTATGTATGCATGTACATATGTATATATTGTTTTTTAATTAAAAGAGATGTTGAAAATTGCCAATGTGTTATTATCATCGAAATTAATTATGATAGAACACGGCTCCGAGGCATTATGAACAGCGCAACGTTTATTCGTTAGTCAGATGGAAAAGTGGGTCGCAAATATACGTAGGTATAACAAATACGGCTGCCATTACCCAATTCAAATTATGCGGGGATTTCGCGGGAAAATTTTCGGCAAATTGCGAATGCAATCGGCGAATGCTGACTGCATTCATTGTAAAGGCAACCACCTACCCACACAGTCCACATACATAGACAGATGTACATACATATGTACATATGTTATGTATATACACCAGGGCTATCATATTCTGCTAATTAGAAAACAAGACTTTAACGATTGTGACTTAAACTATATAACATTAGCAGTTCATTTTATATTAAGTAAAAAAAAAAATTCTAATTAGACTTAAGATTTTATTTATTTACTAACTGAACGCAATTTCCGTTCCCGTTCCTGTTTCAAGTGATTGTTGGAGCTCAAATAAAGTCTCTTCAAAGCCGAAAGTCTCTTCAAACCAACTGGTGACGTGGTTACGAATAAAAACATTTCCTTGACTACACAATGGCGGTTCAAATTTTTGGGTCGGTAAAATCGTAATTACGAATATTATTATTAAGAGGTTTTTTCCCGTTTTTTTTCACAGTAAGCTTCCTGAACATGCACACAACAAATCCTGTTTCCTATAGGCTTAGAAGCCTATACGAGTCAGACAGACATCCCGGCGAGACACAAAGAAGAGAGAAGATCAAAATTTCATCCATACATAACTCAATTATAAAAATAGTGATGAGCGCTGGCTACCAGACAAATAAGTTAAATTAATCTCTGATATCTTACGATCACTGAGATGGAAAATATCCCCATTCAGGCTCAGCAGCAACGATTTCATTGAGAAGTGGGGTAGCTCTTGGAATAGGGCTATTCGATAAAGAACTGTGCGAGCAGGAGGTACAACTATCAAACAATGATGTTTACCACGCACATAATTATTAGGGACATTAAATCCCAACTGTTCCAGCAACGACGGGCATGATGTATTACCACGTAGAAGCTAGAGAGCAAAACGAATTAATGAAAAGTTTTTCCAAAGTTCAAGGGAATTATTCCTAAGCATTCCTAAAAGGACAGGAATAGGGTAGATATATGGGTAATACCATTGATGTATAATACACATAGATGAGCCCTGACGTGTGATTTTGGTCGGAGATCTTGTCTTCACTAACTGAGGGGTGCGGGGGGTTTAACTAGCGGGGAAGTTGGGAAAAAAAAGGTTTTTTTCCCTACTACGCAGCAGTACCTACCTACCTACTAAGAGAAACTGTGCATGCGCCATGTATTTTGCATGCGCCAAAATGGAGACCAGTATAAGACGTGAGGGCGGATCTAGTGTATTATACATCAATGGGTAATACCCATACTCTTTCCCATATAGGAAATGACGAAATGCTTTTTGCACTTTCTCAATCATTAGAGAGTCATTTGATTCCACACAATCGCACTATACTCTAGCTTGCTTCTTACAAGCGAGTTGAAAAGCAAGCGAGGACACAAAGGGTTGAAGAATAGCCTAGCATATCTCAAGACAAATCCAAGTCAACGAAAGGAAACGCCAGCGACTGTTTTGATGTGGTTGTGAAAGGTGAGTTGAGGATCATCAAATCGACCATAGATACCATACTCTTCAACAAGACGGATCCAATGGAATATCCGCGACAATAGAGCGTATATAAGAAGATATCAATATATGTATATAGGTAACTAGTGGGGCATAAGTTTTATCCAAATAGTACATTTTATGGAGTCTGGTGGCCCTAATCTACTTTAATATATGTACTGTTTTATGTGCATACGAACTGCACCCGGGATTGATGCTGCACCGGGCTCTGGCACATGCGGCCGCCGACAGCTACACGGACACAACACGAGGGGGTGCATTATTAATGTGGTGGGTGGTGAAAGGGGGTGGTGGTGGTGTTGGTGGTGCACAGCTAATGTTTCGCCGAATTATGGCAACTAATGCACTTTCAGACACATTCGTCCACGTTGTATTCATTCGTCGGAAAATATTTCACACTTAGGTCGCTAAATGTGACGGCGAGCTCACGCTGAAGGGCCGCTGAAATATGGCTATTTTATATTGAAAAATGACCCTAATAATGTGTGATTTCGAGCATATTGCACTTTATGGGATGGGCATTTTGTGAAAATAGTGTAATAAATCTGTGTATGAAATGTTTGGTGCGATGATTTGTAATTGGAAGTAGTCTTTGATTTACATGCTTTTGATGTTAGGTATTTTAATTTTATTTTCAATATGAAGGTTTTTAATTTGTTCCTCGTATATCTTGGATATATTGCATTTCATATCTTTAAGTTTTTAAATAAATTAATGAAATTTTCCTATTATGCTGTGTGCTAATAATATACATACTATATTCCTCAAATACACAGATAACGTCGTAGGTTGGGCACATCCGATTTATTTTCTTATTAATAATATACCTAGATATGTATGTATATTATTAGCACACAGCATAATAGGAAAATTTCATTAATTTATTTAAAAACTTATAGATATGAAATCTAGGTATATTATTAATAAGAAAATAAATCGGATGTGCCCAACCTACGACGTTATCTGTGTATTTGAGGAATATAAGTAGTATTAAAAAACAAAATTCGATAATAAAACATATGTACATGTATGTACACGTTCAAAAACACCGGCTATGAGAGCATTTTTGATACAAAAAGCCAGCAGCGTGGCTCGGTCGTTAAGCTTCTGCTTAACACTGAGAGGCGCCGAGTTCGATCCCTTGAGCTGACCTCGATTGAAAAGAATTTTTCTGAGTATATCTGTAATGCTGCTGGTCAGACCAGGATTTGTGACTCCTGGTTGATCGTTTCCTATCAGAGTTTGCCAATTTTCTCTGATTTCATTGTTGAAACGATTCCCGATTAAAAATTGGCTAAAAATCCTTCCTACCCACTATGTCACCACTATTTGAGTATGATTAATGTCAATATTACAATAAAAATGTATGTACAATTCATAGATGTCTCGTTAATTGTCGAGTTTAAGTCAGTGTCTCGTAATTTAGCGACTTATATAATAAAAAAAAAAAAAGCTGTATTATTTGTAATTTGGCCAGGAAGGCGCATTGGGGTTTACCTGTAATGCCTTCCTGGTATGAAATAAATAAAAATAAATAAAAATAATATGTTTAAAAATAAATAAATAAAAACAAATTGAAATTTTCACAAGACAAAAGTTCTACTTTCGGTTGTTGGATATTGTTTAAATTTGTTTCCTTACTTAAAATCACTATACATATTGTAAACATAAAATATCAAGAAGAAAGAAAGAATGTAGAAGGTCAAATTAAAATATTGAAATGTTGTTTTAAAAAAAATTACTGCTTCCGGTTTACAAATTCTGACTCTAAGTTAGTACATAAAGAATACAGACAAATATACATTTTCAGCTTGATACGTTCAGTGGTGTGGAAAAAATCGTGTGGTCACAATATTTTTGACTTTTCTAAGAGGAAAATATCCCACTTTTGGTTTAATAAATTTAATGATTTTTTTTATTTTCATCATATTGTTACACTTAGTTATATTTGAATTTTCTCCTGAAGAGCACACATATTTAAAGGGTCGAAAAAAATAGCGGAAGAAAAATTGAACAAGAGTAAAATGACACTTCCGGTTGATGGATGCTCACCAAATTTGATTTATTACTTGATATTTAGCTACAACTTCTAGATATGAAATTTCAACTCAATACACTAAAAGATTTCTGAGAATTGTATAAAAACCTCGATTCTCTAGAGTAAAATTACTATATATGTACTTCCGGTTGAGTCAATTGATATTGATAACTAGGTCAATAGTCATTTAAATAGGTCTGAAATGTATTGTAAATATAATTTATGAACAGTAAAGAAATTATTAGTTTTAGTCTAATGTTAAGTCACAGAATAAATTTTGTAAAGAACCATCAAACTGGAAGTGGCAGATTCTTTTTTCCGAGTTTATACATATTTTTTTCGAAATTTTTTAAATGTGTTTGATCTTCACAATCGAATAAAATGATCTCAATGTTGAAACTTCTCACGAACTTCATCTTCGTATACGTATAGATGAAGTAAAAATGTTTCACAGACGTCAAACTTTCACCAATTTTATAATTAACTCATACACTCGTAAAATATGTAATTTTTGATTTTGTTCGCGTTGCGTTAAGAAGTCGCAAAGCAATCAAAATAAGTTTTTCCAATTAAACTTCGGCCTGAAAAAGAGACGGCTACTTTATAAATAATAAAATATAAGCAAAACTTTCCAGCCGAAGCGCTTTATAAGCGCCGAATTTAGAAATAAAGCACACGCAAATTATTATCATTGTATAAGAAGATCGTAAATAATAATATACATTGACGATGAGCTACGATTAAAAACTAATCTTGTCGAGCAATCGTCTACTTTAAAATTGGATACTGATACCTGTTTATTCTGTGTATATACAGGTCAGTGTTTGGATACGATTCTATTTGCTATTTCTAAAGATTAGCTTCGTTTCCAACACTTTGTTCATCTATCTTTGTTACCTGGCGTTGATATACTGTTTTTCTATTCCAGTGTTTATCTCAATCTATGTATGTAGTAAGAGTGCAAAAAAACAAGTAAAGTTTTATTATTTAGTTGCGCTCAAATGCGAGAAAATGTAAAGCTTTACTCGTGGAATTTTAATATAAAATTCTGTTTGATTAATCTTTGTTCAACTCCATAAACTTGTTGGCTTTTGAGATCGGGAGGTTTGCTGTTTTATTTGAATTTTAATAATGAGATTTCTATTATATCGACTCTGACTAGATTCACTCTATAAACTGAAAATTTAATAAGTATTTTTCAGAGATTTATTAGTTGCATTATATGATATTGAAAGTCGATCCTTCGGAAGTATTAAAATATATGATAATAAGAAATAAATAAATTCGACAAAAATGTTGTTTTTAAAATATGTTTGTATAAACAATGAAAGACATAACATTAATATAAAATTTCATAATAAATTATTATACATATGTATATTCGTATGTATTGTTATGTACCCTGCTTATCTTCTAAATGCCCATATATTGATTTGGAATGTTCACACGGTCATTGGCCATTTAATTTCTATTCATACCACCATTTAATTACTATTAGTCAGCATTTCTATTAATCAGACCAAGTCAGTATATCCATTTCAATCAGAATGAAAGAAAGCTCTTAATAGACATTTCTACACGTCTCTCAAGAGTATCGTTCCAATATTAAAATCAAGATTAAAGTGTCGTTTGAATATATCTATTTAAGTGTATGGTATGAAGATTTAATATTAAACAAATCCCTTTTATTTCTCAATAACTTTTGAATTTAGCATTGATCAATGCTTTTAATTGTGTGGTCACAGGTTCAATTCCTGGATATGCTGCTGACCAGACCTTGGATATGTGACTCCAATGTCTATTTTTTCCCAATTTATCTGATTTCTTTGAAGCAAACCTCTCCCATGTTTCGCAAAATTCGAGTTACAGCATCTTGAATTCGCTGATTTATAAAATGCTGTAAATTTTTCCATAGATGTCTCTATGATGTTTGTTATTATTGGCCTTGAATAATACTTAGAATACATATTGTATTTTTACATAGATATATACCAGAAAGGCTTGACAGGAAGACCCCAATGCGCCTTCTTGGACAATTAATTACAAACAATGCAGCATTTTTATTACAAAAATCACTGTATTTTGAGAAGCTGAAGAACACGATTTTAACAATTAACTAATTATATAATGAATAATGAATAATGAATGAGACATCTATGGATTTAGACTTTAACATATATTTTTACAAATTGTATATGCGTTAAATACAGAAGATTTTTGACAGCAGGTAGGATGATTGTTTTTGCCAATTTTTGAGGAATTGTTTCAACAATGATCATATAAAATTTGACAAACTTTGATAAGAAAAGATTGACTTAGAGCCATAAATATCCAAGTCTAACCAGAAGTATTAAATATTAGCCCGGGATCGAACCCAATAAAACATAAATGCAACCACTGAGACATACTGCATGTACAATATTTGATCATAGACGTCGTATAAAATAAAATAAATGGGTGTATACCTGTATAAATAAAAAAAAAGAATTTTAAGATTATATATAGTAAAGCTTAATTAAATAAAAATAATAATGAAATATTTTTTTATGCTACTCATTTTTTTAAATAATAAACTACCCTGAAAGGTGACAGTAGGAACGAGAATGTATTTATATTCAAGAAAAAAACCATTACCGGTAATTACAAATTGTATTCATGTATCAATTGAAACCGGTTGAAACAAACAATTTGTATAATATAATACTAGTGTTGTGCCCGTTGATATTTTAATGGCTTTTTTCGGAAAAGAATTTCAATATGAATTAGCTGAACCCCTGGCATGGGTTGCAATGCCAGAATAAGGCATGCAATTCCCGTTCCCGTTCCTGTTTCAAGTGATGGTTGGAGCTCAAATAAAGTCTCTTCAAAGCCATGTCATCATAACCAGCAGCGTGGTCTAGTGGTGAATGTTGAATTAGTTCGTACTTGATGTTACGAGTTCGATTCCCCGCCAAGTCTCGCTGTTGGCCAGACCTTGATTTGTCTAGGTCGATCGTTTCTTATCAGAATTTGCCAATTTTTCTGATTTTCATTGAAACGATTCCTTTAAAATTGGCGTTTCCTTCCCAATTTTCTGTTGCGAACCTTTAGTTATTGTTATATCTTAGGTTTCACCATATCGCTCATCATAGCTGTCTCTGTGGTTGTTTATCGAATATAAAATTCGTATTGTTACATGAAAGTTATTCATCGTTATTTATCGTATTAATACGATGTTTGTAATATATGTATACTGACCATAGATGCCAGATATTGTTAGATTTACATGTAATAATTATGTGGACCAGGAAGGCGCATTTGGGATTTACCTGTTAAGCTTTCCTGATATTTGTAAAATAAATAAATAAATCATAAACCAACTGGTAACGTGGTTACCAACGAACACATTTCCTTGAATACACAATGGCGCTTCAAACTTTCGCGTCGGTAAAATAGTAATTACGAATATTATTATTAAGAGGTTTTTTCTATTTTTTTTTCACAGTAAGCTTCCCGGACATGCATACAACAAATCCTGAAAGTTCCATCGTAATCGGTTGAGTGTTTAATGAGCCTTTACGAGACAGACAGACAGACAAACAGAAAATTAGACATTCAATTTTATATACATAGATAATAAGCTTATTGTAAAAAACTAAATGTATGTAAGCTTATTGTAAATCATATTAACAATTAGATACAACATAACTTCTTATTGAATACTTATCTCGCAGATAAAACTCCGTGAAGAGATATACTTTTAGCCGTGAAATGTCAGATTTGACATATTTGGCCAAAAATCATTATATATCGTGTATTACAATTACATGAAGCTAGACGCCAAATTTGAAATTTATATATACATATGAGAGTTAAAACTATAAATATTTAAATATTAGAGATAACGAGAACCTATAGAGCAAATTTTATAAAATATAGAGTGAATTATAGGCGTTTAAACAATTAAAATCTGAAAAGGCGAAAAGGTTGAAGATAGATTATGGTAGCCTTACGTACCATCATAGACGTCACCATATCCGAGATTCTGGATATTTGATTCGCATTGTATACGATATTTTATCTCCAACGTAATGGCAGACGATACATTAACGTATATTAATGACCAAAATGAGCAATATGGCAAAGTATGAAAACGATCGGATATGAGATAAAAATGACCACTAACACGAAAGCCATGTGAAACGTAAAGGAGGTAAGGAAAAAAAAATAATTGAATTTTTAACAAAAAGGACATTTCCAAGAACGAAAAAGAATGATGCATATAAATATCGAAGATGAGAAAAAAAAAGAAGCATTTTTCAGCTCATACATATACGACCCATCTCATACATATGTAGGCAGCATTATTGTCGCCTTTGAGGGATGCTGCGCAAGTGGGGACGCTTTGCGGCGGGACCTTTATTGGTGTCGGCGATCACGCTGAATTGAATTAAACGAAGAAGAATACGAATAGCAAAAAAAATAAACGAGGGGGCGCTTCATTAATACGAAATGTAATCCGTTAGAGTGGCGTCCATTGTAGTGTCCCTGAGGAAGTTGCCCAGAACGGGCATACGTTCCCTTAATCCACGGCAAATTTGTCAGGTGTTTTGTTTGCAGGGGCCGCGGCCGGGTTGCGTGCGTGAGCCTTTGTCTTAGCCTCATACATATGTACGTCTTCCTTCCTTCCTTCCTTCCTTCCTTCCTTCTTCTCTGCTCATAAATATTTATCTGCCGCAAGTCGGAGAGGATCCTCACACCTCCCGTATTCATGAATACAAATCAGAGATCGCTCTAAAGAGAGGAGTGATCCTCAAGTGGCAGCTGCTGTGTATTGAACGAACAAACAAACAAACAAACGCCTACATCGTATATAATTTTATAAATATCCGTAAAATCCGACTATCGCCCTGGAAGCAGGGGCGCCCTTTATTCCCGACGGATGATGGTATTTTTTTGGGCGAAAATTTGTTATTGTCGGTTTTTCCACGAAAAAAATTAATATAAGAAAGCAGTGAATACTTGTCGAATTTTTGCTTAGGTTATGTGTATATTTTTAGATGTACGATTGACCTACGTTTAAGTGTATTCCTTTGTGGTTGGACTTACAAAGCGTTTCCCGTGGGCACAGCGACTACCCAGAATAGAGTTTCCACTTCCGGGATACGTTTTTGGTAAAAATGGCATATTTTTCAAGCCTTTGCTGTATTTTGTTTCTATCATAGACGAAGGAGTATCATTTTTCAGGGCGAAATACATTAAAGTATTCACGTTTTCAATTCAATCGAACAGCGGAATTTTATTTGTTATACAAAGTCCGATTACTTATGTATGATGTGTCAAAGAAGCTCTAGAATTTATAAATCTGAATGATATATTCAACATATTGTAAGTACATAGAGTGATAGATGCTTATTTAGGGGCCCTACAGTAGGCTGCAATATAAAGGATTTGTACTACTTTTTCTAGGTTCTTTATAGATGCAGATTAGATTTAAATAAAAAAGGGTTCAATAAGGTGATACTACCTAATCTAAATTATTCAATATGATGGTTGTATGAGTATTCATGAAATTTAAATGGGACAAAATGAGTACTGGGTAATTTTTGAGAAGAAACAATTTTTATAAATTACTTAACTTTTTAGCGAAGAGAGTAAGTCTATACCGGTTGTGAAATGAAACGCTTTAGACTAGTGATTTGTTTACAATAAAATATAAAAAATAACAAATCAAGTCTTTTATTTATAAATTTAATTCTTCCTTTTCTTCTATAACCATAGATACAGCTTAGTGCACTAGTAGAGCTATTGCACACCAGCAGAGAGGTCGTGAGTTCAAATACCAGCCAGATATGCTGCTGGCGAGATATTGTGGTTATTAAAAAAACACAGATCGACCGTTTCGAACTTTCCAATTTTTTTTAGCTTAATGTTGTGACGGATACAATACATCGGTATTCTTTCTTAATAGAATCTCAAATTTTTTGTATCTTATAAAATTCTACCTACATATATATGTACATAATGTATTTCTCACACATTTGCTTTGTACTTATTTTTTTGGTTTTCCATAGATGTCTCTATTGTATTATACATATGTCCTGTTATGTTTTGAAAATTTTTATAAATACATATACATATATACAAAAATAATCTAACCAATTCCTGTCACGGGACATACGATGTACATATCTATGTTATAATAAAAATATATTTATTTTATATTTTTTATAAGATCTTCAATTTTATTTGAAAATCCTAATAAATGTGTATTTGCATGGTTTTGGCTAATTTTCTAGCTATCCTCAAATTTCTTTATATCAAATTAATTGTTATTCTCTTGAATATAACAATATATGGGATATTTTCCACCTCAGTGAGCTTAGGTAATCGGAGATTATTTAAACCTATTTGTCTGGTAGCCTGTGCTCGTCATTATTTTTATAAATGAATGTTATGTATGAGTGGAATTTTGATCTTCTCTCTTCCAGTTGGGCCTCGTAGGGATGTTTTGTATTTGCGATTGGTTTTTATATATTGGTGCTGGCTATACATAGATGCAAGACATTGCGTACTTTGTATTTTATTATTTGATATGCTATTGTTTTTTTTTATTATTGTGTATAAATGTATTTTTTGTGTGTGTGTATGTATATGTTTAAATTTTTATTTTTCTCATAACTCTGTATTTTTTCAATCATTGTGGCGCATTAGGGACTCCTGTAATGCCACAATGGTTCCAACTTAAGCTTAGATAAATAAATAACAGATTTAATTTCGTCCAGGCAAAAAAAAATAATCATAGAACTAAGTTTATACAAAGAAACTTGATCTAAATGATATGATATATTTCTGTGATTCGGATTCGGATAATTTATTTATTTATTTATTTATATATATTTTAGCTATCAAGCTAATTTAAAAATACATCTTAATTATTATACTTAACTCTAAAATTTATAATTAACTTATATGTACTGTCCCTCACAGAGGTGTCTCTTTGCACCTCGCAGGAATGCATCCATGTTTTTAGCAGACCTGATGCACTCAGGGAGGGCATTATACATGAGCACACCCCTGTGAAAAACACCCCCAGCCGTCTTATTCTTTCTTACTCTACTTACAACTAGTTTGCCCTTATTTCTAGTATAAAAACTATGTTTATCTCTATTCCTTATTATATAATCATCAAAATACTTAGGTAATAACTTATGATCTAACTTATACACAAAAGACAATGTACTAAGATTTAAACTAGTTCTAATACTCATCCATTCCAATTCATCAAACATACTTCTAATACTTTTTAATCTACCCACATTCAAAATACCTCTCATAGCTTTATTTGGTAATTTTTGTATTTTCCCTAAATATTGGCCTAAATTAAACAAGTTAAGCACAATAAACCACATGTAATCGCTGACGTGATTTACATGGGTCAACGTGACGAGACAGAATATTAAATTACAGAAAACACAAATATCGGAAGGCAAAGATTGAAAATCGAAAGATCTTAAGTCGAAAGATCAAAAAAAAGGGTGCATGGTAAACGGTACATACTCACTTAATTTGCGCGAGCAGGGTACAACAGGAACAAGAGGAACAGGCTTTTCCTCCCATATTCTGCGCGCGCAGACTTATAAACAAAAGACATGATCTAACTTATAAACAAAAGACAATGTACTAATATTTAGACTAATTCTAATACTCATCCATCCTAATTCATCTAACATACTTCCAATACTCTTAAATCTACTCACATTCAAAATACCTCTCATAGCTTTATTCTGTAGTTTTTGCATTTTTTCTAAATCTTGGCCACTAATTGTGACATCAAATTCATGTCGTGCGTTACCCATCAGAGATTGCCCATTTTTCCGATTTACTATTGATAATAAAAGTATTACCGATTAACTTTTATTGTATTAATTGTCCGATTATCATTTGTATGTATGTACACGTTTGAATTGTTGATTTTCGCAACCTGTCACGGCACTAAGGTAAAAATGAATAAAAAAAAACATGGACAATACATTGGTTTGCACACAGATTTCGCTTGGTTTTAGATTTCATCCCATACAAACACGCATATTATTACTAGATTTGTTGGAAAAACATACCTTCATCTAACAAAAGTTCAATTTATGTATGTAGGCGCTTATCAGCCAAATGGGTCGAGGAACAGAACGGCAGCGTAATATCTCAAAACCCCTCGCAATATATGTAAATATTATTTTCTCACCGAGAAAACACACACATGGGTTTACTTACGTACATAATATACGCCCGAAATTCCAACACTAGTGGTGTTAATTTTTTAGAGGAATTTCAAGGTATGCTACGGGTCTGTACAGGTGACGAAATTGGATCCTTCCGGTAAATTAATTTCGATAATTATTTAAAGTGAGGGCCGGCTGGGAGTTAACGGCGTACTGCGTACCTACTTCCGAATTGTAATTGTTCGCATTCGCGTGGTTATCAGCGGGAAAATGTTTGGAATTCCTGAAGCTCTTGATGGTCCAGGAGCAGGGGTAAACATCTGGGGGCCCGCAGAGGAAAGGGGACTGAATAATCACTGTTCGCTGTAATGGATCGCCTATCCGTCGCGATCGCAAACCGTCTCGAGTTCCCAATTTAACGGGATTTTATCTAATTTTTGCACACCTATCTAGATACGTATATACATGCGTATATGTGTATATATATATGTATGTATCTACGTAGATTCGCATACCGTCTAATCCGATCCGACCGGTTAAATCGTGCGTTTTGAACGTGGTTTTAGCCGCTTCAGTTAACCTACGTATACATATTGATAGGCTCGTTCGTAGATTACGTATATGTATGTATAGTAATCAATAGATAATTGAAGATTGATCGTTGTGTTTCATACGTCTTCATTTTGTTGAATGTGTTTCACTATTTTAGTACTGTCATTGAATAGTTGGATAGTTCCAGGAAACGTGGTATATTTATATTTTCATGTAATATCGGAAAAACAGAGTTTTGATCAGTAGAAATGTGATTTATTTGCAACAAACATGTGTAATGCTTGTTTGTTGCAAATAAATAAAATCTACATAACCAACAGCGTGGATTTCAATAGGAAATTTCAAATTTGGCGTCTAGCTTCATGTAATGTAATATATGTATTTTGATTTTTGGCCAAATATGTCAGATCTGACATTTCACTATATATCTCTTCAGTGAGTTTTATCTGCAAGATAAGTATTCAATAAGAAGTTATGTTGTATCTAATTGTTAATATGATTTACAATAAGCTTACATACATTTAGATTTTACAATAAGCTTAAATACAGACATACATTACATACAATTATTTTTAGTTATCAGCTGATTTAATTTATCTGATGATTGAAAAGTTCATTTCTGTAAATACATAAACTTATTTATGAACAATCATACATTGATAAACTATTCTTCAAGCAAATCATTAAAGCAATCTTAGTATTAATAAACTATTCTAAACTGTAAGGTTCCCAGCATAAATGAGTATACATATTTCCGGCAGCAACTCATAACCTCAAATTTCATTGTTTATTCCTCCAAAACAAACTTTCTAACCAATACAAGCTACATATGTACACATATCAAACAGTGATAGTGTTATTTTTAGTTATCAGCTGATTTTTCTGATTTTTATTGAAACAGTTTCAAAAAATTGGCAACCTTACCCATTTTCTCAAGTTTTCAGAAATCTCGAATTTTGCTGGATTGTATAAAATGCTGCAAATTTACAAATTTGACCATAGATGTCTCTGTGGATGTTTATTTACATATGTAAAGTTTGGACTATTGTAGCATTACAGGAATTCCTAATGCGCCACAATGGTTTAAAATATAACAGAAAAGAATAGAAACAAAATAATAACTAAAGAACTTAGACATAACAAAACAAATCATATTTGTATACACAAACAACACATTTAACACAATCTTAAAAATAATAAGTTATATTATATCGGATAATAATAATAGTTACAAATTATAAAAAAACAACAAAGAAGGGAATGTTTTATAAAAGAAAAAAGAAAAATAAATATAAACATATGTATATAAACAGAAAAAAATAAATTTATTCTAACTGATATTTATGTTAGAATAAATGTCTGAATTACAATGGCTTGATTTTGCAACCTTAAAATCGTTAATAAGAGGTATGTAAAAAGATGCATTATGCATCTTGCTTTTATACACATCAGTAAGGCTCAGAAGAAAGCACATACTAGTAAAATCTTTTTAACATAAATAGAACATGTGTTCAAAAATAAAACTTTTGATTTAATTTGCCATCTTTTCGTTTACATTTTTCAGAAACTTTTTGAGCGCTTCGTATATTTTCGTTGTGTATTTCTATGGAAAAATGGCATCAAAAGGATTCGCGTAATGTTTGGAAAAATTCGAATAAATAAATGATATTCCTTACAATCATGTTTCGTACAATTTCAAAGGTATATTTTTATATCCATGTAAGAATTATTCTATCGCACAATGTGAGCATATCTATGACATAATCAAATTTTCCGTTGTGTTTTTTTTTAAATACGCAAAACAGATTTTATTTTTATTTTAGAATTTAATTAAACGAGGTTTTTTTATGCGAAATACTTTGAAATTTTTCATCAAAGGACATGATAGGTCATGATATTGTGAAATGAGTTAATTTAAAAAAGAGTCATTTTTAATTAGCACTAATTAGTATTTGGCATCGTTTAAATGTTCAAAGCTATTTTTATCAAATTAATTTCAATATAACTTGCCTCAGATTTAAAAGAAAGGTTATTGAACAATTCTAAATAATCTATTGTACGTTTGTTTGGGGTTTATGTATTGTATTATATATTATAATAGTTTCGTTTCCTATTTATTGTATTATTATAATTCGTATACGGCCTTCGTTTGTGAGTTTGCTCGGGAAATTTTCAAAGACAAACGGTCAATTTCTATATCCATTGTTGGAAAGTTTGGCATTTTCAAATATGACGAAGAAAATTCGGCTGGAAAAAAGTAATCGGCGGGAAAAGTAGACGTCGTGCTTATCGCGAACTCTCTCTGCAAAAATTGTCGGGAAAAGTGGAATTAATTAAATCAACGTCGAATTTTGGATGTTTAATGAACGAGAAATACAGCGAGAGGGGTTGTCGCCATTCAAATAGTTGAAACGATGCCGACGAACAATTTGACATAATTTATTATTCACTATTTGAGACGACGCTTATATTTCACGCTCACTTAACTGATAAACAATAGACGAGCTTACTTCAATAATATTCTATATAAATAATATAGCGGGAGAGTTTGGTAAAATGAAAGAATGGGTAATTCATGTTTTGACGACACGAAAGAGGATATTCGTGGAGAAGCAATATAAAAATAGTGATTCTGAAAATAAAGATGATCGTACAAAAGGAATATAATAATATATATACATACGTATATATATATATATATATATATATATATATATATATATATATATATATATATATATATATATATATATATATATATATATATATATATATATATATATATATATATATATATATATATATATATATATATATATAAGCGAATAAATTTGGCAACGGCAAACCTCCACCCAAACGGATTAGTAGATATGCGAGTCTAATACAAGATGATAAATATTTAAAGCTATTTCTATGTGGGGAAAACACCATAAATTTACAATATTCCATATGAAATAAGTCAAAGATGAAATATTGTATGTTATTTAAAAAGGATAAGCCTATTGTTTTGTCCATAATCTATTTTTGTTTATGATAAGCTTATGCTTTGAGTAAAATTCCTACAAAAGGTCTGCCTTTATGACGTTTTTAAGTATCGCTATGATTTTTTGTAACTAAATTGAATGTTCTTTTCAAGAATTTTCCAATTTTATTCAATGTTGTTTTATAAAATATTGTGAAAAACGCGAATTTATAATTTCCATCGATGGACCTAGTGGAAAACTTTCGTCGTATTAAGGGAACGTTGAATGAAAAATTCAATTTTTTAAACAATTTCTCGTACGACTATAAACATTTCTTTGGCA
Organism: Arctopsyche grandis; assembly: GCF_051622035.1. NCBI lineage: Eukaryota > Metazoa > Arthropoda > Insecta > Trichoptera > Hydropsychidae > Arctopsyche > Arctopsyche grandis. The sequence continues at coordinate 26,638,315 of NC_135364.1, read as the reverse complement.
GTCTTACAAACATTTCGTTAGTATGTTAATAAAGTTAATTCCTCAATTATTTCCCAGAGATGCTAATAGAGATAATCCATTATTACATAATAACAAAACTTTCCCAATCTTTCGAGAAAATGAATTCTGAAAAGTTAAACATAGAAAATTTTAGAGATTGAAAAACTGGTGAAATCAAAATGTTTCGGAACTTTAATACATTTATATTGAATATATGTATCTTATAATACGAAGCTTAAATTTCTCAATGATTGATTCCGAATTATTTATTAGAACCAATTTAACTGCTCTTATATGTATAAGTATGTTTAAAAAAATTTGATATAGAAAAGTTATAGTATTGGAAACAATATACAGAAGAAAGAGTCTTTGTATGTATGTATGTATATTTGTTTGGTTCTTAAAATCCGTGACGTTCAATTTAATAAAAAAACAAATGAATATTCAAATAAATTTAATAAAATGTTTACTATTAGATTGGCCATGTTAAATTTTTTTAATTAAAAAATAATTATAAAGTAGTTCATATTACAAATACTGAGCGAAGCCGGGTAATTTTCATGATTTATTGTATACATGTTCGGGAAGCTTACAGTAAAAAAACTCGCCAAAAACGTTAACGGAAACGGGAAAAACGGAAATGAGTGGCATTGCAACAAAATAATTTCAAATGTTTTCGCGTTGCGACCTGCGTTGTTAGGGTAAAATAAACAAACAGTTGAATACTTTCAAATGTGTTCGCTGCCTGCATTTTTCCGACAAATGGGAACGGGAACGACAACGAGAACTGGAACGGGAATTGCATGCGTTATTGTGGCATTGCGAATTATGCCGGGTTCAGCTAGTCTATCTATATGTATATTCTATATATGTACATATATGTATGTATGTATAAAAAAATGAATGTCTGTCTGTGTGTCTTCAGTGTGTAAACCACTGAACCGATGACGATGGAACTTTAAGGATTTCTTTTATGCTTGTCCGGGAAGATTACTGTGAAAAACCTCTTAATTACGATTTTACTGACGCGAAAGTGAAGCTATCCCACCTTCAACGCATCAATAATCGCGCCACGCCTACCTCACACTCAAATGTACTGACCATTCAGGGCTGTACCACAATCACATTGGTTCAGCTAGTACATACATATATTATAAGAAACGGACATAAAACAATAAAACATTATAAAGGATTACATAGCATTGATACTGTAAAGAGCGTATTGATAATTCATGATTCAGCCAGCAGCATAGCTCGGTCGTTAGGCTTCTGCTTAGCGTCGAGAAGTGCCGGGTTCGATGCCATGAGTTGACCTCGATTGAAAATAATTTTTCCGAGTATATGTGTAGTGATGCTGGTCAGACCTGGATATTAGTGACTCCAGGTCGATCGTTTCCTATCAGAGTTTGCCAATGTTCTTTGATTTCATTGTTGAAACGGTTCCCGGTAAAATTGGTTAAATATCCTTCCTACCTACTATGTCACCACTAATTGAGATTGATTAATGTACAATAAAATTTATGTACATGTCTCGTTAATTTGATAGTTTTTCAGTGTCTCGTAATTCAGCGACTTGTATAATAAAATAAATCAGCTGATAACTAAAAATAAAACTATCACTGTTTGATCTGGGTACATATGTAGATCAAGCTTGTATTGGTTAGAAAGTTTGTTTTGGAGGAATAAACTATGAAATTTGAGGTTATGAGTTGCTGCCGGAAATATATAAGTATACTTATTTATGCCGGGAACCTTACAGCTTAGAATAGTTTATTAATACTAAAATTGCTTTAATGATTTGCTTTAAGAATAGTTTATCAATGTATGATTGTCCATAAATGAGTTTATGTATTTACAGAAATGAACTTTTCAATTATCTGATAAATTAAATCAGCTGATAACTAAAAATAATTGTATGTGATGTATGTATGTGATGTATGCTTATGGTAAAAAACTAAATGTATGTAAGCTTATTGTAAATCATATTAACAATTAGATACAACATAACTTCTTATTGAATACTTATCTCGCAGATAAAACTCCGTGAAGAGATATACTTTTAACCGTGAAATGTCAGATCTAACATATTTGGCCAAAAATCAATATATATCGTGTATTACTTTACATGAAGCTAGACGCCAAATTTGAAATTTATACATATATATGAGAGTTAAAACTATAAATATTTAAATATTAGAGATAACGAGAACCTATAGAGCAAATTTTATAAAATATAGAGTGAATTATAGGCGTTTAAACAATTAAAATCTGATATGGCCATATCAAGGCGAAAAGGTTGAAGATAGATTATGTCCGTCTATTATACCGTCATAGACGTCACCGTACCCGAGATTCTGGATATTTGATACGCATATGTATACGATATTTTATCTCCAACGTAATGGCAGACGATACATTTACGTATATTGATGACCAAAATGAGCAATATGGCAAAGTATGAAAACGATCGGATAAGAGATAAGAGATATAAAAAATGACCACTAACACGAAAACCATGTGAACTGTATAAGAGGTAAGTAAAAAATGCTGCAATGTTTGTAAATGGCTAGGAAGGCGCATTGGGGTTTACCTGTAAAGCCTTCCTGGTATAAACGTAAAAAAAAAATAAAATGATAATATATAATAGAAAGTTTCATACATAATATGAAAAAAATCCGAGAATCAAATAATTAAAAGGACAAATTCAATTTTACATTTGGAAAAATTGACATCACTCTTAACGGAAATGAAATCAATTTCATGAACACGAAAGAGAAACGCTCAAAAATCGAGCTCACAGTTGTCATCTACATATGTACATACATAATTCCAAGAAAAACGTCATTTTGAGCTTATTCAAAGTTATCACTCATTCCAATCCTACATATTATATATACCAAAATACAAAATAAACCCACCCGAAAAAAGTTTCATACCAGATCAAAACCGATACTGGCGCCTTTTTCACTTTGCCCAAACGCCTCTTAACATCGGGGTCGCGACCCAAATCAGTATAGTATATTCTCGAGGGATTAAGAACGAATTAAATCCCCCAAACGGCATGGCATTACGGCACACACTATCTACAATACATACATACATACTTATGTGTACATACAAATTATACAAGAGTGCTTTTTGCGTTCGTGAATGATTTAAACGCTTTTCGCGAGACACACTCTCTCTCTCCCTCGATTAATTCACTATTGTAATAGCGGACACTCGAGCCGAGTAACTTAAAGCGTCGCATTTTAATTTTAAATGCGATATATTATACAAACCCTATAGACAGGGGCTTTAAACCTTTTTGTTCTAATTCGTATACATATATTCAGCCGTATCCCAGCATCACAATGGATTTTATAAATAGATGCAATATTTAAAAGGCGAAAGGTCGTAATGAAATGAAAACATGTCAATTTGAAACCTGTTTTTGTTTATGTACGAGTATGTTGACAATGCGACGCGCATGATACATTTGTATGAATGTGGCAAAAGTCCAATTTTCAGTTCCAAATACACTAATTCCGTTAGACTTTATTCACAAGTTGTTATCACTACTTTTAATTTGATACGTCCAGATTCTTGGAAAAGCATAATAAACTTATTACTAGTCACCAGTATTTTTAAATATTGCACAACGAGATATTTCTCGAAATAAAGAAAAGTGGACTTACATTATACTTTCAAATATGTATAATGGTATTAGATGTATTATGAGCATTTATAAGAATTGTAAATAGGTTTCTGAGCTCTTTTTCCTATTATGCTGTACATTCACATTAGAATAATATAATACTGTGATTACTAACCAAATCAAATTAAAATTGTAAAATAGAAAACGATCAGTAGATCAATATAGCTATTAAAATAGATATAAGATGTATTGTGAACATAATTTCGTAATAATAAAAAGCATTTAACAATCAGAATCAAATCTTGTTCATTTAGAATTGTGTATAAAAATTCCGATCGCATAGATATGTATATTGTTGAAAATGGAAATGATTTTTTTATTGATTTATATGACGAGAATATGTAAGAGAAAAGTCCTAGAAAAAAAGTTTTTTTTAGTTAACCCCTAATTGCAGCAAGTTTTTTTGATTTTAGATAAGATTGAGTTAATTCTTGATTAGTATGCGCCTTCCTGGCCAAATTAAAAACATCGATGAATAATCCATAAAAGAGTAGTTTTTACATAGAGACATGGATAAATTTGCATTTTCGCAGCATTTGTGAGACACCTATGAACAAATTTGCAGAATTTTATATTAAAGGTTGTTATAAAGGTTGCCAATTTGTTGGAACTATTCCAATGAAATCAGATAAATTGTAAAAAATCGACTGTGATAGGTCACATATCCAAGGTCTGGCTAGTAGTACAGCCAGGAATTGAACCCGTGACTACACAATTAAAAGCATTACACGTTAACCATTGATCTATCCTGCTGGTTTAGTGTATATTTGCCAGAACGAGAAGGATTGCATATACATAGTTCAACAATACATATGTACATAGGTATTGTTCTTAGTATATCTTTCAGAAATAAGATGGAGAACTTCGTATTTTATTTTAACTAAATTTTGCTAAGCAATTTTATTATTGAAACTTTTGACCTGATTATGGAAACTGTAGTGTGGTATTTGGCAAAGCAACAAGCATGTCATGGATACCTAAACAATTTCAGTCGTTAAATTATGATCTACGCTACAAACAATTAAAAATTCCATATCTTGCATTATAAGACATCTGTCCAAACTTTCAAAGACTTTTTGAGATTTTGTTCGGTTTATATATACGACTATAGTTCTGTGGTTCAACTTGAATCTTAGTAAAAGTTATAGATAAATAAAGGAAATGCTAGATTTCAGTACGAGGTTAGTTGAAATTTTATTATCCCTGACCACAAACTCCCCTTAAATCTCAGCACGGACCTCTGGTTAAGAATCCGTGGACCACTGGTTAAGAATCCGCGCCATAGGATGAGGTGGTTTTATTTCAGGGTGTTCAAAGCCCGAACTTCAAAGGGTCTTTTTTCAGCGTTGTCTGTTTGTCTAACGGTTTTCGTCGAGCGTGAAGTATTTTTCGTACGTGTGTACGAAATTCCCGCCATCACACCCCAACCTCCGGGACGGGACCAATTAGTACCGGCCGGGCCATACTAATTGGGCCGGAGGGATGGGCTTTCTGAGGATTTCGGATTAAAAGTGGCCCTCTGTCCTTCATTCGGACGCGTAGTAGTTGCGCGTTGTATAGATATTTATGTCGGGGAGAATGCGGTCGCGTTTGTTTAATAGTCGGCCACAACTATACGGAGTATTACGCTGATTTCGCCCTTTCGCCCTCCGTAGGGAATTTCCGGCCCTCTAATGAAAATATCTCCGCGTTGTCCTCTTTGGCGTTATGGCCGTGACTGAAAGCAGGACGAGTTTGCGTAATTGTGCCACGCAAGGATGTGCGGGTGTGTGCGAAATTTTTCAGTGATTCGATGTTGTGCTGTGCAAACTGCGGCTCAAAGTTATAATGAATTCGAAATGTGCTGAAACTAATTTTGTAATATGTCTATTATCAACTTTTAATGTGGTTTGTAATGTGATGGGTCTGTTTGTGAGAGTATGTTTGTTTATAAGGTGGAAATATGTAAGTATATGATTTAAATCATAAAGTAATAATACCTTAGAATAAAACAATGTGATGTTTTAAATCTAATCTAATATATAATTTGGAAAGAGACTTTGTATGTATGTATGTATATATGTATGTATCCTTGGTTCGTTCGTCGTCCGTAGATCGGTGACGTCATCGAACACGTGATTCGATTTATTTATTTTTTTCAATTCATAGGCACCGATTCGATTTTTTTCGATTCAATGGATTCAAAGTCCCCGCGGGGGCGCAGCCTTATGGGGCTCAGCCGCATGGGGCCCCGAAGGGAGCGCAGGGGGGCGCAGCCGTCATCGAACAAATGATTCGATTATTTTTTTGATTCATAGGCGCCGATTTGATTTTTTTCGATTTAATGGATTCAAAGTCCCCGCGGGGGCGCATCCGCCTGTTTGTTTGTTTTCGTGACAATAAATTTAATAAAAAAAACGGGTTTGCTGCAAATTATTGCAAACCACTAGCCTGCATGATCTTTCGATTGCATTTTTCGTTTGAATTTAAGCATGTACGAAAGACGAGATATTCATGGGGTTGCGCAGCTGACACTTCGATGTACATTGATGATTGGCAATTCTTAAAATTGAGTTGGATCTTTCTGGCAAATTTAAAATAGAAAAAGCCGAGACAAAAGTATGAAATGAGCGCTCGGGCGCTGGCGCTTGGTTTGCAATCGTTTGCAGTGCAGGGAAAAAAACAAATGAATATTCAAATAAATTTATATAAAATAAAGCTATTCAAATAAATTTAATAAAAGGTTTACTATAAGATTAGTAGTGTTTAGGCGGTTTATATTACAAAAACCGAGCGAAGCCGGGTAAATCCACTAGTAATACTATAAGATAATGATGTGATCTGGTGATTTACAAATACTCGGCAGCAAAGTTATGCTTAAAACTTATTATTTTGAATAAAAATACCAATAATTTTATTTTACTACCGCCATCTATGTTTAAAACTAAAAACTGGATAAACGTCAGGCACTTTTCAGAAATTCAAATTTCAAACGGGTCTAAAACGATATTTTTTCTCCATCGTAATGGCGGAGGATACATTTACTTATATAAATGACCAAAATGAGCAATATGGCAAAGTATGAAAACGATCAGATAAGAGGCAAATTTTTTCCTGAATTTTAATCGTAAGTGAAGCTAAAAGGAGGTATGTAAAAAATGTATGAAATTCTGTAAATTTTAAACGACACTGTTCAAATGCATCAGATAATGCTCAAAATGATGAAATTAATGAATTAAAAAAAAACGCGACTTAATGGTTTCATTTTTGCAATAAATTATATATTAGGAAGATATATTATATACATATATGTATATTCAGTAGTAAAATTTAAGATGTAGTAAATTATTATTTATATTTAGTTCAAATAATAAACATGTCCGGTATTAAAGAAGACGAAATAAAGGGACGTATGAAATTAGGATGGAGTGTATTTATACGGATGAATGATGTTTTGAAATCAAAAATGCCAGTCTGCCTGAAGAAAAAGATCTTCGATCAATGCTTTTTGCCATTAGTGACGTATGGATGTGAAACTTGGACATAGAACGCAAAATTGCTGTACAAAGTTTAATGCACTCAAAGAATTATGGAATGATGTATGCTTGTGCATAATGAGGAAAAATACGAAACGGAATACGTGGGTGGTAAGTGTGACAAGGATAGTGGATATAGTGGATAGAGTGAAGAGATTCAAATGGCAATGGTGGGCCACGTGGCTAGTAGAATGGACGAAAGGTGGACAAAAGAAGTGCTAAAATGGTACCCGAGAGAATTTAAAAGGGTAACAGGAAGACCGCAGGATAGATGGGTAGTCGAAATTAGGAAAATGTGTGGGGTGAGGTGAATGAGAGTTGCGCAAACCAGAGACAATGTATTGGAGAGGCCTTCATCCAGCAGTAGACGGTGAGTGGCTGTAGTAGATGATAATAATGACATATATGTATATTTCTTCTGATAAAATAACTTTTCTGCACAACTGATAAAGTTTAGAAACCATATCGAGAAATCATTTACCGTTCAAATTAGTACGTTTTGAGAATAAAAATAAATATTCAAATTGAAAGTCAATCCTTGTTAACGTAATGAAACATAAAAGTGGCCCAGTGAATACATAATAGTATTTTAAAAATATTGGAAAATAATTAAAAATAAGATAAGAAAAGAAAATAATTGGAAAAATACTAATTAATATATAATATTTAAAAATTACTATAGTATATATGTATGTATATAATAAATAGGTAAAAACTCGATATATATTTTAATCCCAAGCGATAATTGCCGTTTTCATTTGACTTGCCAACTTCCAATAAATTATTCAAAGAATTGAATAAAATAACGACCATCCTGACGATTGAAACACCCGAAGTGATCAATATTTCAATTTAAATTTATGAACGTCTCTGTAAACAAGAACCCGATGATAAATTTATCCGACGATTCTTAGAAATATTATATGATAAAAAGTAACTGGAATACTGATGAAAATTTTACATAATTTCACCGTATAAAATTCTAGGAATATTTTGTGTATGCCAATAACATAAATTATATGAAATTGTTTATTTGTTAATTCACCTGGTATTTATTCATAAAAATATATTATGCATGTATGTATCTATGTTCATATGTAGGTAATTTTGCATATACATAATGTTATAAATTTGTCATAACCAGGCTATTTTACTGGTAAGACGAAAATTCACCGGCGTAAATGTCATGGAAAAGGGTAGAAATTCCCTCTTATTTTAGCAATATCAACATGTGAAGAAAAGATGAGAATAAATTGCTAAGGAAATTTCGGTTTTTTTTTAGACTGTAACCCGACGAAAAAATCCTGTCAGTTGTTTGGATTCACCTTTGATAAGATAACATCTTGAAATATTACTTTTTATTAAGACTGTTTGAATTACCCATTCAATAGCATCGATAGTACGAGAATTAGATTTTGAAAAAATGATAATCAATTTGTGTGCGGACTTTTGGCCGAATTAAGATTTGGCGAACGATTGAATGAACTTTTGAATTGCTTCGATTCATTCTAATCAGTAGTGAACGGCGAATGGCTTTGAATAATTATGACGATGGTGATGAAAAAGGCATAAATATAATAAATAAAAAAATGTCGCTGCAGATTAGTATTTTATTTATTTTAATTATAATGTTATTGCTTTGTTAAGAATAGTATAAAAATAAACAAAATTTGATTACGACGCATACATACTACATTCATATGTAGCTATGAGATCACACGTTTGACTACTAATTTAGGGAATTTCAAACATTTTATTTCTTTTTTAAAATTTGTTTTTTTATTATTTTTTTTTGCATTACAATTTTTAAATGTAATCGTGTTCTTTCTTTTTTATCCCTTTTTTCGTATTTGAGTATTTTTTGTTGCTTGAATGTTTGCCCATAGTGTTGTTTTGGGCAACTGTAAAGACACTGGTATTCTTTTAAAAATTATTTTAAAAATAAATAAATAAATCAATAAATTTTATTCTTTCAATAAGACAAAAGTTCTATTTTAACATGGATTTTGTTGAATCATAATATTGGAATGCTTTACCATTTGCTATTGTTTAAGCTTTATACAACAAATTTGACCCCCCCACGAACCACTAATAATAAATAAATTTGATTTTTGTGATAAATTCAAACAATTAAAAATTCATCCAGCTAAATATCCGTTCGGCCAAGTGTCCATTAAGTCAAAAGTCCGCCAGCCAATTAATAGATGTGGTGACTAGCAATCAGTCCGCAGAATTGGGTCAAATTTATACAAAAAATAATCCATTAGTGAAGTAAAAATATATATGAGAGATAATAACAACCTTTAATGCAAATTTTATGAGCTATAGTGTGAAAAAGATAAAGTTTAAACATTTAAATTAATAGGCGTTTAAACAATTAAAATCTGACAAAACGAGTGGGAGACGAAAAGTCAAACGAACAAGACTACTGGCTATAGGCAGTGGTCTTTTTTTTTGGATTCTTAAACGTGTTTATTGCGATTATATTTCACCAACGACTTAGGGGACCCAAATTGAAATCTCTGTCGACAGCCAAACCTCGAAAAATAACAATGTTTCAAAGCGATCGGAAGAGTGCAAGAAGTTTGTTCGATTCCAATTGATGAAGTGAAACTAATAAACAAAGGATTTTATAAATCTAAAATTATATTTCACAGAGTGAAAAAACTTATAATCTTGTTATATCTTTGAAATAACAAGATTGACAATTTTCAAAGATAATACTTGATTTCACAGCTAGTTTGAAATGTTGACTCAATTATCGTACTAACTACAGGCTATCGTCCATTCGAATGATGGTCACAAAGCAATTGGTGCTAAGCATGAAATAAACGAGTATTTGAAAACAGCTTTGCAAAAAAATCCTATGCTACATAGTGCATAATTAGATCTCCAACTAAAGCGAATCCACCTCAGCTCCAGCAATTAGAAAAACAAACACATTTACTACTATCTATAGTATGTACCTAAGGACAGCAGGCGAATCCACTTGAGCCCCAGCAATTAGAAAAACAAACAAATTTGACAAATTTTAAAAGACAAACCAAACCAATTTGAGCACTAGAGCCCCGATTATCACAGCGATTAGAACCAAACTTAAGCGTGGGCAAAGTGCCTTATATAGGTACAATACACACTTGACACTGCGAGTACAATAGTACATGCACACTAACGAAAGCATCGAATTACACTGGCCGTAAGAACGCCGTTAAACCGTAATTATAATGAAATTCGATCTGGAAAAACAGAGTCACAGGTATGTATGTACATATATATATTAAATTTGCCATTTCGTATCAGAGTCGTAATGATACATAAGGGCGTGCGCCCTAACGACAGTGGCGTGCCCATTGTTTCTAACGACCGATCGTTAGGTCGTCTTCTGTCGCAACATTGTCTTTCAGTATTTAGTGCTCGGCAAAATGGATACATCAATACTTGATACCTTCATCCACCTTTATGGTGGCTGCAACTATAAATTATTCGCTAAATGTATCAGCTCTTAACGTCGCCGTCGCACATATACCGTGCAAGCGTATTAAAAAGGTAACGTTGTATCACCTGTTACCCGAGACACATCCTACATAAATTGTATAACGGGCAATATATCGCTAAACGTTTAATGTGCTGGCGTAGGTACGTTCATAATGGATTAAAACAATTTGTTCCTTTGAATTTGAGGAAATTTTGTCTATTAGGAAGTTTCCTGCACAAGTTTCTTTGTGGTTGAGGTGAGGTGTTGTTTGTTAAATATGAATATTTTTTATTGTTAATAACCTGGGGTGTAGTCTAGTTTACGCTGAATTTAATTCAATGAAGTATAATACAATATAAGAGCATACATATTATGTTTACATGTGTGTAAGGGGCATAGAGAAATATTGGCTTTCAAATCGGTAGAGAATTGACGGCAGAATTGAATACATTTGACGGCTATTTGAATCATGAAATATGAGTATTTATTATGGATAATTATCTGCATTTAGTTCCTTTAAATTTTAAATAGAATAAACTTCAATGATTCCAGTGATTAATACTTTGCAATAAGCAATATCGTAAATTTTTATCGTAAAGTAGTTAGCAATTATATTGATAAGAGGAGATAAAAAGCTGAAAAAACGAATGTACATATACCGTTTTCAAATTCAAAATGCCACTTTGCCTGAAGGAAAAGATCAATATGTTTTACCAGTAATACGAAACGTGGATATTGAACTCCGAAATGCTGTATTAAATATGATGTACGAGAGTATTGTAGTAAAATATACTTCTTCTAGCAGACCAAATTACCAAACCATGCATAGAAATAATCCAAAAACAAAAACTCGTATGAAAGGGCTATTTGAAAATGATATGATATGAATTGCAAACTTTTCCCAAAATATTGTATAAGTTATTACATTTTCGACAGGTGAATGAGATGAATTTCGGTGAAATTTAGAATTGAAGCCATCTTCAAAGCATAGGCGTGAATAGTGGAGCATAGAAGATCTCTACTCCATACAACTTCCACAGGACAATTATTGGAACCAGCATAATAGACTAGTGGTTATCGTTAGCATATATAGCTTTGAACAAAGTGGCCATGGGTTCAAATCCCACAGGTTTCTGCTGGCCACACCTTGGATTTGTGACTCCAGGTCGATCGTTTCCAATCAGAGTTAGCCAATTTATCTGATTGCCATTGAAACGGTACCAACAAATTGGCAATCTTACCGATTTTCTCACAAATCTCGAGTTTTCAGCAATCTCCAATTTTGCTTAATTGTATAAAATGCTGAAAATTTTAAAATTTGACTGGTTTGTTAACTGATATGTATTTACTGACTTTCGTTGAATTGTTTAAAAATATTGCAAATTTACAAATTTGACCATAGATGTTTCTGTGGATGTCAATTGATATGTATTTACTTTGTATAATACTAATAAAACTTATTGTTTATAATTGTATCTATTTGGGGTTACCTGTTTATATTTTTATTATTAAAAAAAAAATAGCTTAATTTTTCTACAATCAATAAAAGCGCTTCTTATAATATAAAATAAATGTGTAATATGAATGTGAGCTTGTCACCGTGTGTTTATTAAGCGGATTAACATATTTAGACCGTTAGCGGATAAAAAGGAAAGTTAAAATTAAAGCTGAGCTTATAGCACATAATCCTTATATCTTTTGATGAAAGAATATGCCCATATTATTTAAAATATACGCATATAGAGATACCGATAATAATAATAGAATCTTATATATCACCCAAAATAAATGTATAGCACAATATACATACATATTGAAAACAAATATTATATTTAAATAAAATTAAATACGTGGCTTTTATTTTAGTATTTTTAATCTAGGCATAAAAAGTATGCACATATCCAATCAACTTTTTATATCAACAAGTTGTTATATGTCAACAAGTTGAATGATAATGTTGCAGCTGAAATACACTTACAAGCTATTAATTTAATCTACAATTCTTTTAGAATAAATATTATTAACTGAATCTTCAAATTATTAAGATAAGTTAATTTGTACAGATCTTATTGTATTTTGTGCTAATTAACCACTTCATTGCTTTTTGTTAATCGAGTGCGATATCGGATATTTGTGAAGTTTATAAATTCGAGGTGTCCATTTAAATCAGACATTTGAGAAAATAATTAATATTTTGAACATTATTTTAGGAATTTATAAAAGGATTATTTTTCGAACCATATTATTATTTTATACTTTAAAAATGAAATATTGGATTGAATCGGTAAACAAAATGTTGTGTTTGAATATCAAATGAGAAAGTCATTTGAGAAAGAAAAACACTCCCCCAAAATAAAAACCAAATTGATATTTAAAGTCCAAACGATATTTATATGTTGTATAAAATGATTCAACAGTAACTTTGTGCTAAACTTGCTATTGAAAACCACAGCGCTGTCTACATTCCCAAAATACATATGTACATAGGTTTCAATGGAGAGTTGCACATCCCAATTGGAATTCCAATTTCAAATTTATAGTAAGTATACATATTATATACATGTTACATACATAGATATGTATGTTTGTGTTTATAAATATTGTAGATACGAATGGAATGATCAATTATATGAATCAAAACTGAAATGCTTAAAGTAGCTAACTTAAAGTATAAGTAAAAATCAAACTGCATATTACATATGTATAGGCAAGAAGTTAAAGGCAAACTTTATTTCCAAAATCAAACAAACACTTCATTTCAATAGGTGAAAATCTAATATTTTAAGTCCTATAGATTATTTTCGTATGAAAAATATGTTTCAACTTAAAAAAAAGGTGCGATTTTTTGTTGAAAGTCTTTTAAAATAAACAAACATTCGCGTCCACGAGTTGATACATCGTTTTTTGCTGACTCTGAAAATTCAAAATAAAAATATGTGAATTCTACCACAAGATTTTAATGTATAACCTACATAGGTATAACATCATAATTTACTACTATTTTATTTTTCTGCGCCTTCCTGGCCAATTAAAAATTTACAAATTACAATTCAGCATTTTGTTTTTATATATATCACTGAATTACGAGACACTGTAAAACTCGTAAATCAATGAGACATCTATTAATTTGTACACAAACTTATTTATTGTACATTAATTAATAACAAATTATAGGTGACATATCGTATAGGAGGGATTTTTAGCCAATTTTTTTTTTCGGGAACCGTTTCAACAATGAAATCAGAGAAAATTGGCAAACTCTGATAGGAAACGATCAACCTAAAGTCACAAATCCAGGTCTAACCAACAGCATACTCTGAAAAATTCATTTTCATTCGAGGCTCGGACCCAGGGATCGAACCCGCCGCCTCTCAACGCTAAGCAGAAGCTTAACGACCGAGCTATGCTGCTGGCTAGTTATGGATACCATATAAATGCAATTAACTTTGATATTTGTGATTTGACTATCGTATAAGTCAAACTACATAATATTCAGACTATCATGATTTTTTTCGTTTAAGATATAAACACAAATATATAAGACAATTCTAGAATTGTTTATTTAGACATTAAAACTACCGAAGAAAGTCTTCATTATGGCAAACAGAAGAAATTTATATCAAAAGGAATATAGCAAAACGAAACACAAGAAACAATCCTAAAGGCGACTCAACTTGCAGATATTTGCATATATTTATATCATATTATATTATAAAGTAAAAATTTCTATTATACCTTATTTTTATGACGGTGTTTATAAACAATATTTTTTTTGCATAATGTGTTATATTTATATATGTACATATTTTCTTGCAATATAAAAATTAAAAATTTATAAAAGATCTATCTAAACGTTCTGAAGCCGGTGAAAACCGTTCAACCGGCTTCTGATTTGTAAAAAAACCAAAAACTGGCTTTTTTCGGGTGGTTTTTGAAACCCTTACATTCGTCATAAAGTATGACATTCTTAATAAAATTTAGCAATAATGATCGAAGTCTAAAATATTGCATGTAAATTTGTTTTAAATTTTTATTTTTATTTTTTATTTATTTATACTAGGAAGGTAACAGGTAGCCCCAATGTGCCTACCTGGCCAGAAACATTGTACATTTGTTTTATTATACAGCAAGTTGATGTAGCCTACTTTGACTTTCGTAAAGCCTTTGATCAAGTCAATAATGACGCTCTTTTGATCAGGTTAGCTGAAGTGGGTTTTTCAACGCGTCTTCTTAAACTCTTTGCTTCTTATCTTAGTGATAGGAAGCAATTTGTTAGATATGGTCTTTATGAATCTCCTTCATTTTTTACTCGATCTGGTGTTACTCAGGGGTCCACTTTAGGCCCATTACTATTTACAATTCTTATTAATAACCTCCCTAGAGTTTTATGTAATGCATCATGTCTCTTGTTTGCTGACGACGTTAAATTATTTTTTGCTGTCAAGGATGAGAGGCAAGCCTCTCTCCTTCAAGCTGATATTAACGCTGTCTTGGAGTTCAGTTCTAGTTTAGGCCTTGAACTTAATTTAAACAAATGTGCAATTATGAGCTATGGACGTGCACATTCACTCTATTGTCACGGATATTCCATTAGATCCGTCTTGTTGAAGCGTGTGGAATCTATTGTCGATTTGGGTATCACTTTTGATCCTCAGCTCACCTTTCACAACCATATCAAAAAAGTCGCTGACGTTTCCTTTCGTCGACTTGGATTTGTTTTGAGATATGCAAGATTATTCTCCAATCCTTTGTCTTCTCGCTTGCTTTTCAATTCGCTTGTGAGAAGTAAGCTAGAGTATAATGCGATTGTGTGGAATCCGCATGAAGCAAATTACTCTCTGATGATTGAGAAAGTGCAAAAAGCATTTCTTCGTTTCCTATATAGGAAAGAATATGGGTATTACCCATATCTCTACCCCACTCCTTTCCTTTTGGGCATGCTTGGGTATAATTCCCTTGAACTTCGGAGAAACTTCTCATTAATTCGTTTCGTTCTCCTGCTCTTACGTGGTAATACGTCATGCCCGTTGTTGCTGGAGCAGTTGGGGCTTTATGTCCCTATTCACTATGTGCGTGGTAGACATCATCATTTGCTGGCTGTACCTCCTGCCCGCACAGTCCTTTTTAGAATGGCTCCTATTCCAAGAGCTATCCGACTTCTTAATGAAATCGTTGCTGCCGAGACTGAATGTGATATTTTCCACCTTAGTGAGCGTAAATTGTCGGAAATTACTCTAACCCATTTATCTGGTAGTCTGCGCTCATCATTGTTTTCATGATTGATTGTGATTTATGAGTGAAATTTTGATTAACTCTCTTCCATTTGGGCCTTACAGGGATGTTTTGTATTTGTAGTTGTTTCTTACATATTTATTGAAACTGGCTGTAGGTTCCTTATGCTATATTTTATTTGATATTTTTACTTTATCTGTTATTATTAAATGCTATTTTTTATGTTTATGTATGGATGTATTTATGTTTATGTTTAATTGTTATTTTGTTTTTTTTTTGTGTTATATTTTTTGACCATTGTGGCGCTTTAGGAATTCCTGTTATGCCACAATGGTCTGTTTAAAATAAATAAATAAATACATATCAATTTATATGTACATCTACATAAATATGATAAAATTTGTAAATATGGAGCATTTTGCATATGGAGCAGAAAATGGATAAGTTTGCCAATTTTTTGGAACCGTTTCAATGAAAATTAGATAAATTTGCAAAATCTAATAGGAAACGATCGACCAGGAGTCACAGATCAGAGGTCTGACCAACAGAAACCATTGGGATATGAACCCGTGACCACTTTGTTCAAAGCATTATATACATAATACATATGCAAACCACTAGTCTGTTCTGCTGCTCATAAATTTTTTTGGATTTGGATGAAAAGCTTTCCCACTTGTTCCGACATATTGCATCGTCATGGTCATCGCCCAGCCTTGCATATATTCCATCGAAGACTTCAAATATCGCACTCCGTAGCCCTTTTACTTATTTTTAATACGATACTATTAAAATATTTAAAAATGAAAAAGTTCTTCAAATTAATTTTTATACCAAAAAACAAATGACTATGCTTAATCGTTTTGCTAAGAGATTTTTCGTCACAGTTATCGGACACAAATAAAAGCACTTCACAATTAATTTTCTCCGGTTTTTTAGCGCAAATTAAGCACACTGTGTTTATATTAAATTTTGCGAAACACACACTTTTACACTATTCAAATATTCTAAAATTTAGTACGAATAACGGATCAAAACTTCGACTTATTACAATAGATAACCAAGCAACTATTTATTTAAATACCTATTATTAAGAGGACTGGATACCCGAAACCTTAATTTTGTTGCCATTCCTTTCTTCGATATAAACACATATTGAGTGAATGCGACAGTATATATCAATATATATATATTGAGTGAATGCGACAGTTGCGTCCCGACCAAATAATACCTATTTTAAATCGAAAAAATCGAGGTTTCGTATTCTCCAGCTTTCTCCTCTGAGACTGGACCAATTTAAAAAAAAAATCATCATCAGTATAAGAAAGATATTTTCTATGTTTGTGTCTTAGTATTTTTGTAAAAATTAAACGTTAAATTAGCACGCTGGACTCTTTTCGTGGGTGTAAAAACGAGGCGATTTTATAGATGTTTGGTGGCTCCTAGCTCTTATAAAAAATGACTAATCAAAAAATAAAAAAACAAAAAAATGCCTATGGTAGATAACCATAGCATATTAAAAAATAATTTCACTAGTGCCATAATTGAGGAAGGGAGAAGTGTAATAAGTTTGTATGGACAAGGCGCTGGTGTCCAGCCATCTTAAAATTGATTGTCTAGAAAGTTTTAAGTTGTTAATATAAAAAAATATATACAAAATTGATGTTTTTCCATTAAAATGGAAGACAAAAAGTAAGCGAACTTTCACGATACAAGCGAATGACACTAATACTCATTGCGTCAGGGCCAAATGAAAGCTATCGAACATCCCAAAACAATCGATAGACTAAACACTCAACTACATCATTTAGTTTCAAATACAGTCTAGACGGGTCTACCTCACGGGCCGGAATGTGAAATTACCGAAAACGTAAATATCGGAAGGCAAACATCGAAAATCGAAAGATCTTAAGTCGAAAGATCAAAAAAAAAAGGGTGCATGGTAAACGGTACATACTCACTTAATTTGCACGAGCAGGATACAACAGGAACAAGAGGAACAGGCTTTTCCTCCCGTATTCTGAGCGCGCACATTAAAAAAAATTACGCATAATTGAAAACGTTATACCCACAAGTGGCCCTCAGCCTTCAGTGCGGCAGTCATAAACATAGATAAGTGCTTCGGCTGTAAATTTAACCCTAATGAGTAACATAATATGCACTTTCAGACATCTAAAGATGAGGTTGGGTGGGCGGAGATGGAGAGAGCAGTTTCCACGAGTGTTTACGGCCGATTTCCATATTTAAATCGCTTAATCGCGGTATCAGGGGCGATTTGTAAAGCTTTATTTAAGCGCGAGCTTACGCGCCGTCGCCCAGAAGAACGTCGTAAAACTTTTAGTTTTATGGTTGCCGTATAAAACGGATTATCTCGAGTGTGGAGGAAGGCATGGAGGCTGGGAGATAGGTACATGGGTAGGTGGCCCTCACCATCTGGCCAGAGGCTGATGAGACAGCCGCACCTGAAGATTTGTTGTCGGATGTGGCCGTAGGGGGTGGGGGAGGGCCTGGCCCTCTCCTCACGGGGACATGAATTAAATATGAGCCCTCCGCCATCTTGTGGTCTCGAGGAAATAATGTATACAGCCTGTGGCCGCGCTAAACTGCTTTCCCACTGCGTCATACCTCTGTGTGAGGGCCGACAGACTTCCACCCCCTAACCCTACACCCCACCGCACTACCAACAAATACATACGTACATATGTATATGCATAAACCTTGGCGTATTTCAGAAATTGATTTAAAGCGATATAGCAGGTAGCCCGTTTCGTGGAGGTGAGGTTCGGTTCAAATTTTAACGGAAAATTTAGCATGCATTCGTGATGAAAATTGAGTGGAATTTCGGTTTGAATTGTAATTTTTATGATGCAGAAAAATGTATCAATGCATAAAACATCAACTCTGTCATATTAATCGGAATAACTAAAAATAAAACTATCACTGTTTGATCTGTGTACATATGTAGCTTGTATTGATTAGAAAGTTTGTTATGAAGGAATAAACAATGAAATTTGAGTTGCTGCCGGCAATATGTATACTCATTTATGCCGGGAACCTTACAGTTTAGAATTGTTTATTAATACTAAGATTGCCTTAAGAATAGTTTATCAATGTATGATTGTCCATAAATGAGTTTATGTATTTACAGAAATGAACTTTTCAATCATCAGATAAATTAAATCAGCTGATAACTAAAAATAATTGTATGTGATGTATGTTTGTAAGCTTATTGTAAAAAACTAAATGTATGTAAGCTTATTGTAAATCATATTAACAATTAGATACAACATAACTTATTATTGAATACTTATCTCGCAGATAGAACCCAGTGAAGAGATATACTTTTAGCCGTGAAATGTCAAATCTGACATATTTGGCCAAAAATCAATATATATTGTGTATTACCCTACAAGAAGCTACACGCCAAATTTGAAATTTATATATTCATATGAGAGTTGAAACTATAAATATTTATATATTAGAGATAACAAGAACCAATAGAGCAAATTTCATAAAATATAGATTGATTTATAGGCGTTTAAACAATTAAAATCTGATAAGGCCGTGTCATGGCGAACAGTTAACGCCTTGTTAAACAACGCTTGTTAAACATCAGGAAGATTTACTTTCCCCGTTTTTAAAACGCGTTGTATACGATATTTTATCTCCAACGTAATGGCAGACGATATATTAACGTGTATTGATGACCGAAATGAGCAATATGGCAAAGTATGAAAACGATCGGATAAGAGATAAGAGATATAAAAAATGACCACTAACACGAAAACTATGTGAACTGTATAAGAGGTAAGTAAAAAATGCTGCAATGTTTGTAAATGGCTAGGAAGGCGCATTGGGGTTTACCTGTAAGGCCTTCGCTCCGCTACAAATGGTTGCAAACTACGCGGCCGCATGCTCATTTCTTACTTTTGTCTCGGCTTTATCCATTTTAAACTTGCCAGAAAGATCCAACTCAATTTTAAGAATTGCCAATCATCAATGTACATCGAAATGTCATCTGCGCAACCCCATGAATATCTCGTCTTTCGTACATGCTGAAATTCAAACTGTCAAAATTTAATCGAAATGAGCATGCAGCCGCGTGGTTTGCAACCATTTGTAGCAAACGCATACAACAACCAATAAGGTCTCATGATCCATCGACCAATTATCTCTCTGTGTTGAGAGTACAAATTCGAAATTCGAAATTCATACAAAAATAAATCCGAAATTAATCTACGATCTATTTTTTTAATTTTTAATTTTTAATTTTATTTTATTTCATACCAGAAAGGCATTACAGGTAAACCACAATGCGCCTTCCTGGTCAATTACAAACAATACAGCATTTTTTACTATATAAGTCGCTAAATTACGAGACACTGACTTAAACTCAATAATTAACGAGACATCTATGAATTGTACATACATTTTATTGTAATATTTACATTAATCATACTCAAATAGTGGTGACATAGTGGGTAGGAAGGATTTTTTAGCCAATATTTAATCGGGAATGGTTTCAACAATGAAATCAGAGAAAATTGGCAAACTCTGATAGGAAACGATCGACCAGGAGTCACAAATCCTGGTCTGATCAGCAGCATTACAAATATACTCAGAAAAATTCTTTTCAATCGAGGTCATCCAAGGGATCGAGAACCCGGCGCCTCTCAGTGTTAAGCAGAAGCTTAACGACCGAGCCACGCTGCTGGTTATTATATATTATATATTAGCTATTATATATTAGAATGCCGTTAGATAGTATATTGAATTTGATGGTCCCAATTTGAAAGCTGTGGGTTTTTATAGCGGAAAAATACATCAACCTTATACAATGAATACATTATAATATAATAAAATTTCATACAAATTCAACAAAAGATTAGTCTCGAATATTATCTTACTTTTTTTTCAATATGATTTTCATACGAGATTTTTTTTGGATTCACTGAGATATTCGTACCCGTCAAAAAGTAGTAATCTGATTTTGAACCACTTCCACTCTTCAAGTCACTTTGATATCTTACCGACATACGGAGCTTAGCTAACATTTAGGTAAGCTAATATCTCCGACATGAAGCTAGAGGAGTTTAATCATTAACGAATTCATTCAAATTGCAAAAGCTTGAGTGTACGGACATGATTTAACGGTAATATAATATGGACATAATACACCCAAAGCTTTTATATTTGATCATATAAAGAAATTCTTCTAGTACTAATTTACATTTTAAATTACTTTATGTTATTTTATTTAACAATAGTGATTTTCAGTAATCGATTGAGTTTATTAGTATTCGTGTTGAAATTATTTATATTTCGATGTTTTTATTTATGTACTATAAGTTGAACGTTGAGATTTGTAGAATATACATTTATAATTTATTTAAGGTTCTATGTGAAAGGCGCTAAACTTTAGGGTTGCGCGGTTCTGAATCTACTTTATTTTATTTCATTTTATTTTTACTTTTCGCTTAGTATTTTACTTTGCTGTTCTTTTCTACTTAGAGAGTTATCTTTCGCATAGAATATTCTCGGTGCCGTTGCTAAGAATTCAGGCATAATCCCTATCCTATTTGTAAAACGTCCGTAACCATTTTAAAACTTCCATAGCGACAGCGTGCCGAATAAGTCACTTTGAAAAATTGAATCCGGCAATTAATTAACTCTAATCAGCTCCAAGTTTATATCGTGCCGGATATTTTTCAAGAAATCACTTCAAATATTGCAAAAATCTTTTCTCCGATTTTATTCGTCGTAAAAAATTTAAGATCGCCACCAAACGAAATGTCGGAGTGTAAAAATCGAAACGTACATACATATAAAATAATACATCTTTGTGAAGTCAAGTACGCAACAGGTTCCACGGCTCCATTTCATTTTTGATAGCTTCTTAGCACTCCAGAACGAAAAGTCGCGAAAACCTTGAAACTTTTTTTGCAATAAGTGAAATATTTTCCTTTGAAATTTTAATATCGGAGTTGTCTTCTTATGTATTCATGACGCCTTCGAAGCAAATTCTGCTTCTAGTTTAAATTTATTACAGTCAAATTTCATACACATATATGTAACTAGCTGATTTATGCGAATACATATTCTATAATATATTTACATATAACAAAAATACATTTCTTAGATTAATATTATTATAAAAGCAGCTTTAAATATTCAATAAATTTGGCCGTGTAAATTAAATAATATTATATAAAGCAATCAATAATAATCAATAAGAAAGCAATCGATAGTAATCTTCCTATTACTAAATAGCGAAATTATCTAAATGTACAAACGTACATATATTAAAAGTTTTTTGTGTATAACATAAAGGCTAATTAGTACCAACTCGTATATCAATTACTATCAGAAGAAATAAAACATTCGTCAAAGTATTCATAACAGTAGCATAATTTTAATCTGACTTACTTATGTATATATGTATTTACTAGTGGTTATACCCGGCTTCGCTCGGTGTTTTGTAATGTAAACTGCTTAAACAAATGGCTAATCTAATAGTAAAAATTCATCTTTTTTTATTAAATTTATTTGAATCAAAAAAAATAATATTCAACGATATCAATATCGTCGGCATAGAAACTTTGATCTTTTTGATGAAGTCACGGATTCTACGACCCAAAACATACAAAGTCACTTTCAAAATTATATATATATAAGATAACGATATTATAAAAAAAGCCTTAGAATAGATATTTTACATGTTGTTTATTTAATTTTCAGCAAATTTGAAGATACAACCTTTCTTTGGATTGGTTTAACAAAAAGGCTTAAGAAATATAATAAAAAAAAAACAGGTGAAAATGAAAGAAAGATCTAAACTTATGTAGGAGAGTGTTGACTGTATCATGAAGATTCAATCGATATATAATACATAAATACAAATGTACGAATATATTAGGGTTAAAATGGAGAACACAAGAATAAATCGCTTTGAGTAGAGATTATACATTTACATTTGTAATATAGCTATTGAATGTATCATTAAAGAGTACTTTGAGTAATAAAACAGAGCGCAAAAAGTGCACCAACAATGTATGTATATTATTGCAACTGGAATATTTCAGTACTAAAATAAAATTTTTATACAAACATAACATGCTGTTTATCATCTGAAGTGGACTCTTAAGCTCCGACCGAGCGTTTTGATTGAGCGACTTTATGCGCGATTGAAAAAAAAATCATTATTGAATTGAAATGTTATGTATTATGTACATACATATACATAATACGAATGTATTTGTTTTGGTTCAGAAATATAATAACACGTATAGGTAGACTATTAATTGAATTAAATATATGTATGTATGTACACGACCTATCGAACGTGCTGTTATTGTATTCGACGTACTTAATATATTATTAATTTTGTATAAATATACTCGTATTCTTGCGGTTGTATAATATATAATAATATACATATATTGGTTTGCCACAAATTTTCTCTGGGGGTTTTCTCATCTCGAGTGAAATCTTTCATAACAATGCACGGGGGTGGGAGGGTACGGAGCCCAATTTGTGAAGTAATCTGCCGGAACGAGGAAATTTGTTTCGGGCATAAATCTTTCAAACATTCTTTTTTTTTCGCTTTAAAAGACACTAACAGTAATTGGGGCCATTTGTAAAGCTTTAGATTTATGCGCGCTTTTTGAATCGCACTTATCGCTCGCGCTCGTGTGTGTTCGATCCCAATTGATTCGATCCCATTAAATAAACACTGCCTTAAATACGGCCCCGAATTGAAAATTTTCCACATTCAGACTCCTGTGAAAAAATTCAAAAAGTTTTCATTCAAATACTCCTTAAGTACACACATTCAATGTTATTATAATATTTTGTTGGCTTTAAGTTGATCGCTTCATTCGGGTAATATTATTTTTAAAAAGGTCAAAAGGCATACACAAACAACAGTGAAAATGTATATTGCAAATGTTGTTTATCAATTTAATATATTCCGGTTGTAATATATTTTGAATAGTTGGAATATATTCCATCTAACCTGATAACAACTACCATTATAGTTGAAGTGTATTTGATGTAATATATTTTAACTAGTTCGAATTTATTCCGTCTAACTCACGTAAGTTGATTCATATGGAAAATTACATTCCAACTGCTCAAAATATATTACAACTGAAAATACAGTTCAACTATAAGTTGGAACCAAGTAACGTGGAGCGTTTAGGTTAACGTGAAAACGTCATTCGACTAGTAAATTGAGTCGGAAAGTCACATATTTATTTTGAACATATTCTTAGAGTTATCCTAATACGGTACATATTACCTTTATTCGTAATATCTAGCAAATATAAACGCATTATTGAATTCTAAAACAATCGTAAAAACATCAGAGCTGCTAAAAGTCAATTGTTATATTACAACTGGCACATATTATTGATAGTGTATTTACGCTTGTATGTAGATATATTTATTTATTTTTTATTTTTTACATACATATTTTTTTACATACATATATACAAATATACCAGAAAGGCTTAACAGGTAAACCCCAAATGCGCCTTCCTGGTCCACATAATTATTACATAGATACATGTAAATCTAAACAATATCTGACATATATGGTCAGATATTACAAACGTCGTATTAATACGATAAATTACGATGAATAACTTTCATGTAACAATACGAATTTTGTATTTTATAAACAACCACAGAGACATCTATGGTGAGCAATATGGCGAAACCTAAGATATAACAATAACTAAAGGTTCGCAACGGAAAATTGGGAAGGAAACGCCAATTTTACAGGAATCGTTTCAATGAAAATCAGAAAAATTGGCAAATTCTGATAAGAAACGATCGCCCTTGACAAACCAAGGTCTGGCTAATAGCGAGACTTAGCGGGAATCGAACTCATAACATCAAGTACGAGATAATTCAACATTCACCACTAGACCACGCTACTGGTTAATATAATTTACTTGTTGAATTGTATTCGAATTTGAATGACTTAAAACGCCAGTTGGAATATATTACATATACATATATATTACATATACATATATATTGAAAATACACTTCAACTGTAACTTATATATGTACATTGTAGATTTTATTAATATTTTTTTATAAAGTAAGCGTGCAATAGTTATAGATGCTATGAAACTTTGCGACAGCCTAATGTAGAACATTAACGTTAGCGTTCACATATTTCCGGTCAATAAAGTTCAAACCGCGCGTTAATGTTTCAGAAGATTAAGAATTTTGGCGCAAGTTGAGAATTTTAAAGAAACGAATTAGATTACAAATCATTACTGAAGTTTTTCGTGCAAAAAGAGGAACGGCCGGTAGCCGAGCTATAGACCCGGATGAATTTTTTAGCACTTCAGACATTTCAATTTTCATTAACATAATAATTATTTAAATTTACCAAAGGAACAATCGCACAGAACTCGCTTTGTGCCGATGGGGAGACGAAGGGGTGGTGTTTTTTGGTGGGGTGGTGGGAGATCTGGTATGGGATCTTTGAAAGCCTTTTTGCCTTACGTATTACGCTCTCACAGAACAAAAATAAAAATATGCAAATTGAACATAGTCAATTTCTTTAGAATTGTAGCGAAATAAGGATACGGACGTGAAATTACGAAAATTTACGATACGGAACAAAAGGGAACGAGCATATCGCACTGTAATGACTTGTTTTGCTCTCTGAATTGATAATTCAGCATTTCATACTTGTTTTATTTTGATTGATAACACGAACCTACATATATGTATAATTTTATTGCATTTAATATAAAATTCTGATTAACTTCATATTACGTTTTTTTTTATAACCCATAATCGATTTCGACCTTTCTCATCGTTGAAGTACATACATATGTTCATATGTTATTTCAGTATGAGGGTATTATTTGAGTATTTTTTCACTGTCAGGTAGACTGGAATTTAGTAAGATCGGTAAATTCATTCTATTAACTTTAATTAGAAGACGACTCATATGAAAACGGTTCTTTCTTTCGTAAGGTTTTTTTCGTATTTAATATGAAAAAATGGTCAACGAGTAAGCAAAATAAAAACTAGAAAATTTAATTAATATTATTTGAAAAGAAAAATATCCTATGATCAGATAAGATGATTTACCTTTTTAAACCAACTTAATTGGGTATTTTTTTTATCTACATACATATATACCAGAATGCCTATTATTTATGCTTACACAGATCAAACAATTTTAAAAGAAATACTGTACGTAAGTCGCCGGACTTTTAACCGAACGGATATTCGGTGGACGAACTTTTGGCTGACTGAAAAATTTAATTGCTTTAAATAATCTTCAATCAATCATGAACACTCGTCATAGCAGATTGCGACGAGTGTCGTATATAGATTAAGAATTATTAATTATATATATTTTTTATTTTTATTTTATTTGACATATGTATAATAGATATATACCAGGAAGGCTTTACAGGTAGACCCCAAAGTGCCTTCCTAGACAATTAATTATATCGGTGTATTTCAAGAGGACGAAGAACGCAAAATTAACAATTAATTAATTAATCCATGAGGAACCGAGATAAATTGGCGAACTCTAGTAAGAAGCGATCGAATTTTCACAAATATCCAAGTCTGACTAGCAGTATTAAAGATTAACACGGGATAGAACCCGGTAACCTCTCGGTGCTAAGCATAAATTAAACCACCGAGCCATACTACTGGCATATATACAGGTATAAACCCTAAATCTATACAAAACGATGAAAATTAACAATTGTGTATCAAAATTATTCAAAACTCACTTAAAATAGATACATATGTATGTACATTATTCACAAATCACTTCAATATATCATAAAAAAATTATATTTTTTCAAAATAGATCAAAATTATTAGAAGATAATATTTGTATTTAGTAAATAGTAGACGATAATCCGATGTTAATGGGCTAGCCGGAGGCACCCAA
Source organism: Arctopsyche grandis (assembly GCF_051622035.1). Lineage (NCBI taxonomy): Eukaryota > Metazoa > Arthropoda > Insecta > Trichoptera > Hydropsychidae > Arctopsyche > Arctopsyche grandis. The sequence continues at coordinate 26,611,457 of NC_135364.1, read as the reverse complement.
TAAAAGTATGTGTGCTTGATTTTGTTTTACTATTTATACAAACTACTATTTTTTTACATAAAATATTGTTGCGTAGGGGTGGGTAGAGGATCTAAATAAAAGGCCAAAGTCACTCCATAGCATTTATTGGGTGATTAAGGAGATCCACGCACTGCCAGTGCTCCGTCCAGAATGCCTTCATATGGCCTAAGTACCTGCTTATAAAAGGCAGGTCACTCACTGCATCTTCCTCGACGCGTTTGTTTACCTATTGTTATAGTCACGTACTAGATATGCAGTCCCACGCTTTCACGCTGTCAGTTCTGAGAACTCTAGTGGGAAGTGGCTGGGTGCCGTTACCGACCACTAAGTCCATTCGGGGGTCTCCATTGTTAGCCGACAGCACTTAAGTCTGGAGATAATCCTCGAAACTCAATTAAAACCGGCTCCTTTTAGCATATGCTACAATATTAAAACTATTCAAAACTCAAGCCAAAGTGTCCATCAAGCCAATAGTCCGTCAACCCTTAATATCACGTCAAGATAGGTCAAGATCTTTAATCAAAAGAAGACCGAAATTCTGTAGCCTGTACATTTCAGTCAGAAATCCAGACATTCTATCGACTGAGCTATTCCGCGGCTTTTGAATAATAATGTGACATAAATCGCAGAGTCATAATCTCTCAAGAGCAATAGGCTTAATGGCGGAAGACGATTAAATATTGATTTTGACGTTAAGTACCTCTCCAATGACAGTGACACGTGTCTCAAATATAACACCCGTGACATCCTTTAATATTCACTCTTTAATTAAATTATGCAAGCCTTAAGTGGAACGGAACAATGAAACATCTCAACGACAAACTTTAAAAGGGTATATGATCTTCCCGAGAGCGAATGAATCGTATGATTGTTTCGCTCACGGTTTCTCGTGACGCAAATAAAGCGTCACACACATAAATTTAAATAATAAGTGTCTCTAGTTGCTCCCCTCGTGTTCATCTTCCTCACAGCCCCTTGAGAAAGTAACGACGACCTTTCGTCTTTATTCAAAACAGTTGTGGACATGAATATTCATCGAGACGGTGGTTCAAAGAGGGGTGAGGTTGAAATTAAAGTCAAAGCTCGCGCAAACGGTGAACTCTTTAAGTTCAACTTGAATATTCTGAATAATTCGCGGAAAAATTGCATTAGCATATTTGATTTCAATTGACATGAACTATGTGTGTGCTTATCATCGTAAATGAGTGTCTTTCATCAGCCACTCAGTTGGGTTGAGTGTTTACTTATGCTCTGAAATGGTTTTAGTTCAAATTCCGGTAAATGTTAGAAAATTTATTCAATCTTTAATAGGTATGTTTTAAAGAAGTTTGAAGACAATTTCGATTGAAGATTTTGTGGGTAAGAAAGCCGTTTCCAGATGGACTTAGACTTGGAGGATATTCTTTAATCTGTATTAATCTCGTGTCAGAATTTGTTGCTTTCACATGTTTATTTATCAGCTGGATTATCATTGAAATATTCTGAGATCATTCCATTTGGCAGACCGGAAAATTCGCTGAACAAGAAACTCTCTCAAGGAAATAATAACTTGTTAATTTGTCTTAGTCGCCTTCAGTCACTTATCATGCAATGCTTAATGCAACTTTCGTTTTCTCAAGTGTTTCTTCGCTTAAAACAATGCAAATCAGAAATTTATTTATTTAAGTTTAATTTTCGACCATTGTGGCATTACAGGAGTTCCTAATGCGCCACTATGGTTGAAAAAATACAGATACATAGATCAGAAAAATAAAATTATATATGTACATATACAGGTACATATTGTTATGTACCTCGCTTATCAATTTAGTCGACTAACTAGTACGGATTAGACACACCATTGATTTGTGGGATACCTAATTTAATAAGTAGAACCATTGATTTGTGGCACATCTTATTTAATAAGTAGCACCATTGATTTGTGGCACACCTAATTTAATAAGAAGCACCATTGGTTTATAGCACACCTTAAATACTGACTAACCAAAATTGTACGATACGTTTCTTCAACACTTCATTGTTTTAAAGAAGAGGATATAAACTCATTACTGTTAGAATTTAAGTTAGTCATCACCATCAAGATTCCGAGAGAGACAGTCATTACCATCGAGACTCCGAGATTGTTAGTCATCATCGTTGAGACTCCGAGAGTAGCAGTCAACACACCAGCAGCAGAACAAAGTTAAATAGTGAAGCAAAGTTAAAGTGAATAGTTCTACGTATCTCATTTAAATTCTCCGTTCCATAATTAAATTCTACCAATAAGATAAATGTAACGCTTTAATAATAGTAAAAATATCTTAGTTAGTTAAACAAGTAGTTTAAAAAAAAAAAGAATCATTATTTTATCTTTCATTGGAAAGTGACAATATGTACATATGTATATACGCAGAAAAAAAATTTAGACACAACCATAAAAAAAACAACAGCATTATAATAATAGAAGATAGAATAAAAATATCAAATAATAAAATACAAAGTAGGAAATGGCTTGCATCTATAGCCAGCACCAATATATAAGAACCAGCCGCAAATACAAAGCATTCCGGCGAAGCCCAAATGGAAGAGAGAAGATCAAAATTCCACTCATACATCATATTCAATTGTGTAAATAATGATTTAAATAAACAAATAAAGTCTTTCATCCAGTTTTAGAATTACAAGAAAAAATTGAAAGAGTATTACACCGTTGAGAAGAATGACCGAAGTAGTGGGATACGTAGATAAATTAATTAAAAGGAGACAGAAGAATCACTGGAATGGTATTCAAAAAGTTACGGAAGACAACCCGAGTAGAATTTAGAAAAGGTAGTGTATGAAAATTACACTAAGTGCAGAGGCAAAAATGGATTAAAATTGATGATATTTATTCCAACATCCATTTAAACATACTTTAACCTTTTTATTTAGCTTCGTTGCAACTGCCACTTGCAACTCATTTACCACGTATAATTTAAAACCACTTCCCATAATTTTGAGTACATAATTTTCTTGGTAGTATATTACATGCCGTTCTCACAATCAACATCTTTGTTTTGTCGACATACATAACTAATGGTAAAATGCAACTGCAAAAATTCTACTTACTAACCAAAACGGAATATTTAATTTAAAATACACACATATGTGCACATGTGTGTAAATAAGGTAAACTATTCAGCAGCTAGTCCAATTTCGATTCAATTCCAACAATTTACATCGCAATTGACCTGCATATGTACTATAAATATTGATTTACTAATTTCAATTTGTGATTTAAGCATAACATTACTATGTTGTGTTATATAGTAGAAAAAATTAAAGTATGTTGTGTGTTTGTACGTATGTATTTACATATTATACATTTGTACGTTTCCGTTTTGGCAAAGTCAATTTATTTTCAATGACACATTTCCAACGAATTGTCAGCGAAAATTCACCGCATTCGCCGTTAACCGTTAAAAAGTTTTTCGTGTTTAGAAGTTTGTCGAGCTTTTGTTTTTCCGTTCGTCTCGTTTTGTTGCGTCGTTGGGCTCGCTCAACAATTATTTAACGATTCGTTCAATCGAATTATTGGCTAAATTAAATTCAATTGTATCCGATTAAAATCGCACGAAAGGAACCGAGAAGTATCATTCGAACCAACGGAAAGGTTGAATAACTTCCACACACCTTATGAAAATCTTTCCGACTCGTACAGACACAATATTCATTGACGTACATATGTAAATATAATATAACGACTCAAAAAATATTTTCTTTTGAATGAAAACTTTTTTTAAGATGTTTAAGATAAAATCATATACATATATATAATAACAGTCGTTCTGATTCCACATACAAATGTATGTACGCCACAGTTAAAACAAAAAAATATCAAGAAAACCCTTTTATATACATATACTGTTTACTACCAATTTTTCCTCTAGGGTAATAATAATAGTCTCAGAGCATTTAGCGCCATCTATTGAAAATTTATTTAATTAATTAATTTTTTTATTGGTGTTTTATATTATTTATATGTTAGTTGTATGTAGATAGGTAGTTTTTACCATTTTTTTTTCATATTATTCAATTAAATATAAATATTAAATTAAATATATTCAAAAGACATTTGAAAAAAATTTGACCGCGTAGGGATCGAACACAGGACCGACACCTTTTTTATTTATTTTTATTTAATAACTTAATATCCCAACACCCATCCGACGATATTTCATCGGGTACAACACTATTGCAGATATATTATTATAGGTTTCACCCGGCTTCGCTCAGTATTTGTAATATAAACAGCTTAAAAATGGCTAAACTAATAATAACCATTCATTTTTTTTATTTAATTTATTTGAATCGAAAAAAAAATAATATTCAACAATATCGATATCGTCATCATAGAAACTTTGATTTATTTTCGATGCTCCCGCCCAAACCTTACATAGTTACATACAAAGTCTCTTTCGAAATTATATATTAGACTAGTTGTTTTACCCGGCTTCACTCAGTATTTGTAATATAAACAGCTTAAACATGGCGAATCTAATTGTAAATATTCATTTGTTTTTTTTTTATTAAAGTTATTTGAATCGAAAATAATATAATATTCAACCAATTGAATTGTCATCATAGACACTTTGTTTTGTTTTTGAAGTTCCCAACCAAAGATACAAACTTACATACAAAGTCTCTTTCGAAATTATATATCAGATAAATACTAGGTAGGTAGGTACTATTTTCCATTTTTTTCATATTAAACAATTAAATATAAATATAGATTAAATATATTTAAAAGGTATTTGAAAAAAATACGACCGCGTGCGCATCGAACACAGGATCGATACATTTCTATTAATTTTTTAGTTTATTTAATAACTTAATATGCCCATGCGATGATATTTCATCGGACACAACAATAGTTAAAAAATAATTTCAATGTATTTTTTCTTCAGCGACGATTCAATACATAGAAAATATCATTTATTCACATTTTTTTCTAGTAAAGTTGGTGAAAATTCACCCCAAAGTGTGGCAGTAAGTTGTGAATTTATTTCTCTAAACTTACAGTACGACTCTCAAGGGTTACGCTTTACAGGAAACTTGTAGTGGTGCGTTATTGCCGACAAGGGCGTCACTTTAGGAAAAGCAAGTGCACTAAATGTGTTGTTTGATGAATTGTCATCGAGTTAAAAGCACCTGCTCTATATACTTTATCTACCCGACTATCCATACAACGAGTATAATAGAAAAATATTGCAATTGCGTTGAAAAATCCATCCGTGAGATTCCATCTCTGGGGCTTTGTTCGGCGAACAAGTTTTAATCATTTTAATCAACGTATGACGTGGCCTTTTTTCCCCAGTAACTAATAAACGAACTTATTTATACCCACATATTATATGTACATTGATATTTATTATTGTCAAACCTACATACATATACATATACATACATATATATTTCAGGTCATTGCTTAGTGTATCACAAGATCTAATTATTCAGGGCAGTGATCAAAAGGTTAATATAAATTAGAGGGACTAAAAATAAAAATGATAATTTTTCACATTTGTCTTCTAGTTAACTGTCTTAAAATTTTGAGTATTTTCTGTTTTGTGTTTTGTGTTTTGCCTGTTGTCATTTTAACGGGTAGTTTGGGAAGATCATTGATACCTCAAAGTCAAAGCTTATATCTTTTATATATTTTATACATTAGCCAGCAGTGTGATTCAGTGGTTGTGTTTATGTTTAGCACCGAGAGGTTACTGGGTTTGATCCCATGCAATCATTAATGCTGCTGGTCAGATTTGGATATTTGTGACGCAAAGTCGATTGTTTCCAATCAAAGTTTGCCAATTTATCTGATTTCATTATTGAAATGGTTCTTCCATCAAATTGGAAAATATCTGAATTTGATTTATGTACAATTATATTATAAAAAATAGTTTTTTAAAAACATACCTCTTCCATAATTTGTATATAAAATTATTGTTTTGAATAAAGATACCAATAATTTTATTTTACTACCGATAGACGTCAGTCACTTTTCAGAAATTCAAATTTCAAACGCGTCTTACACGATATTTTTGCACCATCGTAATGGCGGAGGATCCATTTACTTATATTGATGACCAAAATGAGCAATATGGCAATGTAGTAAAACGATCGAATAAGAGGCAAATTTTTTCCTGAATTGTAATTGTAAGTGAAACGTAAAGGAGGTATTTAAAAAAATTAAGTACAAGTCTAAATCCATAGATATCTGTATGGACTAATTCGAAAATGAATTAATTGTTAGTTTCGTGTTCTTCAGCCTCTTGAAATACAGTGATTTATTTAATAAAAATGCTGAAATGTTTGTAATTAATTGTCTAGGAAGGTGCATTTGGGTTTATCTGTTAGGTTTTTCTGCTATGTAAAATAATAATAAAATAAAATAAAATTATCCTGTAAAATATGTAAGTGATGCTATTTTGAAAAGTTACTAGTATTTTCTGGTGATATATGAAGTCAGAAACAATACTATAATATATTAACAACTATAAATATGTATGCAATATTGAATAAATAGTCAATTTCAAGTTAGTACAAAATGTAATCAATATTGTATGTATTTCTATTTACGTTATTGCATAAAATTATGTAAACAGCTTCTTTATTAGTATATTGCAGCAGATTCGAGTTTAAGTATGATAATAGTCGTTCTCCGCGATTTTATTCGATTTTAAATCAGCTCGTTTTCTCGATATTTCTTTTATACGATGGCTTCATAAGGGGAAAAAATTGAGAATACATTTCCCTGATGGGAATAAAATCAGACGATCGATTCTCCCATTGTTAGTGTAGCGGTTCGAATGAAAAATAGGCTCTTTCGAATTTATCGTATGTCATCATCCATATTTATTTATGTAAGGTTGAATTGGCTTCCTGTTACAATTTGCCGTCTCATTTCATGGCTTTTCTATTTATCCTCCCCGACGGTAATAAGCGAAAAGTCCACAAATTTCCTGCGAGCGTTCATAAATTTTTTAGACATCTTATATTACGAGATAAATGAGGAACACAGTTTTGCTTTTCCCGATAAGATTTGTAAATTTTAACGGAAAGGGAAAGAAAAGCGCCGACACGACAAGCACCAAAACAAAAACTTTCTCCTCAAAATACGCACACACAATATACAAAATACGTTCTGTAAACACAAATATAAAACGTAGGCTGAATTCAAGAACGCCTCGTTTTTGCGAATTTGTAATATATAACCAATATTGTACAATATGTACCTATGTGCATACATATGAATAATATATTGGACTCACCGATAATCCACGAACAGGTAGTGAAGATGATGATGTGCTGCCATATTTTCGCGAGAATGTTCTGTAAAAAAAATAATGAAATAAGTTATGTTAATTATAATAATTACACTAAAAAAATATATGTAGATTAAATTAAATTCAATCAATCAATGTTAATGAGCGTCAAAGCCACGTCGAGTCTTATCGTACTACTCAATGCTAAAAAAAAGAGTGACACATTTCAGTGAACTTTTATTTAAATTTCACTCAATTTAATTACTATCTTCTCTGAAAAATCTGAATATTATTAATTAATCGATTGTATTTTTTTTTTTTGCTTCGATATGCTTTATTTTCAGATAGGAATTTATTATTTAAACGAAAATTCATTATAATATGGAAGGCACCCTCTCGAATTTCACCGCAATTTATGGTCTTTCGTAAACAACGTTTGAACACTGTTGAATTGTTTACAATTTGATGTAAGCCTTGAGAATTTCCCACGCGGTCAACGTCACGGTGAGATTATGTTTACATGAATATTTTCCATAGTACCAAAATGCATTATCTGGGAATATTTATATATATATGTATATATTACTACATTAATATATAATATAAATTGTTAAACCCACTAGAACAATAATTTCCAAATTGAAAGTTTTTCTAGTATTTGAGTTATTTTTTATTTTATTGTTACAAATCAATATACACTCGCCATTACAGATTTGCTCCAATGCAACGGGTGTACGTTAACGAAATACAGAATACATAAACAATCAGAAATCAGAAATACAATAATACATACATATACAATCAGAATATATAGCATATAACAATTATTTAGAAATAATAATCATAGAGACATCTATGAATTATTTTTAGATTTCTTTTGTATACAATTTTTTATACATATAATAAATACGAAATTTAGAGATGTCTATAGAGATATCTATAGATTTCAGATTACTGTGTATAATTATTACAAATTATACACAGGCAGATTTTTGCAACAACAGGATTAGATCTAATACCAATTTTCAGGAACCGTTTCAGCAATGATCAGATAAAATTGGCAAACTCTGATAGAGAAACGATCGATTTGGAGTAACCAAACCCCCAAATCTAACCAGCAGTGGCGAGGACTCGAACCTTTGACCTCAATGGTGCTAAATATATACGCTACCACTAAGCCAAATTGCTGGCTATATATTTATCACTTTAAGCTTATTATTATTTTTTAATTTTCCAAAAAATGTAAGACTCATACTTCTCGTTTTTATTATAATTGAAGGAATAGCATAAAAAAATAAGGACTAGTGGTTAGCATATAATGCTCTGAACAAAGTGGTCCCGGGTTCAAATCCCACTGGTTTCTGTTGGCCAGACCTTAGATTTGTGACTCCAGGTCGATAGTTTCCATTAGAGTTTGCCAATTTATCTGATTTTCATTGAAACGGTTCCAAAAAATTAGCAACCTTACCTATTTCAGCAATCTCGAATTTTTTTGAATTGCATAAAATTCTAAAAATTTACAAATTTTACCATAAATGTCTCTTCATAAATGTTTTAATTGAATTTTGATGAATTGTTTAAAAATGCTGCCAATTTACAAATTTGACCATAAATGTCTCTGTGGATGTTAATTGATATGTATTTACTTTGTAAAATACTAATAATACTTGTATCAAATGTACAATGTTTCTGACCAAGAAGGTGCATTGAAGTTACCTTTTAGGAATTCCTTCTATGAAAATAAATAAATAAATTTAAAACTTAAAACAGCTAAGTCAAAGAAAAATCACTATAACGTATTTACGAACGTACTACATACTATATGGAGAAAGTTTAATATAATATTCATAGAATAAAGCACTTCATAAGACTATAAATATATAGATAATTTTGGAGAGTGATTTTTTTTATGAAAAAAGGGTTTCATTTTGGAATTTATTGTTAAAAAGAGTCACACCAAACCCTACTTACATCCATTCTAAAATGGACCGGAGAAAATCCGGGTATGACCGCCACAGTAATATAAAAATAATATCTAATAATCTACGTAAGTAGGGTTTTGATTTAGATCTACATACCTACATACATATATGCAAACCTAAGGCCCATTCGAAAGATTATTCCATAAAGCTTTCAGATCATTATGAAGAAATGAAATGTTATTATAGCTTTTTCTGACATATGTACATACATATAATATATATATATATATATAGAAAGAAAATCAGCATGGAATAATATATGTTTGTATTTTATGTCCATTCTTATTAAACACTCGTACACATGTGATATATTGGTACATGTATTTAATAAAAAGAGGCACATATTTTTACAAATATGAATTTTTGTCTGTTTTCCCGCTTTGCAAATCTACAATTTTTAACTTAAGACAATTTTGGTAAACCTTCTTATGGCAATCCAACTTTAACAGCTTTAGCTTAGAGCTCGGAGTTAAAAAACCTTCATATAAAAACACCCGAGCAACGCCGACCAAGTTTATTGGGGCCACTATGCAAATCCACAGTTTTCAATTTAGAACCACCAAACTTGGTACACCGTTTTACATTACACTAATATAAACCGTAGACGTATTTTTGGAAGCATTTAAACCATTCGAAGATATTTTTACCGACTGAATGCCATACAAGTTTGAACATTTCTTACCAGAGTTTGCCAAATTATCTGATTTTCATTGAAACGGTTCCAACAAATTGGCAATCTTTCTTGCAATTCTCGAGCCTTCAGCATCTCGAATTTCGCTGATTCGTATTAAAATGCTGCAAATTTTGTCCATAAATGTCTCAAAATTTGACGATTTAAAAAAAAGTGTTCCAAAATATAAGTTTATCAATGTTTTGTTAAAATTATTCTAAAAATTGTATATCGATGTTTGTAATTGACGAGAAAGGTGCATTGGGGTTTACCTACAAGGTCTCTCTGGTACGTACATATATGTATGTATGTACAAAAAAAAGAAAAAGTTATAGGCGTTTAAACAATTAAAATCTGACATAGTGAGAGGGTGGCGAAAAGGGACAAAAACGATCGAGTCAGGACAATGTGGACAATATACGTCACCGAGTAATATAATGGAGTATTTTCAAACGTGTCTGTTGCGATTATTTTCACCATCGTAATGGCGGATTAGATTTTCACATATATTGACGACCAAACCGAGCAAAATGGCAAAGTTTGGAAACGATCGGATAGAACCCAAATTTTTTCAGACGAAATCACACGAAAAAATCGAAAGCGAAGTAAGAAGAGGCTAGTAAAAATAAAAATTAGTTTACATCAATGTTAGCTAACCCCCCATTTCGTTAAAATATCAAAGCGATCTATATGGTAAAAGTAAAGTGAGAGAAAACAAATTTTCGGACAAGAATTTTATGAAACTACATACAAGAGTCAAGCTAATAAAAAGTTTGTACAAATGAGTTCTGTGAAATCGACTATTACAATACTAATATTGTTGCGTAGGGGTGGGTGGAGGATCCAAGTAAAAGGCCAGAAGATACACACACTAGCAGTGCTCCCTCCAGAATGTCTTGATATCGCCTAAGTACCACCTTATAATGGATAGGTCGCTCAGGGCGTCTTTGACGTCCGGTTACTTCCCCATTGTTTAGGCATGTACCCGGATATGTATCCCCACGACACTCAGTCCCATGCTATCGGTCACTTCTGAGATGGGACCAATAGCGGCCAATTCGGTGGCCATTGTTTAGCCTACTTGCACTTAGTCTGGAGATAATCCTTGAAACCAATTATAACGGTAACACAGTCTCTGGGATGCTACTCGGCCTAATCCGACTGCACTTACTCGGCGGTGTACGTAACAACATATATATATAAAAACGGACTGTCGGTCCATACATATATTTGTATATAACGGTACGGTCGGTATATACATATATTTGTATATAAATATGTGACAGACGATCAACCAGTATGGGGAACCAATCACAGCCGAGTAATTGAGACGCCGGGAAGCGTGGTAGTGGGGAAGTGGGGGAGGGAGGGGGGTATCGAGCGCACTCGCATTCACGTCGGACGTGTTGGGGGCGCGGAGGCGAAGACTCTGGAGCGCCAGAGGTGCTCTGGGCGTCGGGGGCGCTGGGGTGAACCCCCCAGGGCGCCGGGAATGTCAGGAGGCGCTGGGGGTGCAGGAGGCCGAAGGCCCCAGGGCGTCGGTGATGCACAAAATGTATCACTTCGTAATTTTTAATTCGTGTATCAATTTCTTTCCGAAACTAGCCGTTTCATTTTCGATTCTCGATTCTAGAGGTACACACACACACACACACATATTCATTCATCATTTCGAACGGGTTAGATTGCTAAGTGCATAATGTGCCACTTTTTATTACGATTAATATTACGTGCGTGTGCGCCTATAAATTACCTTACATTATACTTACGTATATATAACAAATAACTTTATTTTTATTCGTGTTTCGATTCCTTTTCGAAACCACCCGTTGAAATCAACGGGCACAACACTAGTATATAAAAGTATCATAATACCTGCTTTATGTCATCAATCAACGTTAAAACAAAAGCTGAAAATTTATAAGGATCACATGCAAATATAAAAATTGAGATAAATACGATTTTCAACATTGAACAAACGATAAACCAAAAACAAGCACACAATACGTCTCCATTTACATATGTACATGTGAGGCCAGGTGAATATGAATCCGTGCGATAAAACACAATTTGAGCCGTAATTGGAAAGTTTCCGGCCGGCGAACGTTTGGAAAACAATAAATTAATAAAGACTTCCACTGCGTGGGTGTCAGTTAGTTCGGACAAGATGGCCAGAGAGGTTTTCGTGAACGTTTCGGTAGGTTTTTAAGCGCGGGGCATTATTTTTAATTAGACGGTCTCGTGTTGAAACGAGCTCGGGGCGTTTTCGAGCTACACATACGTGTGTATACGGAGTGGTGCGAGGCAGCGTTTATATATTTGCGAGAGCCCTTTGGCCCCCGGCTCGTAAAGGATAGGAAAACATCCAAAGGGCGGGGAAAGGCTCTTAAGGATGAAGATTTCCCGGAGAGTGCGGCGGCCATGCGCACATCCATCCGAATCGGTTAACCGCGTCTGATAACCGAAGACAATGTAAACAGGGATTTCGCACCCGCAATTCGCAACATTTACCCAGACGGACTTACAATGGAAACAATGACGGGTTGGCTTACAATTCAATTACTCTTTATGACTATATATAATAGTGCACTGTATATATGTACATATGTATGAAATATTTTTTTAAATAAAGAAAATTCGGTTGCGATTCGAAAAATCCACGATTTTATTTATGTATTTGAAAAATATAAGAAGGATAAAAAAACAAAATTCGATTATTGAACATACGGACGCGTTCAAACATACCGGCTATAGTATATACCTTTGAAAATCGAAACTATTGCCCTGTGTCAACCGTTTTACCATTATTAACCTATGCTTCACCTATATGGAATAACGCCTCGAAAACTAACCTTTCCAAGCTCCAAGTAATACAAAATAAATCCCTAAAAATAATTTATAATATACCCATATATACTAACTTGAAAAAACTGCATGCCATATATGTATAATATTCCGTTTGTTACAGACATTACTAACAAACTAACCAGTAGGTTCACTAATAACCATACTAACACATTTGTGAAGAGTCTCAGTGATTACAAGAAAATGTCAAGAAAGGATTGCAAATATGTGTTTGAGCTCTTTTTCCTATTATGCTGTACATTAACATTAGAATAATATAATACTATGATTACTAACAAAATTAAATTAAAATTGTAAAATAGAAAATGATCAGTAGATCAGTAGCAATTAAAATATATATAAGATGTATTGTGAACATAATTTCGTAATAATAAAAAGCATTTAAAAATCAAAACATACCGGCTATGAAAGTACATATTTTTGATACAAATTGAGCGCAAATGTAAGGAAACTTACACAAGACAAAAGTTCTACTTTTAGTTGTCGGATTTTGTTCATTTTTTTTTTCTTATTTAACATCACTATTAATATTATATTCATAATATATCAAGAAGATAGAAATAATTTAAAAGGTCAAAATAAAATAAAGAAATAATAAAAAAAAAAAAATAACTACTTCCGGCTTACGAATTCTAACCCAAACCATATCAACTATAATTTAATAAATATAAATTTTCAGCTTGATACGTTCAGTGTTGTGAAAAAAATCGTGTGGTCACAACATTTTTGACTTTTGAAATCCTATTTCCAGTTTGTTATATTTAAATAAAAATAAAATATCAAGAAGATAGAAATAATTTAAATGTTCTAAATAAAATAATGAAATATTGTTTTAAAAAAATCAACAACTTCCGGATTACGAATTCTGGCTAAAATCTTATCAAATCTAAGTTAGTACACAAAGAATTAAAATATAAATTTTCAGCTCGATATATTCTGGGGTGTGAAAAAAATTGTGTGGACACAATATTTTTGACTTTTCTAGGAGGAAAAAATCCCACTTACAGTTTTTTAAACTTAGTGATTTATTTTTAGTTTCATCACATTGATATAAGGATTATATATAGGTACTTGAATTTTTTCGTGAAGAGCACGCATGTTTTAGGGGTTGAAAAAAATAGTAGGAGAACAATCGAACAAAAGTAAACTACCACTTCCGGTTGACGGGTGTTCACCAAATCTTATATATAACTTGGTATTAAGTTTAAACTTCTAGGTATGAAATTTCAGTTCAATATACCAAAATATTTGTGAGAAAAACATAAAAAATCTCGATTCTCTACAGAAAAAGTACCGGTTGAAGTAAAAATATTTAAAAAATATGCAGATATAAAATTTATTTCTTTTCTCTTACATATAAAAAAGTTTCAGTGTAATTCGTTGAACGGCCTGAGACAGAATTGAATCCAAAGACTAGACAAGACTAGAAATAGAAGACTCATATGTATATTATAGTTCCCGGAAAGATGCACTAAATTTTTCCGAATAGTAGCGCAAGTTTCGAGAAGTCATAATTTTCGAAGGCGCTCAAAAATAACTTATGCAATAGAATTCCATGAAAAAAAAAGTTTAGCACCCTTGGATAACATATAAATACCGCTTGACGCTTTTTTGTGGAATTCTATTGCGTTAGTTCTCCTTGAGCATCTTTGAAAGTTTGGATGTCTCGATAGTGCAACTATCTCGAGTGCATTTTTCCGGTCACCGTATAATATAAACTTAAAATTTCAAAAAGTTTAATTCATATCAATAATCAATTTTGTAAACGATAAGTTTTAGCTCGATAGGACTAACGGTGTTCAAAATAAACAGACAAATACTAACATAGTCACACACACATTTTTTTCTAGATCTTGAAAACATGATCATGATCTGAGTTCGAATCATTCGAAATCTCGAGTTCGAATTTTTGCATGGTCACAAAACTTCATCGATCGCTCCCTTGTACATAGAAAAAGTAAAAATAAATCAATGTATGTATATCAACAACACTTTACCAGACGCAATTAAAATTTTCCGGAAAGTAATTCTAAAAAATAAATCACGGCTCAAAATTGGTACTTAAAAATTCCAAAACGATACAACATACATATACAAAAATAAATTTTTGAACCGTTCAAAGAAAATTTCAAGTTTGATCCGCCGTAATTGTCCTTTGAAATAGGCTATCAATTCATATACATAAGCAACCGAGTACATACATATAACACATATATCTACAGGACGCGTCAGAACACTAACGTATTTCATACGCAAGAAAAGAACCGTTTTGACTTGAAGCACGTTCACAATTTACGATGATAATTTTTATGCGATTAAATATACAGTATATTATATTGGAAGGGCTGCAGTACGTGGTGCGAGAGGGCGTGGAATTTGTGTAAAATTGTCAAAGGTTTTTGCCCACCCTGTGTGATGATCAATCAAGTGTATGTACGTTACACCAATTTCCTCGCTGGGTAAGACGTATTTAGTACACGTCCGCCCTTTAAGTTCCCCCCAAAACCTTCGTCAACTTTAATACCACGACGTGCTTTAGCACTCATTAGAAACGTCGAAAAAAAATACATACACGGGCTATTTCTGTTTTAGTTTTTGATCGAATTATGTACTTAAATTAATGGATGAGCGGCTACTTTTGAAAGTGGGAAAGTTTATAATGTAAAATACACACATGTGTGTTTTTTGCTATTTATTATTAAGAGAAAGTTTCAAATTAAAAATCTAAATTCCCGGCTTCGCTCAGTATTTGTAAATATAAATAGCTCAAACACGGCGAATCTTATAGTAAATATTCATTTGTTTTTTTGATAAATTTATTTGAATCGAAAAAAAAATACCGAGTTAAGTTATATTATATAAGTTATTTTATGATAAATTTATTTTTTAAATAACAATGAAGTCGACAGCTTATAATGATACACGGAGAAAAAATTGTAGGATCGATTTTTAAAGACAAAATAAATTGGTTTCAAAATGAACTATGGGCATCATTCTATGTTGAATAAATATTTTATTATAATCCCTTTTAAATGCACTAGAAAAAGTTTACATTCCAATACAAAATATATAGTAAATTTCAATTAGGTACAAACAAATAGACATATCTACGTATACATATATATGTATGTTATATTATACTCTATCTATAATATAGTGCAAGCATATGTGGCATAAGATATTCAGAGCATATTTTATGTATTATGCTGAGAATTTGCATTCGATATACTTACCACATTATCATGTCATCTACGATCAAACCTGGAAGCATACAACTTCAATTCCATCCGAACAATACAACGATTTCAATAGCCAATTAAGCCGAAAGCACAAAAGGAACTAGAACAATACAATTTGCCCGATTATTATTAAGTCCAAAAATCAGCCGAATCGATCGGCTTAAAAACAAAAAAAAAATAAAAAGCGAACGCAACAATCTAGCAGTGCAATCCCTGTCAACTGTTTTCAACAATGCACTTTGCAGTCATTCATTCATTCGCTCCGGTTCGAGTTTTCGAGTCTCTCATTGTGGCGGCTTGAATTTTATTTTTTTTTGCACGTCCGTCGGCTAGCTAGCGCTCCGGCTGGCCTCAACTTTGTTAGCGGATCGCGAATAATGGCAAAAAAAAATACAAACCGAGTGAAAAAAGTGCATGGAGGAGGATTTTCCGGCTTTTCCACTTTTTATCTCATTATTATTTATGTACAAACTTTTCGGGCCGGATACGATTCAGTTTTAATGAGGCGTCCACTTCAAAATGTCGAACGTCCACGGTGCACCGGTCCAGCTTTGCATTATTGCCACTCGGTTCAAAAAAGTTTTGCATGAAATCATTGTTTCTCTAACTACGACCACCGAGAGAGAAAATTTAGTTGCGGAAATTTTACGCGAAAACTCCTCTAGCATTTGCACGTGAAATCTAATTATTTAATCAACCACGACAATTTAAAATTAACCACACACACAACTATATAATGAAAAACAAACACGTGTACATCGCTTTAGATAGCCGAGACACAAAAATGTATTACATTTTTGCAACCACTATAAATAAAAGATCGCCTCAACAATAATTTCTTAAAATAGCAATTACTAAATATAAATAATTGCGCCAAATTTATGCAAAAAGATTTTGAAATTTGATATGAAGTTGCATAAGTGAGTGATAAATGAAATGTGCACAAAGAAAATATACGACGACGCTTAAAGAAGACATATGTAAAAGATGACCGTAAGATACCTATTTACCATTTTATGATCTTAAATTTTTAGACATACATATGTATGTATGTGTACATATGTACAATGAATGGAATACACATGCGATAAAATAATAAAGACATTTTTTGACTTTTGGCGTTTTTCTTTCGGACTGACGATATGTACATACATATCATCATCATTATCATTAACAGCCATTCGCCATCCATTGCTGGATGAAGCCGTCTCTAACACGTTTGCAATCGCCTCTATTTTGGGAAAGTCTCATCCATCTCATCCCACGCATTTTTCCGATTTCGTCCACTCATCTCTCCTGTGGCCTGTCTTGCACTCTTTTAAATTCCCTCCGGTACCATTCAAGCACTTCTTTCGTCTGTTCTTATATGTAGCTATGACCCGGGCATTGTCATTTCAATTTCTTTACTCTCACCATTACATCAAACACCCTAAGTATATACGATTTAAATTTCTCATTTTTATCTATTTACCGTTTTCATGTTTGATTTTAGTGTTCAAATTTAGAATTTATTTCTTTAAGACAAAAAGAAACATTATTTATGCTATAAATATGTACATACAATTTAAAGTTGGCATGACAATTATAATTGGTAAAATATGAAAAAAATACAGCATCAATTCTGAAATTTCAGCATCTTTTGCAAAATATAAAAAAAAAGAATTTGTAAATACATATTTCATATGATAAATGTAAGAACATTGTTATGTTTAAAAAGCGTCCTTATATTAATTTACCAATCCTCTTAGAGTTTAAAGACGAGAATAATTGGGTTGATTTTTTGTAGTTTTTTTCAAGGGAATTGGATATTTATCCGATATACATATTTTGCGCTAAATATATGTTCATAATCACGGTTGATCGGTTCAAAATTGTAAATATTGAAAATCTTTATGATAAACAGACCTGAAATATTCGTATTATTATATACTATTTTAACTATGGTGGTATGTTATTTTTTTTTATTTGAAAGGGTTTTATTATTTCATACTTTGAGCCGTATCGAATTTCGAAATACAAAGCTCATATAATGTTTTAAAGCCGGAATGAAATAATTTTATCGAGATAATTGAATCATTATGGAAAGCTAAAACTATTATAATCCACGGTGAAAATCAACGATCCAATTTCATCGATATCGTTATATGTATTATTATATTAATTTAAATTTCGATATTTGCGCGAGTCACGTGCGAAGAGTATCGGATTTCATTCGTGATTTGAATCCGAAAGTGAATTTCTGTTCCGTTTGGCACACGCAGAAAGAAAAGGAGGAAGAAATCTTGGCGAAAAATAAGAGAGATGAAGATTTTGATGGAAACAGAGGATAATTGTAATTTTCTTCGTGGAAATGTCGAGACGTACGAAAATAGGATGTTTTATTGATTCAAGCGTTAACGAAGCTTTCTTTTGATGTAACAAGTAAAACGCGTCATCGGAATATGAAAGACAAAAGGTTTTATCGCCGCAATTGACAGGGTGATGATTAAAGTATATTCCCGTAAAAATATAATGTATTCTAATTTATTCTAGAATATATACTATTTTATTTATTTACATATTTTTACCACAGTGACATTACATTTTACTGTAACGCGTCTCTGTGACCAGCCATATGAGCAAAAAACAAATATTATATATAAGAAAATTAGCGAGACATCTATGTTATAGATATTTCATTTTTGAAATCATATTCAAATAGTGGTGACATAGTAGGTAGGATGGTTTTTGCCAATTTGATGGAGGAACTGCTTCAACAATGAAATCAGATGAATTGGCAAACTCTGATAGGAAAAGATCGACGTAGAGTCACAAATTTTTTTTTTTTATATATATATCAGGAAGTCCTGACAGGTAGACCACAATGCACCTTCCTAGATAATTAATTACACACATTGCCTTGTTTTTATTTTATAAATCACTGTATTTCAAGAGGCTGAAGAACACGAAATTTAAAATTAATTAATTAATTAATGCATTGAGACATCTATGGATTAAGACTTGTAAATATATTTTACGGTGCTACTTTAGTATGCAGTCTACCTTCACATATATACTTTAGTATGCGATTTACCTTCACGTTTTTACTTTAATATGCTGTCTCACTGTCTCAGTTCTCAAGTGTGACACTGAGACTGAATAATACCGACCCTAGCAACCTAATCTTAAATAAATAGGGCCAACTTAATTTAACCCAACCTAACCTGACCCTTATATACATACATAAATAGGTGTTGGCTGCTAATATATATATATATATATATATATATATATATATATATATATATATATATATATATATATATATATATATATATATATATATATATATATATATATATATATATATTTATATATTAACGTTTTATTTCATCAATATTTTCACAAAAAAAAACATGTCTTAGCAGCCAACACCTATTTATTTAAGGATCAGGATAGGTTAGGTTAAGTTACGGTTGGCCCTATTAATTTAAGATGTGGTTTAGAGATATGTGCATATGTATCTGCTGACGATATTTTGATAGAAAGGCTTCGACAACTTTATGGGGCGGCAGGAAAAAACAAAAAAATAATAATAAAAATTTCGTTGCTACGATATAAATAGCACCCATTTTACATATCGTACATAAATGAAATTCAGATATTTGTAACAGTGGGTAGGATGATTTTTGCCAATGTTAGGAACCGTTTCAACAATTAAAATCATATAAATTGGTAAACTCTGATAATAAACGATTGACTTAGAGTCAACAAATATCTAAATCTAACCAGCTACTGCTGGTTAGATTAAATATTAGCACGTATCGAACCCAGTAATCTCTCGGTGCTACACATAAACGCAACCACCAAGCCATACTGCTGGCTATATCCAAGTATGACGAGCAGCACTTAATATTATACTCGGAATAAATTATTTTCAATTGAGGTCAGCTCACGGGATCAAACCCGGCAATATCTCGGTGCTTAGTATCAACGCACCACCGAGCCACGCTGCTGGCTTGTTTTTTCTTATTTCTTAAATGATCCTTTCGCAAACTATGCACATCCATATGTTTACTTATAATCAAAGCTATATATGTATATATGTATGGGATGAATTTAGGTTGTGGCGGAATAAATGTGCGATTGTTTCGCGATCATTAGAATGGAAACTTGTTTTGATAGCAAGTCACATGTGACTCAACCGATGTTTCTTATCTATCGTATGGATTTTGTAGCGCTCCCTTGAGCACTTCACAAGGACCTTTTTAACCAAACAGACGCCTTCTCCGAGGAATGTTTATCCTGTAAATCGTCAGCCCGAGGGATTTCATTTTGTTGATGACGACGACAAAATTTTACACTCACGTACAAAATTCACACCGCTTCGTTCTCGAATTGAAACACAAGCGTTTCCAATTCCACGATTTTTTTCCCGTACCGTATGTTTATAAGTAGATACGTCAAAAAGGTAGTTTTTGCTATTTGAAATACGTACAACATTTATACATATCGGATGCTGGTTGAACTAGAATTTTTATTGCATCTATAAATATGATAGATAACTATGCAGTAAAACGATTCGATAGCGAAAAAAATTATCTATATACATACATACATACATACATATATAGTATAGATTAATATGAATTACTTCATTGTTGAAGTAATTCCTCCATCAAATTAGCTAAAACCCACCCTACCCACTATGTCACCATTATTTGAATATGATTTCCAAAATTTATTATGTATAAACATACATAAATGTTTCGCTAATTCTTATATATAGTATTTGTATTATGCTTATATGTATCACAGTGAAGCGTTAGAGTATGCTGTATTGACACTGGCTAATATATAAATAAATAAATATTTATATGTACTGTATTTGGAATCGAATTTTGGTTTACGAAGTTTAGGCATATTTTATGTATGAAAAGAAGATTTTTCAGCTTCTTTGTACATATGTAGATACCTTTATAAAGGACAAATGGCAAAATTTGAGTAAGAAAGTGATGCAGGTCATTCATCTCCTTTATAAATTTCGGTAAAGATTTATTATACCTAGCACGCCAAAAGTGTAAACGAGATAGAATATGTTAAGTATATAGATCAACGGTGTTAAATATCTTTTGGCTAAGGGCCAGAATTAAATCGTGTGAATTTTCAATAGTTAGCATAATTCTTAAGTAAGTACTTTTACTATTAATCGCCCTTGTAATATACAGCTTTCTGAGGACAATCAAACGTTGAATGATTAAATGGTAATTTACATAGCCATACATTTGTCATATATCTACATGTTATCTTAATGGATTTTCTCTTAGGTCAGTGGTTCTTAAGTTTAACTGAAGTTACCACCATCAACACATGAAAATTATAAAAGTGGGATTTGACTATACATCTGGTTGAAATGTTTAAGGAATATGGAAAAAATAGAACTATTTTTATACCAGCTTGGCAATATGCACGTAATTATAAATACAATTTCTACATTCATATCTAAAATCTATATATGTATGTACATTAAGTCCTTAAAATAAACTTTATATAACTTTGTTTTGAGCACGGCTGTGGGGAGTCGTAAAAAATCAACCGAGTCCTTTTTATTATTTTCTTTATTACAAGTAAATCAATCAATCAATTGTAATTTAATAATTTCTTTATAAAAATATTATATTTATTTCTTTTTCATTTGTATATCTTTGTAAAAATCTGTAATTGGACTCGGATCGGTAAATTTTGAACCGACTCCACAGCCCTGGCTTTTGGCGTAACTTAAGGGTATCGAAATGGTATTGTTTTTTACACTTAATTAAGTATAATAAAAAAAATATTTCGCCCGGTGCAAGCCCACCCCCTCCCCTAAAAAAGCAAATAATTAATGAATTAAAAACATATATGTAGATATTAAAAAGTTTGAAAGCTTTGAGTATAAAGTTTATATGAGATTAGAGTGAAATAACTAACTCACACTACTTTTCAAATACGTTGCAAAGGGGCGGAAGAAATCCGTATTTAGATAGCTAGCTGTCATCGCTTCGATTTGACAAAAGATTCCGATGTATTTTTTAATGAGTTCGTTAATGATTAAACTGCTTCAGTTCCATGTCAGAGATATTAACTAGCCCCGTATGTTAGTAAAACATCAAAATCGATCTAAAGAGTAGAAGTGGTTCAAAATCCGATCATAAATTTTTGACTTGCGGGAATTTAATGAAACTATTTAATAAAAATAGCTTTAATTTAAAATAAAACCGAAGAAAAGTTTGGTGTGGCCACAGGACATTTCAGCCACTGTAAAAATTGTTCAAAAAGCAACTGTTCCGAATTAAAAAAAAACCTCTTGTGACCCTCGTAGGGGTTGCTGAGAAACCGCAGTACTTACGAGCAATTTAAAATCTGTAGTGTTTTCGGTATGATTTGATATCCACTTGTAAAGTGAACCGACTTTGAAGTGAGTCGGATACTTTTCGATGGTTGATCCTTCATATAAAGATGCGGATTGGATCAAATCCGGATTTTTTCCAGCCTATCGTAAATATACAGTTGAAGTGCTTCGCACGAGTGTCACAGTGCCACAGTCCCTGTAATAGTACATAAAACGGT
This sequence comes from Arctopsyche grandis, assembly GCF_051622035.1. Lineage (NCBI taxonomy): Eukaryota > Metazoa > Arthropoda > Insecta > Trichoptera > Hydropsychidae > Arctopsyche > Arctopsyche grandis. Next base: position 26,588,812 of record NC_135364.1, on the reverse strand, counting down.
TCGACCAAACTTTGCAATACGTCCTTCGCTTATGATAATGCGAAGCTTTCGGGGATAGCTCTGAAGTGACTGTTTTTGACATTGAATACATTCTGGCGAGGCATTACGACCAGATGTAGAGCATATTAATAATGTGAAGTCGACATTGCGAACGAACACATACATAATATATGTACATGTATGTACATATGTAGTACTTAAAGCGTATAACAATGCTCCAGAGTCGAATTCAATTTAACAACACACCGACGAAGAATGTTCATTCGGTTTATAAACAATACGTCGTGGCTTTATCTGTGTATATTCGTTATGGTTAATTTGAAATTAGACGAGGTTTTCGGGCGTGGGTGGGTGGGATGAGGAGAGAAGCACACCTGCTCATTCGGGAATATTCTCGTTAGGCAACCCCGCGGGTAGTTATTACGGATAATCGAGAACAATATGTGGGACAAAGGTTTGCGAGGAAAAGTGAACTAATTGGCGTTAGGAGCTGGTGTGCCATTAGCAACTGACGACAATGTCATAAGAGCAAACTTCAGACGAACACATTCTCTAATAAGCGACTGCCAGCAACATCCATATAATAAATAAAATATAATATATGAATACATATATACGTAGTTACATATTTGATTCTACATAGCCAGCAGTTTTGCTTAGTGGTAGCGTATATATTTAGCACCTCTGAGGTCAAAGGTTCGAGTCCTCGCCATCTGCTGGTTAGATTTGGGGGTTTTGTGACTCCAAATCGATCGTTTCTCTATCAGAGTTTGCCAATTTTATCTGATCATTGCTGAAATGGTTCCTGAAAATTGGTATTAGATCTAATCCAGTTGTCACAAAATCTGCCTGTGTATAATTTGTAATAATTATACACAGTAATCTGAAATCTATAGATATCTCTATAGACACCTCTATAATTTCGTATTTATTATATGTATAAAAATTGTACACAAAAAAAATCTAAAAATAATCCATATATGTCTCTATGATTATTATTTCTGATTAATTGTTATATGCTATATATTCTGATTGTATATGTATTACTGTATTTCTGATTTCTGATTGTTTATGTATTCTGTATATCGTTAACGCACACCCGAAGCATTGGAGCAAATCTGTACTGACGAGTGTATATTGATTTGTAACAATAAAAATAAAATATAAGAACACATTGTTACGAATTATTCTAATATTTATCGCGCCTGGATATCGTCAAAAGTCATTTTTAATTAACTAAGTAACGAAAAAGAAACAAAGAGACGTATGAAATTAGGTTGGAGTGTATTTGGACGAATGAATGCGGTTTCCAATGATGACGTATGGATGTGAGACTTGGACATTGAACGCCAAGTTGCTACACAAAGTCCAATGCGCAGAAAGAAGTATGGAACGATGTATGCTTGGTATAACGAGGAAAAACAGGAAACGGAATACGTGGGTGAGAAGTATGACAAGGGTAGTGGATATAGTGAATAGATGACAAAATAGTAAAAGTAGTAATTAATTATTTATATTTACGTCAAATAACAGTTCAGTATTAAAGAAAAATAAGTAAAGAGACGTATGAAATTAAGGTGGAGTGCATTTGAACGAATGAATGCAGTTGTTAAATCAAAAATGCCACTTTGCCTGAAGAAAAACATCTTCGATCAATGTGTTTTTCCAGTGTTGACGTATGGATGTGAGACTTGGACATTGAACGCCAAGTTGTTACACAAAGTCCAATGCGCTGAAAGAAGTATGGATTGTTGTATGCTTGTCATAACGAGGAAAGACAGGAAACGGAATACGTGGGTGAGAAGTATGACAAGGGTAGTGGACATAGTGGATAGAGTAAATATATTGAAATAGTAATATGAGCGGGCCACGTGACTAGAAGAATGGACGAAAGTTGGATACAAAAATTGCTAGAATGGCACCCGAGAGAATGTTAAAGGGTAAAAAGATAGATGGACGAAATTAGGAAAATGTGTGGGGTGAGATGGATGGCAGTTGCGCAAAACAGAGACAAGTGGAAGCTTGTTGGAAAGGCCCTCATTCAGCAGTAGATGGTGATTGGCTGTAGATGATGATGATGACTGATCTTATTGAAGTAAAACTTCTTCACGAACGGTATGGTGTATTGCTTTGCGATGATTGTATGATTGTATGGTGTATTGCTTTGCTATGGTATGGTGTATTGCTTCACCACCCAATCCTCTTACCTTCTGCCTTACCCTCCTCGTCATATCTCACCATGTTATATATTTTGCGTAAGAAATTTATAATTCTGAAGAGTGTGGTCGATTTTTTCCATTTAAATTTCTTTGTTACCATTTATACAAAACCTCCTTTACGTTACTTTTTTCAATATTGATCCTTTCCTCATTTGATAACATTCCTGCCCATATTGGAATGTTATTAAATGAAAAACGGGCCCTTTATTCTCATTTAGATTTTATTATATAAATAGTTGCTTTCCGACTCATGAATCTCTCTTAATCTCCCTCTTATTGATTATATAAATAGTTTTTTAATTTATGTTATTATAAATACTGTTTTGATTGAAAAGTGAATTGTTTTCGTTTTGTTTTTTTTTTTTTTTTTTGTTATGTACAAATGTACATATGTATGTATGTTTTTATTATAAAATAAATAAAATTTTGCAGTAAATTTCAGTTTAATATAGTAAGGGCACTATTTATTATTTTTTATATTAATTTAATATAAAGGAACTATTTATTATTTTTTATTATAAACATATGTGCCATGACAGTTAACTCCACCTGAAGGCGACATATATTTTTGTACACAAGAACTAAAATTTTCTCAAACATAAAAGAACATATGTAGAATACAATAGAGATATCAGTAGGTAGCATTTTATAAGATTCAACAAATTTGAGATGCCAATAAATCGAATTTGCGAGAAATTGAGCTAGAGGATACCGATTTATTGGACCATCATAACAATTAATCTAGAAAAATAAAAAAAAAACTTAGCAGGAGACGGTCGATCTGTGCTTTCTAATAATCACAAGATTACGCCAGCAGTTTATTTGGCCAGGACTTGAACCCACGACTTCTCTACTGGAATGCAATAGCTCTACCAATGCACTACGATGTGGCTTTAATTATATATTGAATAATAAACGATACGATGCGTACATTATATTAAATAAAATAAGTAGGTAGTAAGAGTAGAAAACTAGTATATGTACACGGACAAAGAACTGTCGATTCTAAGCAAAGTTAGATTGATTTACAAATGCTCGTGTTTAATTTATTGATGAAAGTAAGTATCTACATACTCGTACATACATACATACATACATTTCTGTTCAAGGATTTGTAACACGCATCCTTCAAGTCATTCCAAGATAGGAAGAATAAGGAAAAAGGCAATCTTCCTCGGGGGATTATTAAGAAATCTTACCCCACTTTCGCCCCTCATACATATTTACGATTTCGTGTTGCGTCGAGTTAGCAAATCGAGTGATCACGTGCGCCCATCGCCATATAATAGATCACCCTTTTTTTCCCCACGTTACACGTAATTGTAACGACTCGCAAATTGTCCAAATTCCTTCGCAAGGCTTTCCCTAACGACGGCAAAAATAATAAAAAAAATCGCACATCGAGGTAATGATGTTTTGCCATTTTTCGCCCGAGAATAATAATTACGAACGCACAGTCGGGGTTTTTCTATTATTTTCTTGTATGCGGTTAAGGAACGGGAGGGGGGGGGGGGGCGGCGGGTGGAAAATCATATTTATATATTCACGCACCGTTGATCCAGCAGCTGTTGAGGAAGGAGTAATAAAGAGGAGATGTGAGATTGCGTGTGAAAAGACGTTTTCTCGAAACCCTCCCCCCCCCCGCTCCACCCAACTTTCACCCCACTCATACCCCACTTCTAAACCCAACCCAAACTTTCCCCACACGCTAAAATCGCGAGGGGAAAAACGGCATAAAAACGTAATTGAAAAAAAAATCCGACTAAGAGCGGCGGGTGCGAGTGTAGGTGATGGTCTGAGGGGGTGTCGGGAGGATTATGTTTTATTAAAAACGTCTCAAAATTGTAGCCGACGGTTCAGGATACCTTGCGCCGCCTATCCGAAGCTTTTGCATCAAAAAAATTACGTTGTTTATGGTGAATTTTTTAGTTGGAGCCGAAATTGAAAAGTGCGGAAAAGTGCGCCCCCCCCCCTCCCCCCCGTGGGAGAAAAGCCCTCGCGTTTCGCCTAACGTAATGAGGGAAATTTTCGCCGAGATAATGCTCGCGTTTTTACAGCTTTTTGATGTCGAATATCTCCAGCCTAAATGGGAAAAAGGGACGTAAAAGCCGATTTCAGACGGCGACCGACACTGCACGAATTAATGCAATCCAAAGGAATTTTCAGATTAAAAGAAAAGTCGCCTAAGAACAATGGGCCTTTTATAACGCTCGATAATTTTTCATGTGAAACATTTCACAAAAAGTTTAGCCTAACGCTAATGTCACGTTCTTAGATGTGCCCAATGGTATAATATAAGTCCATAAGATCCAATTAATCTGGGCCCTGTTTTAAAGATGGCAATAAATCATGGGAATTGAACATAAAAAGATAGTTCTCAGCACTCCAGAATCAACATTTCAAGACACGATTGCGGATAGGAATCAATACGAGATTTGTATAATTAAAGCTTGAACTTATAAAATTTATATATTGTGTCAATAAAATTTGATGTAATTTTGAAACTTTACTAATGTTTTCTGATAACTTAAATAACTACAAAAATTTAGTACAATCAAAGACTCGTCAATAGCTGTAGATGAATAGATTTTGATTTTTAAATGTTCATAATACATCTAATACATAATATTAATTAAAGACTCTCTAACGTCGATGACCTCAAGCAGATTGTGTTTAGGTAATCTGTGTATATAGCTGAAGGGTATAGACATTTTGTTGTAATCACCGAGACTCTTCACAAGTGTGTATTAGTATGGTTATTAGTGATTCTGTCACAGAATCTACTGGTTAGTTTGTTAGTAATGTCTGTAACAAACGGAATATTATATATGGCATGCAGTTTTTTCAGGTTAGTATATATGGGTGTATTATAAATTATTTTTAGGGATTTATTTTGTATTACTTGGAGCTTGGAAAGGTTAGTATTCGAGGCGTTATTCCATACAGGTGAAGCATAGTTTAATAATGGTAATATGAGCGCGCGATATAATTTTATTTTATTTTGAGTTGATAAAGAACTATGGCAATTAAATATCGCATCGCCTTGAATTTCGCTCCCTCAATGTGAGGTGCCCATCTCATTATTTTATCGAACGTTACTCCTAAATATTTTATTACTGACTGCTATTTCAGACTTTCTCCAGAGGCGATTTTCAGATCTGAACTTGGCTTATGTTTTCTAACACTAAAGAATATGGATGAATGTTGCCCACAAAAAGCTGTAGATGAATGTTGCACACAAAAAGCTGTAGATGAATGTTGCACACGAAAGTTTGCTAAGTCGTTAACAATTTTCAGTTTCATATGGAGTTGACGATCCGTGATTGGATTTTGCCACTGGATGATAGACATAAGTATACTTTTTTTAAATGCAAATGTGCAACCATTTTCAAAGAATATTATAACAGAGTACATACAAAAATATGTATATACATGTTTTGATTCATATAAAACGATGGCATTAGTGCATATACCATCGATTTATGATGCCATTGATGCATAGTAGTGACAAATAGTAGGTAGGGTAGTTTTGTTAATTTGATGAGGAACCATTTCAACAATGAAATCAGATAAATTAGTAAACTGCGATAGGAAACGATAGACTTGGAGTGAAATATATCCAAATCTGACCAGCAGCACTGTAGAAATACTCCGAATGAAGTATTTTCAAATCGAGATTAACCCAGGGCTCGAGCCCGGGCACCTTTCAGTGGCTAGCATTAACGCAACTATCGAGCTATACTGCTGGCTAAATATATGTAGTATAATGAATATATGCTATATGTAGTCTAATTAGATATATATGAAAAATTTTTGAACAAATATTAATAAATGTAATGAAATTCTTAATAACTTGCCGAGTTTACAATACGAAATTTCAATTAATAAAAAACTTTTATATCAATACATATGTTTTCATAGGTACATAATTAGATTTAAAATGTATTTTAGTATATTTTAAATTAATTAGAAAATTTAGAATCCCTAGTATCCATAATTGTCTAATCTCTATTTAAAATTGTATTACTAATTAACTGAATTTCAACAATTAAAAGTTTTTTACAGACTCATATACTATTTACGAATGGTAAAAGATTAATTGTTTAATATGTATATTTTATATTGAAAGCTATGACATATTTTATGCTTCAAAATATTATCCAGAAAAAACATTCAACATATTTACGTGGGTATGTAGTAGTATGTATGTATATTTCAAACATTCAATTTTGATTGAAAATTTTCAATTTAAGCCCTTTTTGTCACAACCAGATGATATTTCAAAGTGTATACATACATAAAATAAAATGAAACTTTAATTGATTTCCACGCTTCAATTTAAATTTACGACAAATATTATATATGCACTGAACGCGATAAAAACCTTTACAAATTTATATAAAAATAAAATAAACTTATATATAATACATGTACAGAGCTAAGATTAATCTCGCCATTTAAAAGGAATCGCACGCCTATTTAATAAAATAAGTTTGAAATGTCTCGAAAAGATTAAGATTTGATTTATTTTGTCGCTTTTTTAGCAATTCCCGCTAACCGGTGATTGATGTTGCAAATTAAGAATAATAAACTAGCGGATATATCTTATCCTTATCCTGCTTATACTGACGCGCTCGCGTTTCCCTTTCGTGGACGTCTATACGTGTTCATGTGTTTACATTTTACGTGTATAAAAGAAAAGCCGTATAATATACATATTGGAAGACAAAAAAAAAAACAAAATAAACCACACCTACCCCCTAAGGTTGTAAAATAATAAAGGCGCTCACTACGTGCGGCAAATATTGGTTGAAATGGTTTTATACGTGCTAGATTTTTCAAATATACAATGCAAATATATGTATATAAATGTAGATAGTATATCTGAGGAAACCTTTCATAGCGCGTGTGTGCTTTTACATGACAAAAAAAATTGTATCTTGTCGCTTTTCTCAGAGAAACCTCAAATCAGATTACTTAGCCTTTTTACCGGAAAAATAAAATAATAATACATACATATATAAATTCATACGTACAATAAACGCATTGAAAGAGCCAAAATAACATTTCAAATATAGTATATTTGTTCATGTCCTATGATATAAAATATAAAATTAAATCGACAGTTAATAAAAACGGTAATTTTGCATATGAAAATTGAAAGCAGAAAATATGATAGTCATTGAAGCGAAACTAACAAAAGTATTTTTAAAAATGGATCATGACATCTTAAAAGTTACGAATCATTTAGATTAAATAAATCAATAAGTAGAATTTAAAAAATAAATCCAACATGACTGAATACACCCAGTATGAATGAATATATACATACATAGGTATTTTGAGGTTAGTTTACATTATTTTATTACATTTAATTTATTTAGTATATACATATGTATTAACATACATACATACATATATAAATTTAATACAAATTACTCTTTATAGAATTTTAGTTTAATATTTGATATTTTTTAATATAATAAATAGTTAAATTAATAATTAAAAACTTTTAATTAAATCTTATTCAATTAAAACTATATTTACATCGTGAAAATTGACGTGAATATAGTAGATTTTATTTTGTTTCATCCCTCACCCCAATTTATTTTGATCTAATATATATATATATATCACTACTAGGTATCTCAAATCTACATACTATGTATTCGAATACTTTTGAAACAAATATTTGTTTTATTTTCAATCTAAAGCACATTTGATTATATTCGATGAACTAGAATAGGATTCTCTTAACATTTTAATAATATCTTTATCTTTATATATCACTACTAGAGATCTCAAATCTGTGTATTAGAATACTTTTGAAACGAATATTTGTTTTATTTTTAATCTAAAGCACATTTGACTATATTTCGTGTACCAGAATAGGATTCCCTCAAAATTTTAATAATTTATATACCTTTCTAAAACTTTATCTAAATAATTTAAAGCTACTATTCGATATTCGATATTCGAATATATTCGAATATTTGGTAACCCTTATCACTACCCAAATACCAATTTGCATTTATCATTTTTAAAATTTCATACGTTTTAGTTGATTTTTGTGTTCAATAGTATAATTTAAGATTTTACGCTAGTGTTTCATATAATTTGTCACACCTCTTTATATGTATAAATTAAAATTTTTATAAAATTTGTACTTTAATTTTCTGGTTTAAAATAAAATGGAAATGTAAATAATACACATATGTGGGCACATATGAATTCATCTTGATACTTTTAAAAAGTACATACATATATGAGTGCATGTATTTGAAACACAGTTTACTTATTCATTTGCCATCTACTTTTACAAAGCGGATAAAAAGTTAATATTATTATTGAAAAGTTGAGTTCAACTTTGATTAAATATAAATCAACAATCGTTTTCAATACAAGCTAATTTTATTTAAAAAAAAAACCAACCAAATTTAGTGTTCCATAAATTTTGTCACACCTCTTTGTATACATAGGTATAAATAATTTTTTTTATAAAAATATGTTCCTTAATTTTCAAGCTTATAATAAAATGAAAATGTAAATAATTCACATATATGGAATTTATCTTGCTAATTTTAACACAAACATACATATATACATAAGTGCATGTATTTGAAGAAAAGTTTACTTATTCATTTACCATCTACTTTTATAAAGCGAATAAAAAGTTGATATTATGATGGATAAAATTATATCGCGCGCTCATATTACCATTATTAACCTATGCTTCACCTGTATGGAATAACGCCTCGAATACTAATCTTTCCGAGCTCCAAGTAATACAAAATAAATCCCTAAAAATAATTTATAATACACCCATATATACTAACTTGAAAAAACTGCATGCCATGTATAATATTCCGTTTGTTACAGACATTACTAACAAACTAACCAGTAGATTCTATGACAAAATAACTAATAACCATACTAACACACTTGTGAAGAGTCTCGGTGATTACAACAAAATGTCTATACCCTTCAGGTATAACACACAGATTACCTAAACACAATCTGCTTTAGGTCATCGACTTTAGAGAGTCTTTAATTAATATTATGTATTAGATGTATTATGAACATTTATAAGGATTGTAAATAGGTTTTTGAGCTCTTTCTCCTATTATGCTGTAGATTAACATTAGAATAATATAACACTATGATTACTAACCAAATTAAATTAAATTGTAAAATAGAAAATGATCAGTAGATCAGTAGCTATTAAAATAGATATAAGATGTATTGTGAACATAATTTCGTAACAATTAAAAGACCTAAATAAAAAGAACATAAATTCGTAATCAAAAAATATTATGATGGAAAAATTGAATTTAACTTTGATTAAATATAAACCGAAGAATCTTTTTCAATACAAGCTAATATTAAAAAAAAAAAAAAATTGTGTCCCATATACATAATTGTCACACCTCTTTATAATTTTTATAATAGGAATAAATTATTTTTAAATTTTTATGCTTATAATAAAATATGTAAATAATACACATATGTGGATACATACTAATTTATCTTGATACTTTTAAAACGTATATACATATGTATGTATATGAGTGCATGTATTTGAAAAAAAGTTTACTTATTCATTTTCCATCTACTTTTACAAAGCGAATGAAAAGTTAATATTATGATTGAAAAGTTGAGTTTAACTTTGATTAAATATAAACCGACGAATCGTTTTCAATATTATTTAAAAAAAACAATCAAATTTACATTGTTTTTTTTTTCGTATAAAGAAAATTCTTTTGTTTTTTTTTCTTCTCTTTTTTCTATACTATTAAATTGAGTTACATATATCAGAAACATGGATGGTCAACTTTGAAAATACACAGCAGTGAGTATAAAATGTTGTATATTTACCATGATGATGACGATGCTCGAGAATCAGCGTGAGGAGTCCATGTGCGCCTTCTGTCAAAACTCGCGGAAAACTTTTATGTTTTGACGCGCTTTCTCGGAGGAAAGCGCGTCCGGTCAGGCGCGCCGCTGCGACCAGACTGTTCCCAACGGAGCGCTCGTGCTACGCCCTCGTCCTGCGCCCCCTCGACGGCGCCCCCATCCCTGATTTACATGCCACCCCATCATCCCGCCCCATCTCTCAGAATCTAGATTTCTAATTCAACGTTTGAAACTCGAAACCGTCACCGACTTAAGAGCGCATGCGCACTAACTGTTATAATTATATCGTATTCTTTTATTTTAATATTTTGAATAAAACCTATACTATTTGTTAATACATTTTTCACCTATTCAATGTGATCATCAATATGTCGATATATGTATGTCATTTCAGCCCGCTAATGTTTCATATTAAACGATTTATTATAACCCTCCCTCACCGGAGTGGGGTAAAAGTGCCTCAATTTTTACGTTATTCGTAATAATGTGGTTTTCAAAGCTATACACCCGTATATTTCTTGTATTCCTAGAATGAACTACAATATATTTATTTTAATATATTTTGTATGATTTAGAAAAGGGGTACATCGTAAAAAAAAAACATTTATACATTTCTACGTTCCAAAGTATGATTTAACCTTCCAGTGGGCGCGCTGTCGTAAAATTTACGACAAATGCGCTTTATCGCATCTCCTACTTTTACCACTTAGTAATAAGCATCGAGCTTCGAGCTATTCGAAGGTCAATGCAGGCGAATCGGTTGTGCTTAGAAGTTTTTGTGAGTCATCGATATTTGGGAATTTCCTTTGAATCCTTTACATGCAAGAAGCATTCTGCAGTTGATGTGGTTTGTAATAATTGTAAGGATGAAAATATTAATTCTGACTAATAGTTAATATTGATTCTGATTAATAATTCTAACTAATGATCGAATAGGTCGATAAAATATTTTGTTTTGAAATGTTAGCATATTTAGAGTGTTGTTTTGGTTTTTTGTTTAGAAAGTAAAATATATTGATTTTTAAAGTATTGTCATTTATCATTTTTCATAACATTACAATATTTCCTTAAAATTTTCATAAAGAAATCACCATTTACATGGTGAAAACTTGATGACGTAAAATTTACGACATGCGCCTGCTCAAAGGAAATAACTCCGCCCGCCCGCTGGAAGATTAAAGGCGGTAAGTTATGTTTTTGACTGTTCGCTTGCATATCCTTGTTGATCGATGAATCAATGCGAGAGAAAGAGACAGCTATATTTTTGAAAGCTATTGCTTTCGTCGCTTTTGGCGCATGGCTATTGAGTCATGCAGTCGCCTGTTTGCCTTACCTATGTGCGTTTGCGTTGATGCTTGTCGTTATTTTTTAATACAAAAATAGTCAAAAACATGCTATAGGACTAAAACTTTTTATGTTGATGTATAAAATGATTAATATAAGATATATATTGAACCCATTTGTATTGAGAAAAGCTGTATTTTTATTAAAAAATATTGGGGTCTTACTCGACCCCGGTTCGGGACACTCGTTCGATCTCGACGCTCCTAAATGGGTGATAAGAGGCAATAATTGACTATGGCAACGAAATAAATAAACATAACATTTAAAAAATCTTCATGGTATCAACAGAAAGAAAGGGTTTTTTTTTATATAAGATGTAATAGTTTCGGTAGTAAAGGAAATTCGCTGATATGTTATTACAATTCACCGAAGTAAAACGGAATTTGTTTTCATTTTTTGTGAGAGAGTTTTCTTCGAGCGTGAAAAACAAACGGCACGATTAAGTCATGGGGTCGCCGTTTTCGCGCACAATTTCCTTTTCGTTCGGGTGCGAAAGGGCGATTTTGTGTTTTTAATAAGCGTTTTATATTTCGGACCAGGGTTGTCACAAACATCACAGATCGGTTTCGCTCGCATGCCCATAAATTCACGTTAGGGTCCCGCACTGTGTGATCGGCATGTTGATTCGGATATCCTCACACGCGTATATTGAAAACCCATCGGTATAAATTTCAATATATGTAGTAAGAAAAAAATAAACATTCAGTGCGATCTAGTCGTAGGACATTCGGGTGCGGAGAGTTTTCGATTAGATATTTAAATAATACATAATTTGGGGAAAAGCTTCTCTGTGAATGATGTGAGCATACATGGTACGTATAGGAAAATGATAAGTACTTGAATGATGGGGTAAATTTCACTAGTTAAATATAATATACATACATATATAAGATATACATTATTTGTTATCATCAAAAAATTCCTTAGAAGGATAGTGTTGCCTTTATTTACCTAGTAAATATTTAATTTTGAATTCATGTGTTTATTTGATATTCATTTAATTGTTTCCGCTCCATCCTATATGAATATCTACATATGTACATATCCAGCAGCGTGGTCTAATAGTGAGTATTAAATTATTTCGTGCTTGATGTCACGAGTTTTGATTATTATTACGAAATTATGTTCACAATACATCTTATATCTATTTTAATAGCTATTGATCTACTGATCATTTTCTATTTTACAATTTAATTTAATTTGGTTAGTAATCATAGTATTATATTATTCTAATGTTAATCTACAGCATAATAGGAAAAAAAAGAGCTCAAAAACCTATTTACAATCTTTATATATAGGAATATTTTAGGGAATTGATTTTGCAAGGATTAATTTTAAAGAATGCAACGTGTCTAGAATACCTAACTGTGATCCTGGAACTAACCTTACTCAGTAAATCTGAACAATCAAGGAAACCATTTAGGAACTTGAAGAATGTAGCATCAGTGAGTCGTCGCCGTCGCATGAGAAATATTGTTAAATGATAGGATTTTTTAAATATCGGGAACAGTAGGTAGGCAAACGGTAGCGTGAGGATTTATAAAATTAAGTTGGACTTTTTCAACACAATTAATATGGGATAAATAAAAAGTCGACCCTATCATTGAGGCAAATTTTCTAATTTACAATTTTAAATTAATTTGGTTAGTAATCATAGTATTATATTATTATAATGTTAATGTACAGCATAATAAGAAAAAGAGCTCAAAAACCTATTTACAATTCTTATAAATGCTCATAATACATCTAATACATAATATTAATTAAAGACTCACTAAAGTCGATGACCTAAAGCAGATTGTGTTTAGGTAATCTGTGTTTATACGTGAAGGGTATAGACATTTTGTTGTAATCACCGAGACTCTTCACAAGTGTGTTAGTATGGTTATTAGTGATTCTGTCATAGAATCTACTGGTTAGTTTGTTAGTAATGTCTGTAACAAACGGAATATTATATATGGCATGCAGTTTTTTCAAGTTAGTATATATGGGCGTATTATAAACTATTTTTAGGGATTTATTTTGTATTACTTGGAGCTTGGAAAGGTTAGTATTCGAGGCGGTATTCCATACAGGTGAAGCATAAGTTAATAATGGTAGTATTAGCGCGCGATATAATTTTATTTTATTTTGAGTTGATAAAGAACTATGGCGATTGAATATTGGATATATTGAGGATATACGCCGCATCGCCTTGCATTTCGCTCCCTCAATATGAGGTGCCCATCTCATTCTTTTATCGAACGTTACTATTTTATTACTGACTGCCATTTCAGACTTTCTCCAGAGGGGATTTTCAGATCTGAACTAGGCTTATGCTTTCTAACACTAAAGAATATGGCGTCTGTTTTGGTTTGATTAATTTGAATTTTCCACTTAGTGAAGTGTTCAGTCATTGTTTTAATTGCAAATTCAAGATTTTTAAGAATAGTGTCTGGTTTTTTGCTACTTGTGAAGCAAGCGGTATCATCTGCATATAGAGCTTTGACAGTTTTTTGGAATATGTACATATGTCATTTATATATATGGAGAACAAGACTAAGAGTTTAGCTGTTGGCCGGACCTTGGTTTGTTGAGGTCGATCGTTTCTTATCAGAATTTGCCAATTTTTCTGATTTTCATTGAAACGGTTCCCGTAAAATTGACATTTCCTTCCCAATTTTCTGTTGCAAACCTCGAGTTTTTGTCATATCTCAAGTTTCGCCAGATTGTCTCTGTGGTTGTTTATCGAATGTTAAAATTCGTATTTTTATATAAAAAATGTTATTAACCGCATTTATAAGATGTTTGTAATATCTGATCAGAGATGTCAGGTATATTTACGATTTACATGTGTATGTATGTAATAATTTTCCATTTAAATGTCTCGTCAATTATGAGTTTTCAATGTCTTGTAATAAATAAGCCATACTGACGACCTGGAGCTAATCTGTAATGTCACTATGGCGAAATTGTAAAAAATAAATAAATAAAATAAACATCATATAGCAGCGGTCGTGAACCTTTTGAGCCCGATAATCCGAAGTTTGCAAAGATGCCACGTACCGTGTATAAAAAAATCATTACCCGTTTTCTAACTCAACGGCGCTCAAATTTTATTCGCCAAGGGCCAATATTGAAATGTGATAATTTTCCGAGACAGAGAAATTTCATTAAACTTGAAGTATTTCACAAGCTTTTTATTAGTTTTATTAGACGTTGGTTTTTGGTGACGCGATACTTCTGACCTTATTTTGAACCACTTTCTTTGATATTTTATCAAAATACGGGTGTTAGCTTTGATTAAAGTAAGCAAATTTCTTTGAAAAAACGATAGAGGAATTTTATCATTCAAATGACAGCTTGTCGCGACGACATTCACGCTACTCTTTTCTTTTGATGAAAATTTCAGGATGCCGCGGAGTGACATACATATATGGAATTAAACTTGTACGCATATAAATTTATAGGTAATAATTTTTTGAAATCATAGTGGGTAGGGTGGTTTTTGACAATTTGATGTGAAACCCTTTTGTCAATGAAATCAGATAAATTTGCAAACTCTAATAGGAAACGATCGACTTGGACTCAAAAATATCCACGGCTGTCTAATATTACTACAGAAATACTTCCGAATAAACTCCTTTCAAACGAGATCAACCCATGAACCTCTTTGTGGTTAGCATTGACGCAACCACCGAACTATACTGCTAGCTGGATATATTAGGTAGACTATGTAGGTAGATTAGGGTTTTCAACTCTCAACTATTTTAGTGGTGCTAATTGTACATGGAACCATTTCAATAATCATTAATCATAATAATAATAATTTATTACTTGGGATAAGTGGTATAGCCGATGGACCCAATCTTATATTGTTTAATTACACTGAGCAACAAAAAATCACGTTTTTGAGTTACCAGAGCGGAGACTAACCAATCTTTACTAAGTTTGACCCACTGAATTCGAGTATGATATTAATTTTTGTTGGTGGGTGATCGTTTACGAGATATGAGCGTTTAAAAAAATCCGCGATTTTTACAGTTTTTTGGCTTTTGCGGTCTTTAACTCAAAATTTAGGATTGTTACGCTCAAAGTGAGTATTGAAATCAATAGTCAGATATTTTTCCTATTAATTGTTATATTTCATTGCCTTAAAATACTTCTAATTAATTGTCTAGCGAATTTTAAAAGTCAAAAATACATTTTTTTTTACGGATTTTTTTTCCGTGCTATTTTTCATTTATTTGGCAAATTATTTATTTTTCCACGTTTATAAGGATTGGTTTTCTATCTCAATATTTTTTTTTTATCTAAACGTACTAACTAAAGCGGTAATTGCAATTTAAATGCTTTCGTTGTATATATGGTTGTATCGCGTAATATGTTAGGTGCAAGCGAGATGGCATATAATCCACCTCACAGAGTACAGCGGTCGAACTACAGGTTCTAGTTGTCTTTTGTACCTTATCTGTCAATTTTTCGAAGTTTTATCAAGTAATTTCATCCAGCAGCTTGGCTAGTGGTTAGCATATTATGCTTTAGAGCAGAGTAATCACGGTACGATTCCCACAGGGAGCTGTTAGCCAGACTTTGGTTTGTTACTCCAGTTCGATCGATTCCTATATGAGAGTTTGCCAATTTTTCTAATTTTCATTGAAATTATTTCGGTAATCTTAAGTTATTCAGTATCCTTACGAGGTTCGCCAATTTCTATAATAAAATGTTGCAAAAATTTAACCATAGATATCACTGTGGATGATGTTTGTATGAATTCGCATTGTATAAAATGCTTGCACTGTTTGTATTATTGTAGTGTATCTGTATTATGTAGTACACTCGTCGCTTTGGAGTGATCTGTAAAGGTAAGTGTACATGTTCGATGGAAATAAAATAAAATACGTCAATATTTTTTAAAACTGAATTAACTTCTATCGAGATTACATCGCAGGTCAATTTTTAAATCGGAGTTGTAGGAAAATGTGTTTGTAGTTGTTGGAAATTCTTTGCGTGCCAAATAAATTCTCCCATATGCCATCATTAATTTGGCATATACATATATGTGCCAAGAAGGTTTGCCATCGCTGCCGTTCGGTATAGGCAATCATATGAAAACGTTTAACGGTTCGAAACTCATCATTACTCATACGCTGAAATATATTATAAGTTTTACCTTACCGTTTGAATCGTAAGTTATGACACTTTCGTGTGTGTGTGTGGGAAATTCTGCAATAATTTTCGACCGAATTGAAACGTCCCCTTTCGCACGGGGGGCATAAAAATTGTGGAATTTAAAGTTCGGAATTGGTTTTGCCGGATGTAAGAGAATGCATATTGAAATTTGAAGTGAAACATAATAAAAATACAGCAGTGCAGCCGCGCCCCGTTGGCTCGCATTTCAACGCTAAAAACTTGGCAAAGTTAGCCGATCGCCAATTAAAAGTTAAATTAACACCAGATATCGATTTTCTCTTTGGATTCGTTCGAGGGAACGTTCCCACGGTGAACCGTTTTATGTGAATCATCGGTACAAAGCGACTAAACGTCGCCGAAAGTTTGAACGATCGTGTAAGATTATCGCGCAGTATTTGGTGGTTAACATTTTTTATCGTATTGATTGAACTTTTTTCCGATTTTATTATTTTCCACCCACTTTAAAATAAGTACCATTTATCGGTCCGACATAATACTAATAATAAATACATAATAGATGAATACCCTATTGGGTATTTATCACGACATTATATGCAAATGACCATCTCTAAAACATTTCGCCCTGCAAATAAAAAGAGTGCCCCTCTCTTAAAGAGCTCGCACGACCCAATCGGGGTTCGTCCGGCAAATCAAACGACAAATGGGTTGCCAGTAACAAAAATAAAATTTGACAAAAATATTGTTGCGTAGCGGTGGGTGGAGGATCCAAATAAAAGGCCAAAGTCGCTTCACAGCATTTATTAGGTGATTAAGGAGATCCACGCACTGCCAGTGCTCTGTCCGGAATGTCTTACGTACGGCCTAAGTACCTGCTTATAAAGGGCAAGTCACTCAGTGCATCTTCCTCGACACGTTTGTTTACCTATTGTTAAAGTCACGTACCAGATATGCAGTCCCACGGTCTCGCGCTGTCTGTTCTGAGAACTCTAGCGGGAAGTGGCTGGGTGCCGTTATCGACCACTAAGTCCATTCGGGAGTCTCCATTGCTAGTTGACAGCACTTGGCCAGCAGCATAGCTCGGTTGTTAAGCTTCTGCTTAGCGTCGTGAGGTGCCGGATTCGATCCCAGGGCCGGACCTCGAGTGAAAATGAATTTTTCAGAGTATGCTACTGGTTAGACCTGGATTTTTGACTCCAGGTTGATTGTTTCCTATAAGAGTTTGCCAATTTTCTCTAATTTCATTGCTGAAACGGTTCCCGGTGAAAATTGGCCAAATTCCTTCCTATATATACAATATATCACCAATAATTTATGTTTGATTAATGTGCAATAAACACTACTCCAAAGATGCAGAGAAGTCCGTAAACCTGTGTACATCTGCTTTATAGACTTTGAAAAGGCCTTTGACCGTGTCCAACACGCTCGCCTGATGGAAACATTAAAAAAATATTGGCCTGGATGACAGAGATGTCAGATTGCTACGAAATATTTATTGGAATCAGACTGCAGTAGTACGTGTCGATGATCAATTCACTGATGAGATTCCTATAGAACGGGGCGTCAGGCAAGGATGCATCCTATCACCTACTCTTTTTAACACCTACACCGAATCCATCTTCCACGATGCTCTCCAAGAGGCGGAGGGCATCAAGGTGGGCGGCGAGACGATCACCAATATAAGATATGCTGATGACACGGCACTAGTCGCTGAAAATTTAGCAGACCTGCAAAGATCTCTAGACCGTGTAAATCAAGAAAGCAATCGAAGAGGTCTGCGCATAAATCTAAAGAAAACAAAATTTATGATAGTAGATAGAATGCAAACAGACACCGGGAATCTAACCTTGGATGGAGAGGTGATAGAAAGAGTAAAAAGATTAAAATACCTGGGTACCTGGCTGAATGAAGAGATGGACCCAGATGAAGATCTAAAAATCCGCATCGAGATGGCTAGAACAGCATTTGTAAAAATGAAGGCGGCCCTTACAAACAAGCATCTCAATCTTCATACGCGGTTGAGATTCGCGAAGAGCTACGTCTGGACAGTATTACTACACGGATGTGAGACGTGGACTCTGAAAACCAAGATGATCAGCCGCATTGAAGCTTTTGAGATGTGGGTCTATAGGCGTATGCTGAAGATTCCGTGGACCAAAAAGATATCAAACGAAGCTGTCCTCGGCATGATGGGGAGAGGCAGGGAACTTGTTTCTGTCATCAAGCGGAGAAAGATGGAGTACCTCGGACACATGATACGGGGTCCAAAATACGAATTTCTCCGTTTGATAACCATGGGGAAAATAGAAGGAAAAAAATGGATTGGCAGGAAAAAGTTATCTTGGCTTCGAAACATGCGCATGTGGACCGATATGAGCGCCGAAGAGCTGTTCCGAGCCGCTGAAGACCGATGCGGATATATTCAAATAATCGACGAGGTGGTCGCCAACGTCCGGATGCGGACAAGGCATTAACAAGAAGAAGAATGTGCAATAAATAAGTTTGTGTACGATTTTAGAGATGTCTCATTGATTTGCGAGTTTTTCAGTGTCTCGTAATTCAGGTACTTATATAATGAAAAATGTTGCAATATTTGTAATTAGCCAGAAAGGCGCATCGGGGTTGCCTGTAATGACTTCATGGTATGTGTTGTCATAAAAAAAAAATTAAGCCTGGAGATAATCCACGAAAACCAATTATAAAGGTACCAACCCTAACAACCTAATATCTCAAATGAATTAAACCAACCCTTACTTAACCTAACCTAACCGACCTTAAATAAATGAGTGTTGGCTGCTAAGATATTACGATGTTTTTGCATGGATATTACGTAGTGTGGACCACGAGGAGAGTGGGAATGGAAAGGAGCGGGGCGACGCACTATCATCCAACTGTCAAAAATTATAATTTCACCATTGAAAATGTAATTGGATATGATTCCACTGTAACGTCAAATTTTATTTTTGTTACTGGAAGACCCATTTGACGTTTGATTTGCCGGGCGAACCCCGATTGGGTCGTTCGATCTATTTTACAGATGTTAATTTGACATTAAATGTCGTTTTGACATATTATGTCTTATTATTTATATTACAGCCGTGCCAAAATTATTATCCCCTTTAAAAGGACGCGAGGAAAAGTATACTTTTCAAGTGTCTTTGGCAACAAGTGTGTGGTGCCACAAAAAAGAAACAAAGAAACGTTAAAAATAACGGATTTGACCCTTTACAAGACCATCAATTTCTGTATTCAACAAAAAATATACATTCCAAGAATGCTGTACCGTATATATGTATGTATGTATGTATGTAGATAGGCACTTCAACGTATACAGTTGTGTCATATATTTTTATGCGGGATAATCCATTCGTGAATTTATCTAGTGCGAAACACATCTAGTCACCACTTTGTATGGTAATTCGCCAACCGGTACTATGATTATGTACGTTTGTATGTATTATATTTATGTATATATGTATGTATGTATTATATTTATGTATATATGTATGTATGTATTATATTTATGTATATATGTATGTATGTATGTATAAAGGGGGGGGGGAAAAATAGCAAGAAACATGACGAGAGCCTGTATCCGGTGGCGAGATGGTGAATCTGGTTCACCTACAAAAATCCATTATTCATTTCGCCAGTGGGTTTCTTTATCCGGGAACCAGATTTTCGCCCGATCTATGTACATATATGTATGTAGGCCCGTTCGATGTACTCTCTCTCAGTCAACATCCAAGATATTCTCTGACAGTGGATGTTCGGATAGATAGAGAGAGCACTTTCTCGCCAAAACTACCCCATTTTCAGCTACCCTCATCACCATTTTATTCCACTTTGTTTGCTAAGTGGCTCGCGAGATTTATTTGATAACTTTCCGTGTAATCGGATGCGTTGCACGTCTCGTTCCTTTTTTTTATTTTATTTTTTTCATTCGTTCGTTTTGGTTTTTTGTCTTGAATTCCCCGCGAAATCGTTTAGGATAATGACCGGCATTATGTATGCGGCAAAAGTGGTATTTCTCAACAGTAAGTAATACGCCGACTGATATTACTTTCCTACCCCTACCGGAAGTCACGTTTTCAATGATGCGCATCCAGTGTGTATCCTCTTTGTCTGTAAGCGTTTGCTTTGTTTACAAAGATATCTCCATCAATTGTGTTCAATAGAATGTGACACTATACGGAACGTCTACCTCTGACGCTCTCAACCTTTAAGGTGTTTGGCCCACTTTTTAAATGCAAGTTGAGAAATAAATTGATAGGTTTTTTTTTAAATACTAGTAGATACGATTATAGCAATCAAATTATTTGATAGATTAATACTATTAAGTGAACTAATGTTGTATTACTTTATATTGGACGATTTATTTTCTAATGGTAAAAAGTTAATTCGTGATGTGTGACAAAGGAAACTGTTATAACCAGAGTTGTGGAATTGAAGTCGGAGTCGTAATAAAAAATCAACCGACTTCTTCGAGTCCTTTTTAATAGTATTACGGTTTGTCAAATAGAGTCTCCAGTTTAATTGAAGTAAATGCAATAATAAATTTAAATATAATAGTTTCCTTATAAAAATCATTTGAAATTATATTATAAATTACGGTCAAAATAAATCGGCCAAAACTGATTGTTTCGTCCGTCGAATACTTTTTTTTTTACAAGGTTTACTTTGTCCGCTAGTATGGACAAATATCCTATATTCTTCCGAACGCTTTGGAACTTTGACATATTGCAAGGTTTGGCCCGTGATAGAGATTTCAATTCTGTGCACTAATTCGTTAGTGAAATATAATCGTATTAAAAATGATTAAAAACTTTAAAAATCTCGACTTGATGACAGCTCTTGACTAAGTTCGGGTGATTGAACATGATTTGTTTTAATTTTCGCCCGCCCACTCGTTTTGTCCTATTTTAATTGTTTAAACGCCTATAACTACATATATTATTTTCACACTATATTTTATAAACTTTGCATTATATGTTCTCATTATTTGTCATATATATTTTTAATTCATTAATAGGTGATTTATTCTCATTTTTTATGAAATTGATTTGTTTGTATATTAAATTCACACACACACACTAATAATGCACTTTATCTTTATTTACACATATTTAATTACCAATATTTCAATAAATTGGTATGTCAGTAAAATATCAAAGTGACTGAGATAGTGGAAGTGGTTCGAAATCAACTCATCTAGCAAACAAATGAAGCTAATTTTAAAATTGTAAAACTAGACAACGATTTTGATGGAACTTTTTATCCCCTCCTATTTTGGGTTTAAAATTTCAGTAAATGAGAAAACTACTTTCATGAAAGAAACCAATAAATATTTCACGAAGGTTGGGAACCGCTGATATTCACAGATATAACTTAAAAATAGAACGTTTGAAAATAAATATGAGTTGAATATTCTCTCAAAATATAAAATATTGACAGGTTGGAAAACTATTACAATATTTCATATCGGTTTTATTTGAGTATTTTTATATAAATTTTGTGTGATATTTTTGCTTTTAAAGTATGTAGATACATAATATAATATTAGATAATAAATAATAATGTTCATAATATAACAATAATAGAGCTATATTCCAATGCTTTTTTTCATTCCAGAATATCGGTAGTTTTTGACTTTTAGGGGCTGATTATCGATTGATGATTTTATTTATATGAAAAAGTTCATAATTATTGCAAAACTACATGTTTAAATTTATTACCAAATCTGAATTACATTCGTTCAGAAATGGGCCTGAAATAAAGCCGAGGATTAAATCTATACATCATTTTTTTATATTCATAAATATGTTTTTTTTTTTCAATCAATTAGAATACGTATTTCAAAGTCTTGAAAATATGTATTTGTCAAGAGGACGGAGCATGTATTTATAAAATATATACATACATACATATATACGCGTATTTCTAACAAAGCCTTTCGAGGAAAATGTACGACATAAGCTTATAAGCTTTTTGACTGAATAAAATATTGTAAATGTACATATATTCTGCAAGTAAATTTATATTAAAGAAGAACATATTTTCAAAATATTCACTTATGTATAAAATAATACGCGTCGTATTTAATAAAGCTCTGAAATGCGGTTGCAGGCTTTAAAAAGAAGCCCCCCTTGTGAATACATTGATTTGATAACGGGTCGTGAAACGAGGTGCGATTTTCGTTTATTTGTTTTGTGAAAATTTATATGCGAACGTAAAACCGACATTTTATTTACCATATGTACATTATTTGCGATAGTTTTCAATTTATGGTCGTTGAATTTTCTGTTTTTTTTTTTTAACAGGGACGATAATATAATAGAAGAGTAATATCAAATGTTTTATTTGGAAAGTAATTTTGACTATATATTGAAAAATATTCAAAGCGGCGATCCTATTAGGCTCGCAAACACGCAAGTTCGAAGGATGCCTAATAGAATAATAATCCCACGGTGGTGGTATCAAATCAGGGGCGCTCAACGTTTTATTTTTGTCATAGACATTTTTCAAATTTTCGCAGTAGTGTGTAACTATAATATGTACCGATAAAAATGTATCACTCATTTCCGTTAAGTCAAAATTTGGCAAAAATCAAACTGTGTGTCGCATTTCAACGCATTTGTGTGTACAGATGATTGCCCTGATTTATTCTCTATAGTACTTTTAGGGCTAAGGTGATGAAGCAAATCTGTGGTTGATTCATTGTTTTATTTATATTTACTGTGTATTTATTATATTACCATGCGGTGCTCACTTTAATAGGAATTTAAATATTTTCTTTTTTGTATTTTTATTTTTTTTCGCTCTATTTCTCTCTTATTCTATTTTTATTTTATTCTGTACTAGCTGAACCCGGTATGCGTTGCAATGCCACAATAACGCATTCCCGTTCCCGTTCCCGTTCCCGTTCCTATTTGACATTGTCACGCGCGGCTTTGTCGGGTCACCATCTATTTTATATCTCAGTTTGTCTTTCAATCATGTTTAACTTTTTATTATGTAGCTTCAGTCTGCTACTTTTGTGAAATTCCTGCCCGTCAAAAAATTGCGATCTAAATTTGAACCACTTCCACTTTTAAGATCGCTTAGCGGATTTAATCATTAACAAACTCATTAAAATTTACACTGGAGATTTGTGTAAGATCCGAACGACGACAGCTAACTATCCATACGTCTCTTTCTACCACCCCTTTGCAACTCGTTAAAACAGTGGTAAAGCTACTTTTTAGAAAAGTCTTTTTATTTTTTTTAATCTCATTTTTAAGTTTCCATCCAAAAGACATTGAATCTTCTCCTGAAGCTGAAAGATCTCAAATTGATGAATAAAATCGTTATGAAGTGAAAAAAAAAACAACACTAAGATATCTTCATATTAGCAAAGTCTCTTAAGTCACTACAAATAAGAAAAGAAAAGAGGTGGATGAGGGGGGCTGGTTGGGGGTAAATTTTCTCCAATGGGAATGGATCAGTGTGTCTCCGTGTATATTTATTTATTTTATTTTACAAATATACCAGGAAGGCTTAACAGGTAAGCCCCAAATGCGCCTTCCTGGTCCACATAATTATTACATAGATACATGTAAATCTAAATAATATCTGACATCTATGGTCAGTATACATATATTACAAACATCATATTAATACGATAAATAACGATGAATAACTTTCATGTAACAATACGAATTTTATATTCGATAAACAACCACAGACATCTATGGTGAGCAATATGGCGAAACCTAAGATATAACAATAACTAAAAGTTCGCAACAGAAAATTGGGAAGGAAACGCCAATTTTACAGGAATCGTTTCAATGAAAATCAGAAAAATTGGCAAATTCTGATAAGAAACGATCGACCTAGACAATTCAAGGTCTGGCCAACAACGAGACTTAGCGGGGAATCGAACTCGTAACATCAAGTACGAAATAATTCAACATTCACCACTAGACCACGCTGCTGGTTAAATTTATATGTTTGCTAGTCTGGATGTTGGAACATAAGGCGCCTTGTTCCTCTGTGTTTTTCCTTTTATCTGTATGTTTCCTTGTGTCTCCGCGTGTTTTTTTTTATTAGAACTGATATGTGAATGTTTGTCTGTCTGTCACGTATGCATTCCTATACCATTCAAATGATTGCGATGAAACTTACAGGAGCTATTGTGTGTATGCCCGCAATGGTTTCTGTAAGAAAAATCACCCAAAAATCGAAACCGAAACTGGAATGAGTAGCATTGCAATGCAATAATTTAAAATATATTCACGTCACCACCTGGGTTGTTAAGGTAAAATAATTGAATAATTTCAAATATGTCCGCCGCCTGCGTTTTTTCGCTGTTAAACGCCGGATAAGCCAGATTACCACGACTTTAACTCGGTAACGGGAAAAACGGAAACGGGAATCGCATGCGTTTTTGTGGCATTGCAACGCACGCCGGGTTCAGCTATTAATTAATAAATTTTCTACAAATGTTACAAAAACTTTCGCATGTACGAAATTTGGTCGGTTGATGTCAAATGAGCATTGCTGGTAACGATTACATCGCGATAAAAGTTGATACGCATTATAGATATGTGGAGAAAGTTTTGGGTTTCAGAATTGTTTTTATCACGAAAGGGGATATATGTATGTAGGGGAGGGGGGGGGGGGTTAGGGATATGTTCGCCGCGCAACCATTTGTTTTTCTAGATTAAGACCAAAGTTTAAAAGAGGACACACCCGCGCGTAACGGATTCTGTCCGAGATAGTGTGGTGAAAGTTGCAACAGCGGAAAATCTACGACATGCACAAAACCTCGACACGAAATAATAGGTTTTCCATGTTTGGGTAGTTCCACGGAGCTCGAGGTACCGACGATAAGGAGCCCTGACGCGAATCACGAAACCCCCAACCCATCCCCGTGGGGGAGACGAGGACCACCCCGTAGGACGACAGAGACGGGAGCTACGCCGAGAGTGATAGGGGTGTCGCGGTGGCTGTCAGGGGGTGGTTTTCAAGGGGGGTGGGGGGGGGGCGGGCACAAATCGTAGACCGTAGTATAGTGGCTTAGGTAAAGCCTTGAGCGGCCCTATCTGAATCTCCGGCAAGTAAACCACTTTGCGAATCCTAACGCTAATGTGATAAGTCTGCGATCCTTCTTTGTGTGTGTTGCTGCTGCTGCTGCTGCTGCTGCCTGTCTGCCTGTCCGCCAGTGGCGCGGAACATTTTTTAATTAAATCCGCACTCGGTTATTTTCGCGTAATTGGGTTTAAAAACGCGCGCCGATACACTCTTGTATTACTGCGGGGGCTTATTTGGCCTATCCCGTCGGGGAATTTCGCGGTTGAATTAGCGGACCAAATTTCCCAACCCCCTCAGCTCCTTTTTCAGCCTCCGTTTTTACCTCTGTTTTGTGTTTCCGTTTCAGCGATGTGCATGAAATTATTGTGTGAATGTTTAATTTTCAAGGAATAATTTTTCTTATGTACCTAATTGTATGTACGTATAATATGTGTGTACTAGTGTTGTACCCGATGACATATCATCGCATGGGTGTTGGCATATTAAGTTATTAAATAAAAGATAATATCAATTCCGGATCTGGTTTCCTGTTTCTGTTCCGCACACCGATTACTGTTTAAGTTCCGGATCCCGATTCCTTTTTCAGTTCTGGATCCTGATTCATTTTTCATTTCTGGTTCTGGATTCCTTTTTGTTTCGGATACGGACTCCATTTTCAGTTCCGGATACCGATCCCTGTTTCAGTTCCGATTCTCGATTATTGTTTTAGTTCCGATTCCCGATTAATTATTACGATACGTATTGTAACTTTATTTTAAATCATGTATCAATTTGTTTCCGAAACAACCTGTTGAAATTTCAACGGGCATAACAATAGTATATAAATAAAAAGAGTTTGGTGCATGTGCTCTAAAATCGCCAGATAAACGAACTACAGATTAACAGAACGGCAGCTTTAAACGTAATCGTCGTTTTCTCGAATGATAGATTGCACATCAGATGACGAGTAACCTTTCGATGTGCACAGATGCAATTATTAAAATGGTAATTATTAAAATTGAGTTGGATCTTTCAGGCGAGTTTAATAAGGTAAGATTCGATAAGTTCCGAATCTTGCCTTATTAAACTCGCCTGAAAGATCCAACTCAATTTTAATAATTACCATTTTAATAATTGCATCTGTGCACATCGAAAGGTTACCCGTCATCTGATGTGCAATCTATCATTCGAGAAAACAAGAATTGCATTAAAAGCAGCCGTCCGTTAATCTGTCGTTCAATTTGTCTCGCGATTTTAGAGCGGATGCACCGCATCCAAATAAAAACGGACGCGATTTATGTGGGTATCTGCCAGACTGTGGATTTTTTGAAATTTTATTTGTGTTGTTTGTGTGTGTGTAGCAATATTTTAGTGAATAATATTGTTTTAGTTCCGCGTCAGAATAATAACGTGATAAAAACGGAAAGGCACACGACTTACTGAATAATATGACACATTTTCTTGACAGCTTCTTCTGAAAAACTCGACTACAGAAATACGCAGGAAAAATATTTTTTTTTGAATTATTTATTTGCGAGACATTCACACGTACGTCTTACAAATTTCGCTCATCTATCTAACGGAATGATATTTCAGATTTTTTTAATATCATACAATACTCTTCCCTACGTAAAATATCATAATATATATTTCTAGTATATTGTTTTTTACACAAACTCGAATGGTTTATTTTTTGATTAAGTATAGATTTTTTTTGCTATGAAATGTGTTCATAAAAATAATTTAATGTTTCATTATACACATTATTTCGATATTGTGATTATAATGTAATCACGAAATTCATGCTTGTCAATTTCAGGCGAATCAGCTGAATGCGTTGGCAGGCGTTCATAATACATTATTCTAAAAATACTTGCCAAAATATATGTACGAATAGAAGTTTATGGTCGGGCTATCACCGTAATCGTCGTCATTATATAATCAATACGGGGAAAAAACATAGCCTTCGGTTAAAATGATATTAATTTATTTTAACGTCGGTTTAAATGTCGATTGTGCGATTTTCCGTGTCGTTCAATTAATTTCTTCGTTCTTATATAATTAAATTCGTGAGATAATCCCATAACAAAAAGATTTGTGAGCCCTATTCGGAGTTCGCCTGCCTATTGCAGATATTCCCTCGAGATCTTCGGAATAATGTTACGCGTAATTGATTTCTTATTAATTTATATCTTATTGAACTTCGTTCGCTTTCTTCTTTTTTAATTAAAAAAAATACGGAACACTTCCCTCCCATCTCCGTCATTCTAATGTGATTGGCTCGGTTAAATTAATGCGAACATTGAATTATACGAGGAGGATCTGGATGCTTTTAAGTACACGGATACATAAAAATCGTGTAAAAACACCGTTTTAAGTTTAATTGAGTTTTGTTTTTGTTCCCTCGATTATTTTCAAAACAAAAATTACTCTTTTGTAATGCGAGGATTGATTGATTACTTTTTATGATATAAGTATTGTGTTTTATCTTATGATTCGCACTAGTAACAAAAGGGCATATTTTTTAGTTCAGAATATGTAATGATTTTGTAATCATTGCGTATTTATTTAGATTCAACGCACTTACAAATATTTGATTTTTATGGTGTCCAATCAAAACCGCGCCGTATATAATCGCACCGATATAACCACACCGACATAAGAGCGCGGCGTGACATATCAGCGAGAGATAAAACCGCGAAGCGATAATATGAGTTTTATTACATGGGTCTACCTCACGGTGCCGAAAGTGAAAAGGTCGAAAAAGCAAATATTGGAAGGCAAAGATCGAAAATCGAAAGATCTTAAGTCGAAAGATCAAAAAAAAGGGTGCATGGTAAACGGTACTATGTATATATATAATATATATCAGTGGCATGCGGTGAAATTATCTCTCTTTTTGTCATACTGACCATCGCGCTACCTAGAACCATATGTATATCTTTTTCGATGATCTATTTCAATTTCGATGATCATTATTATTTGATCTTGAAATAGTCTTGATCGTTGAAGAAGATATATGGTTCTGGATAGAGAGATGGTCAGTATTTAACATATTTTAAAAACTATTATTTTGTCTTTTGTTGCTCTTTTGTCACTATGCTGTTATGTCTCGCGCGGTTTTGACTATGCTTTCTTATTTCGGCGCGGTTATATATCACGCGCTTAAGTCAGGGCGTGGTAGCTGTTTCATACATCTAAAACTTGTCCAATAATTTTTTTTTAAAGTACCATCGTGAGATACAAACACTTAATTGATTGGTTCCTTGGGTTTACCGGTGAAAAATTGTGGACTCTATGTATGTACATATGTACATAATTTATTATTGAATAGTTTTGTGAGGAGGGGGGAGGCTCAAATTTTGTCAGAATATCGTATTGTCAACGAAAATCTGTAAACAGAAAAATTTTCAAGAAAGTCTAACATAATTTAAAACCACATAAAAATCAGATTTGTGCTATTTTCCATTATTTATTTATTATTATTATTATTAAAATAGCAAATTGCTAATGAACTACTTCACAATTAACTATAATATATAGTTAACAAATTTAACAATACTATAATTAGTAACCCTAAAATATAATTTCAAACGTAGCATTTTATTAAACTTACATATATAATTGCGTTATCTTCCACAGAGGTATCCATTAACACCCTTCAAGAAAGCACCAATGCTACTAGCACCTCTAATGCTTTCAGGAAAGGCATTGTTATTGGGGTTTCCGGAAAGATGCACTAAATTGCACTGAATAGTAGCGCAGTTTCGAGAAGTCCTAATTTTCAAAGGCGCTCAAAAAGAACTTACGCAATAGAATTCCACAAAAAAAGGTTAGTACCCTAGGATAATAATCCCAAATATCCCCTGATGCTTTTTTGTGGAATTCTATTGCGTTAGTTTTTCTTGAGCATCTTTGAAAGTTTGGATGTCCCGAGAGTGTAACTATCTCGAGTGCATTTTTCCGGTCACCGTTATTAATTAGGGCATTATTAGTTAGAATTGACACTTCCAAGTTTTTTCTTTAAAATAGATTGGTACAGGGGTGGGGCGATCGTGATTCTGTTCAAATAAAAAGTAACTAATTCCTCTATACTTAAAGTATACGAGTGCATGCTTGAATGACTAGTGCATATTGTAAGTGTGCTTTATCGATTGGAAGTCCCCGTGGTGCTGCAAGTCTGAGACGATGCGAAATTTAATACGCGTGCCACAAAAGCCCGATCCGGTCAAAAATCACGCGCTTTCATCGCTAACAAAGGGCTTAATTCCTTAACAAGTGAAGTAGTGGCAGGGGTTGCGCTAGAGGCTGAGGGTAGGGCGGGGGAAAAAAGCACATTGTCTCATCCATTGTTCGGAAGGGCTGAGAGGCCCTCTCGGAGGCCCATTACGTGGGCCCTTCGCCGCCTCTTTCAATTTTGAGCGCGAACATCCATCATCCTTTGTCACTCATTCAGATTTATCTCACTTTGTTTGTTGTCAATCTTGCGTTCGATAGTTCTGTTTGCCTCGTCAATATTGTCTACAGTGGGTACCTACATGCACACTGCGAAATACGACGTATCGCCGAGCCGTTGGGAAAACTGTCAAACTCTGTGTTGTATTAATCATACTTTACCTGAGTGCGTAGACGAGTCGAGTCTAATCATTCAAGGTGGAATTTATCAACTATAAATATTACCTGGCGGGAAAATATCGCATTTGAATGTAATTATTTAAAATATTGTGTGATGTGGGTGATATGGATTGTGTCTAGAACCAGACCATTGATCGATATAATGTGAATAAAAAATAAAAGGCACACTTTGAACCTTTTTTTGTTATTATTACTAGTATCTTATTAGCTCGCTTTTGATTATTTCGTGTGACGAAATTTGGGTTCTTATCCGATAATTTTCATACTTTGCCATATTGCTCTTTTTGGTCATCAATATACGTTAATGTATCGTCCGCTATTACGTTGGAGATAAAATATCGTATACAATGCGTATCAAATATCCAGAATCTCGGGTACGGTGACGTCTATGACGGTACGGCAAGCTACCATAATCTATCTTCAACCTTTTCGCCTTGATATGGCGATATCAGATTTCAATTGTTTAAACGCCTATAATTCACTCTATATTTTATAAAATTTGCTCTATAGGTTCTCGTTATCTCTAATATTTAAATAGTTATAGTTTTAACTCTCATATGTATATATAAATTTCAAATTTGGCGTCTAGCTTCATGTAATGTATTATTGATACGATATATATTGATTTATGGCCAAATATGTCAGATCTGACATTTCACGGCTAAAAGTATATCTCTTCACGGAGTTTTATCTGCAAGATAAGTATTCAATAAGAAGTTATGTTGTATCTAATTATTAATATGATTTACAATAAGCTTACATACATTTAGTTTTTTACAATAAGCTTACATACATACATCACATACAATTAGTTCAACATCTACCCATAACCCCAAATTTCATTGTTTATTTCTCCAAAAAAAACTTTCTAACCAATACAAGCTTCATATATGTATGTTTTATTTTTAGTTATCAGCTGATTTATGATCGGTATATTGCAGCTTTAGTGTGGCTATTAATCTGTAGAATCTTTTAATATTCCAATAAGTATTAGACTCTCAATTAAAGTATCGTAGTATTTTTTTTATAATTTAATATTATTAGTATTTTATTATAATATTTTATGAAACGTTTCAATAACAGTCGTGTATTTTAAAGTTGATATTTTTTATATCTTTATAGTTTAGAAGAACATTTTACGTCAAAATTTCAAAGGAAAATGTTAAAGAATTTATTTCCAAATTCAGAAATGATACATCCCACATGTATGTTTGAAACATTATACATACATATGTATGTATACATATGTAGGTACTTTAAATTGAGTTATACTTTTTAAATGTTTTCATAGTATAGTCTGCTACTGGCTTATGTTTTTGTTGTTTTTTCTACTTTTAATATATTATATTAGTATTTTGATGCATAACGAAATAAAAAGCTCAAAAACTTGTTTACAGCTCCATAATATAATATTATACTTAAAATAAGAATGCTATATTATGCTTGACAATAATTTTATCCAGGACGTATGACGATCACGATTCTTTAGCTTTATTGATATTCGAAACGTAACGGATGCCGTAAAACTCAAATGGTAAAAGCTTTCACTGGTCTATCGTAAACGCAATCTCGATTGATTTCATAAGTAGGTTCGTGCATATTGCATATATGTATGTATATATGTATACATATGTACTTTCCTCGCTGAATATGAAACGTTTCTTTTGTGTATTGAAATTCTGACCCAACTAAAAAAAATAAGGAAAAGTTCCATTTCGATCTGGCAACGTCGATTCCGAGCATCGAAAAAAATTAATAAGCCGGCAAGTCCGCCGTCAGTCGGGGAATATTTCACGATTACTTTATGTTAAGTAAGAGGCTTCAAAACGGCTCGAGAGGGTGGCTGGCGAAGCTGCAAAATCCGAAACTGAACTAATAAATTTTTATTATGGTGATTTATAACCCCTCCCCGGTTAAAGCCCTACTTCGCGCAGAATGCGGCTTTCACTTGCTCCGGAAAAATCAACGTGCCGTTTTAAATTCTGCGATGCTGGGTTGTATTTTTCGGTGTTTTTTTTATTTATATATAGGTATGTATTCCTCCACACTCACTCTCAGAGAAAAAATTCGCTTGCATCATCAGCATATGTACGAATATGACATCAAAAATTTATGGATGTTTATTTGTCGTTTGTTTTGTCGTAGGTGGGTTCTTGTGCTGGGGTTGTTTGTGTGTGCTCACATATATATAATTGGTAATCACAAATGTGCGTGATGCGATGAGATGTGAAGTGACAGGTGCGTGAGAGGAAAGCCTACATGTTTTCGCATACAAAAAGGTGAGGTGTTTGTAATAGTTTGGCGTGTGTTTTCGCGAGTGTGTGAAAATCTATCTAGTTGATTATGAAACCCTATTATAGTTATAGAATGGGCTTTGTATATTTTATTTATGATTTTTTTTCTGTTTTAACGACATTTTTATAATAACATTTGCATATATGTACATATTTATTTTTAAAATTAATTTTAAGCATTGTGTCATTATGGGATAGTACCCAAGGCAACACCTATGGCCAACTGTGTAAATATGTACTAAATAATTGTATGTAAATTTATATTATCGTTATAAATTCCAAATTAAATTCAAATAATAGTGACAAATGCGAGTAGGTGGTCAAATTGGTAGGAACCGTTTGAACAATGAAATCAGATAAATTGGAATACTTTGATAGGAAAATATTGACCTGGAGTCAAATACACCCAAGGTTATATACGTCGGGGATATAATTTGTGAACCCTTTAGTTGCTAGCATTTTACGATAAAAATTGAGCAATGTTTCTGGTTAAAAACATTTAAAAATCCTTAAAAAAATTTCGCACTATGGTTGAAGGTATGCTTTGTATGAAAATTTTCTCTTATAGGTTTATGAATACGTGGAAGTTTTAAATAATAGTTTTTCTGTTTGATGTATGGCCAGTTATAAATATAAATTGATTACAATTACATTTTGATTACGATGTATGTATGTATTTTGTTTTTATATTCATCATATCTTAGCGAAAAATATGCTATAAACTTTGAATTGTCAATAGAATCAAATTTCTCAAAAGTTTCAAGGTACCTGCCTCTTTATATGTATAAAGTATTTCATATAAAATGTGCCGAATTTGAAAGCATACTTCCTATAATATATATTTAAATACTGTATTGAATTTGTGAGAAGATTTGAAACAATATAAATACCTATAGAAAAAATGAGAACGATACCTACCGGATTTTCGTTAAATTTTTTCTTCAATGTTTTTTCCCCCTCAATTTGACGATTCTAATTTAAATCAAAAGAAAATTCTCTCTTGACAAAGTCAAGAATTTATATGCTCTTACGGAAAATCGGTTGGAAACTTTGCTTAATGTGAAAATTGGTTGTCAGCTTTGCTTAAAAGGAAAATTGGTTGTAAACTTCGCTCAATAGGAAAATTCGCCGGAAGAATAGTATTCAACA
Organism: Arctopsyche grandis; assembly: GCF_051622035.1. NCBI lineage: Eukaryota > Metazoa > Arthropoda > Insecta > Trichoptera > Hydropsychidae > Arctopsyche > Arctopsyche grandis. Next base: position 26,555,076 of record NC_135364.1, on the reverse strand, counting down.
CAAATGCCAGATGACATTGTGAAATTTACATAAAAACTGTCCAAAATGTATTGAAAAGTTTGCGTATTGAAAAGTTTAATGGTTGAATTCAAATAAGGTGCGTGTGTGTAGGTATTGTGTCAATTTCGGTAAAGTGGATAGTTTCAATTTATTTTACCCATTAACAAAAGGCAGACGAACCCACGCACTCATAACCATCGAATAATTAATTTGTACGCATGTCGAAATTAGATGTGTAATGGATTAAGGCCAACGTTGATAGTGAGCATGTACGCACATGGTAGGTGAAAATGGGTTTGGGAAAATGTTTTGTGCGCGCGAGCGTAAGTGGTTATCGTAACTATTTTCACCACCGAGTTGGTTAGCGAAGTTGGCTATCCCAACTTAGGGATAATTAATTACTCTTTATAAGTGTTTTCATCAACACGCCTGTATTCTCGCGTTAAGGTTCAAACGGATTAAGGCCACGCGTGTGCCTATGTACATTTGTACGAATGATTCAATTTGGGAAAATGTAGTGTAATACTTTCGACGCGTGTGGTCTCCGATCGCCGAATCTGTAAAGGGCGGGAAATCTTGAGGCTTTCCGGCAATATTAGTTTTCAGCTGTGTATCTAGGTTAAATTGTGTGCTGGTGCTTCTTAAGTTATGGTCTATTTTTCGGTGATAATAATTCCGTAGAAATACTTTTACTATTTCGATAGCTTTATATTGTATGAGTTATAATTTTGTTAATAATTTATTTTATTTTATTTTATTTTAAACAGACCATTGTGGCATAACAGTAATTCCTAAAGCGCCACAATGGTCAAAAAACATAACACAAAAAAAACAAAATAACAATTAAACACAAATCAATACACAACGAAAATAATACACCCATCAATTATACATTAAAAAAAAAATACATTTGAACATAAACATAAATACATCCATACATAAACATAAAAAACAGCATTTAATAATAACAGATAAAGTAAAAATATCAAATAAAAAAAATATATAGCATAAGGAATGCCTTGCACCTACTGGCAGTTTCAATAAATATGTATGTAAGAAACAACTACAAATACAAAACATCCCTGTAAGGCCCAAATGGAAGAGAGTTAATCAAAATTTCACTCATAAATCACAATCAATCATGAAAACAATGATGAGCGCAGACTACCAGATAAATGGGTTAGAGTAATTTCCGACAATTTACGCTCACTTAGGTGGAAAATATCACATTCAGTCTCGGCAGCAACGATTTCATTAAGAAGTCGAAAAGCTCTTGGAATAGGAGCCATTCGAAAAAGGACTGTGCGGGCAGGAGGTACAGCCAGCAAATGATGATGTCTACCATGCACATAGTGATTAGGGACATAAAGTCCCAACTGCTCCAGCAACAACGGGCTTGACGTATTACCACGTAAGAGCAGGAGAACGAAGCGAATTAATGAGAAGTTTCTCCGAAGTTCAAGGGAATTATACCCAAGCATGCCCAAAAGGAAAGGAGTGGGGTAGAGATATGGGTAATACCCATATTCTTTCCTATATAGGAAACGAAGAAATGCTTTTTGCACTTTCTCAATCATCAGAGAGTAATTTGCTTTATGCGGATTCCACAAAATCGCATTATACTCTAGCTTACTTCTCACAAGCGAATTGAAAAGCAAGCGAGAAGACAAAGGATTGGAGAATAATCTTGCATATCTCAAAACAAATCCAAGTCGACGAAAGGAATCGTCAGCGACTTTCTTGATATGGTTGTGAAAGGTGAGTTGAGGATCAAAAGTGATACCCAAATCGACCATATATTCCACACGCTTCAACAAGAGTTATGTCTAAATAGGGTGTTCGAAAGTGGTACATTTTTTTTTTTTAGTATATTAATATACACTCGCCATTACAGATTTCCTCCAATGCGACGGGTGTACGTTAACAAAATACAGAATACATAAACAATCAGAAATCAGAAATACAGTAATACATACATATACAATCAGAATATATAGCATATAACAATTAATCAGAAATAATAATCATAGAGATATCTATGGATTATTTTTAGATTTTTTTTTGTAGACAGTTTTTATACATATAGTAAATACGAAATTATAGAGATGTCTATAGAGATATCTATAGATTTCAGATTACTGTGTATAATTATTACAAATTATACACAGGCAGATTTTGTGACAACAGGATTAGATCTAATATAGGGCTGCCATAAGTGTCGGAGCACCGACGGGGACAACCCCCTTAAAAAAAAAAAAAAAAAAACAAAACAAAACAAAACATTTTTATCGATATTCATAGCTGTATTATAAAAAAAATATACAACATTTCAAAACAAGTAATTGGAACTAAACAAAAATTGAATTGAAAGAAAAATTTAAAGATTGATAATAGGTTTTTTTTTGTGGAAGCGTCTGTACCAAATCTAAAATAAATAAATATAGATAATTGGACGATTCAAATAAATTAAACTAAATGAAACCTTACATTAATATTTTATTTCATGTAATCATTATTTCATGCATAGCCTATTCTTCTATCGCCTTCACTCTTCTCTGATTTCCGTGATTTCATTATCATCGCTCTTCTTTGCCCAATCATATTTTTCCGATGTTTTCGTTTTTTGAAGTAACTCTTTTTCCCCTTTTATATAATTATAGAATTCAATGCATGACATTTTATAATTTAAAGTACATTGAATTATGCTTTTTACTGTGTCAATAGAAAGCGAATTGCGCTCATCTGTCCATTGATTTTTAATTAATGACAACACACGTTCAACATGTGCATTGTGCGGTGGGATGGCGAACAAGTATTGGCACATTTTCAGTAGATTAGCTTTTCTTTCTGTCTCTTCAGTTTTTTTGAAATAGTATAACCATTTATCATGCACATCTTTCGTTTTCCATTCTTCGGCTTTTTTATTTTCGATAAATGACATATACTTTACTTCCTCATAGATTGAATCCGTGAACAATATTCCCATTTCACTTAAATAAGCAATAGTTTTTTCAACATGTTCCCATTCGGGTACTTCATGGAGAAGCATCCATGAAAAAACATCATATTTCGCCAGTGGAACTGACCACTTTGCCAAATAATGAATTCTAACGTTGTAAAAATTCTCTACATCTTTTTCAAATGCTGCTACTTGTGTCGTCGTAATGTCCATGTGTTTTTTTCAGTTTATTGTATGCCTGGGTTGCTTGAATACCTAGATATTTACTATTATATTTACTATGTATTGAAAAACGTACATAAAAATATCAGTCCTCTTCGATCAGAAACAAACAGAACAAACGGATATTATCAGCAGACAGTAAACGAACTGCGCGCGCTTCGTACTTGTCAGTGTCATTGTCGGTGTTGCCAGCTGGCAAAATTGGGCAGTGGGCATCCGCCGCTCTCGTTGTCGGTGTTGCCAATATGCGCGCGCGTATCCATATTAGATATTATGTGGGTACAATTTTTGACGTGTAAACGTCTTTCCTTTTTGGACCACAGTATAGAGAGTGCATCCTGAGATTTCTTGGTTCAAAAGGTCTTTTTCGATAGATATTAAAAAATAATTGAATAATTTTTTTAAATGTCTAAATTTTGAAATTGACGGGGACAAATGACTCTCGGACTGGGACACCGGGACACAGACCTCGAAACTGGGACATGTCTCTGTCAACGGGGACGTATGGCAGCCCTAATCTAATACCAATTTTCAGGAACCGTTTCAGCAATGATAGAGAAACGATCGATTTGGAGTCACAAAACCCCCAAATCTAACCACCAGATGGCGAGGACTCGAACCTTTGACCTCAGTGGTGCTAAATATATACGCTACCACTAAGCCAAACTGCTGGCTTTAACCCTCCCTCACCGAAGTGGGGTATGCAAGTGCATCAATTTTTACGTTTTTCGTAATAACTATGTGGTTTTACATCTGATTTCATTTTTGAAACGGGTTTTCCATCAAATTGGCAAAATTAATCCTAGCCGCCATGTCACAAATATCTGAATTAGATTTTTTTCCAATATATAAAAATGCATGTACAAGTCTCTATAGATTAATAAATTAATAAATTAATTGTCAATTTCGTGTTTTTTTGCCTCTCGAAATACAACGATTTATGTAATAAAACATGCTGCAATATTTGTAATTAATTGTAAGGCGCATTGGGGTTTACTTGTCAGGCCTTCCTGGTATATATCTGTGTAAAAAAAAAATTATAAATGTATACAATTTGTTAAGCATCCGTCAACCGAAAGTGGCAGTTTACTCTTGTTCGATTTTCCTACCACTATGTTTTTCAACCTCTTATTCATGTGTGTGCTTCACGAAAAAAATCAAGTATAATTATGTATTGTATTAAGAGGGCTGTACAGCCGAAACCTTAATTTTGTTACCGTTCCTTTCTTCGATATATATATTGAGTGTATGCATATATTGAGTGAATGCGACAGTTGCGCTTCGACCAGATAAAACGTATTTTAAATTGACAAAATCGAGGTTTCGTATTCTCCTATTTTCTCCTCCAAAACTGGACCAATTTTTAAAAAAATTTCATCATCGGTATGAGAATGATACTTTCTGTGCATCTATCGGCGTATTTTTTTTAAATCGACCGTTAAATAAGCACGCTGGACTCGTTTCGTGGGTGTAAAAAAGAGGCGATTTTATAGATGTTTGGCGGTTCCTAGCTCCTATAAAAAATAATTAATCAAAAAAATAAAACGATAGATGCACCCCAATGGTTGATATCCATAGCATATTAAAAAATAATTTCTCTAGTGCCATAATTGAGGAAGGGAGAAGTATAGTACGTTTGTATGGACAAGGCGCTGCTGTCCAGCCCTCTTAATGTGCTGAAATTAAAAAAAAAAAAATTAAACTAATAAACCGGAAGTGGGATTTTTTCATCTTAGAAAGGTCAAAAATGTTGTGGCCACTCTTCTTTCCACACCCCTGAACGTATCAAGCTGAAAATTTGTTATTGTATTCTTTATGTACTAACTTAGAGCTGATAATGTTTCATTAAAACAATATAAAATAACGATAACAAATCTTCCCGATCAGAACTAGGGGATTGAATATTTTTAAACAGCAAATTAATTCGCATACATACATACACACATATGTATTATGTATACTATATTCCCTCACTATCAGGACACAAAGGGACGCGCGAAATATCAAAACACACGCCCGAACTCATACGGAGAGGAATCCCACAGCGGGGGAGGGATTTATTCGTGGGTTTGGTGTTTATTATCAAAACCCACCCACCCCCCGGCGCACATCACGAGCCTCCCCTGCGAGCTGACATCACAAATACTACATTCGGTGAATACACTTTATCGCGTTATGTTAATTGAATTTTCCGCCTGAATGAGCGCATTTCTCGATGGGATCCTCCGGTCTGGGCCGCATTCCGGGACGGAGTTTCCCCGATTTCCCCCGGCCCTGCAGGGTCAGCTGTGTCCGCTAACTAAGGTTGAAAGCTTCGAAATTCGGCTCCAGAATCGGATATTATTATGTGGGGCGCACTTAGCGTCCATTATATATTCATAAATAACCGGACGATTCGCGGCAACCCTAATTAGCCCTAGGCGAGGCCCCCGAGTCGCGACCGTAGTCGTCCAAAGTGAATCGTTTAAAACGATCTTTGATATTATTATGATTGTCGATGTTGATTTTGTTTTTGACGGAGAACTGCGTCTATGCGCACACTCGTTTAAAAAAATATTGGATCATTTTTGGTACATTAAAATGCTTACGCAATATCTACTACTAACATAAAGGTGTGAAACTGTTTGATGGACTATAGGCCGAATTGACACTTGGCCGGAAGGAAATTTGGCCCAACAGATATGTACATACTTGGCAGAACGGGCACTAGGCCGATGGACATTTGGTCGAATGAAATTTTGAAATTTTTATATTTATCAAAAATATCAAATTTAAATGAGACCGAGGTGTTTTCTGAATAGTGTATCTTTTTTTGATTTTTAAATGCTTTTTATTATTACGAAATTATGTTCACAATATATCTTATATCTATTTTAATAGCTACTGATCTACTGATCATTTTCTATTTTACAATTTTAATTTAATTTGGTTAGTAATCGTAGTATTATATTATTCTAATGTACAGCATAATAAGAAAAAGAGCTCAAAAACCTATTTACAATTCTTAATAGTGTATCTTTTTTCAGTGGGTTTTGAGTGATTTTGATACAAAAGTGTCCAAAAGTCTGTCGACCTAGTGTCCACTCGGCCAAATGTCCATTCTACCAAACGTCCGTTCAACCAAATGTCCGTTCGGCCAAACAAACCAGAAGTTAGAGTTATCTGGAAGAAATTTGGAATGTTGGGCTGATGGGGTGCTTTTTCCATCGTCCCACATTAGTTTTGGATACGATTTAACTGTGCATTTAATATAATAATTTTATTCCGTCGAACGAATAATGTTCGCATTAGAATAAAAGAAGTTTCTCATAAAATATATAATTAAATATTGCTGTTAATTTAATTTATAATTTATTTTTAACAATTTAATGCTCAGCGCTAATGCGCATTTAATTCAATTTAGGTTACTTTATATTTTTTCTTTTGATTAAGGTACTTATCAAATTTCCTTTTTGATATTAGAATGCTGACCTAATTAAAACAATAGATTTGTAATTTTCAAATGGTCAGGTATTTGTTTTTATTATTTTTTTATTTATTAGAGGTTTTATTCTTGCTTATTTCTCTTTTAACTTTATTTTATTTTATTATCATAAGTGTAAAAATAATATATTAAAGGAACACGAGACTTTTTGTGTTATTTTGTTTTATAATGTGATTATAATATTTTTCTATTGTTATTTTTTTTTATGAATTAGAAATTATTTTTAATTTTTACATTCATACTATCTTTAAATGATATAATATTATTTTAAATTAAATCAAATTTTATTAAATGCTTACGATAAATTCGCATTTGTTTTATATAATGCGCATTTTAATTGACCGCATTAGTTTTGTAATTCGTTGCTTTTAAGTAATTCACTATACCATCCTTAAAGCAGTGTTACTTTAATGTTAAAAGGTGACTTATAATTATGTGATAATTGTGGATGCTGATTTTAAATGTGGAACTGCGTAATAATAATTGTACCTGTGGAAGTTGTATGGAGTATGAAGTTGTATGGAGTTGTATGGGGTGGATCTTCTATGCTCCAGTTTTTCACGTCTATACATACTTCGAAAATTAACAAAGTAACAAAATTTGTCTCTTTCACCTGTTGAAAATATAATAAAATTTCAGGTAAAGCTTACAATTTGAATCAATTGTTTCATACGAGATGTTCTTTTCGGATTATTTATTTGCATGGTTTGGTAATGTGGTCTGATAGATTAAGTATATTTAACTGGAATACTCTCCTTTTCAGTTAAACGTCCCACACTTCATTGAGTGAATTGAATTTAATGCCACATTTCAAAGTTCGATATTGACGTTTCTGATCACTGGTAAAACACATTGATCTTTTCCTTCATGCAAAGTGGCATTTTGAATTTGAAAACGACATACATACATACATTCGCTTTTTCAGCTTTTTATCTCCGCTTGTCAATATATGTAAATGCTAACTACTTCTACTGTCTTGTTATTTAATGTTATGCTATAATGTATGCAATTATACATTATCTGATCTCTATACAATAATTTTCAGTTCCACTTTCCTACTTACTCTGTTTAGCTGTTTTAGTCTGTTGATTACGTCATCTGTATCACGAATTATTAATACCATATCGTCTGCATATCTTAGTCCTAATTTATCCCATTTCAAATTTTCGATAACCTGTTGCGTTTCTACACATTAAAGCTAATAACCCCACAAAGGGTTTCGGCACTACCTGTGTTTGTCGAGATTTTGGTTTAGAGTGTTGAAGGTTTTTTTGTAATCTATCAAATTTAGGCACACTGGTTCTCTATACTCATTGGCACGCTATACTACTTCGTTAATAACTTATAAATGATCCATTGTGTTGAAATTCGCTTTTTCTATATACAGTTGGTTTTCTTCATGGTTAGTCTTTATCCTCTCTGATGTTATCCGTGTAAAAGCAAATGGTGACAATGGTGTGGTGAATGAATCTTTGTAATACAACCACTCTGGTGTTTTCACTTCTGCAAGAAGTTCAAAGCTAGGCGTACATAGTTTCACGTTTAAACTCAACTTAAGTAAGCTTTAGAGATTTGGGTTTTGGTTCACTTTGGCGCGTCGATGTCGCGTTGGCGAATTTTGGCGCATGCGCATTGTGGCCAAAGCGTCGTCAACTTTGGCCATTTGTCATCGAGTGAACGGCTGGCGGCGGCATGTAAATGAAATTACTTTAATATTTATTCAAATTTCGGACGGTTATATTTGCCTTTTAATTTTTAATCAATGTTGGCCGCCGCACTATGGACTCGTAAATTAAAAGAGACGTTTATATGGGTCTCCTCTGACCCATAAATATAATATTGTATGTTTCGGTAATCAAATATGTATGAACATGGGTACGGCGAAGTTTATTTTTATCATATCTATCAAATGGACATAGTTTTATTTAATAGACCTAACTCTATTTTTAATGCAGGACATAACTCCAAGTAATACAAAATAAATCCCTAAAAATAATTTATAATACACCCATATATACTAACTTGAAAAAACTGCATGTCATATATAATATTCTGTTTGTTACATACATTACTAACAAACTAACCAGTAAATTCTTTGACAGAACCACTAATAACCATACTAACACACTTGTGAAGAGTCTCGGTGATTACAACAAAATGTCTATACCCTTCAGGTATAACACACAGATTATCTAAACACAATCTGCTTTAGGTCATCGACTTTAGAGAGCCTTTAATCAATATTATGTATTAGATGTATTATGAACATTTATAAGGATTGTAAATAGGTTTTTGAGCTCTTTTTCCTATTATGCTGTAGATTAACATTAGAATAATATAATACTATGATTACTAACCAAATTAAATTAAATTGTAATATAGAAAATGATCAGTAGATCAGTAGCTATTAAAATAGATATAAGATAATAATAAAAAGCATTTAAAAAAAAAAAAAAAAGTAGGATATAATATACTGCCAGCGGTATAGCTCAGTGGTTGCATTTATGTTTAGCACAAATGATTATTGAGTTCGATCCCGGGCTAGTCTTTAATATATTGATGGTTAGACTTGAATGTTTGTGAGTCAAAGTCGATCGTTCCTTATCAGAGTTTGCCAATTTTATCTGATCATTGTTGAAACGGTTCATTAAAATTAGCAAACAATCATCCTATCTGCTGTCACAAATCTTCTGTATTAATGTATGTATGTACTGTTGCGTAGGGGTGGGTGGATGATCCAAATAAAAGGCCAAAGTCGCTTCACAGCATTTATTGGGTGATTAAGGAGATCCACGCACTGCCAGTGCTCCGTCCAGAATGCCTTGGTATGGCCTGTTTTTCCTTGGAATGCTAAGGAATGCTAAGTACCTGCTTATAAAGTACAGGTCGCTCAGTGCATCTTCATTGACAAGTTTGTTTATCTATTGTTATAGTCACGTACTAGATATACAGTTCCACGGTCTCTGCACGCAGTCCCACGCTTTCGCGCTGTCAGTTCTGAGAACTCTGCGGGAGTGCTGTTACCGACCACTAAGTCAATTCGGGGGTCCCATTGTTAGCCGACTGCACTTAAACCTGGAGATAATCCTCGCAAACCAATTAAAACGACAGCTCCTTTTTGCATATGCTACAATACAATTTGAAAAAAATTATGTACAAGTTAAAAAATCCATAGATGTCTCAATGAATTAATTAATTAATTTATTAATTGATAATATCGTGTTCTTTAGCTTCTCGAAATACAGTGACTTATGTAATAAAAATGCTGCATTCTTTGTAATTAATTGTCCAGGAAGGCGCATTGGGGTCTTCCTATCAAGCCTTTCTCGTATTGTATCTATGTAAAATAAAATTAAATATAATAATCTAACGCCCAATCAGTCAACGCAATTAGTTTGTATCGTAATACTAATGGATACTGGAGTGCTGAAAAACTACATCTAAATGAGAAATCGCTTCATTATTGTTAATTAAATATTTATTTAAAATTGAGTTCGTGCATTATAGTTACGACGTCCCAAATGGGAATAGTACGATATATTTGGGTTAGGTGAAATATGGATTTCAATTATGATAAAATGCTGGTTCAAATGATTAAAATTTCTAGCTTTTCATGTTCGAGTGGATACGCCCAAGCCGGATTAATCGGTTTGAAGATTGCAAATTTATACATAATCGTAAAAATAAATAGACGCTTCTTAGTTTTTCCTCCGATGGCAATAATTGCCGTATAAAACGAGAAAAGGCCATTTTCCTAATTTACCGTTTGCATGTAATGATATAATAGAGGGTTGTTTATTATCTTAACGTCGTTATAAATGTGAAATTATTGCCGTTCTGTTTTTTATTGTTGCGAACGTCTAATGATCGTAATAAATAATTAGTACATAAGGTAGGTACTCTTAATTATCTCGTATCTTATGTATGGAGTGATATTAAGTGTTTCGGAGAAATTAAGAGTAAGCCGTTACAATTCGCGATCCTGACATTGCAGGTTTCAAATTTCTGCTTCGTGTTGAATTATATTGTGTCAATAATACTATAAGAGAGAATATTATTCCGTTGTAAAATTTGCATATTATACAGAATCGTCATAGACACCGAGGTGCCGAGATGAAGGGTTGATAGATCACGTAATTACGAATGAATTTATACTATTTAGCATTTTTCTTAAATTCAATTATGTTTTGGATAATTTTTATACGAAAAAAATTTCGTTTCTTAAATTATACATATGTAACTATGTAACTACATATCTAACTAGATAAAATATCATAGTTTGTCATTACAAAAATGGGACAATAACTTTTCACTAATATATTTTTATTTTATCTATGTATGTATGTACATATGTAGTTTTATGATCATGTAAAAATTCGACTTTTGATTGGTTTGAACTCGTTGATTATTACAGTCTATATTAAAAAATTGGAGTTTAATAGTTTGCTTTATGATGAAAAATCAAACCAAAAGCTTACGGACATTGATTTTTGGTCGGTTGTGTACATTAAATATGAAGATCGGAACGAAAAACTCGAATTTTAGATTTCCATCGATGAACCCGGTGGAAAACTTTCGTAGCATCAAGAGAACGTTATATATAAAATTTTATTTATTTTAAATAATGTTTTGTGCCTTCGGCCAAACGATTTATCTCAACAAAAATTTTGTAAAAGTAGATTTTTTTAATTTTTTGAGAACAGTTTTAATTTTTTTTAACTATTTATAAGAAAAAAAAAGCTTTATATTCACCAATTTAAGTTTATTTGAGTCGGTTATGATAAGTTTCGACTAATTAATGGGAATTCAAAGTTGCCGTTTCGCTAGAACGTCCTAATACAAAGCGCGACGGGTTTGCAATGGGTGTTTGTCTAGAAGTGTTTTTTTCAGAAAATTGTAATTTTTTTTCATGTTCCCGTAATTATTTTGAAAATATACGGTATTGAGAGCTTCTTTGGATATACATACATATATCTTTGATTTGAACACAAAATGTACTCGGCAAATTTAGGAATTTTATGAAATATAAGGAAGCCAACATGACGCAAAATGTATGAATATTTTTAACACATTCGTTTTAGTCGAAATGTAATCATAAAAAATAATACAATTATATACAAATAAAAGAAGCTTTTTCTCCTGTGTTTTGGCATATAATTACGAGACTTCGTATACAATTTCATACGAATTTCGCAATAAATTTACGCAATACTGCGAACTGACTTTATGTCTACATATATGTATGTAAATAAACGAATTGCTACAAAGCATCATCCTTACTCTATTCTACGATGGAAGTATGATTGCTATGATCTCAGATGATCTCAGATTTGCAACGACTTTAAAGACAATTTTTTAAAGATAAATTGTTATTCTCAGTGAAATAAAATTTTCTCTCGCTCAGGTATTGGTATGGATCTAACAATATATGTATGTATATTATGTAATTAAATATTTTCTTTTCAACGCTATAGAAGTGGATGATTAATACACTAAAATGCTTAATTAAAATAAAGTGATAAATCTGAAAATGAAAATAAAGCGATAAAGGCCTAAACTTAACATACATACATATATTTATACATTCTATATTTTTTCAGGGATATATCATCTAAAATTGTACAACTTTTTGTTGTTTTATTTCATTTATATTTTATTTTTTGCATGGTTTATTTTTATTAGTTATTGAACAAGAAACCAATGATTTTACGGCCCATATTTATGTTATTCAATTCGAGTTATTCGACAGTCAAAATAGTTAGAGAGAACACGTACATACATACTATATATGTACATAAAAGCCACATTCGGGTCATTGTAATCAGAAACCTCGTTTTTCTGCCTATGAAATATCAATTAATTATTGAATTGTAAAGCATTCTATAAAATAATTTAAAGTTGCATAACACTAACAATCAACTGTCAAAATTATAATTTCAATAATCAGGTTTTATCAATATGTATTTGTCTATTCATAAACCTAGTAAAAGTATACGTTAGTATATATTTAACTTTTTACTTTATTACTTTATCTATCAAACCGAAACTTAGTATCGGTTACTAAAATTCTTATCGACACGATGTAAATTTTTTTCAAATTTTTAAGTTGACCGGAAATGGTACCTCCCCTTATATGTAGGTGTCCTCTTTTTTTTTAAATTTTTGAATTCAATTATCTCCCAAACCGCTAACTAAATCGGATTAAATTTCTTTTGCATGTAATAGAAATAATAATATCTATAACTTTGTATTTTTTAAATATTTTTATCTGAACCGGAAGTAGTAGTTTTACTCTAGAGAATCGAGGTTTTTATGTTTTTCTCAGAAACCTTTTAGTTTATTGAACTGAAATTTCATATCTAGAAGTTTAAGCGTATTAGCAAGTTATGGATAAAATTTGGTAAGCATATCTCAACCGGAAGTAGAAGTTTACTCTTGTTCGATTTATCTTCCACTATTTTTTTCGACCCCTTAAACATGTGTGATCTTCACGAAAAAATTCAAATATAATTCTTGTATTAATATAATGAAAATAAAAAAAAAGTCACTAAATTTAATAAACCGGAAGTGGGATTTTCTCCTCTTAGAAAGGTCAAAAATGTTGTCACCTGGATCCTGTCCACACCCCTGAACGTATTAAGCTGAAAAATTATTTTGTATTCTTTATGTACTAACTTAGATTTGGTAACGTTTTGGTCAGAATTCAAAAACCGGAAGTAGTATTTTTTTTTTAAAACAATATTTCATTATTTTTTTGGAATGCTTTCTTATGTAATCTTAACATATGTATTCGACTCCTTATCAGTCGTTAAATGAAATGTAGTAATACTTTACGCAAAGTACTATTAATTGTGAAATATACATATTATTTATTTATTTATTTATTAAAGTTAATGTTTGGACCATTGTGGCATTACAGAAGTCCCTAATGCACCACAATGGTCGAAAAAGTACAGAGAGACGAGTGATGATATTTACATATAAAAATGTATATAAAATTATATACATACATATGTATGTTTGTATGTATATATGTATGTATATAATGTAATATATATATATATATATATATATATATATATATATATATAATATATATATATATATATATATATATATATATATATATATATATATATATATATATATATATATATATATATATATATTTTATTTTATTTATTTATTTTTATTTATTTTAAAAAATCAATACCACAGAGACTTGACAGGTTGCCCCAAAGCGTCAATGTGATTTTAATACAAATAATAAAAATCATAAAAATTACAAAAAAAACATCATAAAAAAAATAATAAAAATCATAAATAAAAAAAAACATAAGAAAATAATAAAAATCATAAATAAAAAAAAAAAACATCATAAAAAAATAATAAAAATCAAGTAAAAAATATGTACACAAAATAAAAACAAAGAAATAAGATTGAAAAATTTATATCGTGCTATTTAGGATGTGTTCCACCAACTCAACATAACTGGCATCGAATAGGTCCAAGTAATGTGCCAGTAAGTTAAGGAGTCGAACAGCTCTCGAGAGGGGGGAGTTCATGAGCACGTTTGATTTAGCCCTAATTGGTAAAAATATATCATGTTTTCTTAAAACTCTACGATTTTCCGGGGCCCAGAATTTTAGTTTCTCCAGGATAGTGGGATTGTGAATCTCTCCTCTAAGTAATTTTACGAAATGTTTCCCAAGAAATAAATCTCTTCTCTTTGCCAGGGAGTTGAAACCCAAAGATCCCAAGACAAAGGCACTAGGGAACAGATATGGATAAAATCCAAATGTCTTCAGATATAAAAATCTAAGGAATTTCCTTTGGACTCGTTCCAACATTAGAGAGTAACGAAGTTGATAGGGAGACCATATAATGGAGCCAAACTCGAGCACACTGCGAACTAATGTACAATATAAGAGACGAATGGCAGTGAGCCCTAGTTCGGACGAATTACGGATTACGAATCCAAGGATTTTTGTTGCCCTATCACAGATATTCTCAATGTGAATGTTGAAACTCCAACTATTTTCGAAGACTATTCCCAGATCAGATATAAATAATTCTCTCTGAAGAAGAGAATCATGAAATTTATACGGATATTTAATAGGAGAACGAGAACGAGAGTAAGAAATGACCCGACACTTTAGGATATTGAAGGGAAGTTTATTAACATTAGCCTATTCATAAATAGAATTCAAATCCTCTTGCAAATAAAGAGCGTCAGGTAAATCAATTATTCTCTTATAGATTTTTAAGTCATCCGCATATAATAAAAATTTAGAATGGTGAATAGAAGATTGAATATCGTTGATAAATATTAGGAATAATAAAGGGCCAAGATTTGATCCTTGGGGAATCCCAGAAGTGGCAACATACTCATAAGAAAAGCAACTCCCAAACTTAACGAATTGACGTCGATCCTGTAAATAAGAAATAAAAAGACCAACAAGATTATAAGTAAATCCAATAAAACTTAATTTACTAACCAAAATTTTATGATCAACTTTATCAAACGCCTTCTCAAAATCAGTATATATTACATCCATCTATATATATATATAGAGTTTGAACGCTCATTTGATTCAATCTGAATTGTTGTACAGTTGAACGGTTAGGCGATCGGCATAATTAGCACAAATCCAACCGGACAACGTGTATATGCAGCGGCGGCAAATTTGAAAAATAAATCAACTGTTAACAATGAACACCCGATCCACAATTGAAATTGGGACAAGTCGCTGGGGAGGCCGGGTAGGAAGTGGGTGTGGGAACGAGGGGGGAGGGGGTGGGACTCCAGATGGGAGGCTGGGGGTGGTGTGGGGGTGCGTCATCGTCCGGGCAAGGGGTTGTCCGTAATATTCCGGGTGGTGTGGGGGGAGGGGGTGCAGGGCTACGTAAATTATCGGTGTAGGGGGTTCTTGTTGTCTGGCTTGTAGCTCCGTTTGGCAGTGTTTGCGGAACCCTCGCTGGCGGCGGACGCGCGTTCCGGTTCGTCGCTGACGTCACACCAAACTTTTCCGACCGCGTCAAGAAAAAGTTTTCCACGCGCCATGCGATCCCTTTCACCCTGTTGATAGTCTCGCAAGTAAGTGGGGTCATTTCTTTATTCAAAGACGTGTTTTGCGTTTTTGTTTTTTTTATAATTGGATCTAAAAATTATTTTTAAAATTATATACGTAAAATTTACGAGTGACAATATTTTGATATGTTGTATAGTTTGATTTGTGTCGATAGAAAATTATTACTTTATCTTTGTTCGAAGTAACAATAGATGAAGTTTTGTAATCATACGAAAATTCTACCTTAAAATTTAGGATGATTTCTTAGTTTTGAAAAACTGTATGTGTGTCTGTGTATTTGCAGATATTTATTTAATTTCTGGATAATTTTTTTTCCAAATGAAGTTGAAGGGGTATTCCGCTTATAGGTCCCCTCTTTTTTTTTTTAATAATTTTTGGAATCATTTATCTTCTAAGCCACTCATAAAAATGGGTAGAAACTTTTTAACATTTTATTAGCATAATACATATGTATATTTTTGAAATATTTTTATCTAAATCGAAAATAATACGTTTGCTCTAGAGAATCGAGGTTTTTATGTTTTTCTTGGAAAATTTTGTGCGTATTGTACTGAAATTTCATATCTATAAGTTTCTGCTTATTAATATATTTTCGTATGAGTTGGTTATTATGAATTTCAAAATTTAAATATATTGTTACTTCTATAATTTAATTTTTCTTTATTTTATCGATCATGTAATTATTCAGTAACATTGTTATGATCTATCGAAAGGGAATATATGTATGTATGTATTATAATATTTTCACTGAAATGACTTATTCTAATTTCATATAAAATATTTATTATGTATTCATGATTTATATGATATGTATTTTGCTATCATTAGAAATACTTATCCATGGAATTTATCTTGAAATATAAATTTATTATAGATTTCCTTCAAGAATTTGATTTTTAATAGATGTGTCACAAACTGCAAAAAAAATTTACGATTTGCTAAGCACTCTTGATAAATTGTATTTTATTATTATGTACATATGTACATATTTATTTGAATGAAACTTTAATATTAGACTATAAATATGAATCTATCCTTTATATATGCATGTAGTTTGGAAAATGCATTTTAATCAAAAGCAACGAGTTAAATTTTGGATTAAATGGTTTCGTTAATGTTTATAAGTTTGTTGTAAATATAAATGTATTATGTATGTATTTTTGAATGCGAACATATTGTTAAGTTAAGTTAATATTTAATAACTTTCATACAAGTTCGTCGAATGAAAATATATGTATGTATATGTACATATATCGGAAAATGCTTCTATAAAATGCATTTGTATATACAAATTTAAATTTAATTATTTTAGTTGTTTTAAAACAACACCATATTATAATGGTCGTTTTTTCAGATTTAATTATAAACTTATATAATATTAATTAAACGGTGAACTAGTGACTAAATCGTTTCGCAAACAGCCTCTTTTTCCTATTATGCTGTACATTAACATTAGAATAATATAATACTATGATTACTAACCAAATTAAATTAAATTGTTAAATAGAAAATGATCAGTAGATCAGTAGCTATTAAAATAGATATAAGATGTATTGTGAACATAATTTCGTAATAATAAAAAGCATTGAACAATCAAAATATTATAATAGTCGTTTGTTCCGATTTAATTATAAACGTATATAATATTAATTAAACGGTGAACTAGTGACTAAATCGTTTCGCAAACAGCCTCATTTGTCTTGTGTGTAAATACTTTTGTTTTCCGTTGTCGTAGAAAGGTACCTGTTGTTACGTCACGCATTTAATCAAATGGCTGTAAATAATTTATCGTAAGCACATTGACATCTGTTGAACTTTTGTATGGATAAATTATTCCATGGGGTGGATTTTAGTGCTTTGATATTTCAATGAAACAAACCTAGGAATAATTAACAATATTACATTAAAATATTATAGACAATGTATGATGAAATGAGTATTTATTTATTTATTCAAATATAAAATTTGTACATCGCGTGTAATTTATATATAATATAATCAAAATCTTAGATAACTCGGTTTGTAAATTGTTCTACAGAATACATAGTTTCAGCCATTAAAAATAATACCGGTAAGGAAATCTAGTTTTTAGTATGATTCACGCTATTTTTTTAAAATTTTAATTACTTCCAGTTTTCATTTAATACGCGAAACACGTATATTTTTTGTACGAGTTCCTTGAAATGTAACTGATTGTACCGAATGACGTTTTTAATTAAACCGTACATCCGCAGCTAAAATGTACGGATACGGAGATGAAGCTCAAGCTAAAATATTATATGCAGATGAGACCAAAAATAGTGTGATATTTAGGTACGTACTCATTTTTGCAGTCGAGTTTATGAATCGTTTCATCCCGTTTTAATGGCCCACTCCGAAGTAGAGAGTGCAAACTGTCGTTAAAACGTCATACTGAAAGTTCTACGTAACCGCAACTTAAAAAGTCGACTCAAAACTGAATTATACATTTAAATTTTTCATACATTGTGGACACGTGTGGTGTAATTTATGGACGAGTTGAGAAACGTGTTCGCTTGGGAAAAGTTCGTTAGCTTTTTGAGCATATTTTCTTCGATGTTGCCGAAATCAAATTAAGTTCTCGTGAATGCTCCTCGTTGGCAACCCGGCAGGTAGCTTTTAATTAAACGTCTTTCGGCTATAATTAAGATCCTTTTGTTTAAAATTGAGATTGATGACGGCTTGTTTCCTAAATTAAGCTTAGTTATCTACATATTTAATAATGATTCACCGGCGCGCGTCGATTTTACAGCACGTGTGCTTAAATTTTCCGTGTGTGTTTGTGTTTTATATGTCTTTGGCGAAAACTTTTATGAAATATTCCCAAAGGAGTGATCCATCTTGTCGATATCTTACGTATCTAAAGGAAAATGCAGTTTTTAGTGCATCCAGCGGCTAAAAGTTTTCACGTATATTTGAAAGTATCAAACACACTTATACGTACATTTATTATAATGTAATAAAAATTTAAGAATTTTTAGTCTTTCGTATTTTATTCGTATTATTTAACGGAAAGCTTCTCGAGTACTTATATCACTCATATACGAAATAAAAGGTTATATTTTTACTTTAACTATGTACGTAGTAACATTAGATGAAGTTTTTTAAAATAATATTCGAATTTAAAATTATTAAATTGAGTATATTCAGTGTAAGTTGTTGAGCAACTTTGATTAAAAATAAGCAATTTTGATTTTTGACATGATTTATATAAATTTAATTAATACCATTTTTGATTTATTAATTAAAATATATTGAGATAAAATACGATGAGCGTATGCATACATACATACATACATATTGTCATATATTTGTCTCGGATAATAACTTTATGATTTTGATACAAATTTTTACAAAAAATGAAGCTTCATTCAACATTTTGGTTATCAATATTATTGATTTTAACTTACGATGGTTCTAATAAATCAAATAGAACTCGGATAAACTCTTGTTTTGCCTCAAAACTTAATAGCTCAAAATGCATGGATCAATTTATTTCTAAATGTATCTATCTTTTGATGAATGTTTCATAAGTCATATTTTTTTCATTTAAGAATGTATACATGTAGAATAATTATAAATAATACAGATCAACCTTAAATGAACTTATTTATATTTTTAAAAGGATAAAATCAGAATTTAATTGAAACATTTATCATTAGATTTTAAAACTAAAAAATTTCATCCAAATTGGGGCCCAATTTATTGTATGTACATAATTTATTTTGACCTTGTACATACAAAAATGTAAAATATTTCATTTTCTGTATTTAGATTCTATTTACAGGCGTAAAATTGAAATGTACGAAGTCTCAAGTGGACAAAGATTCTAAATTCTAATTACATCGTAACAATAAACATTCCAGTAACTGATATTAAGTTTCAGTGAGATAGGGTTAACCGTATTTGAATTATTTCTAAAGCACACAGACATACATACATATATACTAGCACTGATATATTCTAAACCATGAAAACTTGTTCAGTGATCGATTTTGAGTTCAAATCAATCGGAATGTCGAAGTTGAATTTCTGCATGATCATAAAACTTCTTCTATTACAAAGTATGTACAAAGATATATTTAGTATCAATTTTATATAATTTCCACCTGGTTTATTGCGTTAGGGTAAGTTTGCTTTGTGTATATCCTATGGGATGACTTTTAGCACAAACTCGAAACACAAAAGGTGGTGTTCGTTATTAGTAAAGTTTTTATGACAATGACACTTGTTCGCGTGTCCAATGGCATTATTGTCAGTATTATCGCCGCAGAAACTTCCCTGATTCTTTTATTTCCAACGAAATAAGTGTATTCAAACAAATTGTGGCGGACAAAAAGTAGACTTTTATGATTTTGTGTGGGTAACGGCCAGTAAAAAACTCAAGCGAAAAATCCGCAGGAAATTGACTTTGCCTTTTAGTGGTAAATATTACTGTGGCTCGACGTCTACTGCGTACTGATTTATATATTATATATTATTTTATACATGTCCGGTAATAAATCAATTCATGTTACTTTCCACCTAAGAAAATGTCATCGGTTATTAGATTTACGATCATATGATGGGTATATTCAATTTTTTTTCTCTCCAATACTCATGACGTATCTATTCTATGTACATGTATATATTATCCAATATTTGAAAGTTAAAGTTTCATAATGATTTATTTATTTATTTATAACGGGTCAGATAGATAGATATACTTCGTAAATCGCTTTTTTTAATAAAATAATTTATTTTCAAACTTCAATTTATTCATTTAGATAGCAGGAGAGAATTATAAAGCTTATTTTCGATTTTTAAATGCTTTTTATTATTACTAAATTACATATGTTCACAATACATCTTATATCTATTTTAATAGCTATTGATCTACTGGTCATTTTCTATTTTACAATTTTAATTTAATGTTATTAGTACTCATAGTACTCATTATTCTAATGTTAATGTACAGCATAATAGGAAAAAGAGCACAAACACCCATTCACAATTCTTTTAAATGCTCATAAATATATAAACATAAATAAATTTCTTATACATAATATGATTTAAAGAATCTCTAAAGTCGATGATCTAAAGCAGATTGCGCTTAGGTAATCTGTGTTTATACCTGAAGGGTATAGATATATTGTTATAATCACCGAGACTCTTTACAAGTGTTTTAGTATGGTTATTAGTGATTCTTTCATATAATCTACTGGTTAGTTTGTTAGTAATGTCTGTAACTAACGGAATATTATTTATGTTATAAAGCTTCTGAAATTGTTGACTGGATTTGTATTTCGATACAATTTTCATCATTTTTTTTAACCAAGATTCACAAAAAGTATCCTTTTATAATAATTGATCACATAATATAGTTCAATCAACACGTATTTGTTTCCTGTATATTTAAATATTGTTTCCTATACATTAAAAATAAGGAAATGATTTTCATACTCCAGATCGTTCGTTTACTTTCAGAGCTTGGCAATTTTTCTGATTTTCTGTGAATTAGAATCTCCTTTCCAATCTCTCTTGCAAATCTCAAGTTATTCAAAGTCTTGAGATTCGCCAATTTCTATAAGAAGATGCTGTGCCATTTTCTCCGTAGATGTCACTGTGGATGATGTTTTTATGAAATCCCATTGTATAAAAATGCTTGTATTAATTGTATTATTGCGTTGTATCTCCATTAGGTGCGATCTGTAAAGGCGAGTACATATTTTCGATTGAAATAAAATATCATACATATGTATGTACGTATTATAAAGGGTTTGCCTGACGAGTTCTTTGAAGGTTTGAACCTGAAGGTTTTTATTTTTAATTACTTAGAAGCTTTATAATATTTGACGGTTTATTATCCCGGTATCATTTGACATGTGGCGCATCATGTTGTTTAGTTATATTATTTGTATTGATATGTTTGTATTTTTACAATTTAATATTTTGTTTTATATATTTTTTTCACTTATTGTTATTTTGTATAAATGGATTTGTACACTTTTTCCATCGTGTTCAAATTATATTCTTGATTATTTTCTCTATTCTTGTTACTATGGTAGTTTGGGACAACCTTGTACGCAACATGTAGTATAGTCATATTATTTGTATTTAATATGTATCTATGTATGTATTTTCATGATATATTTTAAATATAAAATATTTTAATAATAAATAAATCTAATATATAATTTGGAAAGAGACTTTGTATGTAACCTTCGTTCGTTGGGTCGTAAATCCGTGACGTCATCGAACAAATAATTTGATTTTTTTCGATTCAAAGGAATCGAAGTCCCCGGGGGCAAAGGCGCCGAGGGCAAAGCCGCCTTCGTGCCGGGGGCGAAGCCCTAGGTGGCGCAGGCGCTGGATTCTGGTATACATATCATTTTTTATAATAGACTTACTATATACATATGTTTTTTTGTTCGTGACAATCAATTTAATAAAATAAACAAACGAGTATTCAAATAAATTTATATAAAATAAAACTATTCAAATCAATTTAATAAAATGTTTACTATTAGATTAATCATGTTTAAGCGGTTTATATTACAAATACCGAGCGAAGCCGGGTAATACATCTAGTTGGGTTTGGTGCATCTGCTCTAAAATCGCCAGATAAACGAACGACAGTTTAACAGAACGGCAACTTTAAACGTAATTCTCGTTTTCTCGAATGATAGATTGCACATCAGATGACGAGTAACCTTTCGATGTGCACAGATGCAATTATTAAAATTGAGTTGGATCTTTCTGGCGAGTTTAATAAGGCAAGATTGGGAACTTATCGATTCTTGCCTTATTAAACTCGCCTGAAAGATCCAACTCAATTTTAATAATAACTCAATTTTAATAATCTGATGTGCAATCTATCATTCGAGAAGACGAGAATTGCATTCAAAGCAGCCGTCCGTTAATTTGTCTGGCGATTTTAGAGCGGATGCACCGCTTTCCGTTTATAAATAAGCTTGTATAATTTTTTTATCACTATATAAATAAAATTAATAAAGTTGATAAATAAAATGATTCATATTAAAACTATTCGGAGCACGTAGCGGAGTTGGAGCAACTCAAAAAAGTGGTTGCTCTAGATGTCTGGTTTTATATGATTTCATCAAAATTTTCATGCCCGTTTTTAAAATAAATCACGAATACAATATTTGCTCCTTTAATAATACGGCTACTATAGGTAAATTGGGCTTAATACTTCCAATTATAGGATAATCGTCAAATATTACAGCGAAAGTCCTTAGCAAGCCTGGAAAGTTTCCAGTTGAAACTTTCCTGACGAATAGTTGGTAGCAGTGAAAACTATTAAGCGCTTAGAGGTTGAACAGCCATTGTTGAAGTTGACAATTCGCACAAGTTTCCTTCTGTTTTCCCTCCCCAAAAATTCATACCCTTATATTAGTGCCTACTGTTATGCTCATACACATACATGCATATATATATTACGGGTAGGTATACGTACGTACGATCTATCTAAAACATTATGAACGAGTTCGGTCTAATTGTGCGCGAGTAAACAATCAACCTTTGTCGGAGCGAAATTCGATCGGCACTCGTTAGTGTTGAGCGTTGAAGTGTATTAAGTGTTTTCTCAAAGAAACTTACGTGTTTTTGAATTAACAATATTCGCTCGGGCGGACTATAAACATCAAACGCCTCCAATGATCGTGTTTTCGTTCAATTTTGATTTGAGAGAGATAAACGAGAGCTGCTTGCTCTCCCCCGCTCCGGAGAGAGAAAGAGAAAAATCTCCCAGACTTCAAATTGATCATCGATGTAAGCGAAAATGTTTCAATCGGGTGCTTCAATCTCCTAAAGTGACGGGTAATGTCTGATATATATATATATATTTTATATATATATATTTTTTTTCATATCTGTACACTCACTTAATAAGGTCGATCGTTTTCGGTATTTTTATAACACTTTCGTAATACGAGTCTTTTTTTCAATTACTTTTCCATTATGGTGTATTATTTGTAGACTTTTTTTAATAATCTTTATTTTATTATTTGTTTTATTTTATTTTATTTTTATTTTATTTCATACCAGGAAGGCATTACAGGTAAACCCCAATGCGCCTTCCTGGCCAAATTACAAACAATACAGCATTTTTTATTATATAAGTCGCTAAATTACGAGACACTGACTTAAACTCGACAATTAACGAGACATCTATGAATTGTACATACATTTTTATTGTAATATTTACATTAATCATACTCAAATAGTGGTGACATAGTGGGTAGGAAGGATTTTTAGCCAATTTAATCGGGAATCGTTTCAACAATGAAATCAGAGAAAATTGGCAAACTCTGATAGGAAACGATCAACCAGGAGGCACAAATCCTGGTCTGACCAGCAGCATTACAGATATACTCAGAAAAATTCTTTTCAATCGAGGTCAGCTCAAGGGATCGAACTCGGGGCCTCTCAGTGTTAAGCAGAAGCTTAACGACCGAGCCACGCTGCTGGCTATAGTTATATGTTATATTATTATATTATATTATATCATAGTTATATGTTATAGTTATATATATAAGCCAGCAGCATAGCTCGGTCGTTAAGCTTCTGCTTAGCGTCGAGAGGTGCCGGGTTCGATTCCATGAGTTGACCTCGATTGAAAAGAATTTTTCTGAGTATATATGTAGTGCTGCTGGTTAGACCTGGATATTTGTGACTCCAGGTCGATCGTTTCCTATCAGAGTTTGCCAATTTTCTCTGATTTCATTGTTGAAACGGTTCCCGATTAAAAATTGGCTAAAAACCTTCCTACCTACTATGTCACCACTATTTGAGTATGATTAGTGTACAATAAAATGTATGTACAATTCATAGATGTCTCGTTAATTTGCGAGTTTTTAGTGTCTCGTAATTCAGCGACTTTTATAATATGTAAAAATGCTGTATTGTTTGTAATTTCCGGTAAAATTGGCAAAATATCCTTCCTACCTACTATCCCTAGGAAAAAAATCGAATCGGCGCCTATAAATCGAAAAAAAAAAACAAATCGAATGTGCCGTCTATGAACCAACGAACGAATGTTACATACATACAAAGTCTCTTTCGAAATTATATATTAGATTTAATAAAACGTTTTTTAGATGATTTTTAGCTGTTTTCAATGATATACAAACGCTGCTATTACTTCTGCGGATATATACATACAAAGTACTAAGACAAAAGGAATCAACATTTAATCAGAACCAAGTTCCATATGACACCTAGGGAATAATTTTGTGAGTTTGTTTTTGATTAATAAAATGTATGATGGATATCTTGTATAGAATGAGCGAAAATATTAACGAGGCCATAATAAATTTCAACACTCGCACATTTTACGTAAAGCAAAATAAAAATAATTTACAGTTTTTTTTTTTATTTTATTATTATACGATTAGAATGGGCCGTATTCCGAGGACGCAATTAATATTTCATTAATTTTCTCATCATTTTCGTATAACGAGGGCAATGTCTTTTATAACGGTTATAACATATTTTTAATTAGAGGATGTATATTCGTCGGAGTTCCCCGGGGATCGCGTGAGTTTCATTCATTTTATCTTAGTCCCAATTGGCAGAGCCCGAACAAAGCGTCATTTCACCACGAACGTAATTAAGCAAAAAGAGAAAAATAAATTATTACAACGTACACGCCGTCGTAACAAACGACGTGTCTATATCGCTATATGTTTGTTATAAATAACCCAACAGTTAACGGGTAATCGGCTTAAAATGGCGGAAACATCAAAATGGCTGTTTCTCAACATTGCTTTATGTTATGTTTATCGTCCATAGAAAGACCACGAATATAGAGGAAAAGTGTTTTAGAGTAGGTGGTAATTTATCCAGATATTTATCTGAAGACAAGGGACTTCAAAACCGGTATTATCGGTAGCATATATGTAGGAACAATAGAATACCGGTAGTACCGAAATTTAGCCGGCACAGCATAGCTCGGTCGTTAAGCTTCTGCCAAACACCGAGAGGCGCCGGGTTCGATTCCATGAGCTGACCTCGATTGAAATTTTTCTGAGTATATCTGTAGTGCTGCTGGTCGGACTTAGATATTTGTG
Source organism: Arctopsyche grandis (assembly GCF_051622035.1). Lineage (NCBI taxonomy): Eukaryota > Metazoa > Arthropoda > Insecta > Trichoptera > Hydropsychidae > Arctopsyche > Arctopsyche grandis. Next base: position 26,529,231 of record NC_135364.1, on the reverse strand, counting down.
CTCCAGATCGATCGTTTCCTATCAGAGTTTGCCAATTTTCTCTGATTTCATTGTTGAAACAGTTCCCGATTAAAAATTGGCTAAAAACCTTCCTACCTACTATGTCACCACTATTTGAGTATGATTAGTGTACAATAAAATGTATGTACAATTCATAGATGTCTCGTTAGTTTTTAGTGTCTCGTAATTCAGCGACTTTTATAATATGAAAAAATGCTGTATTGTTTGTAATTGGCCAGGAAGGCGCATTGGGGCTTACCTGTAAGGCCTTCCTGATATAAAATATAATAAAATAAAAATAAAAATAAAATAAAATTTAAATCTTTGGTACTATCGGTAGCATATATGTAGGTACAATAGACTACCGGTAGTACCGAACCCGGTTTTACTGATTTTTGATCAGATTTCTACCGGTTGTACTGAATATAATCTTTTCAGTTTTATGTAAGTTGTTTCAAATTTAGAAGAAAACGTTGTATCAGCTAGTTTGTATGGATTATTCGAAGAATGAGTCAACACTCATTCACTCAACACTCAACATCCATCGGATAACTTCTATTCCAAGAACTATCCGAATTCACGACTTCTTAATGAAATATTTGTTACCATGCCTGAATATGATATTTTCCATCTCAGTGAGAGTAGGTTATTAGATATTATTTTAATCTGCTCGTCTGGTAGCCTGCACTCATTATTATTTTCGTAATTGAACGCGATTTATGAGCGGAATTTCGATCTTCTCTCTTCCATTTGGGCCTCGGGGGAAGTTTTGTATTTGCGGCTGGTTCTTATATATTGGTGCTGGCTGTGCATATTCTCATGTTGATGTTTATGTGGAGGATCAAGTGGATGATCAAATGTGTATATTCTATATTTTTGATTTTTTTTCTTTTTTGATTAATTAATTTTTATGTATTATTTTTCTTTTGTTTTTTTCATATTTTCCTGCTTTTACTTTTATCGTTTTATTCCTACGTTTTTTTTTTAATTTATTATTTAGACAATTATGGCGCATTTAGTTCTTCATGTGATGCCACATGGTCCAAAACTTTAAATCTAATATATAATTTTGAAAGAGAATTTGTATGTATGTTTGTTTGTTTGGTTCATAGAGTCCGTGACGTTCAATTTAATAAAAAAATAAATGAATATTCAAATAAATTTAAATAAAATAAAACTATTCTAATAAATTTAATAAAATGTTTACTATTAGATTGACCATGCTTAAGCTGTTTATATTACAAATACTGAGCGAAGCCGGCTTAAAACACTTGTAATAAATATGTAAAACTTTTTGTTAATGATCGCTTATCCTTCATGCTGTTTTTATAAATACGTTTTTTTACATATATACACACATATTATACTCTGTGCTTGTTATTATTAGTCCTATCTACGTATATGTATGTATATAATTAAATGTCTGTCTGCCTCGTATAGGCTCCTAAAACATTCAACCGATTACGATGGAACTTTCAGAATTTGATGTATACATGTCCGGGAAGATTACTGTGAAAAAAAAACGGGAAAAAACCTCTTAGTTATAATATTCGTAATTACGATTTTACCGACACGAAAGTTCGAAGCGCCATTGTGTAGTCAAGGAAATGTGTGTGTTGGTAACCACGATACCAGTTGGTTTGAAGAGACGTTAATAGAGCTCCAACCATCACTTGAAACGGGAACGGGAACGGGAATGGGAACGGGTGCCGGGTTCAGCTAATATATTTATATAATTAGATTTTGGGAAATGCACGTTCAGAGGTTACGTTTCAAGCTATCCGGAATTTGTAGATTGCTCTCGGTATCTATAGTGGAAAAGTTTCGAAGCGATATGTCCTGAAGGAGGGTGTGGGAGATAGATCTATGTTAGTCAAGTCAGTTTTGGGCCTCGGGCAATTTGCGCACTGGCGTAACAAAACGACACGGACGTGACACTGCCGTGTTACTGTGACTTTAGATTGAGATTGCCTCACCCTTTTAAGATTTAAAATGTAATTGGAATTATTTTAAATCACCGTTTTTTTTATCCGTGCCGGAGATATTTTTTAGTTCAGTCTTTCATTTTAATGTCAATTAGTTTGTCAGTCATCCGTAACAAGGTTTCGAAATAGTATTAATTCGACTCTATTTTGTGGTGTTTTTTTTTTTTTTTTTTTTTAATTGCTTTTTATTATTACGAAATTATGTTTACAATACATCTTATATATATTTTAATAGCTACTGATCTACTGATCATTTTCTATTTTACAATTTAATTTAATTTGGTTAGTAATCACAGTATTATATTATTCTAATGTTAATCTACAGCAAAATAGGAAAAAGAGCTCAAAAACCTATTTACAATCCTTATAAATGTTCATAATACATCAAATACATAATATTAATTAAAGACTCTCTAAAGTCGATGACCTAAAGCAGATTGTGTTTAGGTAATCTGTGTTTATACCTGAAGGGTATAGACATTTTGTTGTAATCACCGAGACTCTTCACAAGTGTGTTAGTATGGTTATTAGTGATTCTGTCATAGAATCTACTGGTTAGTTTGTTAGTGTGTGTTTGTTTACAGTAGTATTAGAATTCGTTTAATACTTGGCGATTATTTTTCAATGCCAGTATTGTTGATTTTTATGTTGACTATTGATACTGTCTTAAACATAATACTACAATAGATAGGCTAAACTTGTAAATATAAATTAAATTCGTTAAAAAAGTTTAAGCTGTACACTATAATTATTAATTTATAATGATTTTTCTTTTACATATGTACATATAATGTATAAAAAAGAGCTTTAAAGTTGTGGGGATGCGGTGCATCCGCTCTAAAATCGCCAGACAAATTGAACGACAGATTAACGGACGGCTGCTTTGAATGCAATTCTCGACTTCTCGAATGATAGATTGCACATCAGATGACGAGTAACCTTTCGATGTGCACAGATGCAATTATTAAAATGGTAATTATTTAAATTGAGTTGGATCTGTCTGGCGAGTTTAATAAGGCAAGATTCGGAACTTATCGAAGTTATTATTTTGTTTATTTTCTGTTATATTTTTGACCATTGTGGCGCATTAGGAATTCCTGTAATGCTACAATGGTCCAAACTTTAAGTAAATAAATAATTCGAATGAAATGTGTTGAATTTTCATATTTTGATTGTTAAAATTTGTATTATTATATATATGTAGGTATAATACAAAGATTGTTACCTTTTTAAATATTAGTCTGAGGGACAATGTATGTATATTCTTCGACTTAAATATGTGATAGTTTTCTAACTAGGTCGATGGTAGGTAATTTGATCAATTACACAGTCAAATTCGGTGCCATAATACGAAAAAAGGTCTTGGTAAAGTATGGCATATGTTAAAATAGGTGCGAGGTGCGAAAGGAAAAGAAAAATTCGCAGCGGAGTCTTGCGCACGTCAGTTCGGGGTCTCGGGAACGCGGGAAAATAGTTGAAAACGGTAGGAAAAGGGACTCTGGGGAGTGCGATAGCTTTTTATTTGTAAATTTATTCAAATTTGACAAAAAGGGAAATCGAAATTTTCCCGACAGAATGGTGACGGGATCTCATTGTCAGCTACAAATGACGTCTACACCGACCCAACCTTATGCTAATAGAATGCTGCTTACCTAACGCGATTTGCGGCCCAAATTCGGTTAATCGTCATTGATAGACCCCTCGTCGGCTGAAAAATGCCCCAAGGAAACCATTTAACGTATTGCCTGAAAACGTATAAAGAAGTCGACCCCACAATTGTGAGATTACGAAAAATCGTTTTCGGAATTTCTTTTCAAAAATGAAAAAATCTTTTATAAATTGCATACACATCATATTGACATGGCATTACGTATATTCTTAACCTTTGAACGTATTTTGTTTAGTTTCATACCTAACAGAATTAGAATATGAGTAAATTGGCGTAGAATAGCGTCTATCTGTCTACATTTATTTATTTATTTTTTATTTAATTAACACCAAAAAGGCCTAACAGGTAAACCCAATGCGCCTTCCTGGCCAAAGACAATTATATAAACATATATGAACACCATCCATATATACACAAATACTTACACGTATACACAAATACACATACATACATACATAAATATCAAAATACACATATATACATATACATACACACCTACACATATACATATATTCACATATACATACATATACATATATATATATATATATATTTTTTATTTTTTTTATTTTTACATATATACCAGGAAGGCCTTACAGGTAAATCCCAATGCGCCTTCCTGGCCAATTACAAATACAAATACAGCATTTTTATTATAAGTCGTTGAATTGCGAGACACTGAAAAAACTCGCAAATTAACGAGACATCTATGAATTGTACATAAATTTTTATTGTACTTCAATCAAATTTTTCAAATAGTGGTGACATAGTAGGTAGGAAGGATTTTTAGCCAATTTTTTTTTTCCGGGAACCGTTTCAACAATGAAATCAGAGAAAATTGGCAAACTCTGATAGGAAACGATCAACCTGGAGTCACAAATCCAGGTCTGACCAACAGCATACTCTGAAAAATTCATTTTCATTCAGGGATAGAACCCGGCACCTTCTTGACGGTAAGCAGAAGCTTACCGTCCGAGCTATGCTGCTGGTATATACATATACACATACACATACAATACATACATCCATATACACATATACATGCATATACACATAAACACATAAATAATGATAAATTACTCATATATATAAATAAAAAATAGCATACATATATAAATAAAGATAAAACCAACATATATACACATTATGCTAAATAATAAAATTACAAAATGAAAACAGCATGTGTAAATATGTATGTAGCTAGAAGTCATTTAAAATATGGTGCCTGACAGAACTGTATGATGCAGTAAAAACATCAAGGCTCCCAGAAAGCAGGCTAAATAAACGAATGGCTCTTGAAAGGGGTGAGTCATCAAGCACATTAGTTCTGGTCCGAATAGGCAGGAATAGAGCTCAGGAGCGAGATTCTCTCAGTTTCTCAGGTACCCTAAGTTTAAGATTACACAGAACTTCAGGAAGATGACATTCACCCCTTAGAATTTTTAGAAAAAGCTTACCAAGATGATTGTTTCTACGTGAAGCTAAGGAGTCAAAGCCTTATATACTTATATACATATACTGCTTTGAACAGAGTGGTCACGGGTTCAAATCCCACTGGTTTCTGCTGGCCAAACCTTGGATTTGTGACTCCAGGTCGATCGTTTCCTATCGGAGTTTTCCGATTTGTCTGATTTTCATTGAAACGGTTCTGAAAAATTGGCAACCTTGCCCATTTTCTCGCAAAATTTCGCTGAATTGATTTAAATGATGCAAATTTGACCATATTTGTCTCTGTGGATATTAATTGATATGTATTTATGTACTTATTATAATATTAATAATATTTGTAGCAAATGTACAATGTTTCTGGCCAGGAAGGTGCATTGGGATTACCTGTTAGGCCTTCCTGGTATAAATTTAAGATAAATAAATAAAAATGTACAAAGATAAATAAATAAAATTATGAATTTGCATCGAATTTAAGTTTGTAGATGCTGGAATAATTCAGGTTTTTCCTTTCAAGGTCATTTATGCGGTACATATAAATTACGTTGAAAGGAAAAACCAAAATTATTCCAACATCTACAAACTTAAAATTTGATTCAATTTCAAAAATGGACATACAATATCTATTTTTTATTTTATTTTTTATTTTTTATTTTACATATATACCAGGAAGGCCTTACAGGTAAATCCCAATGCGCCTTCCTGGCCAATTACAAATACAAATGCAGCATTTTTTTATTATAAGTCGTTGAATTGCGAGACACTGAAAAAACTCGCAAATTAACGAGACATCTATGAATTGTATATAAATTTTTATTGTACATCCATCAAATTTCAAATAGTGGTGACATAGTAGGTAGGAAGGATTTTTAGCCAATTTTTTTTTTTCGGGAACCGTTTCAACAATGAAATCAGAGAAAATTGGCAAACTCTGATAGGAAACGATCAACCTGGAGTCACAAATCCAGGTCTGACCAACAGCATACTCTGAAAAATTAATTTTCATTCAGGGATAGAACCCGGCACCTTCTTGACGGTAAGCAGAAGCTTATCGTCCGAGCTATGCTGCTGGCTATGAATCAAACTATCGATATTTTTACTTTATTTTATTTTATTTTATTACATACATATATACCAGGAAGGCTTAAAAAGTAATGCGCCTTCCTGGCCAATTACAAACAATGCTGAATTTTTTATTACATTTTCACCGAATTACGAGACACTGATAGCTCGAAATTAACGAGACGTCTATGAATTTTAACTTGTACATACATTTTATCGTACATTAATCGCATTCAAATGGTGGTGACATAGTAGGTAGGAAGGTTTTTAGCCAATTTAATCGAGGAACCGTTTCAACAATGAAATCAGAAAAAATGGCAAGCTCTGATAGGAAACGATTGACCTGGAGTCACAAATATCTAAGTCTGACCAGCAGCATCAATCGAGATCAACTCGTGGGATCGAACTTGGTGCCTCTCGGTGCTAGACAAAAGCCCAACCACCGAGCCATGCTGCGGGCTATATATTAATTAATCATTAATAAGAGGTTTATATTTGTTCATAATGCCATTACTGTTTGCCCCTGAAAGACACTTTAATTTTATAGATTATAAATTTGAAATCATATTCAATTAGTGGTGACATAGTGGATTTTGCTAATTTGATTAGGAACTGTCTCAACAATGAAATCAGATAATTTGGCAACATGAAGTCACATACATATTTATATCTGGCCAGCAACAAGTCCTAGAAGTGAACCCATGATTACTCAATTGAAAGCATTACACGCTTATCACTAAGCTATGTATGTCGAATAATCGTAATAAATCCAAAATTATCTTTTGTATAGTAATACTATTTATATTAATCATTTAGGAATTGCATATTTATGTAAATAGTGTAGATTAGTTGGCCAAGTCACTTTTAGACAAGTCATAAACTATACGTCAAAGTAATGCTTAAAATTTATGAAGTCTAAAGTTGTAAAGACCGTGATAAATGATTGCCAAATATGAGTAAAAATATACAAACTAATAAATAAATGTTCTGGTACTTTAATTTCAAAAAAAAAAAAAATATAATCTAGAAAATATGTATGTATGTATTTAGTTATACGGCTTAAACACATTTTTTTCTAACATATTAATATATAGAGTACTTGGATACAATCAGCTATAATGAAATGTGTGTATTTTTGTTCACAGTTTAGACGATATGGATCATCGCGTGCTGCTCTTCATGCTCATATCAACCAACATGATCGTTATCGGTGAGTGCTTTTACTCTAATATTGTTGCTGTTAATGATTGAATTATTCATACATGTAGTGAATCGTTCTGAAGGATCTTTCGACTGTGGAATAATTGAGATAATTACGATCGGCCGTGATCGAATGCAATAAAAAGCAGTTAGTTACCTAGAAATTAATAAAGTTTGAACTCGATTGCGAAATTTAATGATCGATCGTAAATTGGGCCATAAAGCACATGCGCTCGATAATATAAATCGTCGCGATATACGAGACACGTATTATTAATTTTTATTGAGCAATATTTACGCAAAGTACTTTGAAAATGATCAGTGTTGGGCGTGTGCTGTGTTTAAGTTTAAAAATTCAGCGCTTCGATGGGGAACGGATTATTTTCAATTTTTTAAATGCGAATAAGCTTATACGTGAAAGGAAACTTTCGCATTATGTTCTAGAAATTATTTTTCAGCGGATGGAAAAAAAGTCGTAAGTAAGTTTACGCCTGTACAGGAAAACTCCATTTTCTTCGCTGTCTCACTTTTCGGTGACATATTTTTCACATAATTTCGAATGAAAAAAAAACCTTGTTTTTTTTTAAGTCAGCACTGTTTACAAATTTCCCGGAGGACCTTAATCGATTTTGCCTTCGTTCTTCGAACAATGTATACAAGGAAAATGCACGATGGGAATGCAAAATAATAAGTTATTGAAGCATTGTTTTCTTCTTGTTGCAGTCCTGCTATCGCTTTCAATCATGTTTTAAATTATTTTTTTTACTTTTACATTAAGAATTTTAATTCATGCATTATTTATTTATTTATTTATTATACAACATCAATTAATCAAGCACACTCGTCTAACAGATTGCTCCAAAGCGACGAGTGTGCTAAAAAAATTAAGAAAGGGTACATGAAATACAACTAAAATAAACAAATTAGATATACAAATTAAATAAAGAAAAGATAATTAAATAAAACATGACATAGAAAAATTCTGTTTAAATTAATTCTGCATATACATAATTTACGGATTGCTTTTATCCAAAATTAAACATCTTCTAAAATTTTCTTGAGAATTAATTGACAAATCTAATCTGTTTCTTATCTATGTAAGTAGATTTTGCGTTTGCCGTTTGTAGTGTGTAGTGTAAAATATACGATGTACTTTCTATGCATTTAATTCGTTAACATTATTTAATTTTAAATTCAAAAATAAAAAGTAATACTGTATATTATAAATGATTATATAAAATTTGTATGACCTTTAAATCGATTAATGTTGTGTCTGTATATATTTTTTCAGTCTAATCAAAGTTCACTGATTTAATTACAAATTCGCTCCAGTATCTTAATTGACGATTAATTCAATTATCCACTGATTGATTTTCCACGAATAGAACTGAGAAAAAGAACGTTGTTTTTTTTTTTTTAAACATTGTTTATATATTTTATTTCGACGTTATTTAAAATTTGCCGAAAAATAAGATTAATGCCGAATTAACATACGAAATTTTCTGTTCGTTGAAGTCTATTAATATTGATGGGTTCGACATCGGTGATTTTTCTCGAATTTTCTCCAGTTTTTCCGGAAGAATTGTGACCATCGATAGAATTTTATATCTCAATTTTTCTCCGCCTGGGAAAATGTCGTTCCGATTATGCGAGGGAAGTGCAAAATTTACTAGTCAGAGCGGAGAAATATCGGAGAAAACATCCCTCTCGTGGGGCATAATCATCGCGCATAGCATTTAAAGGGAGAAAAACTCACCCCCTCCTGACAATTTTACCACCCAGTGTCCCTCACCCACCCCCTTAGAATGTATTCTGCATCACAGTCAACCGGAAAATCGATTTATAGTCTGTCAGTATACGAATTCCCAATTTTTATTCGGCTTGAATGGCTCGTTGAAAATTTTAAGTATCTATGCTCGATTCACATATTGCATCGGGTTGGTTATAATTATACACGCTCTTATTTTAATATTTAAAGCTACAAGCTTCAAATAAAGATTTACTTTAACGCAAACATGAAATATTAAAAAAATAAATATAATATGAAATTTAATAACTTGGATTTTCTTTTTGTGATTTTGATCTTTTTAGTTTTGTTTAAACGCATCCAATTTAGATATATTGAAGTTTATCTTTTTACAGAACCCTGTTTTTGGAAGAAAAGCTTTAGCGTTTTTGTATGGGAGTTCTACGCTCCTGGGCTTGAAGCTCCTGTATAAATTCAGCAAGTCTGATTTCAATACCATACTGCTAATTTTGGCATAATATTTCAGAATAGATGTTTTGAAAGGGTTCATAGCCCTTTGAATGCTTTTTTACAACTTTAAGGGTGTCATGTGTCCTTGGATTCCCTTTGTTCACTTGCAGAATAAATATGTTTGAGAAGTAGCACATGTATGCATATCTATAAGCAACCGAAAAGTTTCTAAAAAATAAAGTATCTAAAAAAAAACACGTACCACGTCCCACTCAGTGTGTTTTCGCCCTTAACCGTCTGAGTAATAACAATAGTTATTAAACATAAATATAAAAAAATCAAGCACATTTTTATATTGTATTTCGTAAAATGATTGATGATATCAAAATATGTATAAACTGCTTTCTTTAAAATACATTTACTTTAATAAAATTTGTAAAATTTATAGTTGTTGGGAACTTTTTCAATTATGTCGGCTGTTCTTCGTCGAATTTCGCCAAATTTCCATTTCGCGTAATAGCGTTTTGATCCGAAAATCAATATTGAAGCACCGTCACAATTAAAACAATATTTGATAGGAAGTATTAAAGCGAAGCATTAAAAGTATAAAATTTCGCGTCTAAACGTTATGAATATATTAAAGCGGATAGCGATTAGAGTTAGCCGAAGCCCGTTAACTTTTCGCATTAAATTCGATTAAAATATTAATTAAGTCTGAAGTTGTTTCGCGCGGTGTTGTACAGCGAGAGCGAGTTGTATAATAAGAGTATTAGCAATCTGTTTATGTTGTATTATGTTTACAATATGAGGGCTTAGGAATTTAAGCCCCCCCACAGGGATATAGATACGTTGTCGGCTCATATCCGACCTAACGGAAACCCTTTTCCCTTCGAGCTTCCTGTATCGTTAAAGAATGTTTATAAATATAATCGAAGTCTTCACTAGCATGGCAAATATTCCGACTATTACAACATGTGTGTTTGTGAAATTCGTATATGAGATGTACGTAATGTGATTATTGAATTTGAATTCATATATTTATGTTTATATTATATTAAAACAAGAAGTTTCTTTGACTGGAAATTCTGGAAAACCCTTTCCGAAAACAATATTTTGAAATGCTTTTCATTATTACTAAATTATGTTCACAATATATCTTATATCTATTTTAATAGCTATTGATCTACTGATCATTTTCTATTTTACAATTTTAATTTAATTTTGTTAGTAATCATAGTATTATATTATTCTAATGTTAATTTAGTACAGCATAATAACAAAAAGAGCTCAAAAACCTATTTACAATTCTTATAAATGCTCATGATATATCTAATACATAATATTAATCAAAGACTCTCTTAAGTTGACGATCTAAAACAGATTGTGTTTAGGTAATCTGTGTTTATACCTGAAGAGTATAGACTTTTTTTGTTATCACAAAGACTCTTCATAAGTGTGTTGTTAGTATGGTTATTAGTGATTCGTTTTCAACGTTTTCCTAGTCGTGTGATTTCCAGAAATGGTGACGTTAATTGGCCGCTCAGATCTTGCGACTTGGCGCCATTTGGTTTTTGGGTCTACCTCACGGGACCGAAAGTGAAAAGCCTGAAAAAGCAAATATCGGAAGACAAAGATCGGAAATCGAAAGATCTTAAGTCGAAATATCAAAAAAAAAAAGGGTGCATGATAAACGGTACTATGTATATATAATATATATGAGTGGCGTGCGGTGAAATTATCTCTCTTTTTACGGGATACGGGAGGAAAAGCCTGTTCCTCTTGTTCCTGTTGTATCCTGCTCGCGCAAATTAAGTGAGGATGTATGACGGGGGGAGAGAGACTTTTACCGCACGCCACTGATATACATAACCAGTAGCGTGGTCTAGTGGTGAATGTTGAATTATCTCGTACTTGATGTTACGAGTTCGATTCCCGCTATGTCTCGCTATTGGCCAGACTTTGGTTTGTAAAAGGTCGATCGTTTCTTATCAGAATTTGCCAATTTTTCTGATTTTCATTGAAGCGATTCCTGTAAAATTGGCGTTTCCTTTAGTTATTGTGATATCTTAGGTTTCGCCATATTGCTCACCATAGATGTCTCTGTGGTTGTTTATCGAATATAAAATTCGTATTGTTACATGAAAGTTATTCATCGTTATTTATCGTATTAATACGATATTTGTAATATCTGACCATAGATGTCAGATATTGTTTAGATTTACATGTATCTATGTAATAATGATGTGGACCAGGAAGGCGCATTTGGGGTTTACCTGTTAAGCCTTCCTGGTATATTTGTATATACATATGTATGTAAAAATAAATAAATATATACATATACTAACCGTTTTTCATATGTATGCATGGTAAACGATTATTTTCGACTTTTTAACATTCGGTGCGGTGACCGTTACCCGTGGTTTTTACCTCTGGGGTTTTGTAAAGTCCAAGGTCTATGTTAACAAACCACAAACAATTCCTAAACTGAAAACAGAGATCTCACGCGTTATTTCTGAAATTGAGCCAGTTTCTCTTGCAAAAAATTTATCAAAAGGGTTAAGATATGCCAGCACAGCCAGGCAGCTATTTGGCCGACATCGTATTCCATAATTAATGTCAACATGTCTACTTTATAAATCAATAAAAAATTCCCAATTAAACTTTGAAGGACGGAGCGTCGAGATTAAACGAGTGTCCCAAACTGGGGTCGAGTAAGACCCCAGTATTTTAAAGTCAAAATACAGCTTTTCTAAATATAAATGGGTTCAATATATATCTTATTAATCATTTTATACATCAACATAAAAAGTTTTAGTCCTATTGTATGTTTTTGACTATTTTTGTATTAAAAAATAACGAAAAGCACCAACATGCAAACGCACATAGGTAAGGCCAACAGGCGACTGCATGACTCAATAGCTACGCGCCCAAAGCAACGAAAACAACAGCTTACGAAAATATAGTTGTCTCTTTCTCTCGCATTGATTCATCGATCAACAAGAATATGCAAGCTAACAGTCAAAAACATGACTTATCGCTACCGCCTTAAAATCATATTTTGGATTGTAGAAATCTATTTTTTACGAAGTACCCCTTTTCTAGATCATACAAAATCTATAAAAATAAATTTCTTGTAGTTCATTCTAGGAATACAAGAAATATAGGGTGTATAGCTTTGAAAACCATATAGTTATTACGATGAACGTAAAAATTGGGGCACCTGCATACTCCACTTCGGTGAGGGCGCGTTAAATAATAATTTATGATGTTTCATTTCAAAATTAAATCCGGTGTATCCGACGGAATATTCTATAGTTGAAGTTCTACAAATTTGGTGATTCAAAATTGAAAAGTAAATATGTAAGTAGTTGTACATATATTAAAATTACAATAAAAGAATAGCAATTCAATTTAGATCGTGAAAACCTGTCGCTAATATAATATTAATTTAATATCCAAAGATTTTTTTCGTCATTGCGCCACTTTTCGCCCAATTTCTACGCGCGACGGGGAGACGTTCATAATTTTTTTTTTTTTATTATTGAAAAGATAAAACGAAAGACGTCGAAAATGTGTTGACCCGCGAAAAATTTTTCTTCCCGTCGAGTAAATTAAATTTCTACTCAGTCGCTGATTCATTGTTTATTACCTGTGCCCGCTTTTCTAATTATCGCGGGCACAAAATGATGAAAAACATTTTTCCCCCGGCCGGTATAATTGAAGCCGCCTTTAGCGCTTGTTTTTCCTGAAACGAAATTTTCCGATACTGCGAATTTTCATCAGCGGAAAAACTCTCGAAAACGTTTTTTACGAGCTCGGCCCGCATACACGTAGCGCACTAGTTTCGAGCAATAAAAATATTTTATGTATTTATGTGTGTATATTAAGTGTGTTCATACTACATATATGGTACTCTTCCACGTACATTTTATTATTGCCGTTCGAATATTTTTTATGATTATTAAATTATATATATTATATGAACATATATGTGCTCTTATGTTATGTTATTACCGGTGATGTATCCAATATTCTCATTATACAGTTGGATTGTGAAGCTCTCGTTTTATTCGATTCGACTGAGTCTTATTTTTGGTCTCGAAAAAATGATTTCGAGTATTATTATTTCCTTGCAATGGGCACTTACTCTCCTAGGGGGAGAATTACTTTTTTTCGCGGGCGAAAGCAAATCCGTTCTCCGAGAATGGCGAATAAATTTGAATATTTATGACGGTTATCTTCAACTTTCGGGTGGTCCATTCGCATCTTATTTGTAACACTTCATCTGGTTTTGCCCTTTGTCGTTCTCGTGGAAAAAAAATGCCCAAGGCGTCCGAATCAAAGGTCCCCCAGCCTTCCCCAGAAAGGAGATTGAAGTGTGGTTAACTCTGTGGTATGGAAACTATCAAAATTCTAATATTTTGTCATATTTTCGAATGTAAATATTCGCATTGTGCATACATATTTGTACATTAGTTTGTATAAAGTTTTGTCTAATGAAAATATTTCACGTAATATACTATTTATTGTTTGGGATACAATTCATGGCAGTTCTTTGATTTAAATGCGAATTGATCTACACATGTAGTTTGTATTTAACTTTTATTAAAATTTGTTTCAAGTACATACATAACATAGATCTAGCTTTCGAGGCCACTACATATTATATTCCAAATTAATAATAGGCAGTGGAAGTTGAATTTAATTGCGTAGTTACATAAATTATATATAAAGTTTTCAGCTTTTTTGAGAAACATTTTGTAGAATATAAATAATAGAAATTTTAAATATTTAAATTAAAACCAACAAAAAAATGTGAGAGGTACATATTTAATTTAATTTAATTTTTATTTTTACAAACATTTAATGTTTAATATACCAGGAAGGCCAAATGGGAAAACCCCAACGCGCCTTCCTATACAATTAATAACAAACATTGCAGCTTTTTAATTACATAAATCGCTGTATTTCAAGAGGCTTGTGAAAACAAAATTAACAATTAATTAATTATTTAATTAATCCATATTACATAAATTTATACATACTGTACATAAATTAAATTCAGATATTCGTGACATAGGATGTTTTTTGCCAATTTAATAGAGGAATCGTTTCAACGATGAAATCAAATAAATTGGCAAACTCTGGTAGGAAAAGATCAACTTGGAGTCACAAATATCCAAGTCTGACTAGCAGCATTAAATATTAGCGTGGAATCGAACCCGGTAACCTCTCGGTGCTAAACAAAAATGCAAGATCACCATCTATGTACATATATATATACATATGTATCACATATACATATGTATATAGATGGTGATTATTCGATCAGTAACTACACTGAGCAACAAAAAAATAATGTTTTTAAGAACTTTCAGGATTTGTTGTATGCATGTCTGGGAAGAATTCTGTGAAAAAAAATCGCCCAAAAACTGGAATGAGTGTCATTCCAACGCAATAATTTCAATTTTTTTCGCGTCGCGACCTGCGTTGTTAAGGTAAAATAAACAAACAATTGAATAATTTCAAATGTTTTCGCTGCCTGCGTTTTTCCTACAAATGGGAACGGGAACGAGAACGGGACCGTGAACGAGAATAGGAACGGGAAAGGGAACGGGAATGGGAATTGCATGCGTTATTATGGCAGTGCAACGAATGTCGGGTTCAGCTAGTCTAATATATAATTTCGAAAGAGACTTTGTATGTACATATGGTATAAAGGTGTGGGCGGGAGCATCGAAAACAAATTAAAGTTTCTATGACGACGATATCAATATAGTTGAATACTATTTTTTTTCCATTCAAATAAATTTTAATAAAAAAAACAAATAAATGTTTACTATTAGACTGTTTATCCATGTTTAAGCTGTTTATATTACAAATACCGCGCGAAGCCGGGCAAAACCACGAGTATCTTATAAATGAGAAGAAAGAAACAAAAATCATTGTCGTATTCTAATTCAATGGGTCGAATTTAGTAAAGATTCAGTTCAGTGTTATTAACGTCTGTGAAAAGTTTTATATATGTATGTATGAAGGTACATATATTTTTAATATCACGAATATGTATGAATGTACATATATATGTATGTATAAAAATGTATATTCGTAGATTTAGATATGAAATGTGGGGCAATATTCGATATTTCCAATCGAAAATGTATGTATGTGTGTGTGTGTTTGTGAGCGAGTAGTTCACTTAGGGGATTTTCCTCGCAGCCATCATCCATAGTACATTTACTGCGGATTTTCCTCGCAAACGCCGCCAGCGAAATGCTTTTCACTTGATTTTTCACAAATCAGGAAAAGTTAAAAGGAAATTCTGTCGAAAAAAGACTTAAATTCACCCCTATGGGAAACCATATATCAGGAAAACTTTGACACGTGTTTTTTTTTCTCTCTTCAAATTCGGGCAACCAACAAGCTAAAGTTGTTTCCTTGTGCGGACGTATTCATTATTCGCACATATTTACTGCTATTCAAAAAACCTTCCGGGAACATTATATGTATATATGTATGTATTTTTAAATCTTTAAAAAAAGTTCTATTTTTTCTCGTGCCAAAGGATACGTTCAATTTCGTAGGGTTGGATATTTGCGCTTGGGAAATGGAAACGGTCGATGACATAAATCATCAAGCTCTATCTAGCCAGTAGATAGCTTTACCAATTCAGATTATGGTTATTATGGCGAGGGTAGTTTGCTGAAGGTTGCTGAATGGTGCTGACGTCTTCCATTAGAGAGCAGCTTATGTGTCTTTAGGGGTCCGATTCCGGTTCTACGTTTACTTTTGCAGTAACATTACGAAAAAGATGCGCGAACCTTTTAAGTACGCAAAAAGAGAGAGAGAGAGAAAGAGGTCGTAATAAAATATAACTGCTAGGCTGGATAATGTCAACAATGGAAATATAAAATACGAGTATATGCGCGGAATGATTAAAACGAATGACTAAAGTGTATTATAAATATCTTACGTGATGACTGTGCCGTTTTTTGCGAGCGCGCAAAAACCGACTGAAATAAAACGGGACGCGTGGACAAGAATTTTTTGAGCTTTTAATTCGTTTCGCAAAATGTAATTATTATTCCGAATAAATAAAACAATGGCAACAAGAGATGCTGTGTACTTTAAAATATTCATCGCTTTGAATTTTTTATTTTGTATACATGAGTGAATAATATATGTATGTATGTACGTGCTTGGTGTGTTTTGAATCGTTCAATACAACAGGGATCCGATTCTACTATTTAAATAAATTGGGTTTTTATTTAAAAAAAAAAACGTTTTCGTACGAAAAATGGAGCGCTTTGAATATATACGAATAATATTTTATTCGTTGTGTATCATCAAGTTTTTATGTTGTACAATTTCAGATTCGATTACGTTATTTATGTACATATTTACACACGCACGTGTGTTTGCAAAAACGAAGTATTGATGGACCTAGTTTTGTTTTCGTATTGAGGGTAATTTGTTTTATTTTTTTGCGTATAAATCAGATACTGTTAATCATATCTATCTAATATGAATTTTTAAAATTTAGTTGTTTTTTTCAATTTTTGATCAATATTAAGAAGAACAGCTTGTTTTTCAACTTTTCTTCATTTCCCCTATTGTTTAAGCTTAAGTTTTCGTATTTCGTATTTTCCAATAGAAGTTTCAAGGCATTTTAAGTATTTTTGCATAATAATAAGAATAAAATTTAATATTAAAATTAACTGGCATGATAATTTTGATAAAGATTCAACGATTGGAAATGGCAGCTTACTAGTATCTTAATAAGCAAATCAGATTAAATCAGAAACACTATTTATTTTATTTCAACCGAAAATGAAGACTTCAAATCCAAAGCAACTAATACAGATACAATACAATAAATACAAACATTTTTATACAATGCGAATTCATACAAACATTATCCACAGTGACATCTATGGAGTGATTTTAGCAGCATTTTATTATATAAATTGGCGAACCTCAGGATGTTGAATAACTTTAGATTGAAAAAGAAATGTTAATTTACAGGAATCGTTTCAGTTAAAATCAGAAAAATTGCCAAATTCTGAAATGATCAACCTGGAGTCACAAACCAAGGTTTGATCAACAGCTACTAGTGGGAATCAAACCGTGACCACTCCGTTCGAAAGCATAATATGTTAAACACTAGTCCATGCTGCTGGTCGGATATGGAGAATATTGTACTTAAGAATTATTCAAGGCCGATAACATACATCGATCTTCAAATATTACAATCATCATATCTATGGACAAATTTTTGCAGCATTTTAAATATCAAACAATTTTTAGATACTGGAAGCTCAAATTTTTCGAGAAATAGAACAGGATTGTCAATTTAAAGGAACCGCATCAATGAAAATCAGAAAAATTGCCAATCTCTAAAAGGAAACGAACGACCTGGAGCAAACAAACCAAGGTCTCGCCAACAGCTCCTAGTGGGTATCAAACCGTGACCACTCCACTCGAAAGCATAATATGTATAATAAACTCTAGTCCACGTTGCTAGTTATACACATATCCAAATTTTTAATAGGTTTTTGAGCTCTTTTTCTTATTATGCTGTACATTAACATTAGAATAATATAATACTATGATTACTAACAAAATTAAATTAAAATTATAAAATAGAAAATGATCAGTAGATCACTAGCTATTAAAATAGATATAAGATGTATTGTGAACATAATTTAGCATTTAAAAATCAAAATCAAATACACATGTTCATATGTATATTCGAATTTGAATATTATCAAAATCTTACCAGAAGCTATACCTATGTACGTATAAATACATTTGAATAGGTACTCGAAAGCCATCGATAAAATCGAACCCATTTTTTGACTACACTAAAAGTCGAACTCGGAAGCTTTCACTCAGCAAACATACATATATATGTATGTATAACTATATAAGTACATTGAATGTTTTACCGACTGACATATCGCCGTGTTTACTTTCAGCATAATTTATTCACAAAGTAAGACTCGGTCCACTTTTGAGAGTGTCGGCTCACACGGCTGTGAAACATTTTGCGCAATTTTTTACGTACGTAAAATTGATTTGTTAATCAAGTTTCGTCGCGGACACCCAGTTTTAATATTCATGAGAGGTCTGCTCATTAAAATAACTTTTTCTTTGTAGAACAAACGTGACGGATTTCGCGCCGAGTTTTGCGGCCAAACTCAACATAAAAGCATCCCCCCCTCGAACGTAGGGGCTTTCATTTTTTTTTATATACATAATTTCGTTTCGTCAAAAAAAGTATTAATTATGAAACGGGTGTTTCACGTGACACAAAAATTCCACAATAATTTTAAACGAGCACGTATCCGACGACGGGAACTTAAGCCGATTTATCGATCCGTTTCAGACGGTGATGAAGCCCCTTGAATATGGTCCTCGAGGGTATTGAAGATACGTGTATATTATAATTTGCGGACCTACGAGTAAGTGCCTCGATCGATCATCATGTACGATTTTAATTAAGTAGCCCGCCTCGTGTTGAATATGCTCGTTATTTACATTTAAGTTGAATTGTAAATATTTATTCTTCGGATATCATTTTAAGGTGAGTGGTGTGTGTGTGTGTGTGTTTCGCCTGAAAGCATGTCTGGTTATATAGTTGGCAGTCAAAGAGCTTTTCGCGTTTTCAATGTGTTCACTTTCTTGCCCTGTGCTGAAACCGCTGAAAAGAGAGCTTTGAAGTCAGCTGCGTTTGATTCTGCGGTATCGAAAATTTTATTTTCTCATATTGAGTGTACATAAGTACGTAAGTAGGTATCTATGTGTGTGTGTCTGTGTGTGCAGTTGTAAATGTTGACGTTTCGAATGTTATCGTTTAATATTGTATATGCTACTACGAGGCTGACATATTTGTAGGATTTTTGTGAGCTTTTATGATGAAAAGACATATTATAATGTTCAACGGCTAAAATTTGTTTGCTTTACACATTTGTTACTAACCCTCTTATACGCTTCACATGGTTTTCGTGTAAGCGGTCATTTTTTATATCCCTTATCTCTTATCCGATCGTTTTCATACTTTGTCATATTGCTCATTTTGGTCATCAATATAAGTTAAGGTATCATCCGCAATTACGATGGTGAAAAAATATCGTATTAGACAAGTTTGAAAATACTGCATCGTATTACACGGTGACGTTTATCTGTCACATTCATCATTCACATCGGTAGTTTCATTACTTTTCGCCCTGCAAATTTTAATGATTTAAACGCCTATAACTTTTTCTTTTTCACTCTATATTTTATAAAATTTGCTTTATAGATTCTCGTTATCTATAATATATAAATATTTATAGTTTTGTGGAGGCTTGCTGAGCCAACGGTCTTGGGTGTTGCCACACCGGCCTTTATGCAGGGTGGCAACACTGTTCAGTGAATCTGACAGAATGACGTTTAACCCATAACCTCAAATCAAAACAAACTTTCTAACCAATACAGGCTTAATATATGTATGTACACAGATCAAACAGTGATTTATTTTTAAATAAACAGTTTTATTTTTAGTTATTAGTTATCAGCTGATTTAAAAGTTCTATTCCGGTTATATAACTAGTAAACTAAAAAATTTAAAATAAAAACTCTGGTAAAAAAAACTTTTTTAAATATTAACCTTTTAGTTTCTATTAGTTTCAATTTCTCAGTTAGTCTGACAAACTTGTAACACTCTTTTGAATGCTTTGAAACTTTGCCATGTTGCAAGGTTTGGCCGCCAATACAGATTTCAATTGAGTCCGATTGTGAAATATAATCGCAATATTTGCAATTTAATTGCAGTTTTTATATTAGGTGGATTGTTTCTAGTTATAATAATTACTAGACGGTAAAACATATTTTTAAAAACGAACCAATATATGATAGGGATGTTTTTTTAATTACATAATAGGATGTGTTTTTTGTGATCTTACAGAAATTTAGCCATGGAACCGGAATTTTCAAGGATGTAGCCAAACTCTCGAAATAAATACGTATTTTTTGCGTAAAATATCGGGAGAGTTTGCAAAATGTAATTGAACATTTTTGAAATATGAAAGTATGCAATTGCATTTTTTTTACTTATACATTTAATTTCCCGAATTCCTGAGATCCTGAGATCGAAAATTCCCAGCACCACAATTCCAGTGCTGAGGAAACCTTTCGGGGTTTGGAAGCACTAGTACAAAATAATGTGAAGAAATATTAATTGGTCAGATAAAGGTGTTATTTTGTTGCGTGAACCAAAGCTCTTTATACATATGTACATATGTACATATGAAGTTAAAATGATGTTTACATATATACAAATACAAAATAGTATGACTAATATTATGTATATTCACTGAGATATTAGAGAATTTTCTTTAATAAATTCAAATTTCAAATATTTATTTTTTATTTTGGTGTGGAAAATATGTTGAGTGAAAATTAATCGTTTATCACGTATTAAACATTCCTAAGGAATCGTACATAATATTTAGCATCTTATTTTGAAAATTATTAAGAATTTATTTTCTTGAATCTACGCTAGTAATATAACACAACATAATATGAAGTAGAAAGTCGTACTTTCGAATAATACTTATAATAAAAAAAATAAACAATTAGTCTATAAATAACTAACAACCAACTGTTACTTGAAGCACTCCAGTGTTATTTGAAGCAGAATTTCCGCCTTGACTAATCGGCTTAGGTCGGAAAATTTTCAAATGTGAGAAATGGTATTACACGTATGTATGCATGTATGTATATATGTATCATACATACAAAAAATCGCCTCGATATAATATCGGCAAATATCATGCATATTTAAAAAAAAACTCGGTTAATGCATTTTTTTTCTACATATTTTCAACCAGCAACGTGGACTAGTGGTTAGAATATTATGCTTTCGAGTGGAGTGGTCACGGTTCGATTTCTACTAGTAGCTGTTGGCCAGACCTTGGTTTGTGATTCCAGGTTGATCGCTTTCTTTCAGAGTTTGCCAATTTTTCTGATTTTCATTGAAGCGGTTCATGTAAATTGGGATTTCCAATCTATTTTGCAAATCTAAAGCTATTCAGCGTCTTGAGGTTCATCAATTTCTATAATAAAATGCTGCAAAAATTTAACCATAGATGTCACTGTGGATGATGTTTGTATGAATTCGAATTGTATAAAAACGCTTGTATTAATTATATTATTGTCTTTTATCTGCATTATTGCACTCGTCGCTTTGGAGCGATTTGTAAAGGCGAGTGTATATGTTCGATTGAAATAAAATAAAATAAGATGCAGTATGCAGTTGTATAGAAAAGTGCTTTTGTTCACTTTTAGATGCTTGCTTGTTGACGTGGATCGATCGGCTTTATTGTGTTAAATAAATATTCACCGACAGTTTAATTAATAAATTACAAAATCATGGATTTATATACATAATCCAATTAACGTTTAATAATTGAATATATTTTGTCGCGGAGACGTTAACGGGAACGAATTCGGCGAGTGGCAAAAGTTTAAAATCCATCCGAGCACTAATTCTGTTACACAATCGACGAGATGGAATAACATAATATAATATTAAATTTTGCGACGAAAAAGCCCTTTTATATTCGTTGCGGTTAGTCAAAACGAAATCATACAGTTCTCTTTATCCTCTCGCCCTGAATTAATTTCCTATTCGTTGCGTAAATCTGACCGTTTCGCGTTAATAAAATCGGGCTTATAACCGTAGCTTTTATGCGTTTGATAATAATGGCCCCCTTTCGTAGAATTGTCAAAATATACTAACGGTGGAAGAAAAAAAAACAAATTAATAGTATTGTGACGCGATTTCGAGAGCGTAACTTTTAACCTTGTAGTGTATGTGGTCATTAATCATGAGACTCGAGTGCCGCTGCGTTGAATTAACCGTCTGATTTATTTGATTTCGGACTCTGAGAGATTAATTTGATACGGGTGAGCTTTGTAAAATAGTTTCGTCGGGTTATGCCGAATCGATAAACAATTCTGGGTATGGCGAAAAGCTCGTCAAACGATCGAACCGTAGTACATATTACGGTAGTGTACGCAAATCGAGTCTGAAATTATATTATAGTTAGAGACCTGTCGTGTAGTGCTGGAGTTGGAAAGGGGTGGTCGGATGAGGGGTTTCGGAGATGGACGAGGGATTCGTAAGAAGTGTAAAAAGGAAATGGAAAAGGCAGGGGTGTTGAAGGAGCGGCCTCCGGAGGAAGGAAGGAAACGGCGACAAAAAACGCTCGCTCCAGTTCGTTAACTATTCAAATTACGGAATACCACCAACTTGTCGCTCTTTATTTGTCTTTTTGCAGACAGAATCTCGACACGCAGACGTTAATGAGCCGATTCCGGCTAGGGTCAGTTCGCAAAATTAAATCTTTCTTATTTTTTTTTTCGTGCCCGAATCCTGTCTGGAGAGGGGACGTAATTTTTATTTTCGCTTGAATTTTCCTTATATCATTTTAGACAGAGTTAACTGAGTAGACTTAAGTTTTACATCGCTGTATTGTGTAACTCTGACATGCAAACATATCGACTTTCATCAAATAAAAGGAATTAAATAAATGCCTGATTATTTAAACACAGATATAGTCACGTCGAGGATTATATCGGTGAACTTCATTGATCTTAAAAAAAAAGGATTAAATAAATTATGCGTACTTTTTATGATATTCTAATTAAAATAAGATTTTGATCTACATTTATATATGTATTTATTGACGCGATACGAATATATATCCTCCTTTAAATGGATATAGATTCGAGGTTTATTTTTGATATAGCAAAAATTCATATTGATTTTGATTTTTAAATGCTTTTTATTATTACTGAATTGTGTTCATAATACATATATATATATATTTTAATAGCTGCTGATCTACTGATCATTTTCTATTTTACAATTTTAATTTAATTTTGTTAGTAATCATAGTATCATATTATTCTAATGTTAATGTACAGCGTAATAGGAAAAAGTGCTCAAAAACTTATTTACAATGCTGATAATACATCTAATACATAATATTAATTAAAGACTCTCTCAAGTCGATGACCTAATGCAGATTTTGTTTAGGTAATCAGTGTGTTATACCTGAAGGGTATAGACATTTTGTTGTAATCACCGATACTCTTCACAAGTGTATTAGTATGGTTATTAGTGATTCTGTCATAGAATCTCCTGGTTAGTTTGTTAGTAATGTCTGTAACAAACGGAATACATAAACATAATACATAATATTAATTAAAGACTCTCTAAAGTCGACGATCTAAAGCAGATTGTGTTTCTGTTTACATTGATATACATTTCAATATGAATTGCAATAGCGTTCAATATGCATTCAATATGCATCAGGGAATTAATTTACTGTTATTTATATTCAATGTTAATGTTTTTTACTTTATTACAGACGAAACGTTGACATATGAGTCATTATATTTGAAATTAGCATACATATGTCCACTTTTCTTCATTTCGAGAAATATTTCGCAAAACATTAAATATATTTTTTTGCGTTTAGAAATATTTAAATATACTGATGGCCTGTAATACGTTTATTCTGCTTTTTTTAGTATTTTTAGAACTGAAAATTTACGTTCAAATAAAGCATATAATATCATAGCTCATATCATGGATTATGTTATATAATAAAAGCAATTAGTCAACAGGATGACTTATAGTTTGTCTGCGGTTTGCGTATATTTCAAAGCTATACAAATAGTGTATGAAACAGTACATATAAATGTATCATATTATGTGCTCAATAATTTCGTGAACGACCGCAATTAACGATTCTACTGTCATTCCAATGATATTCACAAATCAAAATTACAATGAAATGAATATAATGATAAAATAAACGAACATTTGTAAAACAGAATACGGCCCATCCATTTCAGTTTCATTGTTTTTATTTTTAAAACATTCAAACCATATCAAAATATTTTCAAATAAAGCCGGTATTAATTTTGTTTCTCGGAAAAGTGCCAATTATTAAATAAGCCCGCTTTAATGGCAAACTATCGACATGTATGAACGAAATATATTATTTTAAATATGTATGTATATTCGTTTATAAATCCTCATAATGAATACCTCTTTGATTGACAGCGAAATTCAAACGAATTGTTTTGATATAATCACATTAATAAATTTGTTCAAACAGCCATATTTGTATGGCGGTGGTTTCATTGATCAAATTTCAAGTTGATCTTCTTCGATGTTTATTAAGATTGCACTAGATTTAATTGATATTAGATCCAAATGGGACGTATGAAATCGTCAAAATTTAAATAAATATATACGTAAATATTAGAGTGTTTCCCCGTTGTTATGTTCTCATATAAAATCCAGTATATGAAGCATCGTATTCATTGTTCTGTAATATAATATAACACACTCCATGGATAAATGTGAAAGTTAAGCGTCAAGCGTTGTTTGAATGAATAACGATATGACCCCTTTTTACTGCAATCCCAGATCCTTATTTTCTACATGGGGGAATAGACAAAAACCATTAGTTTTATCATACGTTGAAATATGGCGGAGCTCATATCTCGCCATTTCTTATTCAATATATGCAAAAAGTACGTTTAATATTTTTCATTCCAATGTATTATATAGAATATAAATATATATATATATATATATATATATATATATATATATATATATATATATATATATATATACATATACCTATTCATATAAATGTATATATGAATAGGTAGCCTTCCCTTTTCATTATTCATCAACGTTGTGTAGTTATTGGGAAAAAATTGTATGTCTGTAAAAAAATAAATAAACTACTTGCGGGATTTGTAGATTATATAAAAATAGCTCAATGAGTGCGGAATGCAAACTCGAACCGATCAACTGCAATTACGTGCGCATGAAAAATTTTTCTAGTAAAAGTTGCTAAAAATCTGGTTGAAACGAATGAAAATTTCTGTACGATTTTATTTTAAATCCGAAGTGGTCGATTTTTATTTGAATCAAAACTTCGTCTAACTAAAGTTGGTTTATTATTTTTTTGTTAATTGCGGTTAATGAGACTGATTCCATAATAACGTTGGCTGCCGTAAAATATAATAGCACTACTTGAATTTCTAGACTTTGAAGAGTATCGAAAGTTCAGTTATATTGCATATCAGGCATTTTTATACAATCGGAAAAGGGTTTGAAATAAAAATAAAAATTATATACATATACATATGTACATTAATGTATTGTCATGTTCCAATGAAAGATTAATAAATTTTAGTTTACTCATTCCACTGCTGCACCAAAATTATCATTGCAGCGTTTCAATGAAATATTTGTTTACTTTATTTTAACTACTTGGTTAACTAACCAAGTTTTATTTATTAATATTAAAATGTTACATTTATCTTACATACATTATATTCGAAGAAACGAGATTATGGAACTCGATGATAATTTAATATGAGATACGTAGAACTTATTTCACTATAACTTTAGTTCACTTTGTTTTGCTGCTGTGCTGACCGTCATTTGCGGACGCGTTATTGGAGTCTTGGTGATGACGATTGTTGCTCTCAGGAGTCGATGGTGAAGACTCACTGTCAGTGCGGTATCGATGTTGATGACTAACGAATGTCATCTCTCGGGGTCGATGTTGATGACTAACGACTGTCATCTGCGGAGTCGATGTTGATGACTAACGACTGTCATCTGCGGAGTCGATGTTGATGACTGACTAATATTCTAACAGTATGAATTTATTTACTTTTCTTTAAGACAATGAAGTATTGAAGACACGTGTCGTACATTTTCGGTTAATCAGCAAATTGGGTGTGTCTCACATCAATGGGTTACTTGTTAATTTACGTGTGTCACAAATCAATGGTGTGTCTTATTCCTACTGGTTAGTCAACTAAAAAGATAAGCGAGGTATGTAACACTGGGTTGGACAAAGTCCGGCACTCCTGTCATTGATAAGGAAGGTATATATTAGTATGTAGAGCCAAATTTCATAAAAATTATAATATTATACATATAATTATAAGTGAAAATAAATACATGCATCTACGATTCCAAACTAGTTTTACTGATTTTTGACCAAAATTTTAACTTCGGTAGTACCGGTATTACCGAAATGCAAAATTTTTAATAGTTCTATGTTAGTTGAATTATTTTTAATTTAAAAGAACATATTGTATCACCTAGTTTTTATGGATTCGTCAGAGAATGAGTCGACACTCAACATTATTTTGACCTGCTATTCAAAGGAGCCGTTAAGTGTATCATAAATTTAAAATCCAAAATCAAGTATTCCGAAAATATCGAAATTATATCTGAGACTATTTATAGAAATAATTAACTAGATTTAAATTTAACAGTTATTTATTTAATATTTTATTGCTAAATTTTAAAATTTTATTGCACTAATTCCTTTAACAAATCAATACCGGTATCTGCCGATATTACTGCTAGTATCAGTATTTTTCTACGGTACCGGTAGTGACAAATGTCAGTATTTTTGAATTCCTAATGCAGAGATACGTAACAAGTAATGCCTTAAGAAAATTTTTATACATTTGATTCACTTATATTCTTAATATTTTAAGACATAACTAAGGGAAAAAATAAAAATACGATTTAATATACATTCAAATGTATCTTCATTTGCATACTGATTTCTAATGGCCTTCTTCGTAATTTTAAGACATAATATTTCATAATGAATATTATATATGAAGTTGGACACATTTAAAATGTTTCAATAAATATAATTAGTATGTAAAAATAACGTTAGGCAAATATGTAGGTATAAAATTGAAAATTGGTTTTAATTTTTGATTTGGTAGTATTCGTTGCATTATTTATTTATTTATTTATTTATATAGCAAACTGCTAATACACATAACACAAAATAACAACAAAAAATTATAAATCATCTTCCACAAAGGTATCCATTAACACCCTTCAAGAAAGCTTAAATTTTATTAGAACTTCTAATGCTTTCAGGAAGGGCATTATACATTTGAACACCTCTGTGAAAAACACCTCCTGCAGTTTTGGCTTTCTTAACTCTACCTATAATTAATTTATTCCTATTTCTCGTTTTATAATTATGTATATCTCTATTCCTAACTATATGATTATTAAAATATTTGGGTAATAGATTCTTATCTAGCTTATATATAAACTTTAAAGTGCTTACTTTAAGACTATTTCTAATGTCCAACCATTAATACAGAAAATATATTTGAATATTTCAGTTACATAATACATATGTAAGTTAGTTATATATTACATAGTTAGTCCGTATTTCCTTACTTACATTGCGTTAAAACGGGTATTTGCGAGTGTTGAAAAATTCGAGTAATTATTCAGTCGGCGAGTTGTACTTGCATCACACTATACATAGACACCACAGAATCTAATAAAATTATTCAAATGAAACTTTTCTTCTGACCGGAACAAGAGTGGTTGGAGCTAGTGGGGGGGTTCTAAGTATGAATTGTGGTAGAGGACGAGAAGAAATAAAAAAAAGAAGGCAAAAATGCGGATGAAAGTGAACTTTTTCTTATGAACATTTAGATAAGAAATCCGCCTCGTCGGTTGATTAAAGGCCCTCGGTAAATCAAACACATTACCATATAGAGGACATTTTTTCCATCCTCCAGACAGTCGCTTTTAATAATATCATCTTTTTTTGTCATACCGCGAATGGTGTATTTCATGCTAGAATGTGATCTGTCGATGAAGTGAGTAAGCGACAGCTTGTTATGTTCGATGTGAAGCATCTGTTTGGGGTGAAAAAAAATTGTGATTTATGTATTATATAATATAATACGGCACTTCGTAATACGTATTATAAAGTTATATATAGAATTTTACGTCGGTAAGCTGAGACTGTAATCCTTGAAGGGAGCACTTGGAGATGATATCGGTTTCGTCTCGGTTGAACTGCCCTTATCTTCGATCAAAGAACAAAGCCCTCGAAGAAAATAGCGATCGGGATATCGCGAAAGATTTGCAGACAGGATTTAAACGTCGACCATATACATACATATAGTATATTATACAAAGGGAATTATTGTGAATTAAGACGGGATCTTTTAAGTTTTTTTTATTATAATATTTTCTTTTTTTTTTAACGGTGAGTTTTATTTTTATTTAATATAATATACGATGCGTTCCTACTCGGACAAGATGATCCGCCGAATAAGTGTATTTTATTTATCGTGTGGAAGAAATTCATGTGCCAGTGAACTTCTACGTCCTTTTTTGTGTCTGCTTTGCGATTACGATTTAAGTGTACGATATAATATACAAAACGTCACAATCTTATTTGAGTCAAAATATAAATCATACGGATTCGCTCTCGTCGGATTTACATCTGCCTAATGTAACATAGGTGAATAATTTATCAAAGCTTATACATACATTTACATATATGTATGTTACTACGTTTTTTTGTTTTTTTCTTTTTGAAGAATATTTTCTTACGCTGCTTATTAGGAATAAAAATTCAATATGATATGAAACCTTACTGTACATCGATTGGAATTTGTTTTAATATTTCCAAATATTTGTTCGAGAGAAGTTTATATGGACTTAACATCGGAAAGTTTGATCGGAAATTATTCACTTTGATTCTGTATTTCTTGTACGTATATTTATATACATACACGTGTATATTATACAATTGTACGATCGATTATGAAAGCTTATACATAATACATTTGGGATTCAAAATGTAATTAAATAAAAATGAATTTAAAAAGTATGTTAATATACCTATAATATATACATATATGCATATACATAAATAAATACAAACGAAATCTTAATATTATATAAAAAACCAACTAATAAGAGCCTTGTAATAATTGGATTAAAATATTATTACATGTATTAACTTAAAGTCAGTTTACAGTGCTGCGTCAAATTTTGTGAATTGAAACTATTTTGAAACTATTAAATATAACTATTTTCCCTAATTAATTATCACTGATTTTGCCCTTTGATAAAGTAGGTAGATTCCAACTATAAACGAATCCCCTTGTGACTGTGAACTTTCAGAATTTACGCATAATACTGCGTTAGTTGATATACATATAATTCGTCAATGTGACTACCTCTCAATTGGCTGCAAAATTCGGATGAATCGCTTTAATTCTTTTGTACAATCAGTACTATTAATAAATTTACTAAACGGCCATATTTGTATATGTTTCAATAGATTTGAATGTTGATTTTCGCATGACATGTAGTAATTTATTTGTTACGTATTGTAGATTTAGTTGACATTAATTGAACTGAATTAAAATAGTTCATGACATTTATTAATTATACTGATAACATTTAAACACGAACTATGTACGTATATATATATATATATATATATATATATATATATATATATATATATATATATATATATATATATATATATATATATATATATATATATATATATATATATATATATATATATATATATATATATATATATATATATATATATATATATATATATATATATATATATATATATATATATATATATACTATTATCACTTTATGAAAGCGTATTATAAAAATATGTAAGTTATAACAGTAAATACATATATCATACATATTTAAAGTGTTTCTATTAAAAATAGCTTCATATAATTGGAAGCAAATTTTACATCACGACTTGTACTTCCATCGAAAAAGTTTCCACAAATGTACTAAATATATGTACAAGAAAAGTTACAGTGATTGGTCACTAATACAATTTTAATGTTAACGCATTTGTCTCCTTTACTTTATTTTAATACCTGTTGTAAAGAAGTTTTAAAATACACCTTCAAAAGATGAATTGTGTGGAATCCGCATAAAGCAAATTACTCTCTAGTGATGGAGAAAATGCAAAATGCATTTCTTTGTTTCTTATTTTTATTTTATTTTTTATTTCAATCGATCATGTAAAGTCTCCTTTGCAGATCGCTCCAAAACGACGAGTGTTCTACATATAGAAAACAATAATATAAATAATAGAAGCATTTTTAAACAATGCAAATTCATACAAGCATCATCCACAGTGGCGTGGCAGAAGGAGAAATTTTTGCAGGATTTTTATAATAGAAATTGGCGAACCTCAAGACGCTGGATAGCTTAAGATTTGCAAGAGAGAGATTGGAAAGGAGGTGCCAATTTACAGGAAACTTTTCAATGGCAAACTGGCAAACTCTGAAAGGAAACGATCAACCTGGAGTCACAAACCATGGTCTGGCCAACAGCTACTAGCGGGAATCAAACTGTGACTAAAATGAACTCCGATCGAAAGCCTAATATGCTATTATTAATCCACGCTGCTGGAATAGTGGTCATATAGGAAAGAGTATGGGTACTTCCCATATATGTACATATCTAACCTCCACTTTTTCTTTTGGGCATGCTTGGATATACATAATTCCCTTGAAATTCGGAGAAATTTATCAATAATTCGTTTTGTCCTCCAGCTTCTATGTGATAATATGTAATGCCAGTCGTTGCTGGAACAGTTGGGAATTTATATACTAAAGTATGTGCGAGACATCATTATTTGATGGTTAAACTTGCTGCCCACACAGTTCTTTGTCGAATGGCTCATATTCCAAGAACTATCCGACTTGAAATCGTACTTGAGTATAATATTTTCCACCTCAGGGAGCGTAGATTATCAGATTTTTTTTTAGTTTGTCTGATTAATTTAATTTAATTTAATTTGCCTGCGTTCATCATTATTTTCATAATTGGATGTGATGTATGAGTGAATTTCCATCTTTCCTCTTCTATTTGTATTCACGGCTGGTACATTGGTCCTGACTGTTGATGCAAGAAATTATATTTAATTATTATATGTGTTGAGACTACTTCTATTATAATTTAAACTTTTGCAGCTATTTTTTTTATATATATTAGTTATTATATTTTTTGTTTCTTCTCCGTTCTTGAAATAAATAAATAAGATATAAGCCAGCAGTTTGGCTTAAGAGGGCTGGACACCAGCGCCTTGTCCATACAAACGTATTAGACTTCTCCCTTCCTCAATTATGGCACTAGAGAAATTATTTTTTAATATGCTATGGATATCTACCATTGAGATACATCTATTGTTTTATTTTTTTGATTAGTTATTTTTTATAGGAGCTAGGAGCCGCCAAACATCTATAAAATCGACTCTTTTTTACACCCACGAAAGAGTCCAGCGTGCTTATTTAACGGTTGATTTAAAAAAAAATACGCGCATAATTGCACAGAAAATATCTTTCTCATACCGATGATGAAATTTTTTTAAAAATTGGTTTAGTTTTGGAGGAGAAAATAGGAGAATACGAAACCTCGATTTTGTCGATTTAAAATACGTATTATCTGGTCGAAGCGAAATTGTCGCATTCACTCAATATATATGTATATTGTCGCATTCACTCAATATATATGTATATCGAAGAAAGGAACGGCAACAAAATTAAAGTTTCGGGTATACAGCCCTCTTAATGGTAGCGTATTTGTTTAGCACCATGCGATCACTGGTTCGATCCGCCAAACTGCTGGTTACATTTGGGGTTTTGTGACTCCAAATCGATCGTTTCTTATCAGAGTTTGCCAATTTTATCTGATCATTGTTGAAACGGCTCCTCAAATTGGCAAATAAATCTTTTCCTGTTGTCACAAAAATCTTATGTATTTATTGTGTGTATAATTTGTAAAAATTATGAACAAAATCTAAATGTATAGATGTCTCAATAATCTTCTGTATTTATTGTGTGTATAATTTGTAATAATTGTGCACAAAATCTAAATCCGTAGATGTCTCAATGGATTAATTCTGTACTTGATTAATTGTTAAAAAAATAGTTCGATGGTCCTTGCGGCCGTATATGTACAATAAAAAAAAAGATGATTTATATACATATGTACATATTAGATTCAGCTTTCAGCTGAATGGAATGATTCGATGATCATTCCATTTCGGTTTGTTTGCCACGACGTAATCGCGTAATTTCCTATTGAAAAGAACTTCATACGATGCGATATATTTTTCCTTTGGTATGTTCGACGTGTTCGCGATTCGCGTCCATTGTCTTGGCCGTGGTAGGTATGGTCTGAGAGAGTTCCCTATGAACCTTCCGATAAAGATGTTGGCAGAATTTATGTTAGTTCCCCCAGAATATTATTTGTTACACATAAAGCGGGCCGTATGTCTTATCGCGTTTCCTTTTCAAAACTGACTCCGCAGATAAGGACATGAATGAAGGCAAAAACAGAGATTTGTCTGAATGGGAAATACGTACATGTGGATGGTAGTGAGTGGGTGTATAGACGTCGTTATAGAAACCACGGTCCTGAAGGATAACGTTAATTATGTTATGAAAGAGCATCGCGTCCTGAAAATATACGAGCGCAGTCCGTTGAATTAATGCCGCGTATTTTTCCGGCTTTTCTTTTGCGCTCAGGTGAAAATCGCTCGCGAATTAATCTGCGGCTGCTCTTTTTATACGTTATTTAATTTTTGCCGCATTCTAGTGAAAAGATGCTGCACAAAACAGACTTGTAAATTCATATTATGCATAATGCGCTCATATCTTTTTAATTTCAACAACGGAATACTAACTACATATGTACATATATACCTACATATAATTTGCAAAAATTTCGTAGAATAATTTAATATTTAAACGGTTTATTTCGTTCACATGGTAATTTTTTCTACTATTTTTTGTGTATTATTTTCAAATAAGTATCTAATTTGAAGTGAAAAATGTTGTATAACATCTGTTCGAAAAAAAAGGCAGTTATTTAATCAAGGACGGAAAATTTCATATTTGTTCCACTTTTATTAAAAGAATATTTCGTGCTTGTTCAATTAGAAGGAGTTGCATAGATGTATCTATTGCTTTCTTTGATATAAAATAATATTTTCTTTGATGGAAAAATTTTATTTTTGATGAAAATGGGAAGAAGACGTATAATAAGTCTCGGTTGAGTACAAATAAAATGGAACAGATTTATGTGTGTATATGTGTGTTACACACACACATATATGTATATATATTTTTTTTCTTTTTTTTTTCTTTTATGGTCAGCCAGGCGTTGCTCAGGCGTAGTCAACGGTCTAAGTTAGAATTTAATAAGATAGAATTAGTATTTTTAAATTGACAAGCACGGTTATTATAAGTCATGCACGGTTCTATGTCCTAACGGTTTGGAGATACAAAAAAAGATATCCGATTCACAAGCAGATCAATTTTTAATCTACAAACAAACCGGATAAGCACTTTTTTATTTTATTTATATATTAATACTAGGAAGTCCTAATAGGTAAAACTAACGAGCCTTCCTGACCAATTATGTTTAATTAACAATAGATCACTTTATTTAAAGATTGGTAAGATTAATGCAAGTTTAAAAAATTGGTTTAAGAGAAATTTAAAGACTCTTTTTACTAAAAATCCAGATTAACTAAGAATAATGAGCCACAGTTTTACAAAGGGTTCACAAGGGCTTTCAAAAAAAATGTTCAGTAGAGACATATAAATTATACATGGTGTAACGTTGTTGTTGATCAGGGTAATCTAAATAATTCAATTCAGTCATCGTCTTTTCTACAAGAGATATGATGTTATTTGTGTGATATTTTTTTATCTTAATTGTCTACTGATTTCCGTTGTTCATTATTATTTATCGACGTTATCTGATCATGTGAATTTATATGTGCGATCAGCTTTGCTCTAAATGAGATAAGCTTCTTTGTTGATATCCATGAGCTTTGAGATTATTACAACGCAGAGGATTCGATATGTATATGAGCCGTTATATTTGTATTTAATTTCAAGAAATCTATATCAGCTTTTCATATTGCTTCACTTTAGATAAATAAACGAAAGAAAATTTAAGTTGCAAAATTCGTATATTAAAATAGACGATATTTGGTAATTTTTCTATTTTCGTTTTATTTTATTAGCCGGAAATTCAACTAAAATTTTAACTTATATTGTGCCCTTTAATTTGAATTAAGCCATTATATTTTAAAGTGGCATAAATCCACTTTTCTTCATTTAGAGAAATATTTCGCAAAACATCATATTTAATGTTTTGCGTTTAGCAATATTTAAAAATACTTGCGGCCTGTAATACATTTATTCTGCTTTTCGGAGATTCTGAACATAACGAATTAAAAGAGGTGATAAGAACTTCTGAACTAAGTCAAACAGAAATAGTGTTTTTGGAACTAAAAATTGGACTTTCAAATATAACGGCTCAATGTATGTTTACCATTCATTTTTACGTTTTTCAAGTGTGTAATATATGGATTCAATTTAAATTTGAATTTATTTAATTTATGACTAAATGGACCACACAGAATGGACCTTAGCGCGGTGAAGCTATTGCGCACATTCCCCAGATTATCTTTTTATTTTTTAACCAACCCTACAGGGAAAACCCGATTTTACAACCCTCGCATTTTTCCTCGCGTCCCCCATTACACAAACAAACTTCCTCTATATTTTAAAGTTTCATTTTAAAACAAACAAAAAAAAGTCGCTTAAATTCTACTGTTATTGACGGATCAATGTTGTTGGAAAATTTTTCCATTAGGCAACATCTAAAAATACACAAATCGGAAAGGGTCGGAGATTTTGCACGGGTCCAACTATTTCCTAACACGTTTCCGTTATTTTTCGGTCGTTTCCTTTTCTGTTGACCTTTCTCCGCGTCCGTTCCACTTATGATATTTGCAATAATTTCATATCTCAGGTAACTGGCACGGCTCGATAAGTTTTCCAAATCACACATCGAATAACACGATACGTTGTATATGTACATAGAGCAGTGGCTTTTAAACGAAAGTTTACCGCATTGTTGGCATCATCGGCGTTATAGAATTTCTTTCAACATCTTTTCATTTTTAATTAAACCTTTTTTTTTGAGGGATTACATATATGTACATATGTATACTTTGGAAGTTTGAGTTAATACCCGCACTTGAGAGCCACTGATCTAGAATGCGTGTCTTAGAGTGATATTGTAGTTGTATGCAGATATTATACGTGGGATTCTCGGTATTATGCGATATCGAAATTATTATTATATGTGTTTATTATTGGTTTTAGAAGGCTAAAGGCATGGGGAGGTATACCGCATGTTTATCGTTCCATTTGTATCAGGATCGTTTCGGGAATCTATTATGCTACGGCGTGTTTGTTTGCCGAAATGTGTTCTGTTAATTTCGCTAGTTTTGCCTAAACAAGTTTGTAAAGAACAACAGGTAGTTTACATATAAATTGCGTCGTAAATATTCGCGTGAAATTCGAACGTGGGCAAAAATTAGTTCGACGCGGTATGAATTTTTCAAATTTACGACTCGGTGACTGCGAATTTTCACCGTAATTATTGTTGAAAAGCAATAATAATCGAGGTTGAAATTGTGAAAAAAGCGTGCTGAATCAATACGATTTGATTGTATTTCTATATTGTTCTTCAATATTTCATATCCGTTCCCCTTTAACCATACGATACATTCGCTGTTTGCCAAATATTGAAATGAATGATTCATCATTTTCATTATGATATATTGGAAATTTATTATCACCTGCCGTTACCGGAATAAAATAAAATTTATTTGAACTGTAAATGGGTAAATATTAATGAAAATTTCTCTTTGTATTTGTACGTGCGAAAAAAAACACAGTGCTCAGGCAGATACGGACGAAATAAAAAGTTTTAATAAAGTTACGAGATTAATTTGGAAATTTATTAAATTCTTCTTTTTATTTTTTTGTACGTCGCTTTGGCCGGCCAGGTCTGTTCTTTTTAATCATATAAAAGGACATAATTTGGACGAGCGATAAAATTAAACTTCAGTCGGCAATTTAAGTTTTTATTTCATAAAAACTGGCACTTGCACACTTAATTACATATGTATATTAGATAAAATTAAAAATAATCATTGATTTGAATGAATTAAAAGGCTTAAGTTTTTTTTATTATTTTAGGTTGCCGTTGAGTGACACCTATGGTATTAAACTTACACATATGTATATACATTTAAAGATGACAAATTTGAAATCATATTTAAATAGTGGTGACAAATAGGAGATAGGATGGTTTTTGTCAATTTAATAAGAAACCGTTTCTACATACAATGAAATCAGATAAGTTTGCAAACTGATCGATTTGGGGTAAAAACAGCAACACTGTGGAAATACTCGTAATTAATTATTTTTAATCGAGGTCAGCCCAAGGCTTGAGTTTGACAACCTCTTGGTGGTTATCATTAACGCAACCATCGAGCTATATTACTGGTTTGTCTCAAAAAACAGTTGAAATAAAAAATAATAGATCATATCTTCAAACTCTTATATAAACTTAAAGTTAAAAATGAATTAACAGAGTGAATAAAGTTTGGATTAGTCTACCAAACTAAATAGTAAATTTTAAAAATGAAAACATTTTCAAAATTAACTACATACATATATTTAAATATTCCTCAAATATATGTACGTATGAAAGTGTATTTTTATTTTATTCGTATTTTTTTTTATTTCATTCCGTTTTATCAACTTATTTTCTTCTATTATTAAGTTCTTTTGATAAGACAAGCCCTTTGGGCCTTTCGGCTGTGCCGCCTCTTCAAGTATTCTTTAAATAAAAAATAAATAAATTATTTGTACACGAATTCAAACAAGCAGAAAATCGTTTTTTTCTACCATAGATAAAAAGTTGTCGGTTTTTATCCGTTTTCAAACGTTTTTAATATACATGGATGTATGTAGTATGTATGTACATAAATATATTTAAAGATTAAACCACTATGTAACAGGTGTTTTTATTTTTACTTCGTATGTATTCATATTGTTGTATGGATAATATATAAAAAATATTTTCGTCTTGTTTTTAATGAAC
This sequence comes from Arctopsyche grandis, assembly GCF_051622035.1. Classification (NCBI taxonomy): domain Eukaryota; kingdom Metazoa; phylum Arthropoda; class Insecta; order Trichoptera; family Hydropsychidae; genus Arctopsyche; species Arctopsyche grandis. The sequence continues at coordinate 26,491,753 of NC_135364.1, read as the reverse complement.
TTTTGAAGTCTGAAGACTGTCAGTCTAATTATACTAAATTTTATTATCAGTAAGTGAAATTTTGAACAACAGAGTGAAATTTTAATATAATATAATAGCTGTGACTAGTTTCATAAAACAATTTTTTTCAACTACGTAGAAGTGGTACATCACATAGCAATTCTTTCCGGAGAGATCTTTTTGATTCTTCCCTGGAGAGAAGGTTTGTCGGTGCTACGAAATTTGTCGTAGCAACGACAAACCTTACGACAACATTTTTGCGAGACACATTGAGTGTCAAATCTCTATCTTCGTTTCTGAGAATTTTTTGTGGAAAAAAATATCATTGCGTGAATAAAGAATATTGCAGACGAACGGTTTGAATAAAAAATTCAGTACAAGAGCTGATTACGGACTAGATTAAATTCTAACCGTAATGATTTTATATACTCTTTTTTAAAACAATGAAGTGTTGAAGACACGTGTCGTACAATTTTGCTTAAGGTGTGCCACAAATCAATGGTGTTCTTTATTTAATTAGGTGTTTCACAAATCAATGGTGTCTACTTTCCCTACTGGTTAGTCAGTTTAATTGTCAACATTGATTACACATCATGTGACAATGAAGGATTGTTTTTTTTTTTAATTTATTTGAATGGAAAAAAAATGAACCATATGGAATTGTCGTCATATAAACTTTGATTTGTTTTTGATGCTCTCGACAAACCTTACATACATACAAAGTCTCTTTCGAAATTATATATTAGATATACTAGTGGTTTTACCCGGTCTCATTCGGTATTTGTAATATTATATAAAGGCCTCTATTTAACCGATCAGTAAAAAATTCACGTTTATTAATTAAACCAAATTGATCAGTATATAACAGAAATGATAGGATTTTAAAATAAATGATCAATTATTAAACGAAACAATCAGTTGTACGCATTCTGACAGATGAAGTATTCCGCGTGCGTTTCTTTGTTTACACCTGACCACGCGTTGATAAAATCTGACATTCACTGGTGTTTTGATTTCTCGCTTTTCTCCTGGACTTCTAATTCGTTTTTCGACTGGCGATCTTTCACTTGCTGATGCTACTGGCTACCTGTTTTTTGTTTTTTCCCTTGGACTGACTTTTTCTCGGATATGTGTTTGACCCAGCTTTAACAACCCCCCCCCCCCCCCCCTCAGAAAGTCAAAAACCGCCAAAATGACGCGCTTGGTTTAAACGCCTATAGCCTTACCTTTTTCACACTATAATTTTTATTATAGGCTCTCATTACCTCATATATAAATATGTACTTTCACTACACTTATTATGGATAATATATTAAATTGTCTTTATATGAGAATTAAATAAAGTTCCACTTAGAAAAATCATATTTCGACTATTTTTGTGGATTAATTACGAAAATTCTAATGATAACTGGCTTACTTCAATAAAATAAACGAATTATATACATATGTAGAAAATACTCAATATAAAATAGTATTAACAGTAGGAAAAATCCCACATAAAAATACGTACTTTTGACTTTTGATTTGAACTGGACGACTACTTAGAGAGATTTGAAATCTGAAAAGTACTACAAATGAAAGATAAAATACCCAACTATAGATTACAATATTCATTTTGAATAGGGAATTGACAAATTTGAGACATCGACCGAACAACACCAAGACATAGTAAAATCGCGCGATTTAAAAAACACATATATCTCCGAATCTCGAGCTAATCAACATTTTTTATTATCAGATTCGTGTTTACTGGGCATAGATCTATAAGAAAAGTCATAACTCGTCTCCGAACCATTTTTCGTGTCGAACAGTATTATTAATATGATACGATTTAATTATTTGAAAATGAAAATCTTTCAATGTTATGTTATAGTCCTCAAATATACATATTGTACGTACAGATAGAGGCAGTATCGTCGAGTGTGTGTGGCTAATTATGGTTTTTCATTAAAACTGAACAATTTTTCAAGTGTCAAGGGTGCGCGATATAAAGAGACGTTAGTCACAAAGCGATGTGTAGTATAAGATACGGACAGAGCAGGGTCCTTTATCCTTTGTCACGGCTGGGTTTCGACTGTCAGATGCCGTGTGTGGGTTATCGGCTACCACAAAACACAGCTGTGGACAAAGGCCTACCCAGTAGTTTCATTTCCATTCGCGGCCCAACTGAGCTTTGCGACAGCTTCCCCTACAAGCCCAGCCGACACCCCCCAGGGGCGACTTTGTCAATCTATTACATGTGCTATTTACCGCGAACCGGTAATCGATTTCGGATGACGAATCATCGGGTAAACATTCCAAGTGCGGCTGCTGATAATAATAATAACCGGAGAGGATCGAGAGCTCGGTCGCGACAGTGATCGAGCATAATAAACCGGGTCCGGATCTTAGTTTGGGCAACTACGAAACGACAACTGGGATACCAAACTCAGAGCGCTAGAAGACGGACATAACGGTTTCTGGAAACTGTCAAAAATCTTCAGAAGCAACGGCAATAGGATCGACAGGATCAAAGTTGGAGACAAGTTTGTCTACTCCACCGCCGATAAAGCGGAAGCCCTAGCTGACAGTCTCCAGGACCAATTTTCTCTCTCAAACTCTAACCTGCAAAGCGACTTTTGCCAAATGGTTGAAAGCTCCGTCAATAGCTACCTCGAAAACCCAGCCCCAGTACCCATTGTCGCCACCTCGCCGCTTGAAGTCCTAAACATCATCAAAACCATCGCTGCCAAAAAGGCCCCTGGCCCTGACGGAATTTCCAACAAAGCTCTAAAAGAACTCCCTCAAAAAGCCATCGCTGCACTCACAGCTATACTAAATGCCACCAACAGAATCTGCTACTTTCCGAGTCAATGGAAACTCGCCAATGTCATTCTCATCAGAAAACCCTACTCGAACCCCTCCCTCGCAACAAGCTACCGACCCATCAGCTTACTATCCTCACTGAGTAAGATCCTGGAACGGATCTTAATCTCAAATCTCAATAGCGAGATCACAAAAATTGACCTTCTTCCCAAAACACAATTTGGCTTTAGACCCCAACATTCTGCCGTTCACCAGATTCACAGAGTCGTTGAAACCGTGATAGACGGCTTCGACCGCAACATGTCTACTGGAGCAATCTTCCTAGACATTTCCAAAGCCTTCGATAAAGTTTGGCACTCTGGCCTCCTTTACAAAATGATTGCTGCCAACATCACTCCCCACTCAATACGATCTATCGCATCCTTCCTAAGGGAAAGGAAATTTCAGGTCAAACTCAAGGACCACATATCAACCCAGCGAGGCATCTCCGCTGGGGTACCCCAAGGCTCCATCCTCGGCCCCACGCTATTCAACCTGTACACACACGACATACCCACTCCTACACATAGGTACACAAACATCGCACAGTATGCCGATGACACTGCCATCTTAGCGAGCTCCGTCAGCCCCAAGGGTGTCTCGCTCGCCCTCCAGAAGTACTCGGACCAACTGGTAGCGTGGTACGATAAATGGCTGATGAAAATCAACCCGGACAAAAGTCAGGCAATATTCTTCTCCAGACGTAAAAAACGGTGCAAACCAGCCAAGCCAGTAATTATAAACGACCAACCAGTCAACTGGACCACGTCTACTCGCTACCTGGGGGTAATAATCGACCGCAAATTAACCTGGAAACCCCACATCACTAACGCGGTGCGTAGAGCTAGGGCAGTTGCGTCAAAGCTTTACCCACTATGCAAACCAAACAGCAAACTCTCGCTTAAAAACAAGTGCTTGCTGTATAAATCCATCATCCGCCCACAAATCACGTACGCGAGCCCCGTGTGGGCTCACACTACCATCTCCAACAGATCCATACTCAGACTGCAGACAGTACAAAACAAATTCTTGCGTGCCGCGGGCAACTACGACTGGTACACAAGAAACACTATAATTCACAATGACCTAAACATTGACTACCTTGACAAACACGTACACAAACTTGCCGTAAACTACTTCAAGTCTCTCGGCAAGGTAGACAATCCCTTAATAAATTCCCTCAGCAAGACTAAAATAATAATTAACCAAAGGCCCATCGACATTCTGAAGATGGGTATAGGCTAAAATTAGCATCCATTTAACTAACCAGACTCAACCACCTCCAAACGGTCCATACCCGTTAACCACCCACTAACACACTAACCCCGACAGTATCCCACAGATGTTGCACTAATTTTGCTTAGTGTTCCAGATCGACAAACACTCCACAAGCGAGCAGCCGCCAGCCCGCACCACAAACATCACCGAGAGTCCGATCCCATACAACTCGTTCGATAGATAGGTTAAGGGAGTGTCACTACCCTATAAACTATCGTTAAAACGCAGCCACAAAGAAGTAGTTTGGGCGAAATCCGGAAACGTGATCGTTACACCACTACCGGAACGTGTTCCAGCTCTGATCTGACTAATATGAGAGTATGGTCTTGAGGGGATTACATGCGATTATGACGTTGTTTGAGCGCATAATGTGCCACGCCTCGTTAATAATACGCATACGCCATTACAATGATGAATAATTACGATACTGCTTAGTTTGTTTCGTGCCGTGGTGCTGCGAACGGTCTCTGGTTTAAATTTTCTGGCGAAAGAATGTAAGCTGTAATATAAAACCCTTATACTACATACATGTTAAATTATAAGTTATAAGATGATGTTGTAATAATTTGAAAATACTTATGTATTTGAGGAATATAAGAAGGATAAAAAATAAAATTCTAGATTGAAACATACAAAAAACGGCTATGAGAGAATTTTCGAAACACATTGAGTGAAATGTAAGGAATCCTACACAATACCAGCAGTGTGGTCTAGTGGTGAGTGTTGTATTCTTTCGTGCAAGGTGTCTGGAAAAATGGGGATTGATAAAGCGTCCAGAATGACGAGATGTACACGTGTGGTAGCAGTTGAAGGTCAGATGTGTCCTTCAATGTTGTTGTTTTGTAGGTCGATCCTTATGCAAGTTGCAGCATGGACACCACGTGGTGTGTGACCTCAATCCAATTCGTCATGGTGATAAGGTGTCGTTTCGGGTAAAGTTAGAAATTTATGTAACATTGATAAACTCATAGAAGTCTTAAAATACATTTATAGTTTAGATGTTGTTCTGTGATTATGTGTAGGATGTGAAAAATTATTACTATGCTATACGTCTTATAATCATATATATAAAGACGGTAATCTGTGTGTGTGTGTGTGTGTGTGTGTGTGTGTGTGTGTGTGTGTGTGTGTGTGTGTGTGTGTGTGTGTGTGTGTCCTAACTCTCGCCGAACATAATGAACGAATCGATAAAAATCGATAAATTCATTTTTCGACGAGACGACTTTGTCGCGACTCGAACCGATCACCTCAAATAGCCTGAATATAGGTCTAAATTGAGCTAATGGTCACGAACATCACGCAAAATCCAATTCTTCATTTCGCCTTTTTTTTTAAACATTAATTGAAATATTCCTTCTCGCCATATAAAAATGCATAATTTTAATAATTTCATTAAGCGAGGTTTTGAACCATTTTTTTATATATTTATTTTTAATTAAATTTCAATTATTAATATTTTGACGATATTCGAGAAAAAAATTGATTTCATTCACCGCGGGCGCCGGGAATCGAACCTCGGACCCTCCGATCCTAACGCAATGTTCTCACGAGCCCGCGCCGTACGCCATATCCTCGCCCAGAATACGTGTTGTAAATACACATCATATGTATATGCACGTAATTTGTTATGTGTAATAATAATATTCAACGTTAAGAGGTCAATGACTGTTTGTGTATAATCGGAAAATATTACATTTTAACGTTAACTTTAAGAATTGAAAATTATTACAAATAAAGAATTGAAAACTATCTATGAGAGTCTACGAAAATAACGGTTCCGGTTCCGGATTTTTTTTTAGTTTTATACGAGAATATAATTATTTTATACCCATGCGATGATATTTCATCGGGCTATTCACTAGTACTATATATCGACGATTATTTCTTACAACTATTTATAAAGGTTGAGACATATTTTTTTAATAATGTTTATCATACGTACAATCGACTTAAAAAAACTATGTAACTTTCAAAAGACTCGCTTCGTATGAAGCACAAAGATTTAGCATCATTTTAAAGACAGAAAAATAGAACATGGTAAGCTTTAAAACATTGAATGCGCTTTGTTTGTGAGATTTGATGCTTTCAGAATGCAGTCGATTGTTCAGAAATGGAAATACAACGTTTAAGTTCCTAGAAATGCACTTATGTTTCACTTTGTCTTTATAGACTGGATAATATGTACATATGTATGTGTAGACATATTTTTATTCCAAGTATTACTACATTTTAGAACACAAATACGAGGATATAACTAATTTAGTACAGGAAGAATATTATTCCTTCGGGGATATGATAGATAAATAATGGGGAAACCCTTTGAGTTTCTTCCACTTGTTCTGTCCTTAGATATTCATATACATTAAAAAGACCTATATATATTAAATAATTATGAACTCTGCAGTATGAATTTTACATTATTAAAACTTTAATTCTGTACTTGTAAAAATGCTCATGAATCTCGTATACTTTATGAATTTATTAATCAAGTAATTGATTCATAAATTTTTGTTATTGATTAATGAGTTTTTAAATCAAGTTATTTTATATTATTTAATTGTATATTATCCTAGGAAACAGTTATAAAATATTGAAAAGTATCTTTACAAAGATGCTGAACTATGTATCTATGTATGTATATGAGGAATGGCAAAAATGTAACTTTAAACGTTTGTATGTATATATTTAAAATTTATGCTTAAAATAAGAGTATTCAAAATAAATAAAAAAAAATACGGATGTGACCAACCCATGACTTTATCCATGTATTTGAGGAATATAAGAAGGTCACAAAACAAAATTCAATAATTAAACTTACACACATACACGTTCACACATGCCGGTTATGAGAGCATTTTCGATACAAATTGAACGCAAATGTAGGAAACTTATACAACACAAAAGTTCTAATTCCGGCTGTCGAATTTTGTTAGAATTTTTTTTATTACTTGAAATCACCATAATTATTATACATATTAATATCAAGAAAATGAAAATAATTTAAAAGGTCAAAATAAAATAATGAAATAAGGTTTTAAAAAAAAATAATACTTCCACTTTACAAATTCTGACCAAAACCTAATCAACCCTAAGTTAGTACATAAAGAATACAAATATAAATTTTCAGCTTGATACGTTCAGGGGTGTGGACAGAATCGTGGTCACAACATTTTTGACCTTTCTAAGAGGAAAAAATCCTACTTCCGTCTTATTATATTTAGTGATTTCTTATTGTTTTCAGCAAATTGATACAATAATTTTTTTGTGAAGAGCACACATGTTTAAGGGGTCGAAAAAAATAAGTCGAAAAAAAAATCGAACAAGAGTAAACTGCGGTTGACGGATGATCACCATATTTTATATATTACTTGGTATTTGGCTTATACTCTTAGATAGGAAATTTCAGTTAAATAAACCAAAAGGTTTCTGAGAAAAAGTTATAAAATCTTGATTCTCTAGAGTAAAAGTACTACTTCCGGTTCAGATAAAATTATTAAGTTTTAAAATTTATAATTTCTATTACATGTGAAAAAATTTCAGTTTGATTTAATTAGCGGTTTGGGAGATAATTGCATTCAAAAACTTAAAAAAAGGGGACACCTATAAGGGGAGTTACCATTTCCGGTCAACTTAAAACCATTTACGTCGTGTCCATAAGAATTTCAGTAACCAATACTAAGTTTCAGTTCGATAGGACTAACGGTGTTCAAAAATCTAAAATTCGCCAAAATTCACAGACACAAACACACACATTTTATTCTTGATCGTGAAAACGTGATAAGTGATCGATTAATAACCTCCCTAGAGTTTTATGTAATGCATCATGTCTCTTGTTTGCTGACGACGTTAAATTATTTTTGCTGTCAAGGATGAGAGGCAAGCCTCTCTCCTTCAAGCTGATATTAACGCTGTCTTGGAGTTCAGTTCTAGTTTAGGCCTTGAACTTAATTTAAACAAATGTGCAATTATGAGCTATGGACGTGCACATTCACTCTATTGTCACGGATATTCCATTAGATCCGTCTTGTTGAAGCGTGTGGAATCTATTGTCGATTTGGGTATCACTTTTGATCTTCAGCTCACCTTTCACAACCATATCAAAAAAGTCGCTGACGTTTCCTTTCGTCGACTTGGATTTGTTTTGAGATATGCAAGATTATTCTCCAATCCTTTGTCTTCTCGCTTGCTTTTCAATTCGCTTGTGAGAAGTAAGCTAGAGTATAATGCGATTGTGTGGAATCCGCATGAAGCAAATTACTCTCTGATGATTGAGAAAGTGCAAAAAGCATTTCTTCGTTTCCTATATAGGAAAGAATATGGGTATTACCCATATCTCTACCCCACTCCTTTCCTTTTGGGCATGCTTGGGTATAATTCCCTTGAACTTCGGAGAAACTTCTCATTAATTCGTTTCGTTCTCCTGCTCTTACGTGGTAATACGTCATGCCCGTTGTTGCTGGAGCAGTTGGGGCTTTATGTCCCTATTCACTATGTGCGTGGTAGACATCATTTGCTGGCTGTACCTCCTGCCCGCACAGTCCTTTTTCGAATGGCTCCTATTCCAAGAGCTATCCGACTTCTTAATGAAATCGTTGCTGCCGAGACTGAATGTGATATTTTCCACCTTAGTGAGCGTAAATTGTCGGAAATTACTCTAACCCATTTATCTGGTAGTCTGCGCTCATCATTGTTTTCATGATTGATTGTGATTTATGAGTGAAATTTTGATTAACTCTCTTCCATTTGGGCCTTACAGGGATGTTTTGTATTTGTAGTTGTTTCTTACATACTTATTGAAACTGGCTGTAGGTGCAAGGCATTCCTTATGCTATATTTTATTTTATATTTTTACTTTATCTGTTATTATAAATGCTATTTTTTATGTATGTATGGATGTATTTATGTTTATGTTTAATTGTTATTTTGTTTTTTTTCTTTTTTGTGTTATATTTTTTGACCATTGTGGCGCTTTAGGAATTCCTGTTATGCCACAATGGTCTGTTTAAAATAAATAAATAAATAAATAAATATTATAAGTACGAATCAGTCAAAATCTGGAGTTCGAATTTTCGCATGATCACTTAAAATTTTCGCATGTTACTACGTAACAATAGTTACATAGTAAAAAGATGCTATGAATTACATAGTTTATTCCTTGAATACATAAAATTTAAATTAGTTTATTCCTTGAATTCAGACACGTACACATGTTAAATTTGCCTTTATGGATGACGAGCTTTTGAATCGTGTTTGTTTGAAATATATGATATTTAATCTCTGCGTTGTCAACAGCGAGAATTATATTCCACATTGTAAATTACATGAAAGTCTATTCAACTTGTGTGCGTTGTTTATAATTATACTCGCGACCGTACTTTCATATATCTAATTTGGAAGTAGGGAAATATCTCGAATGATATTTATGATAATGCGATTATTTTTCGCCTCGCTTTCGAGTGTTCGCTAATGAGCGGATCGAGTTCATTCTCGACTTTTAAAGTAAGACGTTCGCCATTTACAAATTTAATCCGTACAAATTGTAAACGAACCAACAAAATTTTGTAAGCACCAAATATGCAAACAAATAAGCGTAATTTAAAGCAGGCAATTATTGGATTGCTAACCAGCCTATTATTTAAGAGAATGTGTGTAATTACAGTCTAAGCAGATTGTGTATATCTACATATTAGAACTACAACTAATTACAAACTGTGATTACCTTTACCTGTAAGCGACGTTATTAGGATAACACGTAATTTTACATCAAATCCTTGCTTAAATTACTACATCACATACCTATATACATATACTGTATATGTACATACATATAAATTAATAGATTATTTTATTTTATTTAATTTTTACATTTTATATCAGGACGACCTTACAGGCAAAACCCAATGCGCCTTCCTGGCCAATTACAAACAATATAGCATTTTTATTTATTATACAAATCACTGAATTACGAGACACTGACTTAAACTCGCAATTTAACAAGACATCTATGAATTGTACATTAATCATACTCAAATAGTGGTGACATAGTAGGTAGGATGGATTTTTAGCCAATTTTTAATCGGGAACCATTTCAACAATGAAATCAGAGAAAATTGGCAAACTCAGATAGGAAACGCTCAACCAGGAGTCACAAATATCCAGGTCTGACCAACAGTGTTACAGATATACTCAGAAAAATTATTTTCAGTCGAGGTCAGCTCATGGGATCGAACCCTCTCGGAATTAAGCAGAAGCTTAACGACCGAGCTATGCTGCTGGCTATAATTTGTTTGTGTCAATTTGTTCGTCTGTGACTTAATAATTTAAAACATAAAATGAGAGTATAATATAAAAGTAAATTATCGGATATTATTCTAACCTATTTGTCTGGTAGCCTGCGCTCATAATTATTTTCATAATTGAATGACATACATATAGAGTGGGATTTTGTTCTTCTCTCTTCTATTTGGGCCTCGCAGGGATGTTTTATGTCTTTAGATACATGCATAATGTTGTATAAATGATATAAAGTTGCGAATGTCATAAAAAATATTCAAGAAAGTTGTTACTTTAATTGTGAGTTGGCCTCAGTAGGCAAATATATATCTACATATGTATAGCAGTGCTGGCTGTAGATCAAAAACCTTCCCTAATACATACATATGTATCCTGTTATTTGATTTTTACTTTTTTTCCTTATGTTCATTTATACATAAGTTATATTTTTCTTTGTTCTTTTTTTTTCATATATTTCTGCTTTTGATTTTTATTTCTACATATTTAGTAATTTTTTTTCTTGTTTTATTATGTAGGCCATTGAGGCGCATTAGGTTCTTCCTGTAAAGCCACAATGGTACAAAACTATATGTACAATAAAATAAAAAGTATGCTTAGGTGGGATGATATACATGTAGAAACACGTAGAAAAATACGACTATTGCATAACAATAATGAAAGGTGAAACTAAACAGGACTTTATATGTACGTAACTTCGTGTTTATATATGGCAGGCCTATTATATAGTTAGGGCCATATAAAATAAAATAAAATATGGTTAGTAAATAAAGATTAGATTTTTTTTTTAAATGATGAAACTTTTGAAAACCAATAGTCATATGACTGATTAAATACCCAAAGAGGAAAATAGCTTAAAGCATATCAATTATTTATTTTTTTCTAAAAATAATTACAATTATAATTTTTATTCCAGGCGATAGGGAGAATAGTGCAATCCCTATTGTTCATGTAAACAATATATTTTATTTATTTATTTTATTTTATTTCATTTGAGGAAAACCAACAGTCTTAATTTCAAAACAGAACAAATAATAAAATACTTAACAAAAGACCAACTATAGGTTTTTATATATGTACATATATATATTATAAAAATGATAAAATAAATATAACTATGATGATTTTAATAATATACATATGTATAATAATAAGTAAATAAATAATGAATTAATCAATTGAATCGATATAATTGAAAGTGGTTGATAAGCCCACTTATTTCTTTATTTTGCGAGAAATATCTCGCAAAAATATTTTGCGTTTAACAATATTTTAAAATATTACTGATACAGCTACTGATCATTTTAATACTACTGATACAGCTACTGATTATTTTAATACTACTGATACAGCTACTGATCAGTAGATCAGTAGCTGTTAAAACAGATATAATATGTATTGTGAACATAATTTATTAATAATATAAAGCTTTTAAAAATCAAAAATTACACTGAAAATTACGAATTGCTTCATCTAATATATAATTTCGAAAGACACTTTACATGTATGTAGATTTGTTGGGGTCGTAGATTCCATGACGTTCAGTTTAATAAAAAAAATGAATATTCAAATAAATTTAAATAAAATAAAACTATTCAAATAAATTTAATAAAATGTTTCCTATTAGATTGGCCATGTTTAAGCGGTTTATATAATATCACAAATACCGAGCGAAGCCGGGTAAAAATACTAGTGTATTATAATAACAAACTCTCACATACGACTTTATATAAATCCGAAGCATTTTTCCTACATAGAAACCGACTATTTACTTTTCACATTAAATTCGACCTCGAATCATCGTATTATACATTGAAAATCCAAATACATTTAACCGAACGAGATGCATTTTCCCGACCGCGGTTAATTTGTCATATTATGGATTTTGGCACGAGTTTTGTGCGTCGTCTCGCTTTTCCGTTTGCGGCTAATTTTCATTCTATGAAATTCTACCGCAAAGGACTTCAGGCTTCATCTGATACCGTGAACCTATATCATAAACAGACACACATTCACGTAAATATATATATACACATGTACATGTGTTCCCGTGTAACATGGCCGGCGCGTACGTAATAACTTAACGTAATCCGACGTCCGAACTTGGAGACGATCCAATTCCCGTGGCGTTCGCGATCACATTATCCGTCCAAATTGATAACAAACACCGAATTTAAGTAATCACGTTTTAAGTAGACCCTCCTTATATTGATTTACTTGGGCTTTCTGTCGTTTGATCGATGTCGTGAGATTCAAGTGGAACTTTTGTCGCGTCATGTGTTGGTGATATTTTAGTTTTGATTTGCTTGTTTGTATAAATACGATTTTATTGATTTAGTAAGTTAAAAAAATCTATACCAAACACGTTGGAAAATGTTTGAAAATTGAACGTGCTATTTATTATCCGAATACTCTTGTATTTTTACGAACCTGCTTACGAAGCTTCACTTACGAAAAAATTCTGAAAAAAATTTGCCTTTTATCCGATCGTTTTCATACTCTGCCATATTGCTCATTTTGGTCATCCTCCGCCATTACGATGGTGCAAAAATATCGCGTTAGACGCGTTTGAAACTTTTACCACGAAAAAGTGCCTGATGTTTATCCAGCGTTTTTTTTAGACTCCTCTCACTTTTCGCCATATCAGATTTCAATTGTTTAAACGCCTATTACTTTTTTACTTTATTTTGTTTACTCTATATTTTATAAAATTTGCTTTATAGGTTCTCATTATCTCTCATATATAAATATTTATAATTTTAACTCTATGTATATATAAATTTCAAATTTGGCGTATAGCTTCGTCCAAATGTGTCAGATCTGACATTTCACAGCTAAAACTACATGTTTTCACTGAGCGTTATCTGTGAGATAAGTATTCAATAAGAAGATATGTTGTATCTAATTGTTAATATCATTTATCAATAAGTTTTTCACCAACAAACAAAGCTGATAACGCTCAACAAACAAACCGCATTTGACGTTTAACCCATAACCTCAAATTTCAGTTGTTTCTTCTTCCAAAACAAACTTTCTAACCAATTCAGGCCTAATATATGTACATATAGATCAAACAGTGATAGTTTTAATTTTAGTTATCAGATGATTTAATTAAAGATCTCTTGAACTTTCTCTTTAAATATTGCTAGAGTACGGCTTGTTCTGTTCGATCTATTTGGTTTAGTTTAATATATCAAAGATTTTCCACTTCTTCTTGTTCCCTTCTAGCTTATCTTATCGTTGAAGTTTAAAATGTAGCATTGCATTATTTACACTATACATATATTAAAGAAGTCTTGTTGAGTAAGTTTGGTTCTGTAATTACTTTAGCTATCTGCATCTGAGTTGAGACGATGATTACATGGTTATTATGGTAACCTTTTGCCGAAATTTGGATCAGATAATACAGCCAGCTTGATTAACTGAAATCTGTCAGAATATCGATATAGTAGATCTGCCATTTTTTTACTAGCCTCTTCTTAGTTCACAATCGATTTTGTCGTGTGACGAAGTTTGGGTTCTTATCCGATAGTTTTTTTATACATATTTTGATCATCTTGTAATTCCTAAAATCCATTTTGAGAAATTTCACTATCGTTGCCTAGATAACGAGTCTTTGCTAGGTTTAAAAATAGATCATTATCAGTTTTTAAACAACGTTGCTATTTTTCATTTTTATACCCTGTCTGAACTTTTATTTTAAATAATGAAGCTATAAAAAAATCAATTTACTACTCTTTTTGCCATATTTCTCGTGTCTTATTTGTGTGTATATTTTCAGCTAAAAATACAATTCTCGGATATTTATAAGCAATCCACTTGCCTTGATTGAACCTCTCAGACAAAAATTGAATATTAATTTTTCTTATTACCATCACCCAAAAGAGTCTGCTCTCTTGATTGTTCAAGTTTATACTACTAAGATAAATAGAAAAAAAACAAGCCCTGAAAGCATATTATTTAATAGAAACGTAGCTCAGCTTCATTTGCCTTTTCGTACAATATAAAAGCAAAGCTGTAAAATTTAATTATACCATACTATACATAGCTTAACGTTATACATAAAATTTTATGATTTTTCTTTTATATTATACAAAAAATTCTTACGAAGTTGGGATGTTAAAAACTACTCACGACTGCCTAAGTAATGTATAAGACATTAGTAGAGTCAAATATATATTTCATAAAATCCAATTAATGTTTCCCTCTTTATATTACACGTAAGCAACAATTTTACAGAGAATTTAAGCCGTGTTGGCATCGATTTTAAATTAATCTTCGGAGATTCCGTGTCCTGTGGTTTGTATCGAAGATTTCTCACTATTGAATTTTTTAAATTATCTATATATAAATTATAATCCTGTTTATGTACAGGTAAGTTTATTGCTATATAATGTCAGATTCAAGGGACTTATATTATATAATATATGGCGAAACGTAAATCGATAAATTACGTTATGGCATTGTCACTAATGTTAGATGTCAACGTGCGTCACTCATGTCCTGTTAATTCAATCACACTGTCTAAATTAAACGTACACATGGTAATATCTTGTCATCTTTGGTATGCGATGAAATTTTATATACCATAAGATTATGTGTGTATGTGAGGTTTATAGAATATAATTATTTTAGGAAATTCTTACCGCTATATAATTTTATCTTATGTATCATTAACTAACGCGGCTATGATGTTTTTAATTAAAAGTATGAAATTTTTAATAAAGATTTCTTTTATTTATAAATATATTTATAGATGTCGCTTATCATCTTGACCTTTTAATTTTTGACTTAAACCATTTTTTTAATTTTCTAATTATGTGAAATTAATGGCTTAAAAGTGATAGGGTAGTTAAAAGGATAGTAGTTTTGACTTTTGGTGTAAAAAGATTTTTTTATTTAAATTAATAAATCCCTTTAAATTTAATAAAGTTAATAATTAAAATTTAAGGGATCTTAATTATTTTTATAAAGCTATGAATTTTTTCTAAATTAAACCCTAGTGAAACTTGAAATTTTTAACTTTATAAAAATAATGTGTCTTTGTTGACTTTAAAAATAATGTTTGTAAGAATATATACGTAAATTCTTGCTATTTGTGGCCATATTTTCGACTTAGGACTACCAAATTTATTAAACCATTTCAAGGTACTCCAAATAAGAAGCTTAATAGGTTTCAGAAGGACTTGGAATTCAGGATCGAAAGGCTCCCATATAAAGTTTTATGTCATGTTTATCCACTATGCAAAAGCTACAGTTTTCAACTAAGTTTTTCTTACTAAATTTATTATATTAGTACATACAATATCTAATGCACGAGAAAACTTAAGTTCGAAAAATATTCCGGATCGGGGGACTAAATTTAATTTATAATTTGATTAAGTTTGATGATAGCACTTGCCGCACTGTGATGGATAGCGAGTGATTTTATTATGTATTCCTCATCAAAACCTCTATGATTCGAATCACGTCATAAAGAAATAAAAAAAGTGATCAATATCAACAGAAATAGCCCTTTTTATAAGTGCCTCACAGATGCGAGAGAGAGGAGAGATTCAGTATGCGACGCGCTCAACGGTCAGTGTGAGAATGATATCCGCCTTGTAACAATTGCTCTGCTTCAGCCGTTATTTTTTTTTTGCACTTATTTTATATTATGCGGCGTTTAATACAAGATAAAAGAATTTTTATAGCTTATTACAACCTTTTAGATTTTGAATTATTTAACTTAAAATATATAAATATATATAAAGTATTTTAAACTGGATGCTTGGTGTTCAGAACAGTCGCTAGTGGATTTTTTTAACGAATATTTGAATTCCTACATACATATGTACATATATTCATTGGTAGTATTCATTCAGAAAATGAACGTATATATATATATAAACCAACCAATGAAATTACTATAAACCGTCAATCCTTTCAATTCTGAAACGCATCAAAATCACGAGGAAAATTGAACAATCAATTTTGACAAAAGCAAATTTCCAACAATATATAATAGTACCATCGCGTTCGAAAACCCTACTATGTATGTATATACGCGGTTTTTTTAACGAAAGCAAGCATTATTTTATACATCACATTAATATACATAACTATGTATTTATGTATGTATATACATAGGTATAAAACGGGAATAATAATCCGGTAAAACCGGTTTGATTATGTACCGGCCGATACTTCCTCCAGCATCGATCAATCTCCCGGTGGCGCTTCGTTCAAACGGGATGATTTCCGGTTCAAAATCCAGAGCCGTGCCGTGTCGAACTCACCAGGGTATAAATCCCACGGCTCCTAACACCCAAATCACCGCCTATTCACTGGAAAATATATTTTTTGTACATAAATCATATTTCGCGCTCGATTTTCAATGCGAATGAGATGTATGTTACATTCTCAGCATGACAATTGATGTAAGAACTCTCACTAAGTAAATATGTATGTACATATAGGTTTTTTATTGTGATATTTCCGTTTGATAGATGCTGTGAATCAGCGGCTTTCAACTTTACTCATACATATATATAAATTTTGAGGAGAATTACTTCATTTATTTTATTTTATGTATACTGCCATTTATTTTATGCTGTATTTACCACCAAACATGAATAGTGCTGTAATTTCATTACGTGTGGGGCTTCTGATCGCAATCTATAGAAATGGCACAACTTTGGTTAGGCTTTCTATAGATTTCTATAGTACATGGAGATTTGACGTACATATTCAGTAACTTGAAATGGTAGAATCTTGGAATAAAAATCAACAGTCACCTTTAAAGCAAAATTCGGTTTGCAGACGATGTATATATTTTAACAATTTTTTAACCAACTGATCTATTTACATATGTACATATATCTAAACAGAAAACAAAGTAAAATAAGACCGTTATATATTTATATGAAACCGAAACTTTGTATAATATAATGAATAGATATATAGTAGTAGTAGTAGTAGATGATAAGCTATTAAAAGTGTCGTTTATAATTATGCATACATATTTATTTATTAAATAATATGTCCGGTAGTAAAGATGGAGAGATAAAGAGACATATAAAATTAGGATGTAGTGAATTTGGACGAATGAATGATGTTTTATCTTCGATCAATGCGTTTTGCCAGTGGTGAGGTGTGGATGTGAAACTTGGACATTGAATGCCAATATGCTACACAAAGTTCAATGTACTCAAAGAAGTAAAGAAAACTTAATGATCGGCATAACGAGGAAAGACAGGAAGCGGAACACGTGGGTGAGAAGTATGACAAGAGTAGTGGACAGAGTGGATAGAGTAAAGATATTGAAATGGCAATGAGCGGGCCACGTGGCTAGAAGAATAGACGAAAGTTGGAAAAAAGAAGTGCTTGAATGGTACCCGAGAGAATGCAAAAGATGGGTGGACGAAATTAGGAAAATGTGTGGGGTGAGATGGATGAGGGTTGCGCAAAACACAGACGAGTGGAAGCGTGTTGGAGAGGCCTTCATCCAGCAAATTTCGAATTAAAGATGGTGAATGGTTGTAGATGATTATGATGATGACTTGGGAAAGGCGGCATAGCCGATGGACCCAAAGGAACCAAAATAGACGAAAATATAATAAATTATTAAAAAATATATAAAATAAACTGAAATGAGGAAGAACTACAAAAACCCATTGATATTAAGGAAATCATCAAGTGGTAGACTATTACAAATTTTAGGCACTCTCTTTGAAAATAAGGATTCTCTTATTATTTTAAAGGAAATATATTTTTTGTATTAGGAAAGTGCGACCTCTCAGATGAGTGTTACTTTTAAAGATAAGGAGGCTTATCATTAGACAATTTGAATTGTGATATATTAATTCTTTTCAGTCTCATATCATGTGAAAGTGAATTAAGTTATATTATTTTTGGGTGCAATTACCGATATGTATGTATATATATACGACATCTATATATGTCTATGGAGACAGTTGAATTTGGGATATTATATGTATATTATATATTTGGGATATATTCAAACGAATTATGCAATTTTTGCTTTAAAAAACAAATATGATATTTAAAAAAGAAGACTTTTCATAGATTTGCATGTACAATGTACATATGTATTCAAAACTTCAGCATAGAATGCTGGAATATTGCATATAGTTTGGCACATTCAAAGTATGTGCATATGTGTGTAGTTTTGGTACAACGACAAAGGACATAAAACAAAATATACGGGTAAGATACATATGCATATGTCTAAAATAGCAGACATATGTAGTTCATAGATCGAGTGAAGAGATTTAAATACCAATTAACAGTACGTGAGGGTCGAAGAATAGATGAAAATAGTGTTCGAATGGTGCTTAAAAGGTTACAATAGAACATAAGTATGTTTGACTGGATGAAATAAGGAAAATGTTTGAGTTAAATATGTATGTACATAGATGAATTTTGCTCATAACAGAGAAGAAAAGAAATGTGCTATGACGATTAGGATTATGATAAAGCAACAGTTATATAATTTTGTAAATTATATAATTTTGCATTGATATTAAGCATCATAGATTAATTAAATTTCATCTGTTAAAAATTGGATCAAACTACTATCATTTTCCGTTGTTAATTTGTCTCTTTGAGCTATCCTCTTGTGATAAACTCATTAAATAAATCTCTCTCGGCAACACTTTTCATTTGAATCTATGTATAGAAAAATTTATGTGACTGAAAGCAGTACGTTTAAAAAATGTACATCTGCGTATAATAAAAAGGGTCTGTATGTAAGGGCGCATTGGGGTGGGGCATGGAAGTGAACGAGGCTCGGATATGGGTCAGAGGGAGAAAATGGTGGTGAAACACTGTTGTAGATTCTCATTTAACTTTCAATGATGAAATTTAAAAGTGCGTAGGTGGGTGTGAGTGACATCGTCAAATATTTATAGCGTGCATACTTGTCGTATTTTTCACGTCACAAAAGTCACTTAGACGTCAAACATTCTGGTTGGTAAAAATTCGCATTTTAGCGTTTCGGTCACGAATGGGGCTCTTGTGCGAGCTTAAAAGCATATTTTTCAATTCAAAGAAAAGTTCGACGTCATTCATGCGGGTACCGCGACCACTTTTCAACGTTGCGTTCATTAATTTACTTCTTTTTTTTATTAAAAAAAAGAAGAAAAAAAATGGCACACTTTTTACAACCCTCCATTTTAAAATATTTTTATACTGGGAATTCTGTATTCAGTTAATTTTTTTTTAAATTTTAATTGGGGCTGTGAAATGTTTCTCTTTTATATAATAAGCTGCATATTCAAATTTCACATGGTAAAAATTAGTTATTTGATAAACTCCACATATTACGTACTAATGTGGAATATCTTATTATCTCTATCTTAGCCAGCAGTTTGGCTTAGTGGTAGCGTATATATTTAGCACCACTGAGGTCAAAGGTTCGAGTCCTCGCCATCTGCTGGTTAGATTTGGGGGTTTTGTGACTCCAAATCGATCGTTTTTATAATTTTATCTGATCATTGCTGAAACGATTCCTGAAAATCGGTATTAGATCTATTCCTGTTGTCACAAAATCTGCCTGTGTATAATTTGTAATAATTATAAACAGTAATCTGAAATCTATAGATATCTCTATAGACATCTCTATAATTCAGTATTTATTATATGTATAAAAATTGTACACAAAAAAAATCTAAAAAATAATCCATAGATGTCTCTATGATTATTATTTCTGATTAATTGTTATATGCTATATATTCTGATTGTATATGTATTACTGTATTTCTGATTTCTGATTGTTTATGTATTCTGTATTTCGTTAACGTACACCCGTCGCATTGGAGCAAATCTGTAATAACAAGTGTATATTGATTTGTAACAATAAAAATAAAAATAAAATATGTACAAATATTGTACATAATATGATTGATGACCATAATTATATATATTTATTTAAAGTTTGGACCGTTGTAGCATTACAGGAATTCCTAATGCGCCACAATGGTCAAAAATATAACATAAAAGAAACAAAATTACAACTAAGGAAATTAGACATGACAAAAACAAAACATATATGTATATACTCAAACAACACATTTAACACAATCATAAAAACAATAAGCTATATAAATAGCGGATAATAATAATAATAATTACAAATTATAAAAAACAACAAAGAAGGGAATGTCTTATAAAAGAAAAGAGAGAAAGAAAAATAAATTTATGTATATACACAGACAAAAATACGTTTATACATAATCATAAAAAAACAAAAGCAATTAATAATAACAGATAAGGTAAAAATATCAAATATAAAATACATATAACATAAGGAATGCCTTGCACCTACAGCCAGTTCCAATATATGTATATGTACTTATAAAAAAATAAAACATACGTACAAGTCAAAGTATGTATTGTATTATATTTAACAGACTTATTTTTGTATTTGAATTTTTTTTTATGCAGGTACATATCCTCGATATACTGACAGACGAAAACACACAATGATTCAACCTTCTATTCAAAAATGCATGAAACTACCTCATAAAGTAACTCTTAGTAAACTAATAGAAGACATTTGATTTCCAATTAAAAAAAAATGGATTTACGATTCTCAACAGTTCACTACTGGTCATGTAGAGCTGTCAGATTGGACTCAATCAAGGAACACAACGGTTTAACGCGAAAACACACTGAGTGGTTTGGGACGTCACGTGTTCTTGGCTTCCCATTGTGATCGTAAAGTGAGTGTTCCCCAAACCGAATTCTGATGTAGTTGCACGTGCAGAATGCATATGTTTGGGAGGTCGCACGTGTATGCATATCCATATGCAAACGACAAATTTCTCCTACATTTCTTCAAATATGGGATTCACAGTTGTCGATCACTGTCAAGAAAGGATCAAATATCACCGAAAACACTACAGGGGGTGATTTTTGGGACTGTGTACCATGTATATGGGCTAGGGGTAGGTACTGCATTTTTTTACATGTTTAAAAGTATCTAAAAAAATACGTACCACGTCCCACCCAGTGTGCTTTCGACCTAAGTCTGTTTTGAATTTATTAAGAATTTGTTATTGAACTTGTTAAGTCAAAAAATGAATTGAAATTGAAAAAATGAAAGTTGAGCTTCAAACTTCAAACTTTATTTCCTAAATTAATCTATTTTTTTATAAGGATTTTTGACTTAAAGCATTCTGTCAGTATACCGACGTTATGTACGATAAGAGATAAAATTAAGATAGAGTGCTTTTGAAATTAAGAATTTTCTATTTAAATATAAGTTTTTTACGAAGAAAGCTTTCCATCATTTCACTTTGACATATGTACATATTTGCCAAACTTGAATGTTGACTATACATATCTTATGTATAAAAAAAAAATCGGAAGTAATTGGAAGAATAGTGTGTATGTTAGAAACATTACCAAGTTGATACGTGGACTGTTGAAATAAAACGAAAAATGGTACCCAAAATGATGCAGAAGAAAGCTAATCAGTCTGAGTGAATCCTGGACGAATTATATAATTTTTTTTGTAAAATATAAATCTTATATTTCCCCATGATGTCATTACGGGTTGCCTCTGAGTGATGTATGGAATTAAACTTAGAAATCATATTCAAATAGTGGTGACATTGTGAGTAGGATGGCTTTTGACAATTCGATGGGGGAACCGTTCCAAGAAACGATAGACTTGGAGTCACAAATATCCAAGTCTGGCCAGCAGCACCACAGATTATACTCGGAATAAATTATTTTCAATCAAGGTATCAAACCCGGCAACCTATCGGTGCTTAGCATTGAGGCGACCCCCGAGCTATGCTGCTGGAATAAAATAAATATAGTTAATTATTGAATTGGAGAGGCTGTGATATAACAATGGAATTATGCAATTGATATTATTTTTTTTATTTTTTTATTTTTTTTACATATATACCAGGAAGGCCTTACAGGTAAATCCCAATGCGCCTTCCTGGTCAATTACAAATACAAATGCAGCATTTTTATTATAAGTCGTTGAATTGCGAGACACTGAAAAAACTCGCAAATTAACGAGACATCTATGAATTGTACATAAATTTTTATTGAACATCAATCTAATTTCAAATAGTGGTGACATAGTAGGTAGGAAGGATTTTTAGCCAATTTTTTTTTCCGGGAACCGTTTCAACAATGAAATCAGAGAAAATTGGCAGAATCTGATAGGAAACGATCAACCTGGAGTCACAAATATCCAGGTCTGACCAACAGCATACTCTGAAACATTCAGGGATAGAACCCGGCACCTTCTTGACGGTAAGCAGAAGCTTAACGTCCGAGCTATCCTGCTGGCTATGAGAGATATTGAAATGTATATTTATTTTATTTAATTAAATGTGATTATTAACAATTACTTCAAAATCCATTATATAAAATTATAATACATCCATATATATATGTAGTTGTAATACTTAAAGTGCCGAAACTTTAATAACACTAATTGAGATTTATAACCAAATAACATATTATTATATTAAGGTGTGTTAAATTATAATACACTTATAATACTGAGTATAGCACTAGTTAAAACCCATCGATCGATTCGTTACTAAACGAATATATATATGTACATACATATGTATAAACATATAGTCAGTAAATAAAATTTTTGCACCCACTTTCATTACAGATCTGCTCTTAAGTAAATTAAAATGATGTTTGTTTTTTGGATTGATGCATTATTAATTCATGTGATCGGACAAACACACAACGTTAATCCGATTTGGTGCATATTATTAATTCGACTGTTATTCCACCACCATTCAATTCAAACATGACGATCATAATCATCGACGCAAATCCAACGATGCTTTAATATTCAACAAACATACAAATACGTGGTTAGTAGGTTTTTAAATTTTGCAGTTATGTATATAAAAAAAAACTACCATTATGTTAATAAAGCATCATTTCTACAATGTAAGAGATAATCTCTATATAATTATACTAAAATTTGCAATGAAATAAACTTTTTTTTAAAAAAACTCTTTTTTTAATACAATTTTTTAACTTGGCACTAAAAATATGTACTCTAATACTTGAACTAACTTCTGGGTCAACGCAGGATAAAACTTTGAAATACGCTGGATAAAACTTTGAAATTATTCAAAACAATCAGAAACTGTAAAAAAAACAGATTTTAAGTTATGTATGTATGTATTCACCAATGACTGTCAAACGAAATCGATGACACATATTCGGGCCTGGTTTGGATAACTTTTTTTTACATACCTTGCAAGTTTTATTACACAATGTGTGGATGCACTTTCAAACTGATTGTGGCTAGTATTACAATGACAAATTTTCAACAGTTCTAATCATCAACACGTGGTTGTATTAAACGATTTCAACAGAAAGTTGAAATCATTGAATACAAAGATAGATCAAAGAGAACTGTCAGAATGTAGCATAGGACATTTGGCCGTAACACATACATATGTACATATATCAGCATTATAATAAAAACATTTTAACATTCATTATATAGCCAGCAGCATGGCTTGGTGGTTGGGCTTATGCCTAGCACCGAGAAACGTCGGGTTCGATCCCGTGAGTTGATCTCGATTGATAATAATTTATTCTGAGTATATTTGTAATGCTGCTGATCAGACTTGGATATTTGTACTCCAGGTCGATCGTGTCCTATCAAAGTTTGCCAATTTTTCGAATTTCATTGTTGAAACGGTGCCTCAATTAAATTGGCTAAAAACCTTTCTACCTACAATTTCACCACTATTTGAGTATAATTAATATGCACGTTAAAATTCATAGATATTTCGTTAATTTCGAGTATTCAATGTCTCGTAATCCAGTGACTTATGTAAAAAAAATTGCTGCATTGTTTGTAATTGACCAGGAAGGCGCATTGGGGTTTACCTGTTAGTCCTTCCTGGTATATATGTATGTATATAATAAAATAATAATAATAAACTCTTAGTGAAATAAAAATATATGAGGGATTATGAGAGGCCGTAAAGCAAATTTTAACGGATATTATATTAATTTTTAAATGCTTTTTATTATTACGAAATTATGTTCGCAATACATCTTATGTCTATTTTAATAGCTACTGATCTACTGATCATTTTCTATTTTACAATTTAATTTAATTTAGTTAGTAATCACAGTATTATATTATTCTAATGTTAATCTAAAGCATAATAAGAAAAAGAGCTCAAAAATCTATTTACAATCCTTATAAATTTTCATAATACAACTAATACATAATATTAATTAAAGACTCTCTAAAGTCGATGACCTCAAGCAGATTGTGTTTAGGTAATCTGTGTTTATACCTGAAGGGTATAGACATTTTGTTGTAATCACCGAGATTCTTCACAAGTGTGTTAGTATGGTTAAACAGATATTATATGAAAAGATAATGTTATAGGCGTTTAAGCAAATAAAATCTGACAAAACGAGTTATTGGCAAAGGGTTAGCTGTCAACGTCTCCCCAAACTTTTGGATTCTTAAACGTGTTTATTACGATTATATTTCACCATCGCATTAGCGGAAGGAATTGAAATCTCAATCGGCGGCCAAACCTTGCAAAATTGCAAAGTTTCAAAGCGATCTGAAGAATGTAGGAAGTTCATCAGACCGACTGGCGAAGTGAAACCAAGTTAAAACCTCAAAAAATGTACCATCGATCAAAAGCATGCCAGATATATCCGATTGTTATTTTATATAATAAATTTATACTACAATTCTGCTTATACATATGCTGTATATATGTATGTACGAGAACATGATTCCAAATTAGATTAATTAGTGAACCGGTGCACCATTGTTGAGCATCCTCTTGTATTGTACTCATGGGGTTTATGCATACATCCATAAGTGCGTAGGTGTTGATGCAATCAAGCACACGTTCTCCAGCACTGATTGCATTATTGTCAGACACGCAACCTAGTTCTGAATCACAGTCCTCTATCTATCAGAACACGACTATTAAGGACGATTAGTATTTACGTTTCAATCAAATCGAAACTTGTTACTACATATTCTCCGGTGCTCAATCTATTTAGTGGATTGTGTATTGATAAACTGCAGAAAGTGCAGAATAGAGCAATGCTTGCAATTTCGAATGTGAGGAAACGTTAGATGAATTTAAATGGTTGGATATTAGAAATGTGTAGTCTTAAATTAAACATTTTAAAATTTGTATATAAGCTAGATCAGAATATATTACCCAAATATTTTAATAATCATATTGTTAGGAATAGAGATATACATAATTATAACACTAGAAATAGGAATAAATTAATTATAGGTAGAGTTAAGAAAGCAAAAACTGCAGGAGGTGTTTTCTACAGGGGTGTTCAAATATACAATGCCCTTACTGAGAGCATAAGAGGTGCTAGTAACATTGGTACTTTCTTCAGGGGTGCTAACCGTCCCTTACCGAAGTGGGGTATGCAAGTGCCCCAATTTTTACGTTTTTCGTAATAACTATGTGGTGTTCAAAGCAATACACCCTATAATTCTTGTATTCCTAGAATGAACTACAAGAAATTTATTTTAATAGATTTTGTATGATTTAGAAAAGGGGTACATCGTAAAAAAATACATTTATACATTTCTACGTTCCAAAGTATGATTTAAAGGCGGTAGTGATAAGTCATGTTTTTGACTGTTCGCTTGCATATTTTTGTTGGTCGTTGATTCAATGCGAGAGAAAGAGACAGCTTTATTTTGGTAAGCTATTGTTTTCGTCGCTTTTGGCGCGTGGCTATTGACTCATGCAGTCGCCTGTTGGCCTTACCTATGTGCGTTTGCATGTCGATACTTGTCGTTTTTTTAATACAAAAATAGTCAAAAACATGCTATAGGACTAAAACTTTTTATGTTGATGTATAAAATGATTAATAAGATATATTTTGAACCCATTTGTATTGAGAAAAGATGTATTTTGTATAAAAAACACTGGGGTCTCAATCGACCCCGCTTAGGGACACTCGTTCGATCTCGACGCTCCGTCCTTCAAAGGTTAATGGATACCTTTGTGGAAGATGACGTAATTATATATGTAAGTTTAATAAAATGCAATGTTTGGAATTAAATTATATTATTTTAGGGTTACTAATTATAGTTTTGTTAATTTTGTTAACTATGTTATATTATAGTTCATAGTTTAAGTTTTAAATTGGTAATTGTGAAATAATTCATTACGAATTTGCTATTTAATAATAAATAAATATATATCTGTTCGGGGATTATGTCTCGGGGTTGGTTTTTAATAATAAATTGGAAAAGGTCGAATGGAGACCACGTCAGTTTTAGATTTGTAGATGTCTGTGTTATGGCAGAGTTTACAGGTGAGCAAATTATAAAGCCTCAAAGAAAGCAGTCCTCAGATCTCTCGACAGGGCAAATGAGAAAGTTCTATTTCGGTTATATTTTGATGAATGATTTTGCACACGTACGAGCCGAATCATAAAAGTGAAATTTTGTCCGATACCCGATTTCTACGCTGAGACGTGGACTATAAAATTCTACGATAAAATTTGGGGAATTATAGATCGTAAAAAAGTAAAATAAAATTATTTGGCCTCTGTGGGAAGGCTAAATTAGCATACGATATTATACGTATGTGTGTATGTGGTATACGAATCGATGTCTATCAATTCGAACCGAGTATTATATAATTTGTGTGTAGTTTGAATTTGTTTCTAGACTATTCGCACATATATTTTGTAATATTCGTTCATTTCGTTTCATTTCACAAGTGTTTTTCAATAAATATAACAAATATTGAACAAAATTGAACCACTTGTAAGTTGTAAAATCGAACCACGAGTAAACTGCCACTTGAAATTGTATTTTAATTGGTACTAAGCTTAAACTTTTAGATATGTTATTTCAGTTCAGTACACTCAAAGGCTTCTGAGAAAACATAAAAAACCTTGATTATCGAGAGCAGCGTTTCTCAACCTGGGTTCACATGGCCCTATTAGGAGGCCCAAGCCCTCTTAAGGGAGGCACAAACTAAAATTTTACTTTTCGGGAGACATGACGAACTCGAAATTTTTATTTTTAAATAATATCGAAAGAATAGCTTGTTTTTTATTTGTCATCAAACTGAATACACGCTTGCATTTCGGAAAATATATAGGCTGCTTGGTTGGTTGGCAAATATCGAGCATATTTTTATTTATTTATAGCAAATTGCTAATTAATATATAACAAAAGAAGCAAATAAAATTCTAACTACAAATGACATAATATAATTAACAAAAAAATATATAATTAGTAACTAAAACATAACATTATAATGCCGAACATAGCATTTATTAACTTACATAATTACATCCTCTTCCATAAAGGTATCCATTAACACCCATCAAGAAAGCACCAATGATATTAGCACTTCTAATGCTCTCAGGAAGGGCATTATAGATTTGAACACCTCTGTGAAAGACACCTCCTGCAGTTCTTGCTTTCTTAACGCTGCCTATAATTAATTTATTCCTATTTGTAGTTTTATAATTATGTAAATCTTTATTCCTAACTATGTAACTATTAAAATATTTGGGTAATCGATTTTTATATACCTTAAAAACAAATTTTAAAGTGCTTCATTTTTAGACTGTTTCTAATATCCAACCATTTCAATTCATCTAAGATACTTCTAACATTCAAAATTGCACGCATTGCTCTATTCTACACTTTCTGCAGTTTATCAACACACAATTCACTAAATAGATTGCGCACTGCCTCAATATTACGCTTGGGGAATTTAATTATCAGAATCATCTCGACGTGATGACAGCTGACATTTCATCAGACGATATTCTCGCTACCCCCCCCCCCTCCAAAATCTCAAATGCTACGTAGTTAAACTGTTATAATAGTTACTTTTTTCATAAAATCATATTTATTTTATTTTGATAAATTTGGAATATATTGCGATTTTAGAGGCAATATTTTTTTTTTTATACATAGATATATACCAGGAAGGCTTGACAGGAAGACCCCAATGCGCCTTCCTATACAATCAATTACAAGCAATGCAGCATTTAATTATTACATAAATCACTGTATTTCCAGAAGCCGAAGAACACTAAATAACAATTAATTAATTAATCCATTGAGACATCTATGGATTTTAGATGTGAACATAATTTTTACAAATTTTACATACAATAAATACAGAAGATTTGTGACAACAGGATAGATGATTTTTTGCCAATTTTGAGGAACCGTTTCAACAATGATCAGATAAAATTGGTAAACCCTGATAAGAAACGATCGATTTAGAGTCACAAATACCCCCAAATCTAACCAGCAGTATAGCGGATCGAACCCACTGATCACTTGGTGCTAAAAATACACGCTACCATTGAACCATACTGCTGGCTAATATATATGTAGTTCTATCTATGTATGTACATAGTATGTAGTCTATAAATTTGAATTTTGATAGACGGTACCAGATCTCAGTTCCTAAAAAGTTTTGCTTTATTTTGAGAGGTGTCAGTTAAAAGCATTATAAAAGTTCAAAAACATACATATATATCTGAGGTAAATATTAAAAGATTTAAATGAGTGGAAAAGGATCGTGTATTTTAGTTAAACGGTCCCTTAATTTTATATTTAGAATAAGTTTGTGGTCACTACTTTATCGATTAAAATTGGACCACTTCTGATTTTCCAGAAATACAAGTAGGCATGATTGGATTGTGTCATATTTTGAAATAAACATTTCAAATGAATTGAGAACGACCGTAATTAAATAGTGTGCAGGGATCAAACAAACAAAACCAGTCAAACGAGCGTGTGAAAAAGATCAAAAGGACGTGTGGCGTGAGATGGAAATAATTGTCGTTAATTAACGGACAAATGGAAACGGACCGGAAAGTCCTGGCCACAAATGGTTAAATCTTTGTGTATAAAACTATTATCGTACTATAATACACAATATGGGTTATATTATACAATCTTGCGGGGCGACGGGAATTATTATGGAAATTCTGTGGGATAAACTTCAACTATAATTTATCATCGCTTTAATTTAATTAGTTCTTCGT
Organism: Arctopsyche grandis; assembly: GCF_051622035.1. NCBI lineage: Eukaryota > Metazoa > Arthropoda > Insecta > Trichoptera > Hydropsychidae > Arctopsyche > Arctopsyche grandis. Next base: position 26,462,287 of record NC_135364.1, on the reverse strand, counting down.
CTGAGAGAAATCCCAGCTATGCAATCAATTGTTTCGATTTCGATACGAAAACGTCCTCTCTCTCTCATTCTCCGTCGGTTTGTTGTGTTCTCTGAAGCCTTCCGGTTTATAACGAACGCGACGTAAACCTCATTATGGTGTATACGTTTGGACGAGCAACGCTTCAGATCAGATTATTTCAGAAATTTCGTATAATTCTCCATCGCAGGAATGACGACATGTTTAGTATTTTGATCCCGCAGGCGTGTAGATTTTCATTAAAAAAATAAATAAAATGTTCGTAAATATTTCTCATTTGATTTGTGTATTGAAATTTTGATGCTCTGATCAGAAATTAAAATCTACGTTGTTTTTTTTTTCGAATTTCAAATCATTTTGATTTATAAACACAGATTGAAACGCGCTGATTTGAACTTTGAATTATTTGACCGTTTACATGAATTTTTTTAAATTGACCCAATTTTGGAATAAATTCATCGATACTACATATTTAGATAAATTATTCTATACATTTAATTATTTTTCTATAACGAGCACATATTTAATGCTTCAATTTTTATAATAGAAAGGTATACAAACACACATATGTATGTTAAAAATATAGAGTAGACTTGAGTAACATTTTTAGTTTCCTATTAAATACAAAGTCTCTCAGTAAAAGTTTTGTCTATTTTTTTTTAAATAATAGAACTGTTTAAAAAAACAGCCAATTAAGATTGGCTTGAAATTTAAAATTATTTATATTCATTTTACATACACAGTCGAAAGAAAATGGCTAAACTGAGATTTGTATTTTTAGGAAAATTAAAATAATTGTTCGAAAAAGTAAGAATCAATAAGAAATGAGCAATTTTTCTATTCTAAAGTCTTTGTATTTTGTTATCTTAATCTAAAATATTGTACAATCAGATAAGTAATTATATAATTATACTATACAACAAAAAACCACGTTATTTACTCACCGAAGTGGAAAATAATTAATCTTAACTAAATTTGACCCACTATATTCGAATATGATAATATTTTTTGTAAATTTGTTGTCGTCTAAGAGATAGGTATAAGAGTTATGAAAATGTGCAATTTTTACAGATTTTGAATTTTGCAATATTTAATTCTGAATCTAGTATTTCTGTGCCAAAATAAAGTATTTATATAACATAATAGCCAGATGTTTTTTTCATTGATTGTGATTTTTTATTTCTTTATAACACTTATGGTTAATTATCTAGAGAATTTTAAAAGTCAAAAATATACATTTTCCTCCATAATATTATCAGCTTATTTCGCTAACTTATCACTTTACCGCGTTTATAAGGATTGATTTTTTATGTCAATATTTTTGTTTCATCGAAACGTAACTACATAATTTGAGCGGTAAATAATTTTAAATTGACTTTACGAATTCTATCGTATGAGATGATGCAAAAGCGAGATGAAGAATGAAGACCCAAAATTCTGTAAAATTTATCCATTTTTTTTAAATTAAATTCATATCTCTTAAACGAGAGCAAGCCAATAAAAATCATTGTCATATTCAAATTAAATGGGTCAGACTTTGTACAGATTGATTAGTCAGTGTTATTTGTCTCTTTACATATTACAAAAAAATTTTGAAATGGCTTGTATTTATTATTTATTTCAGAAGACAACAATACGCATGTATGCGTGTATGTATGTATATATGTATGTACATATATACTTAATTAAGATTCACCTTCTTCGTAGTTAATACTTAGCTAAAATTATCTTTTATTACATCTCAAAAAATGTAGAGCATTTTATTTTGAAGGCATTCTAAAATGGGCGAATTAAAATCATCGAACCTTAAGTTGATAGGATTATTGGGTTTTAAGCCATTTTTTTTATAATTGGCTAGTCTAATATTACTAACGTACATATTTCCTGCCAAATTTTTATCAGTTAAGTGAACCAAATTTATTCCACGACTAAAACACAGCAAATTTAATATTTTTAATGCTCTTTGATAATTTTATTCCATTGTCTTGTGACAATGGAAATATTTGATTTGATCCATCGCATCGTCAGGCTTTGTTTATCTTAGCACCGTACGTCCATCACGTCTAGTTGAACCGTTTTAATATTAAACGAAAACCAGTCTTGCATGCATCACACAAATCAGAATTCACAAACGATTCGAGTGAAATGAAACGATATTCATTGCACACTCGCACATTTATTCATCTATGGATAATGAAGCGAAATCGGTTCAGTCACGATGAAATCGACCAATATATAATATATAATATAATACGATAACAATAGCTACCCTTTTATATATATACATATATATACACTAGTTTTTTTACCCGGCTTCGCTCAGTATTTGTAATATAAACAGCTTAAACATGTTGAATCTAATAGTAAATATAAATCAGCTGATAACTAAAAATAAAACTATCACTGTTTGATCTGTGTACATATATGAAGCTTGTATTGGTTAGAAAGTTTGTTTTGAAGAAATAAACAATGAAATTTGAGTTTATGGGTAGCTGTTAAACTAATTGTATGTGATGTATGTATATAAGCTTATTGTAAAAAACTAAATGTATGTAAGCTTATTGTAAATCATATTAACAATTAGATACAACATAACTTCTTATTGAATACTTATCTCGCAGATAAAACTCCGTGAAGAGATATACTTTTAGCCGTGAAATGTCAGATCTGACATATTTGGCCATAAATCAATATATATCGTGTATTACATTACATGAAGCTAGACGCCAAATTTGAAATTTATATAAACATATGAGAGTTAAAACTATCAATATTTAAATATTAGAGATAACGAGAACCTATAGAGCAAATTTTATAAAATATAGAGTGAATTATAGGCGTTTAAACAATTAAAATCTGAAATGGGCATATCAAGGCGAAAAGGTTGAAGATAGATTATTATAGCCTTACGTACCGTCATAGACGTCACCGTATCCGAGATTCTGGATATTTGATACGCATATGTATACGATATTTTATCTCCAACGTAATGGCAGACGATACATTAACGTATATTGATGACCAAAATGAACAATATGGCAAAGTATGAAAACGATCGGATAAGAGATAAGAGATATAAAAAATGACCACTAACACGAAAACCATGTGAACTTAATAAGAGGTAAGTAAAAAAAAAGGCAACGCCGGCCAATGTTTCTCTACTTCATAATTTAATTTCTTTTTTATCCAACTTTCGTCAGCCTGAGCAGCGCCGGCTATTATTATACATATATACTATATATTGCAAACAAAGCATTGCAATTTCACACAACAATAATTATAATAATCTCGCTGACATTTTGATCGAACATCAAATGAACGTCCATTCGTAGTCAGGATTCGGTTGAAGCGTTCTCGTTTGCCTGTGGTAGTCGTCTACGATAGAAATTAATCAATGGCCAGTCATTAACAAGGATTTCAGGATGACGGGAGCTTAATTAAACATATCTCGCGGCGAAATTTGAGCTCCGACCAGCTCTACGTATTTCGCATTTGACGGTATTGTGTTTATTTCCAAATCGCATAAAGCTCATCCTTCGTTTCCCACGTTTTATATATCTATAGCACATATAAATTGTACATTGGGCAGGGATATGTATTTCGTTCGAAAATAACTTTTTACATGTGTATAATAGGTATATACATAAAGGAAAATATGTATCGTCGTATCTTTATTTGGGTTTTATTGAATGTTTCTCGAGAGTTGCGAACGCTTCGTTAGTGACAAAGCGAGCGGTAAGCTCGTCACAATATTTATAGGGAATATTATGTTACAAACAATATTTCACATTATTTTGCTTGAAGAACAACAATGCCTTTCATGTACAACATTATGGAACAATATCCAATCAACATAAATCAGCGCTCTTTGGTGTACGTAATACCTCAAATTTTAAAATGAAATGCTAAACTTACACAAAATGAGCAAACACATAAAAACGGCACACACTCTCTTTGAAGTCTTTTATCTCGTGGAATAATAATCCTATGATGATAAAATAAAAATTAAGATTGATCTTTTGTTATGTAGTGGATAATTACACTGTTCGACACGAAAAATAATTCAGTTGATTTTTTCCCACTGTTAATACTATTTTATTATGAAACATGTTTATTGGGATAGTGTTCTGACCACACTTTTTTTTTTTCATTTCCAAAAGGGTTAATTGGAAGTGTGCTGAATTTTAAATTAGTAAAATTTCGAGCTAAAAACTCGTACTAGTGGAGCACGGTTTTGTGTTTCATGTAAACATTTTTGAAAAAATGAAAATATTTTTGTGTTTTGTGTAAAATGTTTGTCATTTTTTTTAAATTACATATAAAGATTCTAAATAATTAAAAAATATATATCAACTTTAAAAGGACACGGTTTTTACTGAAATGTTTCAAGTTTTTTGAGGAAATCAAAAATTCTCAATAAAATACGTAAAATATTATATAATACAAAAATGAAATCACACAACGATACTTTTATCAAGAGTCTTATACTTATTGTAATATTAAAAGATTTTACAGATTAATTACCACAATAAACCAGCAACAGTGGTTAGCGTGTAATGCTTTCGATCGTGTGGTCACGGGTTCTACCACTGGCTTTGTTGCTGGCCAGACTTTATATATGTGATTCCAATATTTTATTTTATTTAAAAAAAAATCAATACCACAGAGACTTGACAGGTTGCCCCAAAGCGTCAATGTGATTATAATACAAATAATAAAAATCATAAAAATTATAATAAAAACATCATAAAAAAATAATAAAAATCATAAATAAAAAAAACATAAAAAAATAATAAAAATCATAAATAAAAAAAAAACATCATAAAAAAATAATAAAAATCAAGTAAAAAATATGTACACAAAATAAAAACAAAGAAATAAGATTGAAAAATTTATATCGTGCTATTTAGGATGTGTTCCACCAACTCAACATAACTGGCATCGAAGAGGTCTATATGTATCTTTTCTTTTCAAAGTTTGCCAATTTGTCTGATTTCATTGGAAACGGTTCCAACAAATTATCAATCCGGTCATATTTCTCGCAAAATATAAGCTTACAGCTTCTCATAATTTGTTGATATTCACAAAAAATTGTCCATAATAACTGTAATGTTTAATAATACTTATGTAAAATGTTGACAATAGACGTCATGTTAATATAAATAGGTGTATATATAAATAAATAAATCGTTTTTATTAAAGCAACCATTCTTTTTACTTTTCAATTGTACGCTATATATCACTGAAATTAAAAATAAAATCAACGAACTGAAATTTTCGTTGTATTTTTCGGAATATTTCCATTTCAAAGTGATTCAATAGTGAAATATTTTGTTTATTTTATCCTAAATACATCGCTTTTATATAGAAGTATGCATTGTGCTGTATACAGGTCAAAATTTTGTATCCTATACAATATCTCAAAGGGTAGTTTGCGTTCATATATGACCCGTTCTAAATACTAAAAACCGTTTATACTATCTAGTGTATTGTAAAATTCCGATCTATTATAATGTACAAAGTTTCTCAACATTAGGGATCGATTTTAGGCGATGTAAATACTTCGTTGTATTGAAAGTATGCCTGTCAACCGTTACAATCGTCCATTGTGATGCTTGTCTCAGGATATATAATGACGTATAATATGTTTTATTCATTATGACATCTCATTTAGATGAAAATTTTTGAATATATTTTATACGTTAATGTGTATACATATAATATAATAAATTCATCGTAATCGAAACATTATAAGATTAATTTCTATAACATTTTCAATTGAATGTAATTTCATATTGAAAGGATTCCATACAAAATTTACCAAAAGACTTTTCTATCAAATAAATATTATATTATATATAATACAAATATACGCAATTTTATATCAGAGCCTTACGATCCTTTGTATAAGTTCAGTGAAAATAAGTTATTTACACCATTTCGTTGAAATCTTTCCATCTATTGAAAGGTTCATACATAATCCAATTATGAAGTTTATTGAAAAAAAAATATATATTATTAGAAATATGTATATATGAATGTACATACATATATCATATTTCATTTGAAAGTAAACAGTATTATCTGTATATAAGATACTTTTCATTTCAAATGACTATAATTGATAGATTTATACTATAATGAACATATGTTTTAATATTAATAAATATATGAATCGTATATGGAAATAGCAAAACCATAAAAACAATATGATAAGTAGTTGATTTAAAATAAACATTCATTGCATAAACCGTACCGAAGTACGAAAATCAGTCATAACATTTAATTCAACGAGTCTAGTCAATATACAATTCAACCAGCATTAGAATAAGCTCTTTGTAAGTCAATACAGTGCGAATGAAGGCTCTTAATAAACAGTTCTACGTATTTATCAAGTTTATCGTTCCAATATTAAGTTCAAAGTGTTTTTTTTTTATAATATACTAAATATGTATATGTAGTTAAAAATGTACTTTGTAAAAAAATAAAGATTCGCTGATAAAATAATTTATTTAATTATAACTTTGTAATAAAACTTTAAAATTATAAATTGAATAACAATAAAGAAATATTGATTAGGATAATCAACTTGTCAGAAAACATAAACTACCCCTGGAACGTGACAGTATGTATGTATAAAGTCCTTTCACGTGTAAAAATGTGGCAAAAGGGATGTTTTTAAGAGGAAGCGATAAAATAAACATATTTATGATTAAATTAGACATACATATTATAAATAGGGATAATATTTTTAGCACGGCTGTAAAATAAATAACACGAAAAAATGTCAAAACGAAATTTAATGTCAAATTAACATCTCTGAAATAGCTCGCACGACAGAATCGGCGCTAACCACATTAGTTGTCCACACATCGTAATATCCATCCAAACACATCGTAATATCTTAGCAGCCAACACTTATTTATTTAAGGGTTAGGTTAGGTTAGGTTAAGTTAGGGTTGGCCCTATTCATTTAAGATTAGGTTGTTAGGGTCCGTATTTAATTTTGTTACTGGCAACCCATTTGACGTTTGATTTGCCGGGCGAACCCCGATTGGGTCGTGCGAGATGGGCATACTTATTTTAGAAATGGGCATACTTTTTATTTGCAGGACGAAATGTTTTAGAGATGGGCATTCGCATATAATGTCATGATAAATACCTAATTTGTCTTGAAATAGGGCTATTTTGCCGGGCCGATAAATGGTACCCTTATAAAGATATAGGACCTTTTAAGTATAGATATGTAGGTATGTTATTTACTCTTTTCATTTCTGAAAACGATACGTAATAACTGGAGAAAAAATTTACAGCTTTATAGCTAATTACAATTGTAAATAAAAAAGCCTGTACAAATGTTCACATTAAAATTAATAGTTGTAACGCGACGTTCTCCCCCATCGTCTCATAGGGCAACACTCGCCCTTTATTTCGAGTGGCCACACAAGAAAAAGCCTTATAGGCGCGTGCGCATGGAGAGCGAGTCTCTCACCCGCCATCTACCGAGGAAGAAAGATCTCTCCTGTGCACGTCTCCAGGGGGAGACGGGGCCCAGAGATCCACCATCTTGCTGAAGAACCACTGTGAGGTTGAGTGCAGCATCACTCCCTCCCAAGAGTACCAGCCCAACGTCCCCTGTATTCCTCACGCCGTTTCCGGAGAAACATCAGCCGTGAGGGGACCGCAGAGCCAGCTCCCAACCACGAGGAAGCTGTTATCAACGAGACGATTTGCAGTCAGGAACCTCCCCGACTATATATAAACTGTATCCCAAGGTTAGTCCACGTTTCCATATAACCCGACCCTTGGAAGAAGAACGACGTAAACGCCCTCTAGATCATCCCCCGCGAGATCAGATAAGCGCACGTAAAACCGTTCGTTACATAGTGACTTTTCCGTTTTTAAAGATGACTTTCATTGATTTTGAGAAAAATAGCAATATAACGTTGATTTTAAACGGTCCTATTTATACAATAGGTAGAGGTGTGAATTTGTCCTCTACGCAGTAGTACCAGTAATCAACTAACTCTTTCGGTAAACAATTAGTCTTGGGGATTTTCGTCCTTCGCGCCATGACCCGTCCCCGACTTTCCCGGTCGGAATATTAAGTGGCCTGCGAAAATAAAAAGCTAGCAGTTCACACCGGACCGAACCGAGAGGGATGAGACAAAGTGGAAGAGCGGGTGGGGAAGGGGGTGGGATGGTGGGAAAATTCACAGCGGAAAAATTCAAACCGGAGACGGGGAAAACTCGTACGTATGACCCATATCACGAAAAGGGGGGAAAATTTTTGACATTTTTCTTCGTGGATATCGCGCGCGAAAATCACGACTGCGAAAACTGAACGTGAGCGTGTGCATTTAGTATGAAAATACCCCTTTTGTTTATAGTCGAGCGATAGACGCTTTCGTAGAAATGGCTCCGTTTCCAGCTTAACACTCCCTCGGACTTATCGCGTAACATAGGGTAAGTCAACCTTGTGTGAACTCGACAGCTATATTTTACCCACTATGTATATATATGTACTCTGAAAGATATTAAAAATAAACTATACATCATATATACCTTCAAATAATATAATAAAAAATGTCTATACCCTTCAGGTATAAACACAGATTACCTAAACACGATCTGCTTAGATCATCAACTTTAGAGAGTCTTTAATTAATATTATGTATTAGATATATCATGAGCATTTATAAGAATTGTAAATAGGTTTTTGGGCTCTGTTTCCTAGTATGCTGTACATTAACATTAGAATAATATAATACTATGATTACTAACAAAATTTAATTGAAATTTGTAAAATAGAAAATGATCAGTAGATCAGTAGCTATTAAATGTATTAAATGTATAAGATGTATTGTGAACATACTTTAATAAAATAAAAAGCATTTAAAAATCAAAAAAAATATATAGTATAATATTGCAATTACGGCACTCTGTATCATATTACATAAAGCTCTGCAGGAGATGAAATAAATATTCATTATATTATACAATCAGCAACATTGATCGGTGGTTAGCGTATGACGCTTTTAACTTGGGCGTCACGGGTTCAATCCATGACCCAACGCTGCTGGCCAGACCTTGAATATATGTCGATGGTTTCCTATCATAGTTTGTCAATTTATCTGATTTTATTGTTAAAATAGTTCTGGGAAACCTATACTCGTTTCGAACAAATTTGAGTTTCTAGCATATTGAATTTGTTGATTATTATAAATATATACTTCCCACTTACATATTTACCTCGCAAAAATTTTCTGTGTATCAAATTTCTCCATAGTATTGGTATGGTATGATATTTCTCCATAGTATTCATCTATAGTCAAACATTGAACAGAAGTATTATAAGCAATATACATATGTACATACAAGGCAAATATGATCAATATCCATAGAGACATCTCTGGACAAATTTTCAGCGAAAAATCAAGATGCTAAATAACTTTTTTAGCATTAATTGTAACAATGTTTTAGTCATATGCCTAAGCTTTGCTTGATATGCCTATTTATTAGTGAAAATCCATGCCTGTTTCACTTATTGTGTCTTCAAATTCAAGCATCCGATTACTTGAATGCTACGTTCAAGTTTATAAAGACAAAACCTTACGTATACATATATAAAACTGATAGGGTGTTCCAAAAGGGTTTGAAAGAAATAAATAAGTTTAATACGTGAAATAACTTCAACGTATAGGTGGTAGGAGTAGATTCCAACAGTTCCAGTAGTTTGTTTTAGGCAACACTCATCCCATCTGTAGCTTTACTTGCGACTTTTTACAATCACTTGGGTTTCATTCTATCACCTTTCTTATCCGCTTTTCGTTCAACCTTCTAAAAATTCAACCCATTCCAAAACTTAAAGCAATGATCTGGCTTTAAGTAAATAGTTTCGCATCACAAACACATTGATTCAATAACTTTTTATTCTCAAACGCACTCCAAATCAATTTCATATATTGATCGCCTAATTTCATTATTATAATTTGAATCAGATGCTTATTACAATGGTTGTTTGAAAGCGTTAAGCTGGAGTAGATAAGAGGAAAAAGCATAATAAAGAAAGTTCAACCTCCTTACACCTAGACACTTACCCCCTGGACACATACACATACCACATTGATAACTGGCTTACCTCGATAAAATAAACGAATTTTTGTTATTAATCCACAAGAATAGTAGAAATATAATTTTTCTAAGTGGAATTTTATTTAATTCTCATATAAAGATAATTTAATATATTATCCCTATTAATTCAATTCAGATTCGTGTAAATACGAGTAAACACTAGTACGAGCTTTTTGCTCGCAATTTTACCGATTTAAAGTTCAGCACACTTCCAATTAACCATTTTAAACGAAAACAAAAAATAGTATGGTTAAAATATTATCCCAATAAACATGTTTCAATAGAAAAAACTCAATATAAAATTGTATTAAGGGTGGGAAAAAAACCCAATTGAAAATACGTACTTTTGACTATTGATTTGAACTAGATGACTACTTTGAGATTTTAAAGTTGAAAAGTACTACAAATGGAAGATAAAATACCTGACTATAGATTCCAATATTCATTTTGAACAGGAAATTGACAGATTTTGAGACATCGACCGAACAACACCAGGATATAGAAAAATCACGCGATTTATAAAACACATATATCTCCGAATCTCGAGCCAATCAACATTTTTTATTACCAGATTCGTGTTCACTGGGTATAATTTTATAAGAAAAGTCAAATCTCGTCTCTGAACCAAAAAAAAGTCGTCATTTGTCGAACAGTGTAATCAATAATAAAAAAATCAGTAATTTAAAATATACAAAACTCCAAAATCAATTGTATTTTAATGTCTTTTTCATTTCCTTTTCTCGATTTTAAAAATTCCATCATGGATAGTCTAAAAATATTTAAAATATAATAATAATAATATAACAATAATATATTCTTTTATTAAAATTTACTTTCAATACCACAGAAAGCAAACGCTAATGGGTGACTAAAAGTATTTTAAATTGATATTTATTATATTTACTACAATAAATTGAAATTACATATTGTATATAAATTGAAATTCGATATGCTCTACCACACTCAATTTATTACTTTACGTTATTATTAATTATTAATTATTTATTACTATTTTTAAACAATTTATATCCATGGCGGGGGTTATTTGAACGGATGTTTTTTCACCGTGGGCTAATTTCCAAGGGGTACCATAGAAAGTATATAGAATACAGAAAAGTGAATCATCAGGTATTTGATCCCAACCCGAGAATGATAAGGGGATGGTAGCAGTAAAAAAACAATATCATATTTGATTACAGCGGTTGCGTCATTTTGAAATGTTTTTTGTGCAGTTGAGTACACAACGTGGGAAGGGAAGGGTTATTTTTTTGTAGTTATTTTAATGTTGATACGTTGATAATAATTTACGTCGGTCTTGAGTGTCATATAATTTAATGGAGAGGCTGGGCTGTGAGTGGGTGGCCGGTGGGTGGGTGGGTGTTGAATTAATGACGGCAGCTCTATCCGATAGGACCTTGTTAGCGCCCGGCAATATTCCGTTATGATACAATAATGAAGAGGAACCTCCCTACAGACGGGGATGAAACATAGCAGGCATGCGAGACCTGAAAACCTGAAACAACAGCCTCGAGAAAAATTCCAGTCGTATTTAAAAAATTCTCGTATGTAGGTCACTTCTGGTTATTTTCTATTACTTGTACACACATATTTTTTCTGGAGGAAATTAATTATTTTTATGCTTTGTTCGTTTGCTATTGTATGTTGTAGTTTTTTTTTTTTTTGAAAAATACAGTTTTAAAATGCAATATAAGTTTTTAAACACAAATTTTAATTAAAGTTTTAAGTAATTTTCTTTCTAATTAAAAATTAATTTCAGAATGATTGTTCTGTTCTACTCATATAATAATAATAATAACTATTATTACAAATGTATATACGAATATAATACGAATACAATAACAAAAGAAAAAAACTTATATATATTTTATTTTATTTTATCCTTTAATATATACCAGGAAGGTCTAACAGGTAATCCCAATGCGCCTTCTTGGCCAGAGACATTGTACATTTAATACAGATATCATATGTATGATACAAAGTACATAAAAAATATCAATTAATATACACAGAGACATCTATGGTCAAATTTGTAAATTTGCAGTATTTTATACAATTTAGCGAAATTCGAAATTGCTGAAAACTCGAGATTTTGCGAGAAAATGGGTAAGATTGCCAATTTGTCGGAACCGTTTCAAAGAAAATCAGATAAATTGGCAAACTCTGATAGGAAACGATCGACCTGGCGTCACAAATCCAAGGTCTAACCAACAGAAACAAGTGGGATTTGAACCCGTGATCACTATGTTCAAAGCATTATATGCTTACCGCTGGTCTATTCTGCTGGTATTTGTATATTGTTAGCTACTAATGTTTCCTCTAGGCTGAGAATTTACCGCCATCTATTAAAATGTATCTAATTAATTTTCTATCGATGTTTTATATTATTTACAAGTAGGTAGTTTTAACCATTTTTTTCATATTTAACAATTAAATATAAATATTAAATTAAATATAATTAAAATGTATTTGAAAAAAATAATTGACCGCGTGCGGATTGAACCAGAACCAACAGATGTTCTTTTATTTATTTTTTATTTAACTTAATATGCCAACATTCATGCGATGATGATATGTCATCGGGTACAACACTAGTTAATATATAAGTTGGTGTGTTTCTTGATATGTATAGTACAATCGTCGCATTGGAGCTATCTGTGAGACGAATGTACATGATTAATTGAATAAATAAAAATTAAGTAGTACATTTATTCGTTCTTAAATTCGGCAGTACTATTTTTACTACCCTCTTCTTACTTCGCTTTCGATTTTTACATCTGATATCGTCTGACAAAATTTGGGTTCTTATCCGTTCGTTTTCAAATTTTGCCATTTTGCTCGATTTGGTCATCAATATAACATCAATATAAGCCAGCAGCATAGCTCGGTCGTTAAGTTTCTGCTTAACACCAAGAGGCGCCGGGTTCGATCCCATGGACTGACCGATTGAAAACAATTTTTCTGAGTATATCTGTAGTACTGCTGGTCAGACTTGGATACTTGTGATCCAGGTTGATCGTTTCCTATCAGAGTTTTCCAATTTCTGTGATTTCAATGTTGAAACGGTTCCCGATTAAAATTGGCTAAAAATCCTTCCTACCTACTATGTCACCATTATTTGAGTATGATTAATGTACAATTCATAGATGCCTCGTTAATTTGCGAGTTTTCAGTAAACGCTGTATTGTTTGTAATTGGCCAGGAAGGCGAATTGCGGTTACCTGTAAGGCCTTCCTGGTATTCATGTACATATATATAAAACCAAATAAATAAATAAATATTGATGATGGGCGTATATAACCTCTAAATGTTGTCTTATGGCCAATTGTGTCAGATTTGACATTTGGCCGTTGACGTATCTTAGAATGGGGGTGAGTTTCAAGTTTTAAATAACTACTGTGTGGTCTGTACCGATCGATAAATGGGACTAAAACTATTTCAAATACATTTTATCTCACCGGTTTGTATAGTTTATTCAGAGTGAAACTGATATATATGTATGTATCTAACTGAAGTTTGAAGTCATTCATAGTATTGATTAACTTTTCTAAGCTTTAACCGAACTTCAAGGATTTGTTTTAGCATTTATATTGGACGTGCGAATTCGCTCTATTGTCACGGATATTCCATTGGATCCGTATTTTTGAAGCATGTGGAATCTATGGTCGACTTGGGTATCACTTTTGATCCTCAATTCACCTTTCACAACCACATCAAGACAGTCGCTGACGTTTCCTTTCGTCGACTAGGATTAGTCTTGAGATATGCTAGGTTATTCTCCAACCCCATGTCTTCTCGCTTGCTTTTCAACTCGCTTGTTAGAAGTAAGCTAGAGTATAATGCGATTGTGTGGAATCCGCATGAAGCAAACTACTCTCCTATTATCGAAAAAATGCAAAAAGCATTTCTTCGTTTTCTATATAAGAAAGAGTTTGGGTATTGACCATATATTTATCCTACTCCTTTCCTTTTGGGCATGCTTGGGTATAATTCCCTTGAACTTCGGAGAAACTTCTCGTTAATTCGTTTCGATCTACAGCTACTAAGTGGTAATACGTCATGCCCGTTGTTGCTGGAACAGTTGGGACTTTATCTACCTAATAATTATGTGCGTGGTAGATATCATAATTTAATGGTTGTACCTCCTGCTCGCACAGTTCATTTTCGAATGGCTCCTATACCTAGAGCTATTCGACTTCTCAATGAAATCGTTGCTGCCGTCCCTGAATGCGATATTTTCCACCTCGGTGAGCGTAAATTATCGGATATTATTTTAACATATTTATCTGGTAACCTGCACTCATCATTACTTTCTTAATTTGAATGTGATGTATGATTGGAATCTTAATCTACTCTCTTCCATTTGGGCCTCGCTGTGATTTTATTTTTTATTCATATTTTGTTTTATTTATTTTACTTTTTCTTTCTCCTTTGTATATTTTTATGTACTATTTTAATTATTATTTTCCTTTTGTTACTTTTTCATTATTATTTTATTTTACCATGTTTTCTGCTTTTTAATTTTTCTGTTTTTTACTAATTTTACTTGTATTTATATATTTGTTAAATGTAGACCATTGTGGCGCATTAGGTTCTTCCTGTAATGCCACAATGGTCCAAAACTATTAATAAATAAATAAATAAATTAATGTTTTTAGTTATTAAACTCTTAAGTTCGAATATGTTAATAAGTCAAAATACACTTCCAAGGCTGACACGCTATTCTTCTCCTCCCCAATACATACCATCCCAGATTTCACTAGCATATTTACATCACTTTAATACGATTGGTCGAGAAGGAGTTACGTTATCAGTGTGTGCACATTAAACGGTCGCCATACGTCTGTTTGCTTAGCTCGGGTCGCAATTTTGTATGCAGATTGTGTTTCCGGTGTTCGTTTGGCGCCAAAATTAAGCCGGACGTCGTTGGTTCCCCTCGATTTAACTGAGACCACCAGCTATATAGCCAGCTACGATTAATTACACGGTACGACGAACCAAGCTCAACGACCCGCTATATACAAAATATACTTATGATACAGGGTTATTCCGGGTGTGTGTGTGTGTGTGATTTTCCCGACAGAATCATCGATTAGGTATATTCGGTCGTTGAAATCATCGAGTGTGTGTGTGTTCGAGAGCGCGTTACCGGAGAAGGAGTGGTCGATTTATCGACTTAGTGACTGTGGGCGACCGCGATTAAGGACTACTCTGAGATAAACGACTCGCTGGAGCAGTGTTTCTTAAATGGTCTCGGTGGAGAAGGGGCGTTTTAACGGGCGTTTAGCCGGTTAACCGCAAGTCGACGTTGAAACGTCGCTGAATTATTTTTTAATGTGAATTAAATCCAGCCAAGTATTAACTTTGAGTCCATTGAGACTCTTTTTTAATTTTGAATGTGTATAAAGGGTGATTCGAGGGTGTTTTCAGTGAAGGCAGTAGATCTAGATCAGTAGCGAAACCTGTCGTTGGATTTGGAAGGTTCGATAAGTTCAGATCTGAAAATCCCCTTTGGAGAAAGTCTGAAATGGCAGTCAGTAATAAAATATTTAGGAGTAATGTTCGATAAAAGAATGAGATGGGCACCTCACATTGAGGGAGCGAAATGCAAGGCGATGCGGGGTATATCCTCAATATACCCAATATTTAATCAACATTGTTCTTTATCAACTTAAAATAAAATAACTATGCTTCACCTGTATGGAATAACGCCTCGAATACTAACCTGTCCAAGCTCCAAATAATACAAAATAAATCCCTAAAAATAATTTATAATACACCCATATATACTAACTTGAAAAAACTGCATGCCATAAATAATATTCCGTTTGTTATAGACATTATTAACAAACTAACCAGTAGATTATATGACAGAATCACTAATAACCATACTAACACACTTGTAAAGTCTCGATATTTTCCTTCAGGTATAAACACAGATTACCTAAACACAATCTGCTTTAGATCGTCGACTTTAGCGAGGCTTTAATTGATATTATGTATTAGACGTATTATGGGCATTTATAAGAATTGTAAATAGGTTTTTCAGCTACTTTTCCTATTATGCTGTATATTATTAACATTAGAATAATATAATACTATGATTACTTACAAAATTAAATTAAAATTGTAAAATGGAAAATGATCAGTAGATCAATAGCTATTAAAATAGATATAAGATGTATTGTGAACATAATTTAGTAATAATAAAAAGCATTTAAAAATCAAAAAAAAAAGTTTCAAGTAGGTTGTCGTTTATGTATGTATGTATGTTAGAATCGATGATAATACCTCTATAAGCGCAAAATTTGCTGTCAAAAACTCCAAAATACTTCTTTTTACAAATGACATAAAAATATACAAGGACATCATATCCTATGATGATCATTTTTCCTTGCAAAAATATTTTAATGCCCTTTCACAGTGGTCACAAAACAATCGCATGTCATTTTCCTTCTTCTTCTTCTCAATTCCCTGTCCGCATTCACCTCGTCGATTATTTGAAGATATCTGCATCGGTCTTCAGCAGCTCGGAACAGCCTTCGGCGCTCATATCGGTCCACATGCTCATGTTTCGAAGCCAAGAAAACTTTTTCCAGCCAATCCATTTTTTACCTTCTATTTTTCCCATGGTTATCAAACGGAGAAATTCGTATTTCGGACCCCTTATCATGTGTCCGAGGTACTCCATCTTTCTCCACTTGATGACAGAAACAAGCTCTCTGCCTCTCCGCATCATGCCGATGACAGCTTCATTCGATATTTTTTTGGTCCACGAGATCTTCAGCATACGCCTGTAAACCCACATCTCAAAAGCTTTTTATTACATAAGTCAATGCATTCCGAGACACTATTAATTAATTAATCAATCCATAGAGTAATGCATACATTTTTACTAACCTCTTATTACATATTGTACATAAATCAAATTCAGATATTGGTGACATTGTGGGTAAGAAGGTTTTTGCCAATTTGATGGAGGAACCGTTTCAACAATGACCTATGAAATCAGATAAATTGGCAAACTTTGATAGGAAACGATCGACTCGGAGTCACAAATATGCAAGTCCGACCAGCGGCACGGGATCGAACCCGGTAACCTCTCGGTGATTAACATAAACGCAACCACCGAGCAATACTGTTGGCTATACATATGTATGAATCATCTTACGTAGGTTAGACGGAATATATACCAACTAGTCAAAATATATTACAACTGAAAATACACTTCAACTATAACGGTAGTCGGTACCAGGTTTGATGGAATATATTAGTCAAAACATATTACTACTGGAATATACACTTTAGCTGTAAGATGTGTATGTATATGTGCAAAAAAAAATTTTTGAAGTCAACTATTGAATTAGAGTGAAACACTAATGTTTTATCTTATTGTTATATCAATCAAAAATATATGTATCGTTTAAGTTGAAAAAATATGTTCGTATAGTTATAATGCTCTCATATAATAAGAATTGAATTGATTGGATCATCCTTTATATTTAACTTTCAAATAATAATAAAAGTAAAGTAAAAACACCTGAAACGAAAGTATCTCTTGGGATTGTATTATACGTTCAAAATCGCTGCGTAAAAGTTTTAAACACGTACACGAATATTACAGAAATTGATAAAGCTTACAAAGGCTTAAGCAAACGCTTACATATATATTTACATACAATATTGGCGATGAACTTTTCTTCCGTTCATTTTTAAAAATAAATAACCTAAATCCAATCCGAAGCGAGTGCTGACAAAGTCCATCGCTGGAAAAACGCTCGGAAAATCAAGCCCACTGTTTATTTTAAACTCGACACGACCCTCAAGACATTCCGGACGAAAACATAAAAGGGTTTCACCCCCGGATTTGGTCCACTTTTACAGTCGCATTTCACGAGCGCGATAACGACGATGAGGTAGTTTACAAATTCAAATGAGCTGAAACATGCAAAGTACACACTATACACGTTCTGTACATAAGCACAAAGCGGAGATTTCCGTGATCCGGTAGCATTGTTAATTAAAGGAACACGGAAGATGTCTCACTGAACATTCCACGGACAAATGCCAAATTAATTCATTAAAACTTTTTTATACGGACGAGTTTCGGTACGTTTAATTTTCAACCGTTGCGTTTGATATTTAAATGTAATAATTGCGAATTCATACACAGGGGTGCGTTGGAGCAGGTCAGATCCGACTCGTGCAAACTGTTTGTTAAGATTTAAATTTAAATTGTGATTTTATGATGATAACATTATGTTGATTTTGATTTTTAAATGCTTTTTATTATTAAATTATGTTCACAATACATCTTATATCTATTTTAATAGCTACTGATCTACTGATCATTTTCTATTTTACAAATTTTAATTAAATTTTGTCAGTAATCATAGTATTATATTATTCTAATGTTAATGTACAGCATAATAGGAAAAAGAGCTCAAAAACCTATTTACAATTCTTATAAATGCTCATAATACATCTAATACATAATATTAATTAAAGACTCTCTTAATTCGATGACCTAAAGCAGATTGTGTTTAGGTAATCTGTGTTTATACCTGAAGGGTATAGAAATTTTGTTGTAATCACTGATACTCTTCACAAGTGTGTTAGTATGGTTATTAGTGATTCTGCCATAGAATCTACTGGTTGGTTTTCTTAGTAATGTCTGTAACAAACGGAATATTATTTATGGCATGCAGTTTTTTCAAGTTAGTATATATGGGTGTATTATAAATTATTTTTAGGGATTTATTTTGTATTATTTGGAGTTTGGTAAGGATAGTATTTGAGGCGTTATTCCATATAGGTGAAGCATAGGTTAATAATGGTAATATGAGCGCGCGATATAATTTTATTTTATTTTGAGTTTATAAAGAACTATGGCGATTAAATATTGGGTATATTGAGGATACATTACATTATTTTCAAGTCCTTATCTTCTATGCAGAGTGTTGTCATCTCCCAATTTTATCATTTTGTTGCTTGTTTCCATCATTCCTGATATTCCGCTAACTTAATGGCTTCAGAACAACCTAAAGTGACTTGGATCTGTCCAGTCCATCTACATGTCCAGTAACAATACAAGTAATCTTTCTCAACTATTCAGCTCTCTTTTAACTACATATATAAATAAGTCGAGGATTCATCAAAGATAGAATACAGTTTATTGGCAATTTTAACTTCTTTGAAGACAGACTCATTAGTTCTCCAGGCTATAATATAATATATGTCTGTATATAAAAATGGACGGGATGTACATATGTGTTTATGTGGCGAACGCGTCGACCAGTATGGATTTCAAAAAAACAAATTTTAGAATGCCAGGAGTATATGTTGTGCCAAGAGATGTTTAATAAAATATATACACGCGAACGAGGCGCGCAACCAATCAGCGTGAAGTGGTCCACGTGCACTAAACGTTTGACCAATTAGAGCAACGACGATACATTCTGACCAATGGGTGGATTTTAAGCATATGTTCGACAAAGCTAGAAAATTCGTTTTAAATTATTTTTTTAATTTGTTGCGTAAGGGTGGGTGGAGGATCCAAATAAAAGGTCAAAGTCGCTTCACAGCATTTATTGGGTGATTAAGGATATCCACGCACTGCCAGTGCTCCGTCCAGAATGCCTTGGTATGGCCTGCTTTGCCTTGGTATGGAATACCTTGGTATGGCCTAAGTACCAGCTTATAGAGGGCAGATCGCTCATTGCATCTTCCTCGACGCGATTGTTTACCTATTGTTATAGTCACTTACCAGATACGCAGTCCCACAGTCTCGGCATGCAGTCCCACGCTTTTGTGCTGTCAGTTTTGAGAACTCTTGCGGGAAGTGACCGAATGCCGTTACCAACCACTAAGTCCATTCGGGGGTCTCCATTGTTAGCCGACAGTACTTAAGCCTGGAGATAATCCTCGAAAACCAATTATAATGGCGGCTTCTTTTAGCATATGCTACAAAATTTTGTTTTATGTAAATTATCTCAAAAGTGTCTATAAATTTTCGTCCTCTGGCTTTAATGATCAAAAATTCAACACCATAAAGAAAAAAAAATAAAATTAGATATTGATTTAATAACTATGATAGCGATACAAATTAAGCGCAAATATATGCAAATCCTTGCACAAGACAAAAGTTCTACTTCCGGTTGTCGGATTTTGTTCAAATTTTTTTTTTTATTTAAAATCAGTATAATTATTATACACATTAAATATCAAGAGGATAAAAATAATTTAAAAGGTCAAAATAAAATAATGAAATATTGTTTTAAAAAAAATACTACTTCCGGCTTACGAATTCTGACCAAAGTTTTACCAAATCTAAGTTAGTACATAAAGAATACAAATATAATTTTTCAGTTTAATACGTTCAGGGGTGTGGACACTTCCGGTTCATTAAATTTGGTGATTTTATTTTTTATTTTTATTTATAATCACTATCTTTATAATAATTTTATATATATTTAAAACGTGATCAGTAATCGATTCTGAGTTCGAATCAGTCAAAATCTCGAGTTCGAATTTTCGCATGATCACAAAACTTCATCTATTGTTACTACGTACATATGTAGACAAAGTAATTGATCAAATTTCAGTTCGGAATAGACGAACCTTTGTCACTGTGTTGATAGACCTACCTTTCCATTGAGTCTTTGGCTATCGCTATACGTCTTTAATATTTTGATTTCATATTTAGTAGATCAGCCATATCTTATTCTGTATTGGAGACAAGTATTGGATCATTGGCATATCTTAATTTAGAAATTTTGATACCACTCACCTCTAACCTCCAGAAAATTACACTTAAGACAATTAGTAATTCCGAAACCGAAAACAATTTTAATTAATATATTTAATAGTTATAAATCTGTGAGTAGTCTCATTGTAGGTATGTAGATCTTTCATCGGTGTTACTATTATGTTTTTGTGAATTATAATGAAATGAAGCATTAAATAGATAAATAATTCAAATGCACATTTTCTATGTAAAAATGTCAGTGCATTTAAATAAAATATATTTATTTCACTTGTTTATTTTTATTCAATATCAGTCTTCAAGTAACGGTAATGCCTCTCACTAGGCTAAAATTGTACACGAATATTTAACGATTCAATCAATTATCTAATATATTTATCAATACAATAATATGATTCGCGAGTGAAAATGAAAATCGTCAAGAAAATTAATCGCAATTAAAGTGTTGACTATGGTTTTTTTTATATTTTCGCCTGTAAAATTCAGATTCGCGTATATTGTTCAGATATGTACATAAATCATCATTCGTATCGGTTACTAGTGACTGTAAGCTACGTATTGTCATATGAAGTGATTTAAGTGCGTTTATTTCATAATAATTTTAATTATTTATTTGTATTGAAATTTTCCTTCGCGTGTGAAAAATAAATTCATTTGTTTTTATATAAAGTGAATTGAAATTTAAAAAAATAATTGATACAATTCTAACAAAAAAAAAATCAAAGTTTGTTAAATGATGCGCCATCATTTTTAATGTGGATTTTGAAGAAGATGATTGGCAAAGGCGCTTTAACTATTACTATGGAGACTACATACAGATGGTGAATTTTCACGTACTACATACATATATTGTCTTGCTACTTAATTTATTAATACCTATTTGATAATGTGAAATATTATATTCAACTTTTTAGGTGGCAGTGAATGTGTGAGATATCTGTAAGCATATTTTATTTACTTTTATACATACATACATAAACAATTTAAATCGTCTTGTAATTAATTTTGCTGTGGCTTTACTGCTTACGTTTTGATTGTTAAAAGAGCCTGTTGTTAAAAATTTAGCAGCACGCCCCTGGTTATATTTGTATGTAAATATCAGTCATAAAGCGTCTTTTTGAGTTGCTTAGTTACGGTTAAGCTGTTACCAAAAATTCATTTAATAATGTATATATTAAGGCCCAATTTAGAATTCCTTAATGTAGTATTTGAAAACTATACTTAAATGATTAAGAGAGGCTTCAAAGACGAACTAAAAGCGTAACTTCTGAAAAAAAAGATGTTTGAAAAATATATTTCTTCATGTAATTATATAATAACATTGAAAAGTGATTAATGTTCAGTAAAAAAACCTTTTAGTAAAAACGTTTCAACAAAAACGTTCAAGAAAAGTGTTAATAAACCTCCAAAAAATATTAAAATTGTGTAGTTGGAAACTAGGATATTGAGAGGCGATTTAATATAAGTAAATTTCCAGTGAAAATATTTTAACCTCATGCTTTAATATTCCAAATAGAAATATTAAACAACAAGTTCATTTTTTTTTTGCAAATAAATTTGTCCATATTTACATATAAAAAGAGCCTTGTAATAAAATGAAAAAAGTTTGAAACGGTCTCACAAATGAAATAGTAAATTTTAATAAATAGAAAACTTTTCAAAACGAACTAGATTTATTAATTAAAATTGATCGATTTTGAAACTCTTCTAAGTGTGTTTTATATTTTTATTTTACTCGCCGTTTTAATTTCACTTTTACTTTTATTTGGTCCCTTTTTATTCAAATAACAGAAAATTTTTACTAAATATAAAAATAAATATTTTAAAAATAGAAACAAGGTCAATTAATACATAATTACAAAATATGGTATTAAAATTTTGTTAGAATTGATATTCTCAACACTTGCCGTACTGTTCTAAAAATATTCGCCAGCCACTGTGCTGGACGTCAAGCGTCCAGTTAAAAATGTTTATTTTATATGAGAATAGGGCAAAATCTGCGAGTTTAATTATTGTAACTCAATCGTGTATTAACGTCGAATAATACTGTATCTTATATATTGTAATACTGTTTTTACCCGGCTTCGCTCGGTATTTATCATATAAAGCGCTTAAACATTGTCAATCTAATAGTAGACATTTTATTAAACTTATTTTATATAAAAGTTTTATTTTATTTAAATTTATTTGAATATTCATTTGTTTTTTTATTAAATTGAACGTCACGGATTTTACGAACCAAACATACATACATACATACAAAATCTATTTCGAAATTGTATATCACTAGTGGTTTTACCCGGCTTCGCTCAATATTTGTAATATAAACCGCTTAAAATGGCTAATAGTAAACATTTTATTTTATTTATTAATTTAATTGAATATTCGTTTGTTTTTTTATTAAATTTAAGGTCACGGATTCTACCACCCAAACCTTACATACATACAAAGTCTCTTTCTAAATTATATATTACATATAGATATGATGTACTGAAATGGATTTTTACCTGTTTAAAATATTACCTTAATCTTTTTTGATTTTAAAATGCTTTTTATCATTACGAAATTATGTTCGCAATACATCTTATATGTATATATTTTAATAGCTACTGATCTACTGATCATTTTCTATTTCACAATTTAATTTATTTCGGTTAGTTATCATAATATTATATTATTATAATGTTAATGTACGGCATAATAGGAAAAAGAGCTTAAAAACCTATTTACAATTCTTATAAATGCTCATAATACATCTAATACATAATATTAATTAAAGACTCTCTAAAGACGATGACCTAAAGATATCTTAATCTGGATTGCAACTCAAAAAGGAAAAAAAAACAGCCCCTGTTATAACCAAATCGTTAATTTGAATAACATTACATTCTCCAATGTACATACATATATATTTATTTATTTTTTTGTCATTTTTGTATCTTTATGAATGATGCATTCATGTGATGAGAAACGATATGTTCTCGAGTTCAAAGTAATCCTCCGGAGCGAAATTGAAAATATACATAAATTTTAATAATCCAATGACTTGCGAAAGAATCACCACCCCATCTCCCCCCCCCCCCCCCGCCGACACGTGCACCCCTCTATCTCCTCCCGAAAAGAAACCTGACATATTGAGATTGATGGTGTGCGAGAGGAGGTATGAAATATCACACAGACGCCATTGTGCAAATGTAGGCCGCGTAGAAAACTCGTCTCGTGTTAATACGTTAAATATTTTCGGTGACAAATTCGCGACGGTATGATTGGACTTTTACGAAACAATTTATATTGAGCCGTGTGACACATGTCCTGGCGTTTCGCGGACATTACGCCAACCCTCGTCAAGTGCTCTGCTGAAAAGCTTATGAAAGCCAAGTGTCATGTGGGATACTTAGTATTCCGGTTACATTTTTCGACGATGGGAAGCGGTGAAAGATTGCGCGAGGTGACCATCATTTATCTCCACGCGCCGCCTATGGAAAAAATTACGATGAAAATTGATGAAAAATTCTCGCATGCCGAGTTCTTCATACAAGATGCGTATATTATAGAACTTCGCATAGAACAAATACAACTTCCGTCGAAGTTTTCGTTGTTTATGCCTTGTATTGTATGTACTATATATGTACATATGTATAGTGTGGTTTGAATAAAATAACACGGTATGAAAGTTAAAATGTTGTATACGACTCGTCGTGCATATTATATGCGTTCTGAAGGGTGGGCTTAATTTTAGATATCGTTGCGAATTTACGCGGTGTCGGAGATTTGAAATGTAAATTTTGAGATGATTACAATTTTATTAATACATTCCCAGAGTGGGAAGGTGTTTAATTGTATGTCAAAGGTATTAAAGTTGAATATATTCTTTTGTGCGTTGTTTCGAATCTACTTAACCTTGTTATTTCGTACTTAAACTTGATCATTATGTTTAAACCAACATACGTATTATGTATGTATGTACATGCAGTGAAATATCATGTAATGTTTCT
The DNA here is from genome assembly GCF_051622035.1 of Arctopsyche grandis. NCBI lineage: Eukaryota > Metazoa > Arthropoda > Insecta > Trichoptera > Hydropsychidae > Arctopsyche > Arctopsyche grandis. The sequence goes on along the minus strand of NC_135364.1, from coordinate 26,437,357 downwards.
CAACTTGATATTTTATTTTTACATATGTACTGTTATATATGTACCTCGCTTATCAGTGTAGTCAACTAACCAGTAGGGATAAGACACACCATTGACTTGTAGTACACATAATTTATTAAGTGGCACCATTGATTTGTGGCACACCTACTAATTTAATAAGTAACTCCGTTGATTTATAGCACACCTTAAACACTGACTAAAAATATATATTTCGCCGGTGACTTCTTAAATATTCGTATTATTTTTCTGATGTTTTCTAAAATTTCGTAGAGATTATTATTGATCTAAAAGTGATTTTCTTCAAACATTTCTGTATTTAATAAATAAATATCCGTTTCTTCACATGTAGACATTTCATCTTCCTCATTATCTTCATTTTCGTCGCAATTATCCCCATTGTATATTTAATTTTCTTCATAATCGTCGGCTTCTTCGTCATCACTCTTTTCATATTGATTTTGTGTATTTATTTTATAAAAAAATATATACACGTATAATATTCGAATAGTTGATGAAATATTCGAATAACGAATGGCTGAAAAATGAAGACAAATAATTCGAATACTCGAATATTCGACTATTCGATTGGGATTCCTAACAACCACTCAAAAAGATTAGCATAGTTTACATTGAAGAGGTCAATTTCACCAGCAACTCGGTTGAGCAATGTGTTTGATATTTATTTATTTTTACATATATGTATACCGGGAAGGCCTTACAGGTAAACTCCAATGCGCCTTCCTGGCCAATTACAAATTACAATTACTCAATAAGTCACTGAATTACGAGACACTGAAAAACTGGAAAATCAATGAAACATCTATCAAATTGTACACAAACTTATTTATTGCACATTAATCAATCACACAAATTATAAGTGACATTTTGTATAGGAAGGATTTTAGCCATTTTTTTCCGGGAACCGTTTCAACTTCAAAATTCATTTTCATTTTCATTTTCACTCGAGGCCCGTCCCTAGGATCGAACCCGGCGCCTCTCGACGCTAAGCAGAAGCTTAACGACCGAGCTATGCTACTGGATATGTACTTTTCCATAGAATACGCCATGGCTAGCTAAATTTGAGAGTTCAAGATTCAATTTAAGAAATCTTAACGTTTATAATTCTCCATTTTATCAAGTCGGCACCACTCCCTGGAGAAATCTCATTCCTGTTTCCTATTATCTAGATCTGACGCTCGAAGTTGATGTATGTACTTATGTATTATACATATGTATGTACGTATTGATATAATACGCACGTAACTCAGTGTATACGCTCTAATGGGCTTATCTTATATCGTCGATGGAAAAATCTTCGGGGGGTGCGTTTTCAGCGTAAAGGGTCAACAGGTCATCCGCGTCTAAGGATATCGCGCAGAGCACAATAGCCCTAAGCCCCGGAAGGTTATAACCGTGTATACCCAGTGGGTATACAAGAAGGGCGTAGTGAGCGTTTAGCATCCGAGCTGCCTCTCGCCCATCACCACTCGAAGATGAGTGGTCCATTGTCTGGGCGAGTGGATCGCGCGTGGAGCAACAATGGCTCGTTGTCGCCATCCATCTCTGTCGGCCGAGTGTCGGGTTCTAATCCCGAGCTAAGTGTCCCAGTCACGTGACCGGGACCGTGGAGACGGGACTCGACCACAAAAAACGATACCAAACCCCCCCGCAAGACCCTCTCCAGCCTCCAACCCCTTTCAAGAGGTAAATCTCCTCCCCTACCCATCATAGGTCGGACCGTGGATGATGGCCGCTAAATGTGCTCGGAGTCGTTTCGAGAGAAAAAAAAGCTTAGTAGGAGCGGGAAATTCTCGAGTGGAAATTCTCGTCCTTTGAGGAAAATGGATTCCAGGCTTCATTGTTCATTTTTTTTTTTGTTGTACGTCTTGTTGTGCAAATAATTTTAAATCGAGCTGGCGCGTGGCGCGCACTGTTCAATAATGAACGACCGGTGCCGTGTTCGAGCTAATTGGAGTGGAGCGATATCCCGGATAATTGGGAAATCAAAATGGTACGGAAACTACTACCATTATTGTTGAATCGTGGAAAAATTAATTAGTGAATATCTCTAAATATAAAGCCTTTGCGTTTCGAAATTTGGCGACGGATAATTAGACCAGGCGACGATAAAAGCTCGAGTTTAATTTGTTTGGGGAAGTTTTTAATTTGGTACAGATGTTGACGAATGAAAGTGACGGATATCGCTTAAAGAGTGATAATTTATTTTGAAATTTGACATGGAATATTGCTTTGTAAACGAATAGTTTTGGAGACATGCTTAATAAATCTTCGTACAACTAACTGTCCATGGGAAAAGCAAGGTGATTCTAGATTTAATCAAGCACACTTTTTTATAAACAATATTTCATTATTTTATTTTGATCTTTTAATTTATTTCTATTTTGAATTTTTGTCTTGAGCAAGTTTCCATACATTTATCAATAGTCGAAATATGATTTTTCTAAGTGTAATTTTATTTAATTCTCATATGAAGACAATTTAATATATTATCCGTATTAATTCAATTCAGATTCGTTTAAATACGAGTAAATACTAGTATGAGTTTTTAGTTCGCAATTTTACCGATTTAAAATTCAGCACACTTCCAACTAACGCTTTTAAACTAAAACAAAAAATAGTGTGACTAGAACACTATCTCAACAAACATGTTTCAATAGAAATTACTCAATATAAAATAGTATTAACAGTGGGAAAAAATCCCAAGTGAAAATACGTACTTTTGACTTTTGATTTGAACTGGACAACTATTTAGAGAGATTTGAAAGTTAAAAAGTACTACAAATGAAACATAAAATACCCGACTATAGATTTCAATATTCATTTTGAACAGGAAATTGACAGATTTTGAGACATCGACCGAACAACACTAAGATATAGAAAAATCGCGCGATTTGAAAAACACATATATCTCCGAATCTCGAGCCAATCAACATTTTTTATATAAATATAGGCCTATAGATCTATAAGAAAAGTCATATCTCGTCTCTGAACCCAAAAAAAAAACAGTGTAATTATTTAACAGTAAAATAATTTAAAAACAAATAGTCTAAGTAAATTTGAGCATAATTTTAAAATTAAATGAAAAATTAGCTCTATAGCGGAACATTATACACTCGTATTATGTATACATATAATAAGCTTTTAATATGCTTTTAAAACATTGTAATATAACCTTCATTATTTTTTACACTTGGCACACTTTCATAATTAAGCAAATATAATATCTATAGTGCTTTCGCTTTGTCTACGTTATTCGAATTAAAGCATAGCATTATATGTATGTACTTAGAGAGACCTAATTTCGCATGTCTACGTTCATATTGAGCGTTGGATTGATTCGGTCGTTAAAATGATAGGATAGCTGGCTTTTGAGACCCAATTCCGAAGGAACAATCTAGATTTTGCAGTGATCATTGTCGATTTGGATTAAATGAACCGATGTGCCAAGTTTCGTTAGAGACGTCGACTCGAAAGATTTGAGGAGACTTTTCCGTTGGCGTGTTTGCTTACGAAGATTTATGGGTTTTATAGCGAATTTCGGGTTTCGGGCGATTTCGGGTATTTATTTATTATTTCCGCGAGAAGCTTTTTTCTAAACAATTAATTTTTATTAGGTGTGTTCGGGCGTATGTTGCGCCGAAGACTGTGGGTAGTACATAGAAAGTTGTTTCGTTTAATTGGATCCCTTTTGGAGCTTTTCCGCGTTAAATCAGGTTGTCAAATTAAGATTCCGGTGATTTAGCGTTTACAGCAGTTTTATATTATACTTTAATGAAAGTTAACATAATACAGACATCCGAACGTTATAAATGACGTCCCGAAAGGGCAACCGGAATACTTTGCTCCCCCATAAAAGATTACAATTAAATTGTTTTATCGCAAGAAAAGCAATAAAATTCGCCGAAAACTTTGGCCGTTACAAGTTTTTATTGCTTTCTAATAAAAAATTCATGCACACACTAACGTGATGGGACACCTTCCGAAATGAAACTTCTGGAATATTTACATATAACGTATGTGTGCATATATTGTATTTGCGCAGTGACCTAGTATATGTAGTTAGTAGTTTTGACGTAGAACTACGATACGCGTTCCCAGTAATTACTATATATTACGAGAACCGAGCATGCTGTGGAATTCGTGCAATGTGTTGTAACATTGTAAAGGACGTAAAATATTTTCTTTATTTCGTTCAAATTATTCCTTATTGAACTACATATATAATATTACTAGCTGTATTACCCGGCTTCGCTCGGTATTTGTAATATAAACCGCTTAAACGTGACTAATCTAATAGTAAAAATTTTATTTGAATAGTTTTATTTTGTAATAAATTTATTTGAATACTCATTTGTTTTTATTACAAACCTCTTTTATGTTTCACTTACGATTACAATTCTGAAAAAAATTTGCCTCTTACCCGATCGTTTTCATACTTTGCCATATTGCTCAGTTTGGTCACAAATATAAGCAAATGTATCCTCCGCCATTACGTTGGTGAAAAATATCGTTTTTGACGCGTTTGAAAATTCTCCGACGAAGATGTGCCTGACGTTAATCGCCCAAAACGTTCGGTCGCATTGTTCGTCTACTGCGCTCGCTTCGGCGTTTTCTTGATGAATATCCGTTTTCGCCGTCATCTAAATTAATTGCTTAAAAGCCTATAACTATCTCTTTTTCACTCTATATTTTATAAAATTTTCTCTATAGGTTCTCATTATCTCTCATATATAAATATTTATAGTTTTAACTCTCATATGTATATATATATATATATAAATTTCAAATTTGGCGTATAGTTTCGTGTAATGGCATATAGCCTCTATATATTGATTTACGGCCAAATGTGTCAGATCTGACATTTCACAGCTAGAACTACATCTCTTTACTAAGCATTATCTGCGCTGTTAATTTGATGTTAAGATAAGTATTCAATAAGAAGTTGTTCATGTTGTGTCTAATTGTTAATATCATTTATCAATAAGTTTTCCACCAACAAACAAAGCTGGGCCGCATTTGACGTTTAACCCATAATCTCAAATTTCAACCTTAATTTTAATGTTGTTTCTTCCTCCAAAACAAACTTTCTAGCCAATACAGACTTAATATACATACGTACGCAGATCAAACAGTGATAGTTTTATTTTTAGTTGTCAGATGATTTAAAATTTCTACTCCGGTTGTATGGTCACTTTCATATAACTATTTAATGCTCATATATTTCAGTATGTATCAGATTCATGATATCATACTGGTGGCCGAATGTTTGTATTAAATTGACTGTCACAAAGAAAAAAAATATATACTAAGTCTCTTTTGAAATTATATGTATACCAGAATCCAGTGCCCTCCCCTCCCCCCCCCCACCCGGCGCCTTCACCCTCAGCGCCTTCGTCTTCGGCGCCTTCGCCCTCAACGCCTTCGCATTCGGTGCCACTCGGGACTTCCCCCCTGGGCCTTCGCCCCCTTGGGATTTCGCCCCCGGGGCTTTAAAAATCCTTTAAATCGAAAAAAAATCGAATCGGCGCCTATGAATCGAAAAAAAAAATCGAATGTGTTGTTTACGAACCAATCAACCAATGTTAAATACATATATGCATATTTATTTATTTATTTATATGCACATATGCATACATACATATATACAAAGTCTCTTCCGAAATAATATATTAGATTTTTGGCTATCTGTTATTGATTGAATGGGTCAGAAGAACGTAAAAAGTTGTACGATCGCATTCGGATATATGAGTTCGGCGATCTATCGAGCTTTGAGATGCCGACCATCCTTTTGGCTGACCCTGTGTAGGGATTTGACAGCCTTGCTCTGTTGCTTTTGAGTAGTTTTCGTATAGGTTGTCGTCTCACAAGTCCCTTCCATTAGGCGGTATACTTACTCGAACCTCATTTTCCACCGAAAACCACCCATCGGGCTCTTTCGATTTTCTCCCTACTCACTTTCTTTTCCTCCAACGAAGAGCTTTTGACATATGTATGAAGAAACCGGAACACACGTTCGATCACTACGAAAACGCACTCGCACAAAACCCATCAATTAAGAGTGATTTTTGGTGAGCTCTCCTCACGTGTGAAGTGTTTCACGTCACACGCAGAGAGATAATACTCTAAAGCTAAATACGCACATTACTCATACTCATATGTATGTACATTCAAGTTGTACTGTAAATGCAATTAAATAAATTAGATTAAAATTTAAAAAAATATTGTAACGTAGAGATTATATGAGTGGCGGCGCTCGTGGACTGATGGTTTACTAGTGTATATCACCTGATCTCTCGTTCCCGCCAACATTGCCTCTACGTATGAATGAGCCGTATGCAACGGCCAATGGGATCGTCCGATTCATCGACCAATAGTTGTTGCCAATCGGCCATATATGTATGTATAAATATGGGTGCTCTCGAATTGGAAACCATTCCGACCTGAAACCTCTTCTACAGCACTACTGCTTCTTTCTCTCCGATCCTGAAAGCCCCCTCTTCACGTCCACGCAACAATATCAAAGATTTCTGCTTAAACTTTAGAAAGATATAGGGAATATAAAAAATATATATTTTTTTTATCTTTTCAAATTTTGTTATCTGTATGTATCTAAATATTCAGTGTCTTCTCGATGGCGTAAGAGGATAGGGGGAGGTGATTTGATGGGTCGCCTTTCTATTTTGGTTTCGTGAAATGTTTCAGCGTTGTAGGTTTTCGTGATGCTGACGTCATATCAAAGTAATTCACTATACCAGTGGCGGCTCGTCCATATGAACCGCGGGGCTGCAGACCTCCCAGAATAATACATGCTATTTTTGTCGTTTATATGAGCTACGGGATTGTGGCCCTCCCAGTTTAGTATACATTCATGGTGCATTTGTTTGATAAATCAATTAAATAAATATCTTCTCTTTGCCAGGGAGTTGAAACCCAAAGATCCCAAGACAAAGGCACTAGGGAACAGATATGGATAAAATCAAAATATGTACATTCAGATATAAAAATCTAAGGAATTTCTTTTGGACTCATTCCAACATTAGAGAGTAACGAAGTTGACAGGGAGGCCATATAATGGAGCCAGACTCGAGCACACTGCGAACTAATGTATGTACAATATAAGAGACGAATGGCAGTGAGCCCTAGATCAGACGAATTACGGATTACGAATCCAAGGATTTTTGTTGCCCTATCACAGATATTCCTAATGTGGATGTTGAAACTCCAACTACTCACAACACTATATCATTAGGAAGGAATATGGCTATTACCCATATCTCTACCCTACTTTTTTTCCTTTTTGGCATGCTTGGGTATTATTCCCTTGAACTTCGGAGAAACTTCTCATTAATACGTTTCGTTCTCCAGCTTCTACGTGGTACTACGTCACGCCCGTTGTTGATGGAGCAGTTGGGACTTCATGTCCCTAACTATTTGCATGGTAGACATCATCATTTGATGGCTGTACCTCCTGCCCGCACAGTGCTTTTTCAAATGGCTCCTATTCCAAGAGCTATTCGACTTCTTAATGAAATCGTTGCTGCCGAAACTGAATGTGATATTTTCCACCTTAGTGAGCGTAAATTGTCGGATATTACTCTAACCCATTTATCCGGTAGTCTGCGCTCATCATTGTTTTAATGATTGATTGTGATTTATGAGTGGAATTTTGATTTACTCTCTTCCATTTGGGCCTCACAGGGATGTTTTGTATTTGCAGTTGGTTCTAATTTATTGGAACTGGCTGTAGGGCCGAGGCATTATTTATGTTATACTTTATATTTGATATTTTTACGTATCTGCGCTATTATAATTGCTATTGTTTTTTATGATTATGTATAAATGTATTATTGTCTGTGTATATATATATATATGTTTATATTTATTTTTCTTTCTCTCTTTTCTTTTATAAAACATTCCCTTCTTTGTTGTTTTTTTATAATTTGTAATTATTATTATTATTATTATTAGTTGTTTGTGTGTATATATATGTTTCGTTTTTGTTATGTCTAATTTATTTAGTTATTATTTTGTTTGTTTCTTTTCTGTTATATTTTTGACGATTGTGGCGCATTAGGAATTCCTGTAATGCTACAATGGTCGAAACTTTAAATAAATAAATAAATAATGGAGCCAGACTCGAGCACACTGCGAACAATATAAGAGACGAATGACTGTAAGCCCTAGATCAGACGAATTACGGATTACGAATCCAAGGATTTTTGTTGCCCTAACACAGATATTCCTAGTGTGTATGTTGAAACTTCACAACTATTCACAACGCTATATCGACTATATCAACGGGCACAACGCTAGTTTATTATAATGCTGATACTTTTCAGAATATTCTCGTGCGTGAATGGTCCACCTTTACAAAAAAATTTCCTCCTTTTGAATTTGGGCCGAGGATTTATTTTAATCTTCGGCCATAAAGAAAGTGCTGCGAACCGGATAGTTCGCCTTATTCGTTTTGCAGCACACGCGTGTAAGAAACCAACTCGGGGTCAAGTTTTACTCGTATTCACGCACGTTTTCTCCCCTTTATCTCGACTAAATAGGGATACGCCTTTTCCGAATAAGCCAATAATTTGCAGACTCCGGCAGGCACGCCCTCGGGGTGCGACGCGTCCGAAATGTTTACGCGGCGCGCCATTTTTCAACCGGAAAAGTTGAAACCTAAATAGCCATCGATGTGCCGCGCGACGCAAAATATTCAAACGGCCAAATCTCGTCGACGCGGGAACTTGAAAATAAAAATAAAATAAAAAAAATAAACTCCCGTGCACTTTTTCCGCCAACCCGTCACTCCCACCCACCCACCCACCCATCCACCCACCCATCCACAGACCCAACCCACCCGACGGCTCGGCGAGCTTTCCACGCTTCGTTTGGCCCATACATATTTTCGAGCTTTCCAACTTGACTATAATCATAAAAACGCATTAGCCCCGACGAGCTTTACGGTCGGGCGGGAAAAAGAGGAGGGTGTGGGGGGGGGGGAGGCGAACGTTCCTGGGATTCTCCATCTGCGGTTCGAGTTTTGATGCGACCGTAAAAAAGACGTTCGAACCGTTCTGGATATTGGGGAGGACGGGGAAGGGGGAAAAAATCAGTGCATTTTCAAAAGGAGCAAAAAATGGCTTCGCACTTTTCGCTTTCCCCTCTTCACTTGTGTTTGCGAATTTTTCTCACGCCGATTAGTCGGATTATAAAAAGCTGATCCTGTCGCCTCCGGCTATGTATAGGTACGTCTGTCTGTCCGTTCTGCATTCATTTTTTATCTATTAAAATGGAAGGCGGTGGAAATTCACGATGAAATGAAAAATATTTCAAATACCTTTATGATTTTTATTTCAATATTAAAAAAAATGAATTATGTGTTTTAATATTGCGTATTTTATTTTTGCTTATAATCAAAATTCCTTCTGTAACAAAGTCACAATTTGATCCATTTTTAAAAATTCATTAAAATCTTATACTGTAGTTCTCTAAGAATGTTAAATATCATTTTCGTATTGATCGCCTTCTTTAACGAATTATTTTCTTATTACATTACTGTATTTTTAAATAATGAAATTTTAACTAAATCTATTGCGTATAAACAACCATTTCATCAATTGCGTCCAACATCAATTAGACCTATGTATGTACATACATATGTAGGTATCATCACCACTTGCGACCTAAAATGGTCCTCTCATATTAATCATATTGTGAACAAGTGTTACTCATTTTTGTATGTAATAAAACGTGTATTCAATCAATCAAAAATATACAAAACTTTTATCAGACCTAAATTAGAATACGCTTTTAGCATTTGGAATCCTCATTAAAAAAAAAATGTATATGTATCGAAAGATTCCTTCTGAACTTAATTCACTGTCTTATAACGAAAGATTGAAAATAATGAATCTCACTACACTGGAGACGAAAAGAATAAGAGGTGACTTAATCGAAGTCTAAAATACAAAATAATTATTATAAATGTCATATGTACAATCTTATTACATTCAACCTCAAAAAAACTCACCTCAGAGGTCACTCGCTTAGACTCCAAAAAGAAAAAAGGTTAGTATTTAAAGAAGTTTTTTTACCAGGGTTTTTATTTTAAAATTTTTAGTTTACTAGTTATATAACTGGAGTAGAACTTTTAAATCAGCTGATAACTAATAACTAAAAATAAAACTATCACTGTTTGATCTGTGTACATGTATTAAGCCTGTATTGGTTAGAAAGTTTGTTTTGATTTGAGGTTATGGGTTAAACGTCATTCTGTCAGATTCACTGAACAGTGTTGCCACCCTGCATAAAGGCCGGTGTGGCAACACTCAAGACCGTTGGCTCAGCAAGCCTCCACAAAACTATAAATATTTATATATGTATTAGAGATAATGAGAACCTATAAAGCAAATTTTTTAAAATATAGAGTGAAAAAAGAAAAAGTTATAGGCGTTTAAATAATTAAAATTTGACAGCGAGATGGCAGGGCGAAAAGTACTGAAACTACCGATGTGAATGATGAATGTGACAGATAAACGTCACCGTGTAATACGATGCAGTATTTTCAAACGTGTCTAATACGATATTTTTTCACTATTGTAATTGCGGATGATACCTTAACTTATATTGATTACCAAAATGAGCAATATGGCAAAGTATGAAAACGATCGGATAAGAGATAAGGGATATAAAAAAATGACCGCTTACATGAAAACCATGTGAAACGTATAAGAGGTTAGTAAACATCTAATAAATTGATCAGAGATTCCTTCTATTTGAACAGAGTGGTTTCAGCTTGGAATAGTTTTCCCAATAATATTGTAATTTCTGATCACCTTATTATTTTTAAGAATAAATAAGCTTGATGTATTTCTTAAACTTAAAGGATTTCTGTAATTGTTCTTTCCCAATATCTTATTTACTTTTTTCTCTATTATTTTTATTTTAATATTGTCATTTTAAATGTTTTTTTTTTTCATTTAATTTACATATACATATGTATGTATAAATCAAATCCCTTGGGTATATCGGCTTTGCCGCCTCCCCCAAGTATGTTAAGTAAATAAATAAATATTAACAGGACTTCTTAAAGAATCATCAATTTCAATTTTAAATAACAAAAAAAATATAATTTAATAGAAAGAATTTGATAAATAAAATCTTGTACAGATAGACCTCAATTTACGATCGAAAAAAAATCAACAATTTTCAGAAAATTATTTTAAAAAAAAAAGAGGTTTGTAATGACTATTAAGTCATGAACTACCGTTACCTACAGCCATTGCCCTCTGAGAGAAGATACTCATTTCGAAATGAATACAATTTATAAATCTTCATAATATTTTAACGTTTTATATGAAATTCGACTTACTGCCGAAGTGCAAGAATGTATCTCCGTCGTAAGTCGAGGAATACCTGAATACATTATAAATTGTAGACTGGTTTGTATTCAGTATAGATAACTAATCAGATTTTTATAGTTTAAAGAAAATGTGTCTAAGTGTGTCCATATATAGGACATCATTTATCACATTGAAAGTCGTATTGGTTACTTTTTACTAGACCGGAAGTGGTGTCTCCCCTTTTAATATTTTTTTTGAGATTTTTCACCCAAGCTTATTTATAGGTTGAGTTAAAACTGTATTAAATATAATTTATTGTAAGAAAACACATATAATAATATAATTTAATGAAAAAGGAGGGTTTCAGAAAATGTATGTTTGAAATATCATTACCGAGTAATACTTTTACCATTAAGCTTCTTCAAGTATTTCTCTCAAACCATTCAGTGTATCGAACTGAAATTTCACATCTGCTTCAGCAAGTTTCAGCTTCAAGTTAAACAAGATGATTTAATTTGAAGCTGAAACTTGATGATTTGAGACAAGACCCACCAACCAGTAGTAGCTTATTACTTTGATCATGATTTGTTTTATTGTGATATATCCGACTTCCAGATTGATTATGATGTTGATAGTATGCAGGTTGATCTTAGTTACTAATGACATTTAAAAATTAACAACACGTGTAATTTCAAATATGAGAACGTTGCGGTTAAAACAGCAGGTTAATAAAATTATTGCGAAAACATGAGCTGGTTTTGTGTGCCTGAGGCAGGCGCTAGGTTTCAATTAGGGTAGCGCACGCCCCTGTCGAGTTGCGGTCTCCGTATTTTGTGTCGGCCCGGGCCTGTCCAAAACTTCACTTTCATAAATAATGGCTATTTCGGAAGTTTGATGACATCCATAATTTGATTTTTTAATTAATGATCTCCCTCAAAGGAGAGAGAGAGAGAGAGAGAGAGGCTCACCGTTGAATTTCTCGGCTTTATATTTATTATTATTATTATTTATTTTTTTACATTTTATACCCCCTTGTAATTATCTATGAAAGGCGATGCTTTTGACTCGACTGAAAAAAAAAGTCAAACCGTAGTAAAATGTATTATAAGGTATAGTATAAATATTTTTATTATGTTATAAAAACCTGAGTGATAAATAATGTGTGTGTAATAAATTGTGATGGAAAGAAGGCAAGGCCATAAATATCGCAAAAAGCTCGCAAATCATTTAAACGATGAAGTCGTCATATATGCCTCGCCTCGAAGGAATATAGAATTATAAGTACATAAATTTCGTTTGTTGTGAAAACGCGGAAAAGCTGCGGAGAAAGCATTTTCTTCGGGGTTCATTATTCATTGCGTCGAAATGCATCGTTTCGGTTTTTTGGTGAATAAATTTCGCACTTAATTAAATTATTATCGGTCTGATATCGGATTTACACTTTCATTTCTAAAGTACTTCCCCCCCCCCCCCCGTTAATGAAACAAATCGCGCATTCAGAGTTTAATTCGCCGCTTTCCGTATAAGTTTGCGCCATTGCTCACCGCTAAAATTTTCAACAACCTTTGTTCGAAACTTCAAACCATTGACGACTCGTGTTGTCTTCATTCCTGATATAAATACATTTTAATTTATGGATGTAACTATTTATATATACTGTATTTTTGTTTATATTCGCGTTCTGAAGTAGCTTGGAATGAGCATCTATCTACATGCTCGGCGAACGAACTAGTCATTCGCCAAACTGTTCGGACGAATGTTGGGCAATGTTCCGCAAACTTCAGCCGAACTGTTCCGGCGAATGTTCAGTAATATTCTCCGGTGGTTCTCCACAAGTGAAGAAGTTACATAACGGTTTTCCTAATACGGTACTATAATCAGACAATCGATTACATAATTATTAAGCCGCGTGCAGATGAAGCGCGCGTAGACACACACGGACGAACACAAACGTACATACAAAGCGTGTTCGCCGTGTTCGTGTTTGTCACTTTGCCTTATTATACAATAAATAACCAGCAACATATGTAAATCAATGGTTAGCATGTAATGCTTTCAAACCTAGTGGTCACGGATTCAATCCTTGCCCGGTACCGCTGGCCAGAACTCGGATATGTGACTAAGGTTCGATCGTTTTCTTTCAGAGTTTGCCAAATTTTCTGATTTTATTGGATACGGGTCCACAAATTGGCAATCGAGTCCTATTTCTCGAAAAATACGGAAACGGGAACGGGAACGGGAATTGCATGCGTTATTGTGGCATTAATTTTATAAAAATCCATACAATTATCGTATCATAAACGTATAATGTTTCAACTAACAAATTCAAATCAGCTGAATTTTTGAGGATAACGGGTAAGTTGGTTACATTTAGTTTCGGACACCTCACAATATTGGTATATTTATTTATACACGTCACAACGGCTGGTATATTTATTTATTTAATTAAATATATATATATATACCAGGAAGGCCTAGCAGGTACATATATTTGCGTTCAAATAGGTAATTGCACCTTCATCGCCAATTATAAACATCAATAAAAAATTTATAGAGCGTAATTGACATATTGATGGATAAATTTGATAAATATTTTGCATTTTAGCAGCATTTTTATAAATCAGCCATTTCGTTATGCTGAAAACAAAGGACAAAGTTGTCAATTTGTTGGAACCGTTTCAATGAGAATCAGATAAATTGTCAAACTCTGATAGGAAAGGATCGACTTATAGTCACATATCCAACATTTATCAACTATCTAATTGTTTTCAAAGACGAACCAACCCTGACAAGTACACAAAATAAATAGCAAATTGGAAAACGAACTAGTTTAACCCTATTATTCTCAATCGTTTGTCACATCCTCTTTGTTTGTTCATACATACATACATACATATGTACATATGTATACACTGGGTTGCAATATTTATAAAACTAGCGGATATGGAGATTATAGAAACGTTTTAATGTGATTTATATGGGATCTCCCTTTTAAATACTTGGCTTTTTGACATCTGAATAATTTCGGCAGCCCAAAAGTTTTGACAGCTTAATGTTTCATGCGACACCTGGTGAGTTGACTTGAAGATAGCTTTGGTCTGTTAGCATTTAAGCTAAGGACAATAGATCGTGTATGAAAAAACTAGCGTGTTCATTAACGAACCAGAGTGAACATTTGAACTGTAACATATTATAAATATCCAATTCCTTAATTTACAAACAAGGTGTGTGAAATTAATTTTGACCATTTTTTCGCCTCTGAATTCCGTCATTCCGGTGAAATATGAAAATTACATTCACGGTCCAAATTAATCATAAAAGTTCAGATTAATATCTCACACTAGACTTATATTAATGGCAAGTAAAGCTAGCGGGTAAAGCGGTCTATTTTGCATGCATATGTATGTACTTTATGTGGATACGTGTTATATATTTCAGTAGCGTACACAATCGAGTAATATTATAATTAAAAAAAATACTAACTAATTGCCACGGTTTCAGCGAAAAACATCTTCATTGTTGAAGGTTTGGATTGGATTTTTTCCACGGGGCAATTAGGAGCCGGTGTGTTTATTTATTTAAGTGAAAGCCGCGAGATATTTTGCCACCACTGCCAGGCTCTCGGGTAGGCAAAGTTTATTATAGAGCCTCTTTTTGTGTGTGGTGGAAACTTTAACGCCGTTATTCCCGCCGTTGCGCTTTCGAGGGTCAATTAACGGGCCGTTTCGCCGCAAGCTATGGCGGAACAATGCTTATTTATTTATATCGAAAACATTTACTCCTATTCATATTGTACATCTACATTTACATGATTTATATCCTGTATTATAAAAACGAGCTGATATAAACTTTGCACTGTTCGTGGAGTGAACATATTTGTGGAAATTTAATGAAATTTGAAAAGTATTTATAGTTGGAAAGTTCGCACACATTATAGTATTTATATGTCGTATGTATAATTTTGTACGTATTAATTTTGCTAAACAGGAAAATTATCGACACGTAATATGTTGGGCTGCATTTGAGATATAATCGATTAAACCCCTGGAAAATATAAACGCGTACTATCAATCATGTATATATGAGTTATTTATTTATTTTTTTATATTTTTTTACAAACATATATACCAGGAAGGTCTTACAGGTAAACCTCAATGCGCCTTCCTGACCAATTACAACCAATGTAGCATTTTTTATTACACAATTAGTTACGAGACAACTGAAAACTCGTACTTAAGGAGACATCTATGAATTGTACATACATTTTATTGGACATTAATCATACTCAAATAGTGGTGACATAGTAGGTAGAAAGGTTTTTAGCCAATTTAATCGGAAACCGTTTCAACAATGAAATCGGAAAAATTGACAAACTTTCATAGGAAATGATCGACATGTAGTCACAAATATCCAAGTTTAACCAGCAGCACTACAGATATACTCAGAAAAATTCTATTCAATCGAGGTCAGCTCATGGGATCAAACCCGTCGCCACTCGGTGCTAGGCAAAAGCTTAACGACATAGCTATGCTGCTGACAGGCTGCTATATTTGAAAGTGGCGTAGGTACAATATTTATGCTTTATACAATATTATTTCACAATATTTATGCTTTTCCGAGATTTTGGACATATCAAATTAAAAGTAGTGTATAGAATAGAATTGTAGAATGTAGTGAATAGAATTGAGTCAAATAAAAATAGTGTTTCAAATACATACATATATAAAAAAAAACTAGTAATTTTTTTTTTAAAACAATGTTCATATTAGTTTTGTATAAAAAAAATATTTAAACAATATATGAACAATAAACATAAAAAATGTATTTATATAAAAAGTACTTAAATATAACAAATACTAGAATATAAAAAAATTTGTCCCGGCGTAAATAAATATCTTTATATGAATCTGATATAACTATACTAGAGGATTCATGTCATTAAATTCACATATTACTTACTATGTAATTAAATACACATATTACTTATTTTGATTCATTATTATTATTCATTTTGATTCATATAAAGATATAATATTACTTAAAACCTTGGGTCGCGGAAAAATTATATTATATAATGGTGAACCAAGGTCAAATACTTTTATACATAGATATGAATAGCAAATAGAAAAAGTAATCCGATTTCATTCAAAGGTAATTTATTTCTCATTTGAAAATAAAACTGCTGTTATGTTATGAAAATTTTTTGATATCCGTAAGTTTTTTATATTACATGTTTTATTTAATTTGGGAATCGTAAGGAATTTGTTAAAATACATTTGTAAATCTGGTATACATATATCTATTAGGTTCAATTAAAAATAGATAAATAATTTACCACTAAACATCATGATTTTGATACTAAAAGTTTTAAAACTTTAATAATCTTTTCGAGTCTTTTAAAGTCGAGTCTGACATTTTTGTGAGATTAAATATAAAAGTTCTTAGTACTTTAAAGATTGTCAATAGTACATTGTACACAATATTTATCAAATATGACATTTACATACTTGAATTAAATTAAATTTAATTTAATTTCATAGAACACGAATACTCGCCTTAACAGATCAGTCCAAAGCGACGAGTGCACTTAAACAGATACAATACAATCAATCAATATACATATGTACATAAGCATTTTATACAATGCGAATTCATACAAACATCCACAGAAATTTTTGGAGCATTTTATAATTTGATTATTGAAGAAGCAATCGACCTGGAGTCACAAACCAAAGTTTTGCCAGCACGGGACTCTAGTGAGACTCGAACCCGTGACCACTTTGCTTGAAAGCATAATATGCTAACCACAAGTCCACGCCGCTGGTTTAAAATTGATGCTTTATATTGATTGATATTGATTTAAAATCATTTTTGAAAGAAATATACCTATATAAATAAATACACACCTACATACATACGTATGTACATACATATAAAAATGTTTGTGCATGACAAAAATATTTCAATATGACATATTATATGTATTTTTCAAAAATAAACTACTTTCACGATGGTTTTGATCGCACCTCGTATTTTTACTTGTAGGCAAACATTTATATTGTATTACATTAGATTTGTTTGGAAAAGAAAAAAATTGTTTGAATTCGAAGACGTATCACTTTTCGTTGGTATCCATTTCGCTTTATCTAAAAACTTCTTTTGAGATTTATCACTGAGAAACTTCAACAGTGTTATTCTAATAATATAATTTTATATGTGGGGGAAAGCTATTTTTATTATTATTATTTTTTACGTGGCTCAAATGGAAGTTTCTCACTTTAACGGTAATCGTTTTCTAATATTTATTCTGTAGTAGAGAAACAGGAAAAACTTTACGAGTTACTATAAAGCATAAAGAATACACACACACACACCATATTGGACTTATATTGTATTTAGCACACACGCACGGTACATTTTCCGGGTTTTCCATTTCCTCTCTTGACGATTACGTGTATGTGTAATTTAAAGGTACACACATTCGCACACGTATGGGGTACGTTTTAAGTGTGGATAATCTTGCAACGTAGAATGTTGGTGAACTCGTGAAACGAAAGGAAACTAATTGACGAACTTCTAACTTACAACAACTTCGTTAAGTAAATTTGACTACGATGCTTTCCGGTTTAGTTTTTAGCGAGTAGTTTCAGGTGGGGTTTTTCACCCGTTATCGTATTTGCGGATAAAATTTCGCTCACATTAAGAATCGTGCGATTTTATCCACAGTTTATTCGAGTATACAATTCATGTATATTTTTGATTTTTAAATGCTTTTTATTATTACTTAATTATGTTCACAATACATCTTATATCTATTTTAATAGCTACCGATCTACTGATCATTTTCTATTTTACAATGTTAATTTAATTTTGTTAGTAATCATAGTATTATATTATTACAATGTTAATATGTACAGCGTAATAGGAAAAAGAGCTCAAAAACCTATTTACAATTCTTATAAATGCTCATAATACATCTAATACATAATATTAATTAAAGACTCTCTAAAGTCGATGACCTAAAGCAGATTGAGTTTAGGTAATCTGTGTTTATACCTGAAGGGTATAGACATTTTGTTGTAATCACCGAGACTCTTCAAAAGTGTGTTAGTATGATTAATAGTGATTCTGTCATAGAATCTACTGGCTAATTTGTTAGTAATGTCTGTAACAAATGGAATATTATTTATGGGATGCAGTTTTTTCAAGTTAGTATATATGGGTGTATTATAAATTATTTTTAGGGATTTGTTTTGTATTATTTGGAGTTTGGAAAGGTTAGTATTCGAGGCGCTATTCCATACAGGTGAAGCATAGGTTAATAATGGTAATATGAGCGCGCGATATATGTAATTTTATTTTATTTTGAGTTGATAAAGAACTATATTCATGTATATGTGTATGTATGTAGATAGGGTTGTTGTATAAAAACAATAAATTTGAAAATTAAAGCCTAAATTTCCTTCCTCCTTTTCCTTTCTCGTTTTTCTACCGAAAATATTAAACAACCCTCATCGCTGCAGAGGATACTTAAAATTTTAATCTTAAGTGAATCATGTTACAAATGTACGCTAGGGGACTCTTTTTATATTTTTCATTATGAAAAATTGTTAATGAAGTAGAGAAAGAAAGATAAAGGAGTTTCGTTTCCATATAGTAATTTAAAAACTTATATTTTCAGACACAATTATGTTTTTTTATTGTATAATTTCAAACATATAAAAGAATGATCTGACTAACTTGCGCCAACTTCGTCTGGAAAATTTTATTAGAGTTTTCATTACACATATGCATGTGTTTATTCAAAATTAAATAAAATACTTTATTCACGTTTTTTGGTAGTCATATATCGGTAATTATATTTACTGTAGTAAACTGGCCTATGAAATCAAAGTACGTGTGTGCTTCAGCCGAATTTTGTTATGCCTGTTAGTTTTCCTGAACAAGCGTTCATTGCGCTTGAAATGCGTATTAAAAATGTACGACATTTAGAGCAGAGGTTTAATGTCAAAATTTTGCAACATTTCAAGAGTGAATTTCGCACAAATGTGCAAACATATGTACATATTTGATAGTGAGATTCGTATCTATTCATATCACAGGTACTGTATTGTCAAACTGTTGGCCTTGAGTTCATAATTTATAGTCATTTTCAATGTTCAACCTGTGTATATGAAATAACTTGATTCATAAATAACGATGTAATATAGTGGAATAATCCTTTTCTCGTTTCAAACATGAAAACTATCGAATTTATTTGTATGTTATATGTAGATAAAAAATAAAAAGGAAAACAAATCGAATGTTTGCTCGATTGGAGAGGGTGAGTGAAATAATAACAATTTTTGCAACGAAAATTATTTTGTTGCATACATATAGGTATATTTAGAAAATAAACTCATTTTATTATTTTCCTTTATGATTTCAGAGTTGACGACCGTTATTTATTTCATTTATTTAATGAAATTTGATATACATATTTAGAGATCAAATTAAGCCATCTTGTTATTCTTTCCTATTATTACTCCCGCTTAAATTAAAATTTTTCAAATATCAATTTCCATTTCATAATGACTATTATATTTTATTTTTATACAAACATAAATATATGAAATGCCCAATGTATCTATGGACAAATTCGAAACACATCAATTTTTCAAGAAAAACATATGTACCTATTACACAGTGGGTAGCATTATAATAATCAGCCAATTATAGATGCCTGAAACTCAAATTTGCGAGAAAAAGGGAAAGGTTGCAAATCTGGCAGAACCGCTCCAACAATAAAATCAGATAAATTGGTATATTCGGAAACGATCGATCGGATTGAACCCATGACCTCTCAATTGAAAGCATTACAAGCTACAGCTGAGTTGTTGGTTATATTGGCATGTATTTAATTTATCAGTAAATTTAAATGCTTTCTATTTGTTACTATTAAATTATTATAATGAAGATTATTAAATTACTAGTGCCCGTTGAAATTTCAACGGGTGGTTTCGGAAACAAATTGATACATGATTTAAAATAAAGTTACAATACTTATAGTATTAATCGGAATCGGAACTAAAACAGAAATCAGGAATCGGAAATGAAACATGGATTGGTATCCAGAACTAAAAATGTAGTGCGTATCCGAAACAAAAAGGAATCCAAAACCGGAAATGAAAAAGGAATCAGGATCCAGAACTCAAAAAGGAATTGAAATCCGGAACTGAAACAGTAATCGGGATCCGGAACTGAAACACTAATCGGGATCCGTAACAAAAACGGGAAACCAGATCCGCAATTGAATCAAAAGTCGGGATCCGGAACTGAAACAGTAATCGAGGCTGCCGCCCCTAAGCTGACGTACCGAGGGGGCGCCTTTACTACTTATACTTTATTTTATTTTTATTTGTCATACAATTTTCACTCACATACATATAAAACCTTTTTATTTAAAAATATGATGCTGGTCCGTGAAAATTCCTGAAAACTATATGATGGTCCGCCAACTGAAATAGTTTGAGTAGCACTGCTATATATGTCTCTGTGGATATTGATTGGTATGTATTCATTTTGTATCAAATCTACAATAGGCTAATAATAAACTAAATACCTGTTAGGCGTTCTTGATATAATTTAAATATTTGATAATAAATATTTGACATTAAAAATGCATAGTTTTTTATAAATGATTCTCACTTTTATACATCAAACGAATGCAGCTTCCATTTTCATTAAAAATATATTATTGAAAATGAACCCGCAGGTCATTATTTACAACAAAATACAAGTCAAGTTTTACGGAATTAACCGAGTATTTTATTTCAAAAGCATAATCCCCCAACTCGAGGTTAAATGTAACAGAAGCGATTCGGTATTCTTTACTCGTACTTTGCACGTTTCAATCGCAAAGTTTGCGTTCGTCAATCAGCCATCCAGCCCCTCCCCCCTCCCCCCGCTTTCTGAAAATTTCGTCGCTACATCTTTGAAAATTCGCAACCCTCGGATTTTTCTTTATTTTTTGGCTCTACTTGTTTTCTTTTTACCCGCTTTCTTCCGGTACATAATGCGACGTGGTTTTTATTCAAGTTAGACGTCTCCGGCGGACGACTGGGCAACAACAACCTTGATCCCCTAAGAGGCTAATATAAAAACTTTGATTGAGTGCTGCGTCGTCGGTCTCGAATATCGGGAAGGAGGCGAGAAGAAGAGGCAGTGATGCTCAAACTTTACGAAAATGGATCGCACCCAATCGAGAACTGATTCGAATGTATGAAGACGTCGTTCTATTTGCGATGGCCCACCCCCACTCTTCAGAACAGGTATGCAAGAGTGGCATGCGCATCTTTTCCGTAGACTAGGGGTGGGCCTTCGTAAGAAACAAACTCTATATATAATTGCATTATCTTTGGAAGTGTTCTTAACACATTCAATGCTAAGCCCAAATCTGTTGTTTTCATGCCATACTGATATTTTAAACAAAGTACATAAGAAGAGGCTAGTAAATAGTTCTGTCTCGCAAATGTTTTGACTGTGAGTCTAGAAATTTTCAATACCTGCGCACTTGCGTAAAGGAGGCTACACACTACATATATTTATTCATTTTTTCGTAAACAATAATGTCATAGGTACTGCAATGATCAAAAGTGATGTTTCGTGTCATATTTTGTCGCTTTCTTGTGAGCACAATTCAAAGTCGTTTTTATGCATTTTTTGAGAATCATTCTTTTTTACTAGCCTCTTCTTAGCTCACTTTTGATTTTTTTGTTTAACGAAATTTGAATTCTTATCCACACTCTTCCGATCGTTTTCAAACTTTGCCATTGTGCTCGGTTTGGTCTTCAATATATGTCGAAATCAAATCCGTCATTACGATCGTGAAAGATAATCGTAATAGACACGTTTGAAAATACTTGATTATCGTTCTCAGTGACGTCTATTTGCCGTATTTATCCAAACTGATCCGATCGTTTTTTTTTATCTTTTCGCCACCCTCTCGCTATGTCAGATTTTAATTGTTTTAACCCCTATAATTTTTTCTTTTTTCACTCTTTTTTAGTATATGTAATGTATAATGTAAGGTAATTTATAGGCGCACGCGCACGAAATATTAATCGTAATAAAATTGGCACATTATACAGAGCAATCCAACCCGTTCGAAATGATGAATGAATGAATGAATGTGTGTGTGCGTGTGTGTGCCCTGGGGGATTTTCCCCCCGCGCCCCCGGCGCCCCCCAACACCTCTGACGCCCTGGAGGCTTCGCCCCAGCGCTCTGGGGCAACGCCCCCAGGGCCCCCGTTGGCCTGGGGGCTTCGCCACCATCGCCCTGGGGGCTTCGCCACTAGACCGCCTCCCGCACTCCGAGGACTTAGCCTCCGCGTCCCCGGCACGTCCAAAATGGCCGGAGGACGTTCGGCAAATGCGACGACGCTCGACGCCTCCCCCTCCCCCACTACCACGCTTCCCGGCGTCTCGATTACTCGGCTGTGATTGGTTCCCCATACTGGTTGATCGTCCGTCACAAACATATTTAGCAACAGTCGGTTTTTATATATATATTATTATATTAGATGTATTATGAGCATTTATAAGAATTGTAAATAGGTTTTTGAGCTCTTGTTCCTATTATGCTGTACATTAAGATTAGAAAAATGTAATACTACGATTACTAACAAAATTAAATTAAAATTGTAAAATAGAAAATGATCAGTTGATCAGTAGCTATCACAAGCCTCCACAAAACGATAAATATAGAGTTAAAAAAGAAAAAAATTATAGGCGTTTAAATAATTAAAATTTGACAGCGAGATGGCAGGGCGAAAAGTAATGAAACTACCGATGTGAATGTTGAATGTGACAGATAAACGTCACCGTGTAATACGATGCAGTATTTTCAAACGTGTATAATACGATATTTTTTCACCATCGTAATTGCGGATGATACCTTAACTTATATTGATGACCAAAATGAGCAATATGGCAAAGTATGAAAACGATCGGATAAGAGATAAGTGATATAAAAATGACCGCTTACACGAAAACCATGTGAAACGTATAAGAGGTTAGTAAAAATAGATATAAGATGTATTGTGAACATAATTTCGTAATAATAAAAAGCATTAAAAAATCAAAATCATATCGACATGCGTTATGCAGGAATTCATTTCTACTACCAAATGCATCATACAACGTAACAACAGCCCTGTTTATACGTAGTATATACAT
Source organism: Arctopsyche grandis (assembly GCF_051622035.1). Classification (NCBI taxonomy): domain Eukaryota; kingdom Metazoa; phylum Arthropoda; class Insecta; order Trichoptera; family Hydropsychidae; genus Arctopsyche; species Arctopsyche grandis. The sequence continues at coordinate 26,413,780 of NC_135364.1, read as the reverse complement.
ACATATATAAAATTCGACACGAAATTTTTCCAGAAAAGCAACATAATACCCAAATTGAAAAGCATACACGTCACCTCCACCAGGTGTAACTCGTTCATTTCAGCCAAGTTGAGCATCGGCACCGTTTAGCAGCCCGTGCACCACGGCTTGAGGGGTACTGCAGTATGGCATACTCGTCCGGCCATTGTCGTCGGCAGCCGGCTGGTCCACACCAAGCCTCCTCCTCCACTCCCCCGTCTGCCGTTGGGGCGAAACTTTTGCGCGAATATTTTATAAAGTTAACCAGGGCAAAGTTGGGGGCATACCAGCTCTCCGGGTTCCGCTTCATTTAAACTTCGCAACTGGGTGCTGCTAGCCGAGTTGCCGCTCGCGGGGAGGGAGGGGCCGAACCTGAAATATTTATATAAACTCGCTAACTGGGAGGTTTTGGGGGTGGGTGTGGGGCGGGGGTCGTGTCGGGAGGCTGTGCCGGCTTGAAATATTAAGGATTATGCGCGCCGACACTCGTATTTCTTAAGCCAATTAGCAGCGAATCGGCCTAATTGTGCGTGAATGCGTATGAAGTGGAGCGAGCGTATCCTTCGGTTGCGTATTGTTACTCTCCTGTAGCAGACGTCAGCTCGACCCCGTGACGTACTTCCTGTCGGATGTTGCCAATTGGGAAACTATCGCTGTATGAATACATATTTTTACTTAAATATAAAATGTCCTAATTCAAGAACTCCTTTCGCACGGCAGTAGTGGTATGCACCAAGTGATTGTTTAATAATTCTCGAATTAGCCAGTAGTATAGGCGGTTCTAGGAGACCTACCCCCTGGACACATACCCCGGTCAAAACTCCCCCGGACATCAACCCCCCGTGCAATAAACCCCCCCCCCCGTCAGGGAAAAAAATATTTTATAAAAATTGACAGTATCTTTAATAAATTAAATCAGCTGATAACTAAAAATAATTGTATGTGATGTACATATGTATGTATGTAAGCTTATTGTAAAAAACTAAATGTATTGTTACGTACGCCGCGGATTGAGCGAATTGCACTTAGACCAACGGATATCTGTTATCGGATTAACTAAATGCATGCACTTACTTCCAAGGATTATATCTGGACTCTAAGTGCATTTAGGCTAAAAAATGACCGTTATTAGTTATTTCTCAGAATCGGTACGGGGAGAACCAATGTCGTGGAAATACATATCCGAATACGTGACTATACAACAGGTAAACAGATTAGGCGTCCTGAGAGATCTACCCTTTATAAGGCGGTACGTAGGCGATATCGGGTCATTCTGGACGGAGCGCTGGCAATACGTGTATCTCCTGAATCATCAATAAATGCTGTGAAACGACTGTTGGCCTTTTACTTGGATCCTCCACCCACCCCTACGCAACAGTATGTAAGCTTATTGTAAATCATATTAAGAATTAGATACAACATAACTTCTTATTGAATACTTATCTCGCAGATAAAACTCCGTGAAGAGATATACTTTTAGCCGTGAAATGTCAGATCTGACATATTTGGCCAAAAATCAATATCTATATCGTGTATTACATTACATGAAGCTAAGCCCCAAATTTGAAATTTATATATACATATGAGAGTTAAAACTATAAATATTTAAATATTAGAGATAACGAGAACCTATAGAGCAAATTTTATAAAATATAGAGTGAATTATAGGCGTTTAAACAATTAAAATCTGAAATGGCCATATCAGGGCGAAAAGGTTGAAGATAGATTATGGTAGCCTTACGCACCGTCATAGACGTCACCGTACCCGAGATTATGGATATTTGATACGCATTGTATACGATATTTTATCTCCAGCGCAAATTAAGTGAATTTGTACCGTTTACCATGCACCATTTTTTTTTTATCTTTCGACTTAAGATCTTTCGATTTTCGATCTTTGTCTTCCGATATTTGCGTTTTCTGTCGTTTAACATTCTGTCTGGTCACGGAGACCGGGTTAGATTATAATATATATATTTTGTACATATTTAAGTACAAATAAATTTTCAAACGTAAAAATCAACAGATTTTTGTTGATTTTCCATATATGTCTTAGTATATATGTCTTATGAAATAGATTATGATTCAACAAATTCGAGACGTTTTGATAACAACAAGGTCTCACCAACATCGTATTTGGCCCGGACTTGAACCCACGACCCCTCTACTGTTATGCAATATCTCTACCAGTGCACTACGCTGTGGATAATTGAATTATTCATTTGAAAATAGTTTTTGTTCTATCGAAAAAGACTCACTTGTAAAAAATTTAGTTCGTGCGGTTTTTATGTATGCTGTAATTGTTAAACATGTATTATATAGGCACCCAACTTCGCATATAACATTTGGATTATACAAGTCATATTTGAATTTAAAAGAAAACTCTCACCCAACTTCAATACCTTCATGCAAATATTCAATTAAATTGTCCAAAATTCAATGAGTTACAATTCAAAACAGTTTGCACATTTCCATCGGCGTAATTATAATAAACGGCAAACGCACGAGTCTTGAATATATATCCAAAATCCAATATCCCCGTTATTAAATAAAATATTTAACCTCCATTAACATAACGCGATACTATATTTTATAGTCAAAATATGTCTGCGTACGTGAGAGTTATTAAAATGTTTATCGGCGCGCGCGTTACGCAGATTTCGGCGAAAATCATTCGGAATATATTGCATTACACGTTATACAGAATGGAAACAGTGAGTGGAAAAGCACACCGTTGCATTGCATCGGGGAAAACGAATAGGGGGTAGGGAGTGAGAAATGCATTTGTGCATTTCATAACGAGTGCAGTGCGCCGCCCTCCCAGAAGACCCTGACGCGGCGAGATGAGAACGACACTGCGCTCGACAGCCGCTTATGGGAAATCACTGAGAGAGATGTTTTACCTCGGCGATGCTTCTAATGCAGTCATCGTCATCTCGGAAAATCACACGATGTACAATATTCATTTTAAGTATAAGAATATAATCTATATATGTACATATATAGATTATATAAAGTCTGTCTGACTCGAATAGGATCCTAAACTACTGAACCGATTACGATGGAACTTTCAGTATTTGTTGTATGCATGTCCGGAAATATTACTGTGAAAAAAAAACGGGATAAAACCTCTTAATAATAATATTCGTCATTACGATTTTATCGACGTGAAAAGTATGAAGCGCCAGTGTGTAGTTAAGGAAATGTTTGCATTGGTAAGCGACTTGCGACATACCAACCCGACATTACTTACCACTCATAACAATCCTACAATCCTAATGAAACATTTTACATGTACGTACATCGTATTATGTATTTAATAAGTATGTTATTTTAAAAATTTTCAGTGAAATGGTTGTGTTTTGATTACGATTTGAACATGTCACAATATAAATCACATCCTATATCATAATAAAAAATGCGTCTGTATGTTATTTACTTAAAGAAAAATATTATTATATATTGCAATTGTTGTACAAGTATTGTCCAAAAAATACCACAATATTATATAATATATGTATGTATGTATGTATATTTATTAAATTGATCATTCCTGTGTAGACGTAATAGCCAAAAGGCCCAAGGGGTTTTAAGGGCTACCTAAAATATTATCAGCAAAAATATAAAATAAAAGCATATGTAATATACATATAAATACATTAAGTGGTATAGAAAATAAGAACCCGCCATTACTTACCACTCATAACAATCCTACATATGTATATAAATTAATGTTTGTCTGTCTGTCACGTATGCATTCCTATACAATTTGAAACTGAAACATTCACTTATCGAAACGCATCGAGAAACGGGAACGGGAACGGGAATTGCATGCGTTATTGTACGATGGAACTTTCAGGATTTATTGTATGCATGTCCGGGAAGATTATTGTGGAAAAAAAATCGGCCAAAAACAGGAACGGAAACGGGAATGAGTGGCATTGGAACGCAATAATTTCAAATGTTTTCGCGTCGCGACATGCGTTGTTAGGGTAAAATAAACAAATGAATAATTTCAAATGTCTTCGCTGCTTGCGTTTTTCCGATAAATGGAAACGGGAACTGGAATTGCATGCGTTATTGTGGCATTGAAACGCATGCCGGGTTCAGCTAGTATGTATATAAAATATAATTTATTATTGTATTTGTGAAATATGTAGTACATATCACTGGTGTGCCGTGACTTTTTAAACAGGGGACTAGGTATGGACAAAAAAAAACATATATACATATATATTTTTAATTTTTGAATTATTTATTCAATTAATCGTACAGATCGCTCCAATTCAACGAGTGTACTATATACAGATCAATTAAAAAAAACCAAATTGTATATTAATACATAATCTATATATGTATATTATTACGTACACCGCGTAAGTGCAATCGGATTAAGCCAAATAGAATCCCAGAGACTGTTTGTCCGTTTATAATTGGTTTCGGGTATTATATCTAGACCCTAACTGCATGTAGGCTAAACAATGGCGACTGAGTTGGCTGTTATTGGTCCCTTCTCAGAATTGACCTGTACCGTGGGACCGAATATCGTGGGAATATCGTGACCATAACAATAAGTAAACAAATTAGACGTCGAAGATGTCATGAGAGATCTATTCCTTATAAGGCGATACTTGGGCGATATCAATTCATTCTGGACTGAGCACTGCCAGTGCGTGTATCTCCTTAATCAAAAATAAATGCTGTGAGACGACTTTGACCTTTTACGTGGATCCTCCACCCACCCCTACGCAACAATATTTATATATGTATATATACATATATCAAATTGAATGTCTGTTTGTCTGTCTGTCTGTCAAGTATAGGCTCATAAACCAATCAAACGATTACGATGGTACTTTCAGGATTTGTTGTATGCATGTCCGAGAAGCTTACTATGAAAATAAACGGGAAATATTCGTAATTAAGATTTTACCGACGCGAAAGTTTGAAGAGCCATTGTGTCAAGGAAATGTGTTCGTTCGTAACCACGTTTCCAGTTGGTTTATGACGATACGGCTATGAAAAGACGTTAGTTGAGCTCTAACCATCACTTGAAACGAAAACGGGAACACAACGGGAACGGGAACGCAACGGGAACGGGAACGGGAATTGTGAAGAGTCTCGGTGATTACAACAAAATCACAATCACAACAAAAAACAATTTGCTTTAGGTTATCGACTATAGAGAGTCTTTAATTAATATGATGTATTAGATGTCTTATGAGCATTTATAAAAAATTTAAATAGGTTTTTGAGCTCTTTTTCCTATTATGCTTTACATTAACATTAGAATAATAAAATACTATGATTACTAACAAAATTAAATTAAAATTGTAAAATAGAAAATGATCAGTGGATCAGCAGCTATTAAAATAGATATAAGATGTATTGTGAACATAATTTAGTAATAATAAAAAGCATTTAAAAATCAAAAATATACAAAATTATAAAATTTTTATTAGCTTTCGACGCCAATCATTAATGAAGTTTTCCAAATCTACTTTTTTGCCGAGTCTAATGCCTGCACTTGGCAGAGCTTGCGCCAGTTGCAGTCAACTTCGACGTCAGTTTGACGTTAAGACACCAAACTGAACTCGCCTAACTTTCTCGCATCCTCTCCAAACAAATATATATGTACTTTGTATACCGTCTTATTAGGAAACTTGACAGAAGACGTTTGCATCGATGAGCAAACATATACAAGGCATTCGTTCAAACGCTATGTATGTTTTTCTTCGGAAAGCTTTCCCCGACAAAAACAGAGAACGACAACAGAAGAATTGTGGCAATGCCTTCTGGCGAGATGGCCTCATCTTCTCATTCTCGTCTTTGCGAAATATCGATTCAGTTCCGCTGACGAGGCAATTATTACCTATCAGAGCCAGGTGATTTCCCGAACGCGCTCGATTTATCCATCAAACGTTTTCTACCTATACACATGACGTTAGAAAAGTTCTCGGAAGATGGCTATACATACGCTAAAATAATGCTACATTACAATTAACTAGTAGATGTTGCCAGAAAAATTCTTATATATCCAAGATAATCAAGCAGATGAAAGTTGAATAAAAACCTTTTAGTTATTTTATTTCAGTACAGGTAAACCCATTTTTGCATCACACACATTAATAAAATGCAATTATATTCATAATGTAACGTAGGAACTACAGAAAATGTTATGTGAGGAATTTCAAGTTTTTAGGGAATAACGTTTGTAGGGTATACCGATTTTATGGTTATAGTTTCAATTGTGAGATCACGCGTTCAATACCTGCCCAGACCTTGGATATGTGACTCCAAGATCAGTCGTTTCCTATCGGAGTTTGCCAATTTATCTGATTTCTGTACTATTTCTCGCAAAATTCCAGTTTACAGAATCTCAAATTCATTGATTTATATGTAAAGTGCTGCAAACTTGTCCATAGATGTCTCTATAATTGTAAATCGGTGTTTTAAATTGGCCTATAATGCTTACAATACTATGTACAATGTTTGACAATAGATGTCGTGTGAAATAAAAAGTTAAATACATATTTAATACTAACTTAAATTCTAACAAAATTAAATTAAAATTGTAAAATAGGAAATGATCGGTAGATCAGTAGCTATTAAAATAGATATAAGATGTATTGTGAAAATAATTTAGTAATAATAAAAAGCATTTAATAATCAAAAAAAAAATGATTTACCCTAAAATTATATTGTGTTTTGACTTAAATTGGACGAATTTTGGAAAAATTTTATTTACATTTTCCGGGAAATTTTTAAACGCTCCTCTTCCTATACGGCTGTAGGTATATATAATTGGCATACGCAGCGTCTGATAAGATGCCGAGAAAGGGGAAGAACAGGATATCTCTGCCGGTATCGCAGTAATAATTTTAGTGAAGAATATACATATGTACGTACATATTTTCCGACTGTTATTCAGGAAAATCGAACGAGGGCTTTTTGCGTTTGTTTGAATGCCGTGTTGTAGATCTAGATAGATTCTGGAACTGTTTCAATATTGTCTTAATTGACCGCAGATAGAGAAGCGCTCGTTACGTGCTCGTTCATAAATTCGCAGCTCCGTTCTGCCAATAAATAAAGCCTCCTTTTCATTTCGCACAACCCCATCCCCCGCCCGTTCTATTCTCTCTTCAAAATTACCGACTCGACTCCTCCCCTAAGGTGCAACATGTTAATAAACAATTTCCCGTCTTTTTATTGTCAAAATCCATCTACGTCTGCGTATAATGGCTATTAAAACTCACATTGAACCACCCTTCCTTCAATATAAAATAAATGTATATATAATATACATATATAAAGTTTTCCTAAAACAAAAAAACATTTCAAACGTGACAAGGCCTTGTTTTGAAACATTTTACATGTACGTAAATCGTATTATGTATTTAATAAGTATGTTATTTTAAAAAATTTCAGTGAAATGGTTGTGTTTTGATTACGATTTGAACATGTCACAATATAAATCATATCCTATATCATAATAAAAAATGCTTCTGTATGTTATTTACTTAAAGAAAAATATTATTATATATTGCAATTGTTGTACAAGTATTGTAAAAATTAAAAAATACCACAATATTATATAATATATGTATGTATGTATGTATATTTATTAAATTGATCATTCCTGTGTAGGCGTAATAGCCAAAAGGCCCAAGGGGTTTTAAGGCCTACCTAAAATATTATCAGCCAAAATATAAAGTAAAAGCATATGTAATATACATATAAATACATTAAGTGGTATAGAAAATAAGAAGATTTATTTATTTTTTGATGATTAAGAAATTTTCTCACTGACTTTAGAGTGATTTCAATTTTTTATTTTTATTTCAAGACGTTTTAGAAGACATACTATACTTACAAATATCCAAGTCTAATAAACAGCACTTCAGAAATACTAGGAATAGACTCTTTTTCAACACATGGGATCGAACCTGTTAACCACTCGATAGTTAGCATTAACGCAACTTTATGCTTCTGTCTAAATTTTGCTTAATTTTGATTTGTATATTATTAAATCTAAAATATATGTATAATTAAATAGTTTCAGCTATATTGTTTATAAATTTTATACTTATTTTATTTGGCTTATATTCAAAGCAGGAAAAAAGTAGCATTTAAGCCAAATTATATGAAGTTTATATAAAAATTTATTACAGTTTTCAATTTCTAATAGTACCACCTATGTAATTTAGTATTTGTACTATCTGAAGGAAGTCGGTATTACCCAGCAACATATATCAGTGGTTAGCATTTAATGCTTTCGATTGTGGTCACGGGTTCTATCCCTGACTTTGCTGCTGGACAGACCTGGGATATGCGACTCCAAGGTCGATCGTTTCCATTCAGAGTTTGCCAATTTATCTGATTTCATTGGAAACGACGCCAGCAAATTGGTAATCTTATCTCATTTCTTGTAAGATTTTAGTTTAGAGCATCTCATAATTTGCTGATAATTAAAAATGTTGCAAAAATTTGACCATTGATATCTCTATGATGAATGTAATGTTTGATTGTCAATTTTTGTAATTGATCTTGAACAATATTAATGTACAATGATGACCATATATGTACATATGTCGGATTAGTAAAAATGGGTGTACATCTGTATAAATATATAAAAAATGAAATTGGAAAGGGTCAAAGGGTCAGAGATCTTGTCCTGCTAACTGTAATTTTCCCGAGCAACGCCAGGTAATTAAGCTAGTATAACTTACATTTTTTTAAGATACATTGTAGCTAGCATCCTCTCGTCTTGGATATGATTGTAAATTCTTCCGTACAACTATAATACATAGTTGAAAAATTGAAACATTTAATCTTAGATCTCCTTTAGTCTCACACTACTTCTCAATTAATACGTAAAAACTTTCAAATCTTCAGGTGTATAAATTTAATCCGGTGTACAATTAAGGAGCGTGAAATTTACTTGTTATGCGATGAAGCTTCTCCTTACGAAATTCCTAAGGGATTTCTAGCTACGCCATTGTCCTTCGAATAAAGATATCAAAATCCGCCAAATCTAGATATTATACACAGTCGCCCGTTTTACATCTTGGAATATGTATATATTTTTCCATTAGGCAGATCTTCACAATCGCTTAATTTGATTTAGTCGCAATTAGACTGAGACCGAATTTATATAATTATTAAAATAAAATTGAAATTTTTCATTAAAATTCCCAGCATATACAGGCGGTGAGTCGATTTTGATTAACCTGTTATGAAAGTGGTTAAATTTAGAAATCCAATTAGTTTTCCACTAATATTAATACCCACTGGCTACGTGGAAATGCATGCTGGGTTTGATTAACGATTTTAATCATCGGAAAACATGTTATGTATTATCTATGATTTTACATGTACGTATTCACATACATACATATGATAAATACTATCCGTCACATAGAAGTAATTCTCTTGAATATTTTCCAGGAAATTTATATTTGGACCAGCTGCGTGTACTAGTAGTAATCATAGTACGCTTTCGATCAAAGTGGTCAAGGGTTTGAGTCCCACTAAAGTCCCACTGCTGGCCAGGTCCTCTTTTTACTTTATGTTTTAAGTGAACAAATATTATATAAAAGGAAAATAATACTTTTTATGTGTTCTTTTCTGTTTTTTAATCTAATTATATTTTTTTCTATTGCAGTTTTTTTTTAATATATAAGAAATTCTTTTTGAATTGCACATTTATATTAATATTTTTTTTAACTCACACAAGTTTTATGAAATCCTATGTATAAACACGCATTTCTTTTATTAAATGTGCATTTAAATTATCCCCTTTGTATTTTATAATGTAGGTATAGCATATAGGTACATACATATATACATGCATCGTATACGGTGTCACGACAACTCGTTCACAGATTTTCCGTAAACCGAGGATGCGCTCCAGGCATTACGCATACGGCCATCTCTTTCTCACCCCGTCTGTTCACCAAGATCTCGTTTACTATGCCATTACGTATGCAGTCATCTCTTTCACAGACCGTCTGTTCACCGATAACATCCTCGGTTTACGGAAAATCTGTGAACGAGTTATCAGGTAACCATCGTATACATATGTATGTAAATATACTTTTATTAAAACTGAGTACCATACAAGTATATGCAACACCAGGCTCCTAATGATATACATATGTTAGTTAAATTCCCAGACATACATATGTAGACTAATATATCTATATATATATGTATATGCGATTGGGAGGTTCACTCGCTACGCTGTATAATATTCGATACTTAAATAAAATGTGGAAATACGATATGAATCGTAGGTAGTCTCAGTTACACAATAAGCGGTGAAATGGAGCGAATCCATACGGGTAATAAGGGCGAACGTGAACTTTTGAAAGGCGAAACTACGTATAATGAGGAGCAGTCACCCGTCTGGATTATTTGTAGGGGCGGCACTCTGCGCGCCCCTGGGCTGCTTTATATGCACAATATTATCTGTCGCACTAATCACCATATGTACATCTGCAAATCTCTCCTATATATTTATAATCCACAGTCTACATACACACATGGAAACATCACACACGTACGAGTGTGCAATGTTGACATTGCCAACTTCTGGCCTTCTCAGATTTTTCACTTTTTGATTATTTTCATAGCAAATTTTATGACTTATAGTTCATCTGGTTCTTTAATTATATATTTCTTATATGTGTATATAATATTTGACGAAACCTTACTCAGGATCAGGGTTTCAATGCTCCTACCTGTCTACTTCAGAAGAGCCTATCTACATACATATACTAGGATCTTTAGCTTGTCCTTGCTATCTTTAGCCGATACTTATGTAAATGTCGCTGGGTCGACCCAACTATTTTTCTTTTAATAGTTGATAAACTTTTCATCGAAATCCTTATTTTGTCCAGGCAACCTAATTGAGGCTATTCAATGGTGACGCTTAACTGTTATGTTTGTATCCTTGTTACTTGATAGTCTTATTTGCTGATAGGCAACACATTTTTTTGATTTTTTAAAGCACAAACCTGTGTTATTAAAAAGAGTTCACCATTGTGAAAAATATCAAAATGAATGTCATTTAAATTTAAATAATGTGTAATAAATAAGATTGTTTAATTTTGCAACTAAATGGTACCACTTCCAGTCAACTTAGGAATTTAAATTAAAAAAATACGTCGTATCGATTAGCATTTCAGTAACTTATACTAATTATCAGTTTGATAGGACTAACAGTGTTCAAAATGTCTCGAAAATACACAGACACACATATGTATATTTTCCTAGATCATGAAAATGTGATCAGTGAACGGTTCGATTCAGACAAAATCTCCATTTCGAATTTTAGCAAGATCACAAAACTTCATAGTTAGATAAAGTAAAAAGAAACCTAATAACAGGCTTGTAAAAATGATTATCACTTGGGTATTTCAATTCTTCAATTGCTGTCTCCAAGTTGCATGTTGACTCACTTGTCAATAATAAATATGTATGTACTCGGATGTACACAAAGTGAAATAAAATACATTTGCACATTAAAAACTATTTTATTTAGTCAAATATTTGAATTTAAATAGATCAGTATTTCAAATAACATTTTTTTATGAAGGAGTAATTTAACATCATGATTATTATAAATTAAATTAATTTCATTTAAAACACCACAAAAACCATACATTAATATGTCGAAGCTGTGATAAATGTCCTACTGGTCAAATAATGGAATCATTTGGTATGACAATTGCTAATGATCCACCTCTCCCTATGCTAAGACTTTTTAAAGTTCCACCTATTTGAAATAAGTTTAACGATAAATTATCGTTCAATCGATTAATAAATTGAAGTAAAGCAACATAAAATGCTTTCACCACTATCACCTTTCCACTGAAGATAAAATATGTCCTGTATTATTTTTGAAATCTGTGGTTTCAAAACCACCAATGACATATATGTGCATCAGTGAACGATTTACGAATATGTGTCACTACTGCAAAATTGTTACGGCCTTTATTTAATGGCTTTAATGGATGTCTCTGGCCGTTTTTTTAAATCAATGTACTCCACCTGAGAAGAAATAAATTGGTTACATAAATACTAATTACACGAAGCACTAAATTTATACGGCTGGTCAAACGTTACCCAAGTCAGCGATTTATTTGAAGATGACTCTCTTCCGATAATTAAAATCCAATTATTTACTAAAACTGAACAAAATTGAGTTTTATTAAACTCATATTCACTTTTTAGAGTCCAACTTTTACTTTCGCCGTCATATATATCGATGGTATTTGCCAGCTGAAAACACGCGATACAATAGTACAATTCAATTTATCACACAATCAAATACTTGCAAGCTGTGAAAAAAAACTTACTTTGGTGTTCCACCCTCCTATTATTGCCATTTTGGATTGTATGCAGTCAAAATTCTGTTCGACAGCTGATAATTCGAATTAACAGTTATTTAATGCATGTTTCGTATTTGACAAATTAAATTGAGAATCTTTCAAATCCCGCTCGAAAATTGATAATTTCGATTGAGAGTTTTTCAACGACTGTTCTGCATTCGATAATTTGGATTCAGAATCTTTTAAATTCCATTCAGCAATTGATTGACAGGTGTTCAACGACTGTTCTACATTCGATAGTTTGGATTGAGAATATTTCAAATCCCACTCGACAGTTGATAATTTCGATTGAGAGTTTTTCAACGACTGTTCTGCATTCGATAATTTGGATTGAGTATCTTTCAAATCTCGCTCAAGATTTGATAATTTCGATTGAGAGGTTTTCAACGATTGTTCTGAATTCGTTAATTTGGATTCAGAATCTTTTAAATTCCGTTCAGCAATTGATTGACAGGTGTTCAACGACTGTTCTGCATTCGATAATTTGGATTGGGAATCTTTCAAATCCCGCTCGACAGTTGATAATTCCGATTGACAGTTTTTCAACTACTGATCTGCATTTGATGATTTCTGCCCGGCAGTTTTTAATTTAGATCTACAACGCGCTATCTGCTTTTGACAGTTTCGATTGAGAGTTCTTCAAATTCTGTTTGAAATTTGATAATTCATTTTGAGAATTTTGAAATATTGATTGTATCGCTCGTTTAAGAATCGTATTGCTCTCCAAATGTTGGGAGCAGAACTCCATAACTTCCGTGGTTAGAAACTGAAACAGTGAAATTTTATTTGAGGGCATTTGAGATTTTATTCCAAAATATTTAACAAACTTTATATACCTCCATCGAGAGCAACGACAACTGTACAAGCCCCAAAAGACCTACAAATTCTTTCCTACGACTCGATTCATCAGAGCTAACCCACAATTTCAAAGATTTGAAGACTTCTTTGGCCGTCGCATTCAACTTGTCTGATTTTAGGATCTCTTCCGCAGTGGTGGCAGGGAGACTGAGGAAGCTTGGGGTTTTGTACAACTGAAACAGAAATTAAAATTAATTAATTTTTTTAAACACACACATATGTATATAAATATATTAATTATATATGTATAATATATATGTGTACGTATTGATACCAAATAATCAACACTCACAGTCTCATAGTTATTGAGAGTCAAACTCATAGCCTCATCTCTCGAAGGCGGATCATCCGAGAGTCGCAACACTTCCAAACAATTTGTTTGATCGATTGTTTTGTATCGAGGGTCGATAGTGTCGATTTTCAACTTTTTGCCAAGTTCTAAGAATTGCTCGAAGTAGTTATCGTCGATATCTAAAGTGTATTTGAAATGTTTAAGCCAGATAATAAAAATTTAGCGACTCTTACGTATTTCTCCGAGATAGCAATACTGTAACATCGCTTCGATAACAGGAAATTCTAAATCAGAAAGAGCTTCATTCAGCGAGATTTCGTCAGCATAGAAGAATTCACTACACGCCGAGAGCACTATAATGTGTACAAAGAAGCTGAAACAGTGGAAAATGAACATTTGTAGTGATGTTTTTACTAGAAATAATTTTTCAAGTGGATTAAATATAATACATATGTACTTTCGGTTGCGAACAGTGATGGGTGCGTCGATATGCTTTTCATCTTTCATAGCTTGATACAAGAATTCGAGTCGTTTTTTCATAAATTCTGGTCTGGCTTTTACTTCAATCATCTTGCTTCTTTATGAATTTTCTTCGCGCGCCCAAGTGTACTTTATTGTACAATAAAACAGAACTTACCAATTGGGCTTCCCAGTGTTGACTGATTTTTATTTTGAAGTTCCTACGAACTTTATATTGTCTATCGGGGTAAATCAGCTTATCTTGATCCAACAAGCGTCTATTTATTTTTTATATTACTCAAGGATGTGGTGTTTTAGCATACTAAATGAACCGAAGTAGATGATTCTTATACATAGATTTCTCCTATTGATTACGAATCTGGTTTGCAGCACGTAAAGTTACTCAATTTCAAAAATTTTATTTTATAATTAAAAATGTAGGTACATATGTAATATAACGTTATTTATTTAGGAAACATATTTACATTCAACTTTCATTGCTGTCTCGTTTATTTTAAGCCTCCAGCATGCTTTCATTCCATTTTCCCTTGAAGCGCGATTAAATTTGGCTGATATCTTGGTGAAATCTGTCATCATTTTCATTGCTTACGTTCACCAAGATGTATTTGAAAATAAGCTATTTTGGAGTCCTATGGATTATGGTACTTTTGCCATGCTAAGAACAAGATCAAAAAATTCTATAACATTTATACACAAGTACCAAAATCCGTAGAACTCCCATAGTGCTTATATTGTTTTTAATGTTTTTTGAAAAAAAAAATGTCGCTATGTACGTTTATATCGTAATTATTTTTACATAAATGTGAAATGTAATCTGATATATGTATGTATATGTATAATTTCGAAAGAGAATTTTTATATATACATATATGTACTAGCTGTATTACCCGGCTTCGCTCGGTATTTGTAATATAAAGTAAGTTAATTACAAAAAGCAAAAAATAAAAATAACAATAAAAAAATATATATAAAATTATATTTATATACCAGAATCCGACGGCTGCGCCCCTACATTTTGTATTATTATCTTATTTATTAAATTACATTTTTGTACTATTATTATATTTATTAAATTAAATTTTTTTGCTATTATCTTATTTTTATTTTTATTTAACACAAATTTGAATTTCGCTTAATTGGCGAAGCATATGTTAAATAAAAAAAATGATAACAAAAAGAACTTTTCATACTTGATACTAAACTTAGAGAATACCAATTACGGAGAAATAGGCCCGTTTCAATATCTACACGCAAAAAAGTAATATGATATTTGATACATTTTTAATATTGTATTATCAAAAATTTGCTTCAATTTGGCGTCGTTTCGTCGAATTTTCTATTTAAAAAACTTTGTCCCGAATATTTTTCGGCTATCTCCCGCTACCGTCAAAACAGCTATTTCAAAGCCCTCTTTGAATATAAAATTACCTTTACAAGGAAAATCTCCTTTGGAGGTAGAAAAAACCGAGATGTTTTGAAAAGATTTCGACTTCTTCGTTCTTACTAAGGGTTGCGGGGTTAATCTAACCCCCTCTCGCTGCCGAATAGATATCATTCACTGACGTTATCATTAAATTTGATCAAATTAACTCCCATGTATAGGTGCACTGTATGATGAAACCACTAAACTGCGGCTGTTAATTGGATAGTGGAAAATTTAATATTGTGGATTATATATTAGTCGTTTTAAACAAATATGGCTATCTGATCCATTTAATTTATATACAATATAATATACCCTTCCATTTTCATGTATTGTATTATAATAGTATGTTACCTTTATTACATATGTACCATTTTTCTTTACATGAATATTCATAATGATATCTTTTAATGCAACTAAGAGTCTAAAATTCAATATGACACGTAATTTTTTCCTTGATAAAATGAACATATTTTATGATCGTTTCCTTTCAGAGTTTGCCAATTAATCTGATTTCGTTGGAAAATTTGGCAATTCTGTCCAATTTGATATTGTGTTAATAAAAATGGATGTCATGAATAGATGTCGTGTTAATAAAAATATGTGTATCCCTGTTTAAATGAAATAAAATAAATAAATTATATAATATCGAGGTAAGGTTTGGTTCAGCAAAAATAAATGATCAAATGATCGATTTTTTTAGTAAAAATGAATTTAAAATTATAAAAAAATGCAATAACCATCTTTATTATCCATTTATATACAAATGTATATTAAAATAAATATTATGCTATGCTTAAACAACTACAGTCCGAATCAAATACATGAAACAAATAAGAAGAGTTTGTGATAGCAATACTGGAACAAAGGATTCGGATGTTTATTTATATGTAGATTAATAAATATTAATACCTGAAAACTCGCATTTTTCAGTTGTAATGAAATGATTTAAATTGTTTCAAGTTTAAATGGTCTTAAAAAGTCTTGATCTCTAGATCGAAGGGCTCCCAAACAAAAACGCCCGGGCATAGCCGAGCGATTTCTCAATTTTCAATATACATCAGTGGTTTCCAAACTTTATGCTACTACGCCTCCCTAAAAAAATGTTTTTTCCGCGCCTCCCTACCTTTTATTTTACTTTATTTTTTAATAGATATAATAATATAGACACGTTTTAAATAATAAACCTTTATTTAAAAAAAAATACTAAACACTACAATAGACAGAATAATATAAAGGTTTTGCTATAACATAAATTTATACGAACACGTATATTTATTTTTATATTAAATTACTAATTAAACTACATCTAACACATGTTGTTTATTGGCACAAAGTTTATCAAATCTTGGGGGCAATATGGAGAGTGCCACTAGTAACTCCTTTTGGACTATTAACCTGGTTCGATATTTGGTTTTCATTGCAGCTAGTGCCGAAAAGCCCATTTCGCATAAATAAGACGTTACAAACAGTGCCGGCCTTACACCCAATGGCGCCCTTGGGCAATTTTTTCTAAACACCCTTAGAAAAAAATTTCGCCTTTGGAGCTCTAATCTAAACTCGACTAGAAACGTTGCAACTAGATTAAGATGCTGGAAATTTCCCATCTTCTTTGAAAACAACCTCATAAGCCTAACTCGGTGTGTTTGTAGATGTAGCATATGGACGTTTTGACCATTTAATGTGTAACGTACTACCCTCTTGAGTAACGCCAGGTGAAAAATCCTGGCTTTTTCGGTCTAGAATATTATATTTCAAGCCTACGAAACTATTGTTAGTATATCCTCTCACGGCGGCACATACGAAAGAGCAAAACCAGATTTCTAAATTTGAATCTTCATAATATTTCCCTCTATATATGTATATATGTATGTACATACGTACATAAAATGGCATAATAGAAAACGTAGGTGAAAAGGTAACGTAAAAATACAACATACATACATACATAAATAAATTCCTTCGAATATTTTCCATATATTTTGTTATATTCTTGGCGCCGCTCACCCTGTTCCGGGACGTAGGAAATTATGCAAATAAAACGTCGCGAAGTGAGAGGGGTAGGTTGGAGGGGAGGAGGAGGGGGGGGGAGAATGGGGTGCCGAGCGGTTTGGGAACCGGTGGTCGGGCGGAAGCAGTCGACTCTCGGATGGAGACGGGAAACGCTATCGAGAGAGATTTTCCGGTTTCCATCATCTGTTGGTACAGCCTTCACACCGCTCGACCCAGGCCCAAGATTTATCAGAATACGTATGTACACTAAGCCGGAGCGGAAAATGTGAATTTTAGATTTCCCACAATTTTTCACCTAGTGGAAACTTCAAGGCCGTATAAAGGAAAAGTTGAACAAAAAGTTTCATCGGTTGTAAACAATGGCATGTGCTTCCAACCAATCGATTCATATACATATATTATAATACTAGCTGAACCCGACATGCGTTGCAATGCCACAATAATATATGCAATTCCCATTCCCATTCCCGTATACATTTTAAATAATTCAATTATTTGTTTATTTTACCCTAACAACACAGGTCACGACGTGGAAACATTCGAAATTATTGCATTGCAATGACACTAATTCCCATTTTTCCCATTTCCGTTCCCGTTTTTGGGAATTTTTTTTTTCACAGTGAGCTTCCCGAACATACATACAACAAATCCTGAAAGTTCCAACGCAATCGGTTGAGTGGTTTAGGTGGCCTATACGACGGACTAAACGGACATTCAATTTTATATATAGACTAGTGTTATATATATATATACCTATATATAATTATATATATAAAGACGATAATCTAACGCTAGCCGAACATAATGAATGAATCGATATAAAAAGCCTAAACTTTGAATAAATTCATTCGTCAAGACTTTGCCGCAGTATCGAACCCGTGATCTCAAAATTTGTCTCTTATAGGTATACCTGAGTTTAACGGTCTCAACCACGACGCCAAAGTTGATTCTTCGATTCGCCTTTTTTTTAAACATTAATTGAAATATTTCGATCTCGCCATATAAAAATACGTAATTATAATAATTTTATTAAGCGAGGTTTCAAACCATTTTTTTGTGTTTTCATATTAAACAATTAAATATATATTTTTAATTAAAATTATTGAACTTTGAACTTAATTTATATTTTAACGATTTTGATAAATAAAATTAATTCCAGATCACGGAGTTGAACTTTCCCCCTTGCGCCCAGAGCATTGTACACTGACCATTACACTATGGTCCCTATAGAAAAATAACTTTAATATTCCATAATTTATAATATTCAAGGTTGCGAGGTCAAAGACCGGGGTTTGTTTATACATAATTGTGGGCATTGGATTTGTAATTAAACATACATAGTTCACAAATCTTTTTGCTTATGTCACGCGATGTCAAAATACGTACTTTTCATATTATCCGATTCCAATTTCGACTTTCGACCGATTTCGATGACAACTTCAGTTTTTATTATTTTTTACTGCATAATTTAATTGGCATAACCGATTCCCGATTTCTGTTTCAGTTCCAATTCCGATTAATTATTACTGTTCATTTTGTAACTTTATTTCAAATCAGGTATCAATCCGACAGCACCCGTTGAAATTTCAACGGGCATAAAACTAGTCTAATATACAATTTCGAAAAAGATTTTGTATGTAAGTATGTAAGTTGGAAACTGTTGGGAAAGTTTCTATGACGACGATTCGATATTTTTTGTCAATTCAAATAAATTTAATAAAAAAACAAATAAATATTTACTATTAGATTCGCCGTGTTTAAGCTGTTTATATAGGAAATACTGAGCGAAGCCGGGTAAAGTAACTAGTACTAGTATATATGTATAATACTTCGGAATGGAATTGATACTCGAATTAAAATAAAGTTAAACATTATGGTGACTGGAAAAATGCACTCGAGACATCCAAACTTTCAAAGATACGCAAGGAAAACTAATGCAATAGAAATCCTCAAAAAAGCATCTAGGTGTATTTGTATGCTATCCGAGGGTGCAAACCTTTTTTTGTGGAATTCTTTAAGTTCTTTTTCAGCGCCCTTGAAAATTATGACTTCTCGAAACTGCGCTACTATTGAGTGCAACGGCTATTTGTATATCGGATGTGGTCATTTCGGATAATCTTAATTTTTATCATATTCCCGTTATTATTATAAATAATAAAGTTGTTGAGATTTTCTTTGGGTATATATCTTTATCGTAAATCCAAATTATTCCGAAAAAAATTGCGTATTTTTTTAAAATTACACTGTTTGACAAATGACGATTTTTTTTTGTTCAGAGACGAGATATGACTTTTCTTATAGATCTATGCTCAGTGAACACAAATCTGTAATAAACAATGTTGATTGGCTCGAGATTCGGAGATAAATGTGTTTTTTAAATCGCCCGATTTTTCTATATCTTGGTGTTGTTCGGTCGATGTCTCAAAATCTGTCAATTTCCTGTTCAAAATGAATATTGGAATCTAAAGTTGGATATTTTATCTTTTATTTGTAGTAATTTTCAGCTTTCAAATCTCTATAAGTAGTCTTCCAGTTTAAATCAAAAGTCAAAAGTATGTATTTTCGCTTGGGATTTTTTTCCACTGTTAATACTATTTTATATTGCGTATTTTCTATTGAAACATGTTTATTGAGATAGTGTTCTAGCCACAATATTTTTTGTTTTCGTTTAAAGTGTTAATTGGAAGTGTGCTGAATTTTAAATCGGTAAAATTATATCTCGTCTCTGAACCATTTTTCGTGTCGAACAGTGTTATTAACATGTCAAAATTCAAAGGTATAGTATTGACATTGTTTAGGTCCATCGTGGGAAAATCGAAATTTTCCTCTTCGCTCCGGCCTAATAATATACATATGATACATGTGTACTTATAAATATACATATGTATGTATGTACATATGTATGTGCACGAGTGCGACATATGTGGCACACAACACTCGTTTTGCAACACACGAACACGACGAGCGCGTATGAAACTATTCGCGCGTGAAATTCAGCGACTTTGTAGTATTCCGCCATTGTAGTATTTTTTTTTCTCCTTCGTGTATTTTTTTTTCAGATGAAAAATTCGCATATTTACGCGTGAATGCTCCAAAGCCGATATCGTTCATTACAACGCCGTGCGCTAAGCTTCTTTTATTATTATTATTTTTCGATGTATTAAATTTTTTTGAAAAAAAAATCATATTTTGTAAGTAGATTGATGTCTACTGATGTGGAATTAATTCGGTTGTATTTTTTATATGAATTTCCGGTATGATTTTCATATTGATAAAAATTAGGCTAAGTGCCTGTTGGTTGGTTGCTTAGGGCTGGGCCGCACCGTGCAACTTTGTCGGCCGACTTGTTGCGCGACACGAAAAAATGTATGGAAATGTGTGCGACAAACAAGTTGACGAGTGTGGCATGTCCCGTCTACCTGCATTCATTGGTCTGGTCGCCCTCAACCAAGTTGTTCACGAGTTGAGCGGTGCGGCCCAGCCCTTAGGCTGTTGGTGAGGGTTTGACTATAATAATGATTATTGTCTCATTGATATCGACACAGAATGACTTGTAAAATTGTTTGACTCTTTCTCTTGTTTCGTCAATACTCGTTCTACCATGATTTATTTAAGATAATCATTATTAAAGTTAAAACGATATTAAATTTATGTTCCGGTTAAATTGAACATGATACATTTCAATTTAAATTATATTTTATTAAATGTATGTAAGCCCAGGTACACATGTAAGTACTGAAATTCCAAAATATATATGTATATACACATTTTCATATATTTTTTTTTATATAATACCATATATATGGACAAATTCGACACATTTTTTATGGAAAATATATAAAATTCACATAGTATTTAGGTGGGTAGCATATTTATAATAATCAGCAATTTCAAGATGCTAGAAACTCAAATTTGCGATAAACGGGGATACGATTTGGTGGAACCTTTTTAACAATTAAATCAGATAAATTGGCAAACTCCGATTGGAAATTGTCGACCTGGAGTCACATATATCCAAGGTCTGACCAGCAGCACCGGGCCAGGGATTAAACACATGGCCCCTCAATTGAAAGCATTATACCCATACCACTGAGCTATGTTGAATATAATATTATAGAAACATCTATGGACACATTCGATATACAGCAATTTTTGGCGGAAAAAACATAAATTTTATAGAGTATGTATGTATGTGGGTAGCATATTTGTAATAATCAGCAATTTCGAGATGCTAGAAACTCAAAAATGCGAGAAATGGGAATAGGATTTGGTGGAACCATTTTAACAATGAAATCAGATAAATTGGCAAACTCTGATAGGAAACGATCGACCTGGAGTCACATATATCCAAGGTCTGGCCAGCAGCACCGGACCAGGGATTAAACACATGGCCCTCAGTTGAAAGCATTATACCCATACCACTGAGCTACAAATGTTGAATATTATAGAAATATCTATGGACAAATTCGCCATACAGAAATTTTACTTTGTTGTTGGGTAGTATATTTATAATAATCAACAAATCTGAAATGGTATAAACTCAAATTTTCAAAAACAGGAACAGGTTGTCAATTTTATGGAATCGTTTCAATAATTAGGCAAACTGTGATTGAAAACGATTGACTTGGAGTTATATACAAAATTTGACCAGAAACACTGGGCCAGGGATTGAACCCATGAATTCTCAGTTGAATGTATTACACGCTTACCACTGAGCTATATTGCTGGTAAGCATTAAATGAAATAAAAAATTATGGGTTTTTTTTAAAGATTAATAAATTTTAAAATCTTGAACCACTAAACTTAGTTATTCAATCATTCAGGTCGCTTAATAATATTCCAAATACGTCGTATATAATTTTGAAGCTTATAAAGCACCAATTTTTGTACTTAAAAAGTGAGTCCCTTTTTTTCAATAGTTTATTTTCTTTTCTAAAATATCGATGCAATCCAGTTTCTTGTTCGCAGTAATTTATTCAACTGAGAGGCAAGTCTCATTCCTTTCTTATTTTTTTTATTTTCGCCCAACTCACTCGACTCGCTTGTCACGTTCTCACGCGAAATGGAATCCATAATAAATAATGATGTCAACAAATTGACTATCGATATTCATTAAATCAGCTTCGAAAAACTATACGTGAGCCTCATAATTTTTAACATTTCGCCGTGTAATATTCTACGTGTTTCAACCTAATAAACTTCCGTGTGATTATTTATTTTATATTGATAACATACGGTAAGGATACATACGGTCGATAAAAACGAAAATAAATTTATTATGCAAGGAATTTGAAAACAAAAACAGTTTGTGGTTTGTGGGTAGTAATGTTTATCAATCATGTTTGTTATTATTAAATAAATTGTAAAAATAAATGAATGAATTGATAACTTTTTCAAATGGTTAAAAACAAGTATATGAATATATGCATGGATAGGATTTGAATATAAGAAAGTGCGCTAAATGAATATTATATTACACTCAATGATATTCATAGCTTAATTATACAAAATATAATGCAGTTTGGTTGCAAGGATGTTATTTAAAAAAAACATGACAAACAAGAAATGTTTTGTACCTCATATTTATTTTACAATACGATGAAACTCCTTGGAACGCAATCCTCGCTCTAAGCTCTTAAGCCAGATTTTCTTTTACTTAGAGGTTGAGGTTTTATTATTTTTATTACAATACTTTGCCGTTTGTTTTAACTGTTATTACTATCAAAGAATGACAAAGCTATCTACTGGTTTGTGGTTTGCGAGTTGAAATATTTATCAGCCGTATTTATTATTATTAAATAAATTGTAAAAATAAATGAACGAATTGATATGAACTGGATAAAAACAAGTTTCAATATACGTATGAATGGATGAGATTTGAATATAAGAAAATGGGTTAAATGAATGTTATATATATATTACACTCAATGATAATCATAGCTTAATTATACTAAATATTTCAGTTGATTTATTACATATATATTCATCATCATCATCATTTACAGTCGCTCACCATCCAATGCTCCTCTTCAACACACTTCCACTCGTTTCTATTTTGCGCAACTCTCATCCATCTCACTCCACACATTTTCCTTATTTCGTCTACTCATCTTCCCTGTGGTCTTCCTTTTACCCTTTTATATTATATCGGGTACCATTCTAGTACTTCTTTTGTCCATTTCATCCATTTTTCTAGCCACGTGTCCGCCCATTGCCATTTCAATCATTTCACTCTATCCACTATAACATCAGCCCTTGTCATACTTCTCACCCACGTTCCGTTTCCTATATTTCCTCGTTATGGCAAGCATACTGCGCTCCATACTTTGAATGCATTGGACTTTGTGTAGAAATTTGACGTTTAATGTCCAAGTTTCACATCCATACGTCATCATACAACATTCATTCGTCCAAATGCACTCCAACCCAGTTTCATACGTCTCTTTATTTATTCTTCTTTACTAGCAGACATGTCAATTATTTGACCTTAATATAAGTAATTATTTACTACTTATGTACTGTTATGCCTACGATATGAAATAAATAATTTAATTACGTATTTCTTCGTCGTGACGAAAAATGCTAAGAAATAATCACATCAACGAGTTTTCCGATTGGAAAATAAACAAGAAAAACGCCACAGTCACCTTTGAAAATTGCATTGGCACTTTGCAGTCATCGCTCAATTGCATTTCATCCTTTCCGGTACCCTCTCTAACACTTCTCCTTCCCTATAAATACTATATTTTCCAACAAATACAACATTCAATATTGCAATAATATAATATTTACTTGCGCTTCACCTGCTCCATACCGGATGTTTCAAAACATGAACCCCGATTTTAAATAGTACATATTTCTACAAACCAAAATACATCTGTAAATTAAATTCTTACAAATCGAAAGGTCAAAGTATTTAATTTTTAAATAAACCGCAAGATGCCTTTATCAGCACACAAGCATGTGCCAGATGCTTTATAGCTCATAACCACAAACGTAAACATTAAATATTAAGAAATAATGGTTTCACCCGGCTCTGCTCGGTATATATAGCACAAACTGCTTAAACGTGGCTAATCTAATAGCAAAAATTCATTTTATTTATTTGAAATGTATTTTTTATTAAAATTAAAAAAGTTTGCAGATGTAAGATTACAAAATAATAATCTATGAAATGCGTGGCGGCCATTTTGTAAATGAATGATACTAAGGGCTGTTTGTGTACTTTAAGACGTATCTTGAGGTAGTAATTTGAAATTAGACACTTTTCATATGATAAGAGCTCAATTCACTGGCAGTTTCATCTATTTAAAACCTCTTCTACATTAACGTATCTTCGCTCACTGGATAAGTGCATCGAAAATGCATCCCCCGCGAAGTTAAGCCGACACGATGCACTTTTAATATGCACTCACACATTTACCACCACAATGCACCGTTTCTAAATTTTCCACGTGAACGAACGGCCGTTTGAAATTTTGCACAAAGTTTACATTTACGCGTAATCAACATATCGCATCTATCGTATCGTGGCTAATATTTACAACGAGCTTTTGTAGTGCAAACGTGCAAGTGCAAACAATCGAGACACGCGATTCGTATCAATGCAACCTGTATATTCGCTAAAGTGTATGTATGCACATATATATGTACATGTGGGTGTGTGTAATGTCATACATATTAAAATGCAATTATTGTGCACTGCTTTGTTGCTGTGCATAGTAGTTTGGCCCACATATGAATAATATATGTTGTACAAATACTCGTACATGCATACATATGTAGTGGAATGGAAATTTTCAGATTGATTTTATAATTTTGATTATTTTATTGAATTGTTTTTCTTGGGGATTTCTACGAAGATCGAAATTGAATTTTTGCTTTTATGAATTTATTAAAATTGTGAATATTTTAATTAATAATATTATAATTTATTGATATTATACAAATAATTCATGCATAATATATGATATTGATTGGTAACATTTTAATGGAAAAGCTTTCCGGTTGACTAACATTATTTATAATATAATAACAAAAGCATTTTACTGACCTCTTCTATGAATTCATGTTATGAATATTAAAATGTTTATAGGATATTACAAGCTTTGTATTAGTTTCAGTTCGTTTAAGTAATTTGTGAGCTGATTTTAAACCACTTCACTTCACTCTTCGCTTTGGTATTTTACCCACAAACGGGGGGGGGGATAGCTATCATTGAAGTAGACAAATATCTCCGACAAGAAGATAAATAAATTTAATCATTGACAAAATCATTAAAATTTATATTGGAAACGTCTGTCAGATAGACTTGAAGATTATCAAACGGCTATCAAATGTGCCTTCTCGCCGCCCCTACTTAAAATGACGGGTTACATAATTGAACAGTTATAAATAACTGTTATACTTTGTTCTCTCTTTTTATTAACTCTCATATTAAACAATTTTAATTCAAAAATATATTAAAATAAATAATTAAATAAAGTAAATAAAGGGTAATCGATGTCTTATGAATAAATGTCGCTTGTACACAACTGTCAAAAGTTTTACGTTCTAGTGTCTGGCATATAGTGTATATTAACTGTAATTAATCGTCGGAATATGAAATAATTGAATTTTAACTTTTTTTGATTTTGATTTTTAAATGCTTTTTATTATTACGAAATTATGTTCACAATACATCTTATATCTATTTTAATAGCTACTGATCTACTGATCATTTTCTATTTTACAATTTTAATTTAATTTGGTTAGTAATCACAGTATTATATTATTCTAATGTTAATCTAAAGCATAATAGGAAAAAGAGCTCAAAAACCTATTTACAATCCTTATAAATGTTCATAATACATCTAATACATAATATTAATTAAAGACTATCTAAAGTCGATGACCTAAAGCAGATTGTGTTTAGGTAATCTGTGTTTATACCTGAAGGGTATAGACATTTTATTGTTATCACCGAGACTCTTCACAAGTGTGTTAGTATGGTTATTAGTGATTCTTTCATAGAATCTACTGGTTAGTTTGTTAGTAATGTCTGTAACAAACGGAATATTATATAAAGCATGCAGTTTTTTCAGGTTAGTATATATGGGTGTATTATAAATTATTTTAAGGGATTTATTTTGTATTACTTGGAGCTTGGAAAGGTTAGTATTCGAGGCGTTATTCCATACAGGTGAAGCATAGGTTAATAATGGTAATATGAGCGCGCGATATAATTTTATTTTATTTAGCGTTGATAAAGAACTATGGCGATTAAATATTGGATATATTGAGGATATACCCCGCATCGCCTTGCATTTCGCTGCCTCAATGTGAGGTGCCCATCTCATTCTTTTATCAAACGTTACTCCTAAATATTTTATTACTGACTGCCATTTCAGACTTTCTCCAGAGGGGATTTTCAGATCTGAACTTGGCTTATGTTTTCTAACACTAAAGAATATGGCGTCTGTTTTGGTTTGATTAATTTGAATTTTCCACTTAGTGAAGTGTTCAGTCATTGTTTTAATTGCAAATTCAAGATTTTTAAGAATAGTGTCTGGTTTTTTGCTACTTGTGAAGCAAGCTGTATCATCTGCATATAGGGCTATGTCACAGTTTTTTGGAATAGGTATGTCATTTATATATATGGAGAACAAGAGTGGGCCAAGCAAGCTCCCCTGCGGAACGCCAGCTGCGATTATTTTTGGAGACGATAATTCATTATTTACGCTAACCACTAGCTTTCTACGAGTTAAGTACGATTTGATGATGAGAATTAGGTAGTTTGGTATTTTGTTAATAAGGAGCTTATGAATAAGTCCATCGTGCCAAACCGTGTCGAAGGCCTTTTCTATGTCGAGACATACCATTCCGGTACTTCTCTTCATATTAAAGTTCTTCGTCACGTGTTCAGTTAGTCTTGTTAGTTGTTGGGTCGTGGAATGTCCAGTGCGAAATCCAAATTGTTCATTTATTAATTTCTTATTTACGACTTTAAGTAAACGTGTGTAGATTATTTTTTCCAGAATTTTTGAAAGCGTGCAAAGTAAGCTAATGGGTCGATAATTGGCCGGGTTTTTTGAGCTTTTATCGGGCTTAAGTATGGGAATTACGTTGGCTGTTTTCCAGTATTCTGGGAAATACCCGGTGAGTAAACATGCGTTGAATATTTTAGATTGTGAGACTAAAGCTTTAAATGGAAGTTGTTTGATTGTGATGTTATCTATTGAATCTCGCCCAGGTGCCTTTTTATTTTTTTAATTACGTATTATATTTTGGATTTCACACGGATGCACCAATTTTATATTTTTAGTACTGTTAGTGGGAGTTTTTGTGATGATTTTAATGGACCGGTTGACTTTATTATGCGTTGGTATGTGATTGTAATGTTGTGTGAGTGTGTGATGTTTTTGGAAGGATTTTGATAATAATTCTGCTTTGTCGCAATCACGCGTCACTGAGATTCCTGCATCGTCTAATGGAGGAATCGAGTTTTTTGTCCTGCGAATCGCTTTAGCTAATTTCCATAGAGAGCCATCAACTGAGCTCAATTTTTCTAATTTTTTAGACCAAGCTTCATTTTTGATTTCTTTGATTCTAATTTTAATTTGATATGTGAGCTTATTAATTAATGTTTTCAATGCTGGATTTTTTGATGTTTGCCAAATTTTACGGAGTTTATTTTTATTTTTAATTAAATTTGCAACAAAGTCAGTTATCTCTAATTTGTGTTCAATGTATTGTGTCTTAGGTATGTGAAGGTGTTTGGATCGAGTTATTGATTCCGTTAGGTGTATTATGGAGCTGTCGATTTCGGTTTTGTTTGTGAGTGTGGTAGAAGTTAGAATGGTTTGGTCATTTATGTACGACTTGAACTCTCGCCAGTTAGCTCTCCCGTAATCCCAACTATGCTTGATGATTTCCTCGGGTTTCCCGTCGATTGAGAAGATTATCGGGAGATGATCAGACGACAGGGTTTGAAGGGCATTTGGTGTCGATATTTTTGGGCAGTTCTTGACGAGGACAAGATCTAGTGTGGATGGTTGTGAGTTATTTGTGGGATAGTGTGTGTATGTATCCGGATGAAGTAAGATTGTATCTGTTAGTTGAATGTATTTAAAAAGAGTTGTGCCTTGTTGGTCAGTGTTTACGCAACTCCATAACGGATGTTTGGCATTAAAGTCACCAGCTACCACTACCGAACTACCAATGTTAAATATTTTGTTAAGATCGGATGCCAATAATCGTTTTTGGGGAGGATTGTAAGCGGATGCTACTATGTGACGGGTGTTGTTAATTGTTAGTTCGATGGCGGTTAGTTCTAAATTTTTTAGTGGCGGGGTTATTACGCGACAATGTTTAATTGACGATTTTATAAAAATGGCAACTCCCCCTCCATGCTGTTCTCGGTCTTCGCGATAGCAGTTAAAGTTAGGTAGGTTAATACGGATATGAGGTTTTAAGAAGGTCTCGGAGATTAAAACTATGTCAACACAGTACTCACCGATCGCCGACTCTAGTTCGTCAATCTTATTCTTAAGTCCACGAGCATTCCAAGCTAGAATGTTCAGTCGCCTCCCGTTAATCAAAGACATCGAGATATTCGACAAGCATGAGTGCCAGCTCTAGTTTGTCGGTGCAACCGCTGGCCTTGGCACGAATCTCCTGGAGGATCTTCAACATCTTCGTCATAGACGCCATGGAAGTTAGGTCTGTTGTTGGTTGAATGTTGGGATTGGTTGGTTGGTGGGGTTTTTTAGGGATATTTGGGATATTTGGTGAAGGAGTTTTAATGGTCGGTAGCTTTGGGAAGTTATGATCGTTAACGACCGGGATATTTTGTGGCTGCGCCACTGGGAGTTTCCAAGGGTTGGCTTTGACAATTGATGCTCGATTCTTCCTCGATTCCAGCATTTTCAGATAGCTCTGTCTTTTTGGACAGTCTTTGAAGTTAGCGGGGTGAGATCCTGAACAGCCTGAGCAGACAGCAGGGGTAACTATTCCTTGATTGCATTGTGCGGTGAGGTGAGTGCCGGCACATTTGATGCACTTGGCCTGCCGATTGCAGTTTTTCGCAGCGTGTCCATATTCTTGGCATCTGAAACATTGAGTAATATTTTGTAATTTACTAGTATATTTAACGACACTGACCTTTGTGTAACAGATGTACCGGATTTCTTTAATCTTCTTTGCCGATACCGATGGCTCGAAGAACACCAAGTATAGCTCGGTGGCGTTGCTCCTAGGCTCCTTCGTCTTCATCTGTATGACTTTGGTTACAGGGAATCCCTGTCTGATGATGTCATCTTTAATATCAGCTTCCGGCAATTTCGGCAAGCCACGTACGACACTTTTTATTTCCTTTTCCTCCTTCCTGGAAAAGGTATGGAATTGTCGGTCTGGTGTCAATCCATCCCGAAGTTTTTTAAAGTCTTCAAGACTTTTACATTGTATCTTGACATTATTTTGACCAATGTAAGTCATTGTGAAGTCTTTTATAAACTTCTTGATCGACTCGATCATGCTGCCGTGAGTGCCAGTAGCTGTCATGATGATGGGCGGGATTCTTCCACCGCTTCTGGGGACATCGGAAACTTCCAAGAGCCCTTCAAATTTGTTTTTCTCCTGAATTTTAAATTCAGGAGCAACATCTTTCACGTTCTTTGCCGTATTTTTTGGAAACTGCCACTCGGTTTCCATCTGAGCGGTCTGAGAGCAGCCTGGTTGAGGAGCTTCGGTTGTAGTTATCAGTGTCTTCTTAATTCGCTTTTTCAGGTTGGATCCTCGCATGGTGCCAACATGTGTTCGTTTGGTGTTCGTTTTGTGGGGGGTGTTTGTGGTGTATGTTAAAAGGTGTAGGTTTTTTGACGGTATGGCGTATCGCTGTATTATGAGCGCTCGCACAGAGAGTACGTCTTCGGCACGTCCGTTCTCACGGAGCGTCGAGAGACGAGTGAATTTTAACTTAAATGACATATTGTATATACAAAGTATGTATTTATAGATAAAACATTGTGTTCGTAAGAAATTTTGACCTAGAGACATATTTGTATTCAATATATACATATGTACATATATCACGTTAATGGTTTTGAGAAAATTTGTGTAAATCTGAAAAAGCGTTATTTTTAGAAAATGGCAATTTTCTTCATGTTTCCGTGATAATTTTGAAAATAAAAGCCAACGAAAGCTTCCTTGTGTGTTTAACTTTAATTTGAACACAAAAAATATCCAAAAATTTTACGAATTTTATGAAATATAAGGAGGTCAAAATTAACTATTTCGATGTAAAATGTCTTGTTTTACGTCAAAACAGGTCATTTTGGTTGGCTTACAAATCAAAAAATTCTTAAATTTTTTCGGATTTTTTTATGTTCCGATTAAAGGAGTCTACTCAAGGAAGCTCTAAACGACTTATATTATAAAAATGATCACGGCAACATGGAAAAAATGAAGATTTTCTGAAAATAACGATTCCCCCATATCAACACCCGTTGCGAGCTAGGGATCCCAAATATTCGTCGACTTCAACTATACGAATATCGAATAGTAAATTAAGAGCTATTCGAATATTCGAATATATTCGAAAATTAAAAAAAAGGTAATTACATATGTACTAAGCATAAATTGGAATGAATCGTATTATCATAGTTGCCATTGAATTCCACCGCGTTTTTACTAATAATAATTTCAATATTTTATTTTCTTTTTTCATTATGATTTTTTGTAAAAATGTATATTTCGCCGGCGACTTCTTAAATATTCTTATTATTTTTCGGATGTTTTCTCAAATTTCGTACAGATTATTATCGATCGAAAAGTGATTTTCTTCAAACATTTCCGTATTTAATGAATAAAAATCCGTTTCTTCACATGTAGACATTTCATCTTCTTCATAGGTATCTACCGCGGTATTTGATAGATCTATCAAATACCGCAGATCGTACGCATGAGTAATAGCGTTCGAACACGCGGTATTTGATAGATCTATAAAATACCGCAGTAGATACCGCTAGTGTTAACGCTACCATTATCTTAATTTTCATCACAATTTTCCCCATTATATATTTCATTTTCTTCATAATCATTGGCTTCTCCGTCATCACTCTTTTCATGTTGATTTTGTGTATTTAGTTTATAAAAAAATATATACACGAATAATATTCGAATAGTTGATGAAATATTCGAATAACGAATGGCTGAAAAATCAGACGAATAATTCGAATACTCGAATATTCGAATATTCGATTGGGATCCCTATTGCGAGGTTGGCGTGTTTTGTATGGGAACTCTCGAGAGGAAACTGTGACTGAATCCTCGTTTATCAGTAAAAACTTATCATAATTGACCTAAATAAACTTCAATAGGTGAATATTAAGGCTTTTGTGTTTGAAAAACTTTGTATAAAATCAATGGTTTTTTTATTTAACGTTCTCTTGATTTGACAAAAGATTTTCACTAGGTCCATCGATAAAAATCAAAAAAAATTACGTTTTTCGTTCTGATCCAATCTATATGTTTATACATTTGATATAAAAATTAATTTCCGTTTGTCTGTCTGTCTCATATAAGTCCCTAAACCACTCAATCGATTACGATGGAACTTTCAGGATTTGTTCTATGCATATCCGGATAGCTTACTGTTAAAAAAATCGCCCAAAAACGGGAAAGGAATCGGGAAAAACGTGAATGAGTGGTCAACAATTGACTAATTTCAAATGTGTTTTATTGCCTGCATCTTTCCGACAAATGGGAGCGGGAACGGGAACAGGAACGAGAACGGGAACAGGAATTGCATGCATTATTGTGGCATTGCAACACATACCGGGTTCAGCTAGTATTATATATAAGTTAAAAACTAGACTATTCCATGAACCTACATAACTATTTTCAAAATCTAAAGAAAAAACAAAATTTTTCAGGAAAATGACGATCGCTTTAGTTATATATGTATGTAAGTATCTTGTATGTATGTATGTATCTTGTATGTATGTATGTATGTATCTTGTATAAAAGTACGAGCACATTTTCACCTGTTGCATTTTTTTCTTATTTCATTACTTTTAAATTTTATAACTTATAGCGGGAACTTCCCCATCTCGTTTAATACTATGCATAAATAACAGGATAAGCATCGAAGTTAGCATACGATCAACTTTCCAATGTACATATATAAACATATGCATGTACATATTATGGTTCCCGGAAGAATGCACTGAAATGCACTGAATGGTGGCGCAGTTTCTAGAAATCCTAATTTTTAAAGGCACTCAAGAAGAACTTACACAATAGAATTCCACAGAAAAGGGTTAGCACCCTCGAATTACATACACATCCCCTTGACACTTTTTTGTGGAATTCTTCTTGAGCATCTGTGACAGCTTAGATATCTCGAGATTTCGGCTCTCTTGAGTGCATTTATCCGATCACCATATATTATATACATAATATATGAACAGGAGTAAACTGCACTGCAATATTTAAAAAAATCGTATTTTTTTCTGGCAATTTATCTAAAAGTGTCTGAAGATGTAATACTGGGGATATTTCCGAGGCATTAATTCAACTGTCAAACTAATTCCCGTTTCGTTGAAAGTATGTCCCCGAAAGTATTCCCATGTCATTCCCGATCGAAGCTTTTCCGTATATAGGTCAGCAAGTTTCGCAAGCTTTATAGATTTATATGAATAAGTAAGTGAGAGTGGTTTTTATTTATTTATTTAAATCCAGATATGTATTTTTCTATTCCATTTTATTATTCGCCACGCTGTACTTGGCTATATGCGAATATGAATGTACGTAGTTCTTGGAGATACGAGTTGATTGCGAGGAAACGTCGCAGCATCTCCACTATTAGATCTAGATTTGCATAGCTGTTTCAATCAAGATATGCGGGTAAATTTGATATCATACGTAGATATCTGGAGTAGTTTGTTGACGCCTGTTTTCCCTGGTGCATTCAGTTCGCTAATAAACTACACAGGACCTTAATGGAAATACTCGGTCTCGCTTCGTTTCAGATAACAGTTTATAGAATATTGATTTCTGAGAATTTGTGCAACAACAATGAGAAATTCTACGTAAGGCAACACCTTCAGTCTATTTTCGTCTTATTATATGTACAGCATATTGCATTTCAAAGAAAGGTATTAAATATAATATATGTACACACTTTCTTTATAAAAAATGAGGCTATAGAATTAGAAAAGTTTAAATTATATAATATAAATATCTTCCACGGCTGTAATAATTGGTGGGGGGCTATAGGGGCGAGACCCACCCTAAATTAAAAAAATAATATATTATAATTATGAGAATTATATTAAGATTATTGCACGATTGTGAATGAATCCTTTACGCCTTAAATTTAGCACACATATTTTATTTATTATGTGTGCAACATATTATGTGTGTTTAACAGCGGCGCAGTGATTTTTTTTTTTTTAATTATCTAATTTATCATATCAATCAGTCATTTCCAACCCTTTCCGAGCTAGCAGCCCATTTCTTTAAAATGCATTCCTCATATTTGTTTATTTCAAAAACTATACATATGAATGTAACATAATTTTAACATAATAGATTTCTCTGAACATATTTCTTTTATTAACAACAAAGCATTTAAATCTCTTGGATTCCTACTCCGCTCAACAAAACCCTTTAATGATCCTTATGTACTAAAATTACTGTACTAATTTTTCCTTTGTAAGGTCTCACCTTGAATTTGCCTCAATTATCTGGTACCCTTTTTATTTATCCCATATTAATTGTATTGAGAAAGTTCAACTTAAATTTATTAAATCCTTACGCTACCTTTTTCCTACCTATACCCATTCTACTGTTTCCGACATTTTAAAAATCCTTTCTTTTGACAATCTTTCTGTCAGGCGACGACATACTGATGCTATATTCTTCTTTAAGCTCATAAATGGTTTCCTTGATTGTTCTGATTTACTGAATAAGGTTAATTTCAGAATCCCAGTTCGGTACTCTAGACGCGTTGCACTCTTTTCACTTGATCCTTTCAATACTAATTCCCAAAAATATTTTTATCTGCAGCGCGTTTATCGTATGTTTAACGGAGAGCTGAATGAGGTTGATCTATTTGGTATTTTCCTACATCAATTCAGGTCTAACATCAAGAGAATCTTGACCGATTGATTAATTTCTTCTCCTATTCTATTTTTCCAATATTTTTATACTTTATTTTAGTTATGTAATGTGGTATTTAATCATATTATAGCTTTCATTCTTTTCCTTTTCATTTGTTTATTTTTTATTTACCTTTTTCATTTGTTTTATATTTGTAAATTTCAATTTCTTCTTATATTCTATTTTATAACCTTTTCCAAATATTTTAATACTATAGTTTAATTATGCAATGTTCTACATATTTTGTCATGCCTTTATTCTTTACTTTTTAATTTGTTTTCCTTATATTTATCTTTTTCATTTTTGTAAAAATCTATTATTGGACTCGGATGTTACATTTATTATTTATTTAGTATTTGTTTTTTTTATACATATCTATGTTCATCCTGTCTGTTGATTTTTCAATTAATAAAATAAAATAAATAAAAATAAAATAAAATAATACATACCGCTCCGCTACAAATGGTTGCAAACTACGCAGCCGCATGCTCATTTCATACTTTTGTCTCGTATTTTTCCATTTTAAACTTGCCATAAAATTTTAAGAACTGCCAATCATCAATGTACATCGAAATATCATCTGCGCAACCTTATGAATATCTCGTCTTTCGTACATGCTGAAATTCAAACAGTCAAAATTCAATCGAAATGAGCATGCAGCCGCTTGGTTTGTAACCATTTGTAGCAAACCCAATACATACATACATATATATATATACAAAGTCTCTTTCGAAATTATATATTAGATGTATACTACAAACAATAGGTTACGCATTTAACTTCAATAGGTACGTGCAAGATCGAACGCCGAATCGAAGTCGGAGATATTATACGGACGTATTGTAGTTCTAAAAGGGGAGAAAAGGGTAGGGTTGGGGTAGGAAAAGTCGAACGATGGAAAAGAAGCAGGGAGGAGGGGGTAGACGATTTTTCCCGGATTTGAACCGGGAGCGGTCGAGTGCGCTTTGGCTGCGTCGTTAGCGCCTGATTGTTCTGAAACTTGGAGGCGCCGCCAGCGGTTGATAAACTTTGGCATTTTATGCGAAACCTACCAACTCCGATGTGAACTTTCGAACAATGGCCGTAATTAAGTTCGCAAATGAAATATCCCGAACAAAAAATGATAAATGACCCCCTAGCCTGGAGAACGCTCCCCTCCTCGCTTCCCGTCAGCTAATGCTAAAGGTAAAAATCGCGATACAATAAATTAACGACAAACTGAATTGTACGTGTATTATATTTGCACACTCGCACAAATAAATAAATAATAAATTGAAAAGATTATCGATTAAATTTACATCATACATAGATATGTATGTAGGATTCAATTCGTGAAAGGACATGCGCTATGCGACTAATGAGACTGGCTTAGCGCTTTATACCATATTTGTATATCATACTAACTTAATAAAGGAGGTATGTAAAAAACATTTGATTAAACCATACCAATTTAATCATTCATACTTATACTCTTTGTATTAGGGTTGAAAAGTAAGTCTTGTAAATTATATATAAATGTACATATATAGATACATTTTTTGTTTTATAATATTATGCTTATTATTAATGTTTGGTCAGATATTAATTGCGTTTAGTGAGATAATTTCGAATTAAATGTTCAGTACATGTAAGTATATATGTACATAGCCAGCAGTATGGCTTAATGGTAGCGTCTATGTTTAGAACCAAGTGATAAGTGGGTTCAATTCGCTATACTGCTGGTTACATTTGGGGGTATTTGTGACTCCAAATCGATCGTTTCTTATCAGAGTTTGCCAATTTTATCTGATTATTGTTGAAACCGTTCCTCAAAATTGGCAAAAAATCATCTTTCCTGTTGTTACGAATCTTCTGTATTTATTGTGTGTATAATTTGGAAAAAATATGTATAAAATCTAAATCCATAGATGTCTCAATGGATTAATTTTGTAATTAATTAATTAATTAATTGTTATTTCGTGTTCTTCAGCTTCTAGAAATACAGTGATTTATGTAATTATAAAATGCTGCATTGTTTGTAATTAATTGTCCAGGAAGGCGCATTGTGATCTTCCTGTCAAACCTTCCTGGTTTATATATACATATGTAAAAAAAAAAAACATGGCTAAATGAGGTGTGCAAATTTTCGTTTGACCAGCGGTGACAAATTCATTGAAGATTTAAATGTAGGATCTGGTTGTCTAATTGAGCGGTTTAAAACATTGCTTACTCGGTGCAGAGTCACAATGATCTAATCGTTCGCTAAGCGTCACATGTACAAGATGACAACTCATGCATGCCAACCTAATAATACATTATTCAAGGAAACAAAATCCCACATATTTATTTTTACCGTTAAAGCTTGCCCCAAAGCGACACCTATGGTCAAACTTACACATATTTAAATAAATGGATAAATAATTTTTTTTTTTAATTTTATTTAAATAGTGGTGACATGTATTTGAAAATGGCGGAAGTCCAATTTTTAATTCCAAGAACACTGATTCTGTTTGACTTCAGTAGCAAATTTTTATCATATATTTTAATTCGAAATGTTCAGAATCTCGGAAAGCAGAGTATACGTATTATAGGCCACCAGCATTTTTAAATATTGTTAAACGTAAAAAATTATATTTAATATTGTGTGAGATATCTCGAAATGAAGAAAAGTGGACTTTTGCCACTTTTAAATATAACGGCTCGTATGTAGATACTAATTTAGTATGGAACCGTTTCAGCAATGAAATTAGATAAATTGGCAAACTCTGGTAGAGAGTTTGAAAACACAGACTTGGAGTCATATCCAAGTCTGACCAGCAGGACCGCAGAAATACTTCGAATAAATTATTTTCAATACATGTCAAACCAGAACCACTCAGTTATGCTGCTGTTATTTGAATTGTGAGTTCAGTGAGTAAATATAATATTTTCATTTGATTCATTTAATTGGCCATTCTATAAAATTAAATATTGAATCACGCTCTTTTAGCTTCAAAAATCATTTTATTACGGGTAATATGATTTATTGTGTCAAATTTTGTAACTGTAAAAATACTGAACATTAAATTAAAGTGCGCCAAATAAGATATAATGAACTTGATTCTCTTCTAAACCGAATGTACTGCCCGTTCATTTTATTCGCTGATTATTTAATAAGAATTTAAAGCTACTGACTAATCAAATATGTACATATTCTATTGGAGAGCTTGGAAATATATAGGAACAAATACTTGTACATTGAAACTGTATTAGTTACAAATAATTATAAAAATCTAATTTTATATACCAATATAAGATGCGTTTATGGATACTTTTTTTTTAAATAGTGAGGAAATAAGCCTCTTCAAACAGTACGTATCTTGAAAAAAATGTTTTTAGTATAATGTGAACTCAATGAATTCAACTGTAACGTTATAAAGTTCTAGCAATCATCTGTGAAAGCTGGGTCGAAACGTTTCAGAACACTTTAGTATAAAAAATCTGTTCAATTAGCGACTTTTTTGCACACCGTACAGCTTATCCATTGGACTCGAAAGCTTTGTGCATTGAAATGCATGCAAAAAATATCCTTCTTCACTGCACGTACTCGGAATTGTATTTTAATTTCCCCTAAAGCGTTTGTTTCATATTCAAATCTTAAACCACTCGAATTATATTGTTAAGTGAATTTAAATCGACTCAACAAGAAACGAGGCATGAATTCGGTTAAAAATACATATTTAAATAAATAAAAGGGTTTCCATTAACGAAAAAAAAAACGCTTCAGGAGTGTTTAAATTGAAATATCTCCAATTTCATGTAAAAGAATCAAATAAAAATTTACATAATTGACACGGAAGTGAACGCTATTTAAGTATAATGTTTTTCCAACGGATCGAACGCTATTTTCTCGCGAAATTTTCAGATAATTTATTAAAAGCCAGAAACGCTAGCCAATTTATTTCACTTATTATTATTATTATTTTGCCCCCCTGTGAAAATTTCAATTATTTTTCATCATTTCGTACTTTTCAAAGTGCGCCGAATTATTAAATCAATTTGTAATTTTAACTGATCGCGTTTAATGTACCGAAAGTATTAACTGAATTTCGCCAAGCCGCAAATTGAAACCACTTAAAACATTCAAATGGGTCACCAAAACCTCAACGGGAAAGCGTATTAATATAAACGCCATAAAATTTAATCGAATTGTCGTTCGTAATACAATAATAAGTTACATACATTCGTATACAATTGCATAATTTCAAGCGGTGGAAATAATTCGTACAATTCAAAACGTAGATATAATACAGGTGATTCCGAAATTAAATTAACAAAACGGTGAACTATTCTTTTATTTTTGTATTATTTCGTTTTGCGCTCGAAGATTAATCTTGAGAGGAGTTTTAAAATAGGAAATTTTAAAAAAGGCCATCCATTTCATAAGAGCGGGCGCTCTCGGTGAAAAAGGACTTTCGATTTCCGGCTTAAAATTGAATTTGAAGCCTACATCCGGTTGACTTTGCTTCAACTCAAT
Organism: Arctopsyche grandis; assembly: GCF_051622035.1. NCBI lineage: Eukaryota > Metazoa > Arthropoda > Insecta > Trichoptera > Hydropsychidae > Arctopsyche > Arctopsyche grandis. The sequence continues at coordinate 26,374,664 of NC_135364.1, read as the reverse complement.
TAAATATATAAACTCGTGCACGTAAAAAATGTTATTTTATCATTTCGTATTGAGATATATTTTAAACGCTTCTAAATATTACGCGAACGAGGTTTCATTCGAAAATATCAAGTAATATACAATTATAATGTTGTGTATTATGATATTGTCGAGAACAGTTCGCATTATTCATTCAAGGATAATTAAATTGTAACAACGAAGAATTCATTATTATGCGAATTTTGACAACTTTCACGAGATCTCGGAAATTCCGCTAATTGCTTGATTAAGATTGATTCTTTTAAAACGTTATTCGTTTAGCCGACTTTGACAGTTAATATAAATATTAAATAGTGTTTAATTTGAATAAAACAGTTTTGATATCAAATATATATATATATATATATATATATATATATATATATATATATATATATATATATATATATATATATATATATATATATATATATATATATATATATATATATATATATATATATATATATATATATATATATATATATATATATATATATATATATATATATATATATATATATATATATATATATGTATATTATATATTTATATGGACTTACAGAGGGAAATCAATCTATTTAAAAAAGGTGTTTAAATCAATCTATTTAAAAAAAAATTTATTCAATGAAGGAGCGGAAATTTAAAAAATAATTCATTTACATGTGCATCTGCTCGCTTTTAAAAACACCGGTCTGTCGTCAATGTTCTAAAATTCATCTCTGAAAAGCCTTTTAAATCATTCAATAAAATCACAACGCTGGGTTTCATCAACCATTCTTCCACTTTCAATTTTTTTTTTACTGTTTTGACTTGTTTTTATATTTACTTCCATTTTTTTATACCTGAAAAGTTGATTTCGTGGTTTTAGTAAAAGTTTTTGTACATGTAGATTTTACAACATATGTATGCTTGTAAAATGAATGATGGATTTGAAAGAAATTCCCATAAAGATTCATAGTAATTTCTCTCATTTATTTTAAATCTCTATATATAATCATTTGAAATGATAATCCATTGCTTAATAAAGACCTCTCTAAAATGCTTCTGTTTCTATATATGTACGTATGTATGATCTGAAGAACTTGTTTATCTAACCCCTCATATTTTCTTTAATTCATCTACTCATCCTAGATACCTATCTTGTCCATTTTTTTTATATTCGTCTAATAACATGTTCCACCAAAATCGCCCAAGAACCAAAATATACTTAATATTCATCCATTTCGATTTCCTACATACCCATCAAACAGCTTAGAAGAGAGATAGTACTTGTATATTAAATTTACTTGCATTTGATCCCAACTTTTACCATTTCCTTATATGTACCACATGATTTAAAACACCCAAAACTAAATTCTAAAATTGCTTACAAAAGGAAAAAAGAACTTTCGGAAAGAGAAGTATCCAAAGAAAACTATTTAGCGAACTATGTACATACATATGTATTTATTTTATTCATTAAATCAATCATGCACACTCGTCTAAAATATTGCTCCAACACGACGAGTGTGCTATACAGATTATGCATTACTTATTTAAATAGACATAGATACACTCATTTATTAAACACGAAATCTATGGTAAAACAATAACCAGCTAAAGAGTTACATATGTATATGGAAAATTCGCTTTTTTCCGCTTTTTTTGCTTTTTTCCGATTCAAAGGACTCGAAGTTCCCGGGGGCGTAGGCGCCGAGGGCAAATCTCTAGGGCTACGCCTCCTAGGGGGCGCAGACGTCGGGGGCGGAGCCCTAGGGAACGCCGAGGGCGAAGCCCTAGAGGACGCAGAGGCCGAGGGTGGACCCTTAGGGCTGCGCCCCCTAGGGGGGCAGACGCCAGGGGGTGTACATATATTTTTTTATATAAGAGACTATATAAGAGACTTACTATTTATTTTTGTTTGTTCGTGACAGTCAATTTAATAAAAAAAACAAATGAGTATACAAATAAATTGATCTAAAATAATACTATTCAAATAAATTTAATAAAACGTTTGTATAAGGATTGTAAATAGGTTTTTGAGCTCTTTTTTCTATTATGCTTTAGATTAGCATTAGAATAATATAATACTGTGATTACTAACCAAATTAAATTAAATTGTAAAATAGAAAATGATCAGTAGATCAGTAGCTATTAAAATAGATATAAGATGTATTGTGAACATAATTTCGTAATAATAAAAAGCATTTAAAAATCAAATCAAATAAAACGTTTACGATTAGATTAGTCATGTTTAAGCAGTTTATATTACAAATACCGAGCGAAGTCGGGTAATACAGCTAGTGAACTATAATTCCTGTTAGAATATATCATAACTGAAAATACACTTCGACTGTAACATATACATACATTTATTTATTCATATTTACGTGCATACGAGTGTGTATATATGTATATTTGAAGTTTCTCTAACGTGAGGTTGAATCCAGTGAACAGTCCTTATTGGGATTTGGTTCGAAGCGGCAATGCAACAATTAAATTAAATTCGTTACGTATTGAGTGCATTCGGTTTGAGCAATTCCGTATGCGTCGGCAGTTCCACGAGTTAAATCTTGATGCATGCACACAATGCGCTTTTGAGCGAGTGCATAGTTTAAAATCTCATTCGGAAAGGTACTTCCCCAGGTCCTACAGATACGTTTCGCCTTTCATAGTAGTATTTGGAACCACTATCAAAGGTATATATATGTAGGTAGCGACCGAATCAAAAATCTTCGCGTGTTGTATTTAAATTTTTTTCTATCGGAAGCTCCCGAGAGCTTTACGGCCGGATGAGCTTTTTCTACAGCAGCGCGCGGTAAACAAAAAGCTTCATCGGCTGCTTCACAGGTACAGATACCTGCTGTGATGTTCAATGTTGCTTGAATTTCGACGTCAGATACACGTTTGATTTATGCACGGCTTTCAGATAACGGAATTTTTTCAGATTAAAAATGTCACTGCTACACGTAGCGCACTTTTCATTAAGCGCTAGAGGAAATTTTAGATTTTCCGACGGAAAATATGCGAGATCCATTAAAAACCCTTTGACTAAAATTTTCAATTATACCATATTTACTATATAGAAGTTTATATTTAAACAGATCTATATCCTTATATATGTATATAGTGTTAATCAATACTTTATACATAGTATTTATTTATTTATTACATTTTATACCAGGAAGGCCTTACAGGTAAACCCCAATGCTGGCCAATTACATAAAATGCAGCATTTTTACAAACCTCCTTTACGTTTCACATGGCTTTCGTGTTAGTGGTCATTTTTATCTCTTATCCCATCGTTTTCATACTTTACCATATTGCTCATTTCGGTCATCAATACACGTTATTATTACACAAGTCGCTGAATTGCGTGGCACTGAAAACTCGCAAATTAACGAGACATCTATGAATTTTACACACACATTCACACATACCGGCAGCATTATGAAATACTAATAGCTATGACAGCATTTTCGATACAAATTGAGCGCAAATTTATGGAAACTTGCACAAGACAAAAGTTCTACTTCCGGTCGTCGGATTTTGTTAAAATTCATTGTATTACTTAAAATTACTATGAGTATTATACAAAATAAATATCAAGAAGATTAAAATAATTTAAAAGGTCAAAATAAAATAATTAAATATTGTTTAAAAAAAATACTACTACCGGTTTATGCTGGCCAATTACAAACAATGCAGCATTTTTTTTACAAAAATCGCTGAATTGCGAGACACAGAAAACGAGACATCTATGAATTGTACATAAATTTTATTGTGCATTAATCATACTCAAATAGTGGTGACATAGTAGTTAGGAAGGATTTTAGCCAATTTTTAATCGGTAACCGTTTCAACAATGTAATCAGAGAAAATAGGCAAACTCTGATAGGAAACGATTGCCCTGGAGTTACAAATATCCAGATCTGACGCCTCTTGGTGTTAGGCAGAAGCTTAACGACCGAGCTATGCTGCTGGCTATGTCATCATCATCATCATCTACAGTCAATCCAACGGCTCCAACACGCGTCCACTCGTCTCTGTTTTGCGCAACTCTCATCCGTCTCACTCCACACATTTTCCTAATTTTGTTTACCCATCTGTCCTGCGGTCTTTTCCATTTTCTTTGGCACCATTCTAGCATTTCTTTTGTCCACCTTTCGGCAAATTCTTCTGGCCACGTGGCCCGCCCATTGCCATTTAAATTTCTTTACTCTATCCACAATGTCTACTATCCTTGTCATACTTTTCACCCACGTGTTCCGCTTCCTGTCTTTCCTCATCATGCCAAATATTCAGCGTTCCATACTTATTTAAGTGCATATGAAGATATGATATGGCATCTTGGCTTTAATTTGTACGTATTACTATGTATATCTTTTAATGTAGATTAATTAGCAGTATTCGTGATTAAATCATAGCATCATCATCATCATCTACAGCCATTCACCATTCACTGCTGTCAACTCTCATCCATATTTCCTACACATTTTCCTAATTTCGTCTACCGATTTTCTCAGCAGCCTTTCTTTTACCCTTTTGCGTTCATCTTGGGTACCATTATAGCACTTCTTTTGTCCACTTTCCGTCCATTCGTCTAACCACGTGACCCGCCCATTGTCATTTCAATATCTTTACTGTATCCACTATATACTCAGCCCTTGTCATACTTCTCACCCACGTATTCCATTTCCTGTCTTTCATCGTTATGCCAAGCAAACAACATTCCATACTTTGGATGCATTGGACTTTGTGTAGAAATTTGACGTTCAATGTCCAAGTTTCACATCCATACGTCATCACTGGCAAAACACATTGACCGAAGATCTTTTTCTTCAGGCAAAGTGGCATTTTTGATTTAAAAACAACACTCATTCTTCCAAATGAACCCCAGCCTTATTTAATACGTATCTTTATTTATTTTCTTTTACGACTGGACATTTCAATTATTTGACCTGAATATAAATAATTATTTACTACTTTTATTGATTTATCATCTATTGAAATTTTATCAGGAATGCAATAACTATTGAACATTAGATACATATGTATGTACATATGTATAGATAATAAATCTTCAACTTAGTAATCGTAGAGTAATATCCTCTACGATTCTCTACAATTGGAATATTATTGTTAACTCATTGCACATACAGCTTTCAGAATTTACTTCGTCTGTGGAACAAGTTTGACTCGTCAAAATTATAAACATAGCAGTACAGACTGTAATGTTGCAGTACAAATTGAATTAAAATATATTATATATAATATGGCTTTTGTATAAAAGTTGTAGTTTTATTTTATTAGGAAGATTAAACTGGTACGTGAGTGTTTTTATATTCCTTCCGAATTATACATAGATCCATGAATTTTTAAACGTTATTAAAATTGGTATTGAAAAAAGCTTTGAAACAATAACTATACACACATGCAAATGTCTCAGTTCAATCGATTCATCATTTTTTATGAAAAAAAATCTGTGGAGTCGGATTCGGACAAAATCAAATGACTCGGACTCGTTTTTCAAAAGTCTCTTCTATACTTCACTTGTTATTATTTTCTTTAATACGATATGTGTCAACTTAAGTCCAATTTTATTGAAGTACATAAATCTACTAATTAATTGAAATTTAATAATTTCTTTATAAAAATCATGAATTTTAAATACATTATAAAAACAATCGTTGAATTAGACGTATTTTGTTGTGTTGCATCCTTTTTTTTTTAATTGATTTGTTTGTGTATGAAATTCATACAAAAACACTATGAATGTAATTTATTTACTATGTATTTATACCTATTTCATTACCAGTCTTATAATAATATTACATTCATGTTAATTTTCAATGATTTTTTTAATTCGTTTAATTTTTATATTTTGAAAATCACTATTATTTCTATACATTGGCAAGATAATCGATTTTACTGTGATCGTTCAAGACGGAGTCGGAGTCGAATTATAAGATAAAGCCGGAGTCGGTATATTTTAACCGACTCTAATTGATTGAAGAAAATCAAATAAAAGTCCGATTAAATTTATTGAAATATACTATCAATAGGTATTGCCATGTATCGTATTTTCCATTCCGTATATTATTTCAAACCAATATATCACCATCAATCTTCATAAAGGTACATCACGCGACTATATATACATATTTATTCTTCCGGTCCTGACTCCATCCCTAATTACATCCTAAAAGGATGTGAGGTTAGTCTCTTAGAACCTTTAAAATTCATTTTTAATTTAATTCTAAGGAACTCTTCATTCCCCAATTTATGGAAATGCTCTAAAGTAACTCCTATTCATAAGAAGGACGATAAATCTTGTGTAAGGATCTACAGACCAATAACTATCTTGTCAGCGCCAGCCAAAATGTAAAATTATTATTCCTAATATTTATCAATGATATTCAATCTTCTATTCACCATTCTAAATTTTTATTATATGCGGATGACTTAAAAATCTATAAGAGAATAATTGATTTACCTGACGCTCTTTATTTGCAAGAGGATTTGAATTCTATTTATGAATGGGCTAATGTTAATAAACTTCCCTTCAATATCCTAAAGTGTCGGGTCATTTCTTACTCTCGTTCTCGTTCTCCTATTAAATATCCGTATAAATTTCATGATTCTCTTCTTCAGAGAGAATTATTTATATCTGATCTGGGAATAGTCTTCGAAAATAGTTGGAGTTTCAACATTCACATTGAGAATATCTGTGATAGGGCAACAAAAATCCTTGGATTCGTAATCCGTAATTCGTCCGAACTAGGGCTCACTGCCATTCGTCTCTTATATTGTACATTAGTTCGCAGTGTGCTCGAGTTTGGCTCCATTATATGGTCTCCCTATCAACTTCGTTACTCTCTAATGTTGGAACGAGTCCAAAGGAAATTCCTTAGATTTTTATATCTGAAGACATTTGGATTTTATCCATATCTGTTCCCTAGTGCCTTTGTCTTGGGATCTTTGGGTTTCAACTCCCTGGCAAAGAGAAGAGATTTATTTCTTGGGAAACATTTCGTAAAATTACTTAGAGGAGAGATTCACAATCCCACTATCCTGGAGAAACTAAAATTCTGGGCCCCGGAAAATCGTAGGGTTTTAAGAAAACATGATATATTTTTGCCAATTAGGGCTAAATCAAACGTGCTCATGAACTCCCCCCTCTCGAGAGCTGTTCGACTCCTTAACTTACTGGCACATTACTTGGACCTATTCGATGCCAGTTATGTTGAGTTGGTGGAACACATCCTAAATAGCACGATATAAATTTTTCAATCTTATTTCTTTGTTTTTATTTTGTGAACATATTTTTTACTTGATTTTTATTATTTTTTTATGATGTTTTTTTTGTAATTTTTATGATTTTTATTATTTATATTACAATCACATTGACGCTTTGGGGCAACCTGTCAAGTCTCTGTGGTACTGATTTTTTTAAATAAAATAAAATAAAATATATGTATATGTATAACTTATATAATGTAATTCTAACCTACATATAAAAACAAATTTGAAATTAATGTTAATTTGATACTCATTTAAAGCTCATCTACGTTATCCAGTGATGAATAATTAAACATTACAACTCAAGCAGCATTATAATTGATCAAGTATATTTAAAATGTTCCAAATTAAGTTGATCGCATTAAAAGTACTATCGTCGCAGCTTAAATTAACTTGGACAGTTTAATTTTTAACCTCACCCCAATCTTGTATAATTAATTACTGGCATTTCGGATTAAACTCACCTTTTAACTTTTGCTACGTTGATTGTTCATTATGTAAACATTTTATTATAGAGAATTTTTATTACTTATGTACATTCGTATAAAGGGGTTTTATCAAATTTTATAGATATATTGTGAGAGTGATTTTTTTTCTTTGAAAAAGATTTCACATGATTTGCGTTAAACCCTCCATTCTTTGGTGGGATTTTTACCCGTGATCGCATATTTAATATGATTCCTTGAAACTGGATCTTACCCGTTTCTTTTATGGTTATCCCGAATTTCAATCCTGTCCGTTGTACGAGCTTATCTTTAACCATAGAAGATTCAAATATTAAACCAGTATTTCATCCACCTGTACATTTACATATGTAATATAATAAATACAATTATTTGCGGCCTATTATGATGCACGTCTGGCAAGACTCGTTTGGGTGAATTTCGGTTTTTTTTATCCGACTCCCCTATTCAAATACCATGCATTACTTATAATTCAATAAACTCGAGGTAAACATGTTTTCGCGGAAACTTTCACGAATATTGCGAACTTTGCGCGAGGAAAATCGCGATGAATGGCTATATTATAAAAAGCCGTAAACGGAAAATTACACTCGCGTTATTTAGAATACTACAATGGCCCTTGCAACGTTTCCTCATATATGTATAATGAAATCAACTCATCCTCAGCTTTTACTGCGTAAGTTCTACTTAAGACTCTCCAGGCGATCGTTACATTTTCTTTTTTTTTTCTTCAAAATTTTCCCTCGTAACGAGATAACAAATATTTGTTCCTTTCTTTTGCAGTTGTTCCGTCTTCGACTTCATCTCGAGGGTCAAAGGGTCAAATTAACATAACCGTTGACGACTGGAACGGAAGAAGTTTTGATTGTGGCCCTGGAAAAACCTGGATTTCGTCCGATGGAAAACAAATCACCAACATCACCGGTTTGAGGTATTTACATTACAATAATTCCACTCCAGCCGGAGAATGCTCTGAATATATTTTAATAAGCCTACGTTATATCGTTTTGAAAATATGTACAGGGTGAAACGGAAAAAAATAAGACGATTTACATATTGAAAATATTTACTAGTCATATAAAACCAGACTAAATATAATAGTACAAAGTAATATTTCGATTCAATATCACTCAGGTTCAGATCAGCGCAGATTTTCCATCATTTTCAGTATTTTCCTCCGTTTATTATACCTTTTACACTAGCACTAAAATCAGACAATATTACAAATACTAACAAGAAAATAAAGTGAAATAGAGAATGATCACTGAACCAGTAACTATTATATTAAAATAGACTTCAGATGTGTTTTAAATATTATATATGAACTTTAAAAAGCGTTTAAAAATTAATAATAGAGAGGAATTGAAAACAATCAAACAACAAATATCTTAAATATGATCATTTCCATTGGAAAGTTAATAAAATCAATCATATTTTGAGGATAGAATCAATTAGATGAGATCTTCTGGTATTAAGAACGTCAACGCGTTCTTATATATCATAATTTTCTTAAATAATTATAATCTTTGAATTTTTACATACCGTCTTTGCATTTCACATGGTTTTCGTGTAAGTGGTAATTTTTATATATCTTATATCTTATCCGATCGTTTCATACTTTGCCATATTGCTCATTTTGGTCATCAATATACGTTAATGTATCGTCTGCCATTACGTTGGAGATAAAATATCGTATACAACGCGTATTTAATATCGACATTATCGGGTTGGGTGACATTTAGTTCGTGTGGTTCGGTGTTTGTCCCATGTCTTCCAACCTGTTCGCCTTGATATGGCCATATCAGATTTAAATTGTTTAAACGCCTAAAATTCACTCTATATTCTATAAAATTTGGTTCTCGTTATCTCTAATATTTAAATATTTATAGTTTTAACTCTCATATGTATGTATATATAAATTTCAAATTTGGCGTCTAGCTTCATGTAATGTAATACACAATATATATTGATTTTTGGCCAAATATGTCAGATCTGACATTTCACTGTATATCTCTTCAGTGAGTTTTATCTGTGAGATAAGTATTCAATAAGAAGTTATGTTGTATCTAATTGTTAATATGATTTACAATAAGCTAACACACATTTAGTTTTTTACAATAAGCTTACATACATACATCACATACAATTATTTTTAGTTATCAGCTGATTTAATTTATCTGATGATTGAAAAGTTCATTTCTGTAAATACATAAACTCATGTATGGACTATCATACATAGATAAACTATTCTTAAAGCAAATCATTAAAGCAATCTTAGCATTAATAAACTATTCTAAACTGTAAGGTTCCCGGCATAAATGAGTATACATATGTATTTCCGGCAGCAACTCATAACCTCAAATTTCATTGTTTATTCCTCTAAAACAAACTTTCTAACCAATACAAGCTTGATATACATATGTACATAGATCAAACAGTGATAGTTTTATTTTTAGTTATCAGCTGATTTATTTATTCATATTGTTATATATTTACTTCGCTTATCTTCAAGTTCCCATACTCTAATTTCATTCTTCACACAATCATACGTATGAATAATAAAAACACAAAAGTATTCGTGATAACATAAAACATTTCCGATTGGTCATAATAAGTTAAATCAATTTTTAAACTGTTCCCGCAGTACGACCTTCAGTTCTTTATAAGAACAGCAGACCAAGTCAATAAAGTATATCCAGGTCAATCAGTACGATCAGAAGCTCTTAATAAACACTTACTTCTACGTGTCTCTCAAAGTTCATCGTTCTAATATTAAGATATAAATGTCGTTTGAATATACCTATACTAAAGTGATGGTTAAAAGTGTATAGTCAAAAGTGTAATATTAAATATTAAACGAATTATTATTCGTTTAATATTTAATATTAAATGAAATCGATTCCAAACTTTCCATGAGTCGAAAGATATACCCAATTTAATTTAAGCGAAATTAAGACATTGTCTGTGCTTTAGAAACTGATGGATATTATTGAATACTGTGATTTCAGTGACACTTTTTTTCAAAGTATGACTAGTTTGCTTTTATGTAGCTAATGAATATATTTCTCTCATTAAAAGTGAGAGAAATATATCTTTCGCTACAACCTGTACCACATAATACGCTATTTTTGGATGAGAAATATTCTCGTATACGTAAATACATACATATATACATACATATGTCTATGTACATACGTGACGTATTATGTTGTTTTCAATGCTTTATGTAATTTGATAGGTATTATTTATTTCGTGTTGTTTTTGTAAACAGTGTACTTATTTGAAAGAATACATTCAAATAGATACGTGATATTAATATAATATGCAGAATGTTATTACACGTGGAAAAAACGATAAAATTTTCATTGCATGAAAAAATGAGTGTTCCAATTCGTCGGTTTATTACACCACACCTTACTATAATACATATTTCATTTCTCATTTCGTTGATGGGTTTTTTATTGAACGTACACACATGTAAATTTGCGACCGTTATAATTAACGTTCGTCGATTATTTTTAATTACTTTTTTGCAACATTGAATTTAATTGCGTTGAGTGCTTGACTTTAACTGGGATATATCACTTTAAAATTTACATTATTTGATTTTAATTATATTGGAGATATAATTTTAATGTCACTATTGATTATTTATGTTATTTAAGAATGTTCGAAGTGTATCAAATAATATCAAAAATATTAATTATTCTATTCTGGAAATTTATTATGTTAAAGTCTTATATGAAATATCAAAATGTTTTATTAAATTTCATGGTGGTAATTAATGTTGTATTTTATGAATATTTTTAATGAGCTTAATTACCTACGTAAGTCATCTTCAATCTATAAAAAACATTAATCCTCCCTCACTGAAGTGAGGTATGCAAATGCCCCAATTTTTACGTTTTTCGTAATAAATATGTGGCTTTTAAAGCTATACACCCTATATTTCTTGTATTTATAGATTAAACTACAAGGATTTTTTTTAATAGATTTTTTTATGATTTAGAAAGGGGGTACATGGTAAAAAAATACATTTTTACATTTCTACGTTCCAATGTTTGATTTAAAGGCGGTAGCGATAAGTCATGTTTTTAACTGTTCGCTTGCATATTCTTGTTGATCGATGAATCGATGCCAGAGAAAAAAACAGCTATATTTTCTTAAGTTATTGTTTTCGTCGCTTTTGGCGCGTAGCTATTGAGTCATGCAGTTGCCTGTTGGCCTTGCCTATGTGCGTTTGCATGTTGATGCTTGTCGCTATTTTTTAATACAAAAATAGTCAAAAACATGCTATAGGACTAAAACTTTTTTATGTTAATGTATAAAATGATTAATAAGATATATATTGAACCCATTTGTATTGAGAAAAGCTGTATTTTGATTTAAAAATACTGGGGTCTTACTCGACCCTGGTTCGGGATACTCGTTTGATCTCATTTTATCTCGTTTGAAAGTTACAGAATTTCTTGTAAACCTTGCTGTAGTAGAACTATTGTATTTTGTCAGTTATTATCAAACGAAAAATATAAAAACAATAAAATTATAACAAATCAAATGCATTTGAATTAAATTAATTTAATTCAGTTGTTTTTTGTTATTCGATTTCAGTCGACGAAAAACGGTAGAGCCTCACACTAGACAAAAGTTGTTCGCAAATATATAACGTTTTAATTCAATATCAATTTATGCATGTGACATAATTCGCGGATGAAGATGAAAATTTTCAAGAAAATCAATCGCAATTCGAGTCTCGACTATAGATTTTTTTTTTTGCTAATCCGTACTTCGTACGCAACATCCGCATATTATATTTAGACAAATCTTCAATCGTACCGGATACTTGTTACTTACTACATATATTAGCTACGTATTGTAATTATATACATGTAAATGATTTCAGTGCGTATTTTTCATAATAACTTAAATTAATAAGTTGTATTGAAATTTTCCTTCGCGTGTGAAAAATAAATTCATTTGTTTTTTGTATAAAGCGAATTTAAATTTTAAAAATAATTAATACAATTCCAAATAAATATCAGTGTTTTTAAAATAATGTGCAATCTTTGTAAATGTGCAAATATTAAAGAAGATGATTGGCAAAGGAGCTTTAACTATTTCTATGGAGATTGCATATGTCTGGTGAATTTTCATATTGCTTTAAATTACTGTTCAACATTTTTTTATAATCCCTGTATGTTAATTTTAAATATTGTATTTACATTTTTAGGTTTCGGTAAAGGTGGGATATTTAATTAAACTCATGGAGTTATTTACCCGTAAGCATATTTTATTCCTTTTTTACACATGTACATTTATTATACAATTTAAATCATACGTAATGCTTTACTGCTTACATTTTCATTTCAAAGTATAATATTTCAATAACACTGTTCGACAAATAAATACTTTTTTTGGTTCAGAGACGAGATTCTATTGATAACTGGCTTACCTCGATAAAATAAACGGATTTTTGTTATTAATCCACAAGAATAGTCGAAATGTGGTTTTTCTAATTGGAATTTTATTTAATTCTCATATAAAGACAATTTCATATATTATCCCTATTAATTCAATTCGGATTCGTGTAAATACGAGTAAATACTAGTACGAGCGAAATTTTACCGATTTAAAATTCAGCACACTCCCAATTAACCCTTTTAAACGAAACAAAAAAATAAAGTGGCCAGAACACTATCTCAATAAATATGTTTCAATAGAAAAAACTCAATATAAAATTGTATTAAGGGTGGGAAAAAAACCCAAGTGAAAATACGTACTTTTGCCTTTTCATTTGAACTGGACGAATACGAGAGATTTGAAAGTTGAAAAGTACTACAAGTGAAAGATAAAATACCCGACTATAGATTCCAATATTCATTTTGAACACCAAGATATAGAAAAATCGCGCGATTTAAAAAACACATATATCTCCGAATCTCGAGCCAATCAACATTTTTTATTACCAGATTCGTGTTCACTGGGCATAGATCTATAAGAAAAGTTATATCCCGTCTCTGAACCATTTTTCGTATCGAACAATGTAATCGAACGAAATTCTTATTTACAGTTTTCATATGAAATTTTACAGATTTGCATTTTATTTATATGTACATATGTACATATTTGATATCATCGTCTAAAAACCTTTCACCTGTGGCGTTTTATTTTCTATAGTCGTTAGTTTTTTCGTACATATGTATAATACATTTTAAGCTTTTACAAAATGAAAGGGAGGGGCAAAATTTTAAATTCCACCATTGATATCTATTTTTTTTTAAAACAAACAATTTTGCTTACAATATATTTCCAACTTTTCACAACTATTTGCAATAAATTTTATTTAAAGTAGTACTCTTGAACTTCAATGAGAAATATCAAAAGACTTTTTGTTTTAAATGGAGAATTTGAAGTTTCAATCAACATTCTATCATATATCAACTGCATTTACCTATATTATTTAAAATCAATAAATTCTTATAGATTATATGAGCGCATTTTAATTGTGATATTCTATTATTGAAAAAAAAATTACGGCGGATAGTAAGTTGAATTGGTGGAACAATGTATGGAATTTATAAGCTCTGTATTAATTTAATTTCACATATTTTTCTGATGATGCCATTAGGGGTTTCCCCTGAGCAACTCCTATGATATCAAACTTGTACATAAAACATTATACATAGTTCTCGTTCCCGTTCTCATTTGTCGCGACTGCCAATATTGGGATACAACTTTTTTTTTAGAAAAGAAAAAAGCGGGGGGAGGGGTCTTAAAAATAAAACCCCGACCTGGTTCTTTTTTTTATTACATACCTCCTTTGCATTTCACATGGTTTTCGTGTTAGTGGTAATTTTTATATCTCTTATCTCTTATCCGATCGTTTTCATACTTTGCCATATTGCTCATTTTGGTCATCAATATACGTTAATGTATCGTCTGCCATTACATTGGAGATAAAATATCGTATACAATGCGTATCAAATATCCACACTCTCGGGTACGGTGACGTCTTGCAAGCTACCATAATCTATCTTCAACCTTTTCGCCGTGATATGGCCATATCAGATTTTAATTGTTTAAACGCCTATAATTCACTCTATATTTTATAAAATTTGCTCTATAGGTTCTTGTTATCTCTAATATATAAATATTTATAGTTTTAACTCTCATATGTATATATAAATTTCAAATTTGGCGTCTAGCTTCTTGTAAGGTAATACACGATATATATTGATTTTTGGCCAAATATGTCAGATCTGACATTTCACTCCTAAAAGTATATCTCTTCAGTGAGTTTTATCTGCGAGATAAGTATTCAATAAGAAGTTATGTTGTGTCTAATTGTTAATATGATTTACAATATGCTTACATACATTTAGTTTTTACAATAAGCTTACATACATACATCACATACAATTATTTTTAGTTATCAGCTGATTTATTTAGCACTACACCACTGCATACATTGTATGTACAATATGAACAGGGTCAATTTATGTTTCGGCGAAGGGACCGATACTAAAATGGAACGTTCCTTTTGAACGATCGGATATTTGTCTAGGTGGATCGTTGTCGTAATCTGCCCGAACCGATCGCCGTATAAAATTTGAGTATTGGCCGTTGGAATTCGAGCGAACCGCGGGAACGTGAATAATTAACCGAATCGCGAGGCGTGGTCGTGACCGTAAAGCGCGATACTCCAGGGCTCCTCAAAATGGGGGAGAAAACACTCGGGTATCCTGAATCGGAAGGGTGCGACGTTTCAGGGAAATATACGGGGAAACGAAAGCGTCATTTCCCCATCCTCCATCCCCCCCCCCCACCCCCCCGCCCACACGCTATTTTCTTTTGTCCTATCATTTTCTCGTTCGAGCGTTTTAGCGCCAACGAGAATTATCTGCCGGCTCGTACATTTTCCACGCTTGTTCATATCTCGCGCTCTCTACGATCGCAACAAGACCCTCTAAATACGCGCTTCTGTCTATCTGGCGTACGTTCGTAACTAATATGTACATACATATAATGGGTTCTCAGTTGTTGGAAACATTTTTTTTTTCAGCCGAGTGGAGGTTTGTTGGAAGGGTTAAGTTTTAGCTTTTTACTTTATCTATGTATGTACGTAGTGGCAACAATAGATGAAGTTTTGTGATCATGCGAAAATTCGAACTCGAGATTTTGACTGATTCAAACATAAAAAAAAAAGATAATAATGCTCGACACTGTCTAAGCGACTCCCAATTTGATAATTATACCCACCAGCGACAAAAAGTTTCCCTTTGAATAAAACGCTCTAAAAATGTTAAAATTAAAATAAAGTTAGTATTATTTTGGGGGGGAGCTCTATATCATTTGCGATAATTGTTATTAAAATAATTTGATATTCACCGAATGATAACTTCTTGCCTGGATCATCTGAGTGTGGTAAGTCCAAGAATTGGTCTCCACTGAATACATCTGAACTTTATTTGTAGAAGTTTCCTTTCCATTTTCATATGTAATCCCGCCTGTTACAAATATTTTGTCATCGATTACAGAAGCGCTATGCGATCGAATATCCATCAACAATGGAGCGATGACCTCCCATTGTCTAGTCTTGCTGTTCCACCTAATCGAAATCAATAAGCGTTAACTTCTCTTTCAATCGATCTGATAAAATAATTGCAATTTAATCACCTTAATAAATAAAATTAATACGGTAGAAATACAACTGCCATTCTGCGGTTATATTATGATAGATAGGGATATCAAAACTATGTACTTTGCTTCTGGATTGAAAAGTAGATTGTTTATACGGATGTGCCATTATACCACAGAAAAACATGTTTTCACAATATTGTCTTGAAAAGCCGCATAAAAATAATCACTCGTCCGATATTAAAACAATCTTTTCACAGATTACATACATTTTAAAGTAAAAAAACAAGCGGAAATATTCAAATCCGCCATGCATATTTTGCACGCAAAAGAAATACTACCGTATATAACAAAATTTAAAGTTAGTAATTAATGAGATAACTATAGGTACAATAATATAACCGCAAAAAACAATTTTTCTTTGATATATGTAATTTCAATGATATTGAAAAGCTACATGAAAATAGATTATACTCGTTTAAAAATTTAAATCAGATCAACGATAATTGAATTTGAGTCAATTTTTTCGATAAAAACTGCTAAATTTTTCCATGTTTATTTTCTCTAGCATTTATTATTTAATACACGTTTTTAAATAAATGATTATAAAAAAATTTAAAATCTGGTAATCAATAAGAATTGACTAATAAGTATGAAAATGTATTTTAAACCATTAATATATCAGTCGATTTTTAATCAATTAATTTTTCAATTTAATTCAATACCACATATTATTATACATAATCATCTATACTTTTGTTCTCAATCTGTATGAAAACAACAATGTCATTTACAATATTTACATGAAACATTCAAATTATCAGTCATGTCTTATTGGTTCTTACATATGCATTATGTAAATTAATTAATTAATAGGTTATTAGGTAAATTATTGTATTCATTACGTAAATAAAAAAATAAAAATTTAATTAACCGGAAGTGGGATTTTTACCTATTAGAAAAGTTGAAAATGTTGTGACGATACGATTTTTCCACACTACGGAACGTAATGGGTTGAAACTTTATATTTGTATTTTTATGCACTAACTTACAGGTGACAAAGTTTTGGTCGCAATTTCTAAGCTGGAATTAGTATTCTTTTTTAAAACGATATTCATTTTATTTTGACCCATTAAATTATTACTATCTTCTTGATATTTTATGCTTACATATATGTAATATGCAAAGTGGAATTAAGTAATAAAAAAATTTGAAAAAAATCCGACCAGTAGAAGTAGAACTTTTGACTTACTGGAAATCCAAAATGTGTGATTCCCTACATTAGCGGTCACACAAGAACGTTCCCATATCCGTTATATTGAATTTTGTTTTTGACACTTTTTGTATTCCCCAAATACATACATAGATAAAGTCATGGGTTGGTCACATTCGATTTTTTTTCATGTGTATTATAACATGTTTTAAAACACTTTTACATATTTATTTATATTATGAATAATTAAAAAACGTTATGCATTCCGTGGTTGATTTTCATCTGACATAAGATTCCGATGTTATTTTAATGAGCTCGTTAATGATTAAGTCCTCTAATACCAGAAATATTAGTTTACATCAATGTTAGCTAACCCTTGTATTTCGGTAAAATATCAAAGCGATCAAAAGAGTGGAAGTGGTTCAAAATCAGATCACAAATAGAAATTTGGTAGAGTGAAGCTAATAAAAAGCTCGAAAAAAATATAGAAGCTTTGTTACAATACTGAGACTATGTTATGTGCCTTCGTTTGGTGCACTTGTTCACTACTAACAGACAGAAACATTTTATTTAAACATCAAGTTTTAGTTCGGTAACTATACATTGGCGAACGAGAGTAGCGTCTCACCTAAATGCGAAAATTAAACGAACGTGAAAATTCACTCCAGCAAAATAAGACGTTGTTTTTGCGAACGATGTCAAAATTTTGTACGCTTAATAATTTTTGTTTTACGACCGCATGCAAATTTTGACACCGGGCAAAAAGTCTTCTTATATAATATTATATTTTCTTTTGTCCCGCAAGAAAATTCAACCGAATATACGCACACATACATACATACGGATATTTATATATGTTTATTCATTTTATAATTTACTCCATTTAATAAATATTATATACGGCACTCATTCGACGCGCCAGTTTTTCCCCGTTGAAATTTCCACACGCACAAAGATGTAAGTACGTATGTATATAATAATAAAATTTTATGTAACATTCGCCCTCGCTATGAATTTGCAAAAAAATACTCTTCGCACTCGTACGAGGCTGAAATTAAATTTTATTTTAAACACAAACCTTTTATTTTGTCAAGTTGCATGCGAACGATATTTTCACTATGAAACAATTACGTTGTTATGTCGAACGAAAAGCGTTCAATGGGTTCCGGGGAAAAGGTTTTTATTTTTTAAACAGAATGCTACATGAATTCATAAACTTGAGACTTGTTTTATCGGGTATTTACTATATTGCTGCATAGTACTTATTATGATAGTTTGGCTTATCTTTATTAATCTTTAAAAATGCGTAAATATTACATATATATGTTTGTAAGTTTGATTGGAAAAAGCCTGATATTAAAGATGTATGTTTTACAAATGATACACTGAAGCTGAGGTTTTGATTCGTGACTCAAATTAGAGCTAAAGAGTATGAAAGAAATAATAAATGAAATAGGAAATTTATTTATTATTTATATTAATGATAACATTAAATCTTTGCTTTGAATTTGCTGAGAAAGGTTATCAAATGAGTCAATAAGTTGCACTTAAGATCTTAATCAGGATGCATTTAAGTTGCTCACTTTATAAGAAAATCCCACTTTTGGTTTTTTAAATTTAGTGATTTTTTTTATTTTCATCACATTGATACAAGGACCATATTTGAATGTTCTTGTGAAGAGCACACATATTTTAGTGGTAGAAAATAATAGTGCAAGAAAAATCGAATAAGATTAAACTGCCACTTTCCATTGACAGATGCTCACCAAATTTTATATATAACTTGGTATTGAATTTCAGTTCAATGAACCAAAATTTTTCTGAGAAAAATATAAAAAATCTCGATTCTCTAGTGTAAAAGTACTACTTAAAGTTGAGGTAAAATATTATGTTATAAAACGTATAGTTTCCATCACATATAAAAAATTTTCAGTCTCTTTTGTTTAGCGTTTTGGGAGATAATTTAATTCAAAAAATTAAAAAAGAGGACACCTGCATATAAGGGGAGATACCATTTCCGGTCAACTTATAAATTTGAGAAAAAATTAAAGCCCTATGGATAAGAATTTCAGTAACCGATGCTAAGTTTCAGTTTGATAGGACGATCGGTGTTCAAAAAATCCCCAAAATGCACAGACACATATTTTATAGATTATGAAAACGTAATCGGTGATCGATTCTGAGTTCGAATCAGTCAAAATCTTGAGTTCGAATTTTGTCATGATCACAAAACTTCATTTATTGTTTTTACATATGTACATAGATAAAGTAAAAACATCCAAAATATTGATAGAAGAAATAAAGAAGTAATCTGAATTTGAATATTCTCAATCATTTCGTGACCCATTACAAATGATAGTCGACTCAATTTTAGATCACGATCCATAGGTTCAGATCCCCTGTACTGAAGAATGAACGGATTAATTGTTTTAATGAGAGCCGAGAGAATATCAAAGACGATAGTCCCGGTGAAAATTGTCAACTCCAGTTTCTGAAGTACTCGTAAATATCCATTTGAATGTTTACCTTCCTTTTTATAGTGAAAAGATGTAATCGAATAATAGTACAAACGATAGTTCAGACTTTTTTCAGCATATACAATGGATAAGTCTAAATTAAAAATTAATTAGAAAGACTCTATTACAATAGGTACTGAATTCATATCTCGGAACTTTTACTCGGGGCAGACTACAATCATTGATTTCTACCGGAGTCATTGTACAAATTGCAGCTCGGACTTAAAGAATATAATATTCGGAAGATCTAAAAGGTTAGCTAAGTACATATAAGCGAGCTTTCATCGCAACGGCTGATGAATTCTGAAGATGAAAGTTTATTTCGTGCAGTGCTTATGATCAACGAATATTGACTTCCAGTAACTTTTTGAACCGCATCCGTATTTTGTGTGTTAAGTCGAGGTCATTCCAAGGTATGTTTATTGAGTTAATAAACAAGGAGGATTCAAGTCGTAACGTTTGAACACCGGAGATTAAATCGAACGTTTCGCGTAAATAATGTCGAACGCGACCAATATCTGTCAAAATGATGAGGCGATCCCGCTTCGACGCAAGCGTTTGTATAAATGCAACTTTGCGTATAGTATTTCTGCAGTTTCGGGATGCAAATGTCAGATTAATGGACGTAATGTTATATGTATGTACATATGTATTGCATGTACGTAATCGGTTGAACGTTACGCGACCGAATTAGTGGAATGATTCGTGATTGGAGTTCCGATACGGTCGAATGATTCCATCAATATTATCGACTGTTCCTCATGCTAATTTGCGTTTAACTGCTGGTGAGGCTTAAATGCATATTACATGTTCGAAGCATATAAATGTAGTATGGCTTAATGGTAGCGTGTATGTTTAACACCAAGGGATCAGTCGGTTTGATCCGCCATACTGCTGGTTAGATTTGGGGGTATTTGTGACTCCAAATCGATCGTTTCTTATCAGAGTTTGCCAATTTTATCTGATCGTTGTTGAAACAGTTCCTAAATATTGGCAAAAAATCATCTTTCCTGTATTCACAAATCTTCTGTATTTATTGTGTGCATTATTTGTAAAAATTATGTACAAAATCTAAATCCATAGATGTCTCAATCGATTAATTATTTAATTAATTAATTAATTAATTGTTATTTTGTGTTCTGGATATACAGTGATTTATGTAATTATAAAATGCTGCATTGTTTGTAATTAATTGTCATTGTGCATTGGGGTCTTCCTATCGAGCCTTCCTGGTATATATCTATGTAAAAATAAATAAATAAAATAAAATGTACGTACATATGTATGTATGTATACAAATGTACATACATACATATGTTTATATGAATCTGAAGTCTTATACAAATCTCTCATTGATATTTTCTAATATATCAATGTACATATTTTACGTACTTTATGGCAATTTAGGTAGATTCACGCAGATTGTATAGGTATGTATAGTGTATATGTTACAGTTAAAGCATATTTCAAGTGAAAATATATTTTCACCAATTCAAGCAGTGAACATGTATCAAACAATGAATTTACAACGTTTAACTCTATAAATTTAACCCTAACAACCCAATCTTAAATGAATAGGGCCAACCCTTACTTAACCTAACCAGTTCTAACCCTTATAGAATACCAACCCTAACAATCTAGTCTTAAATGAATAAAACCAACCCTGAAAATGTAACTGGTTATGATTTCACTGAATATATTTTCACTGTGACATACATAATTATATACGTATACATAGTTTATATGTATGTAGAATTTGGACAAATATTAGGTACAATCTGTTCATTTGAATTTGACGTTTAAAATTTATACAATATATATATAACATTTTCTTTATAAAGACGTTACGGAATTTAATCAAGATAAGTAGGTACATTTTAATGGCTCGCTAAAAAAGCTTTGCAATTTTCTTTTTATAAACAACATTATAATATTTTTATAGACATAACTTTTGCCTTATTAACAAAATTTGTCAATCTTTTTTGTTCAATATATAATAAATTTTATAAAATTTATGAACTACTAAGATATCAACAAAGTCCATATACGTTTAGTTCCATTGGGTAAAACGTTATGTCTGTACATATATCGAAATTTTCATCTACATGTGTGTAAGTAGATATTGTTAGCACACAAAATGGTGAGTCAACTTCATAAATTGTACATATAATACATGCTTTCATTAAATTTATTTTTCATAAATACAATTGATAATAATAAAAATCTCGTAAAAAAAGCAATTTCTGAACAATATTTGAACAATAGTTTTCTGAACGGCAATTTTCCTGTGCGACGAATTTTCATGGAGAATTCGTCGCACAGGAGACCCACGCTCGCGATTTTTGTAGCGGTGGTTATCCTGGTAGCGATTCGCATTTGGGATGTAATTACTGAACCCTTTTTGATATGCTCAGATTTACCACCAACTCATTGAACTCAGCCATGTCAAGATTGCATAGACTGAGTGTAATAAGCTGGGTTTACTACAAATCGCTGCAAACGACGCGGCTGCATGCTCATTTCGATTTCGGTATTTGACGTCTCAACAAAATCCGCGACTGTTTGAATTTAAGCATGTGCGAAAGACGAGATATTCATTGGGTCGCGCAGATGACATTTCGATGTGCATTGATGATTGGCAATTATTAAAATTGAGTTGGATTTTTCTGGCCAGTTTAAAAAGGCAAAATTCGAAACAAAAGTATCAGGATCACAAGACGAGTGGAGAGGTATATTGGGAATCTGACATAGAGTTCTGACATAAGTGCGAGCAGTACTCGCGGCAAAATATATGCGTGCAAAAGAGACATCCATACGTTCGACGTCGATACAAGTTCGAGTGAACATGCGGTCAAACAGTCGCGCATTTCGTCAAGATGAAAAATACTGAAATCGAAATGAACATTCAGCCGTGTGTTTTGCAGCGGTTTTGTATTGCATTTTCTTTTCGTATAAATAAATAAATCACTGGCAAAAAACACATTGATCGAAGATTGTTTTCTAAGAAATGACGTTTTTCGTGTCGTGTTTTTTGACGTGCCGTCTCCTGTTGCCGGGGTCAGATCCTTCAGATCCGTCGGTCGCAGTTCGCGTATTTTAATCGTGCAATATTGTTTGCGTACATCCGCATAAACGTAAATGTTTAATGGCGGCTGAGCACTCAGCATATTGCCGATAAAGCGGCCCATAAAGCCCTGCGCCCTGCAATAACGCGCCTCGCCGGTGTGTCCCTTTCGCGACTTTTCCACCGCGAATTCCGACACTGCAAACTTCGAATGCTCCGAATACGACGACGACACACTGCCAAATGAACTTTGTCCTTTGTCCTTTGGCGGATAGTTTTGGCAAGTGTGTTCCGGACCCTCTTCGAATCAACTTGGCTAACAATCATCGCGTCGTATGTTAATTGGAGTGGTCCTTACAAATGTTGAAAGAATTTAATTTTGTTTAAGTAGGTTTCAATTACACAAGCGCTTCTAAAGATTTTTAAAATTTTTCAGTTTTAAAGAGAAATAATATCGAGAGTTTTAATATCGACAGATTTTCCACCAGATAATAAAGCATAGCCTTCGAAATTTATCATAGTGAGTATTGAGAATCAAATCTTTAAAGGATTTATAATATACAAAAAGGATTTAAATATTGATTTGAACTGGACGACTACTTAGAGAGATTTGAAATCTGAAAAGTAAAACAAATGAAAGATAAAATACCCGACTATAAATTCCAATATTCATTTTGAACAGGAAAATGACAGATTTTGAGACATCGACCGAACAACACGAAGATATATAAAAATCGCGCGATTTAAAAAAAACATATGTATATCTCCGAATCTCGAGCCACTCAACATTTTTTATTATTACCAGATTCGTGTTTACTGGGCATAGATCTATAAGAAAAGTTATATCTCGTCTCTGAACCATTTTTCGTGTCGAACAGTGTAATCAATCTAATATATAATTTCGAAAGAGACTTTGTATGTATGTATGTAACATTGATTGGGAACTTCGTAAGCAACATATACACATATATATATATATATAGTTTCTATGATAAAATGGGGATGGGGGGGCGCCGGGGGCGAAGGCCCGGGGGGGCCACTGGATTCTAGTATAATATATAATACATCATATACATATATTATTTCGAAAAAGACTTTGTAAGTTTGTATCTTTGGTTGGGAACTTCGTAAACAAAACAGTTTCAATGACTATTTGATATATATATTTTTTCGATTTGAGTGTAATTTAAGCTCACCAAGGTGAAAAATATCGCATTCAGGCACAGCAGAAACGATTTCATTAAGTAGTCGGATTGCTCTTTGAATAGGAGCCATTCGATAAAGAACTGTGCGAGCAGGAGGTACAATCATCAAATGATGATGTTTACCACGCACGTACATGGTTATTAAGGACATAAAGTCCCAACTGTTCCAGCAACAACGGGCATGACGTATTACCACGTAGCAGCTGGACAACGAAACGTATTTATTTTAATCATTAATTTAATTGATTTTAATCATTTTGTTCAATTTTTGAAATTATTTTTAATGTTTCTGCTTGTCAAAAACATATAATATTATGTTACTTTATATTAAAGTGAAACTTTGACATAAAATGTATGTTCAATGCAGTTAACAGCTGTACTACTTACTATACTATACTACTTTCGATTTAGAAAAAGTATTTTTAAAATAGTTATATGAAATTCATCATACTTTCTATATTACATATATGTATGTGCCAATTGTTTTACAATGAATCCATTGGGCAGTTTTAGAGAAGAAAAAGTCCAAAACGAGACCTACATTTGCATATACGAGTAGGAGATAGTAGAAAATAGGAAAGATACTACTTCAGGTCAACTTAAATATTTGAATTACAGAGTAAAATTCAAGTTGAAATCTTGCAGCAGGATTTTCTTGTGATCATAAAACTTGATGTATTAATACTCTGTATATATTATGTATATAAAGTAAAAATTACATTATGAAACTTTCGCCAAAAGCTTACTAGAAATCTAAAAACAATCAAAACTTTTCGGCAAAGTGAAGACTACTCTAATGTACATACATTCATACATATTTAGTTGCTCTTAGTTCATATACCCAATGTCCATTCAACCTTTCTTGATTCTTCTGCGTCTGCTTGGATGCTATTCGAGCACTTTCTTTATCTGTGGGTCAGCTATTCGTTTAACTCAGTCGTCGACAACCCTTTAAATAACTAGTATTATATACGTATTTACGTATATATACAACTTTTCAAAGTGCAAATAGAAAAGAGTATCTTCACTATATTTGTATATTTTTTTTCAATTTATCATAAACATTTTTCAACTCACGCAAGTAACCATTACAAAATATATAAATACACCATTACATTATAAAATGTGTATCAAACTATATAATTAAGTAATATAAGAAAAGTTTTGACCCAGTTTATGTTATAGCTACTATCATATTATATAATATAAAATGTCAATGGTTTGTAAATTGAGAACGAGTGGGTAAAAATGACTTCAATTCGTACGTATTTAACAATATGTATTATTTATTACTAAAAATTAAATATAAATGGTTGTATAGGCAAAAACAATTTTTCAAACGGTTTACCTGGACACGCAAGAGGCACTTTATAAATTATCGTCCAATTAATACTTTCCCCGCGGGCTTTCTCGCGATTTATTGGCTTTCGAGGGAAACGTATATACATAAGTTTGCAAAGAGCTTTCGTCCCAAAGGGTTTCGATATGTTAAAATAATAACGGAATGCTTATTACGATCTATCGAAAGTTGCTATTCGAGTCGACGATCTGACAGACATACATATAATGACACAATACGTTTCGTGTCATCATTCGAATGGAAAGTGTGACGTTTGCCAAAATTTTCACGACAAATGCGGTCAATTCCGCGACTTTGTGCCAGATTTTCCATGGGTTTTATTCTCGCACTCACCTTGAAACAAACAATCGCAGGAAAATTGATGATCTATAAAGATTTTATAGTGAGGAAAAGCGCCACGTCTAGTGCCAAATGTCATAAAAGTCAGTCGGACTACTACAGCTTTATCAAGTTTTCATTGTTTATGGGATCGTTGCGAGTCGTCCTAATAACAATAAAAGTCGAAACGAATCGATCAAATCTCGAATCAATGCCATCTTTTAAATTTTTATGTCATCTGAGAGTAAACTTGAAGTTGATGTATTCGTATTGCTCGGGGATTTTGGAGTGAGGACTTTCAGTAAAGCCTTTTAAATAGTTCTTCCCAATTTCATTACGCAAATAAAGATTTGTACTTTCTTTTTTATGTCAGTTGCAGCTCTACATTTGGATCATGTTTAAATCTTTAAACATTTTTAATATTACTAAATTTTGTAAAATATGTTATATTATATTAAGTTAAAATTATATTTAAAATGGTGTCATTACGGGCTTTATCTCAAAGCATTACTAATAGCCAAATTTTTAAATTACTACTCTATATAATTTTTTTAAATTGAAACGAGCATGGAGCCACGTTGTTTGCAGCGATTTGTAGCAAACCCATAATACTTGCGACTTTTGACTTTTCTTATAGACCTTTGACTTTTGATAGGTTACTTGACTTTTGACTTTTCTTATAGATACATATATGCCCAGTGAACACGAATCTGGTATGTATTTTTTAAATCGTATTTATATGTATTTTTTAAATTGCGCTATTTTTCTATATTTTGTTGTTGTTCGGTCGATGTCTCAAAATTTGTCAATTTTCTATTCAAAATGAATATTGGAATCTATAGTCGGGTATTTTATGTTCTATTTTCATTACTTTTCAGCTATCAAATCTCTAAATAGTCGTCTGGTTCAAATCAAAAGTCATTAGTACGTATTTTCACTTGGGTTTTTTTCCCACCCTTAATACAATTTTATATTGAGTTTTTTCTATTGATACATGTTTATTGGGATAATATTCTAACCATACTATTTTTTGTTTTCGTTTAAAACGGTTAATTAGAAGTGTGCTCAACTTTAAATCGGTGAAATTGCGAGCAAAATGCTCGTACTAGTACTTACTCTTATTTACACGATTTTGAATTGAATTAATAGGGATAATATATTAAATTATCTTTATATGAGAATTAAATAAAATTCCACATAGAAAAATCATATTTCTACCATTCTTGTGGATTTTTAACAAAAATTCTTTTATTTTGTCGAGGTAAGCCAGTTATCATTTTTTATTACCAGATTCGTGTTTACTGGGCATAGATCTATGTATATAAGAAAAGTCATATCTCGTCTCTGAACCATTTTTCGTGTCGAACAGTGTAATTGATGTATGTATGTACATATGTTAGTGTGCACATAAAAATAAACATAAAATAAAAATTGACATGCAAACTTCCCACCCTACAGTAATTTTTCGCCATAATCATCGACCCCACTTCAATGCGAATTTGCCGCGCTTTTCGACGCGACACGGACCGGTCAAAATCGATTTGAATTTTTCGATGCAGATTTCGATGTCCGCGTCGAGCTTCATAATCTCGGCCATAACTCAGCGTACAATTACGCGAACCGATAAAAAAAAACGTGTATTGCTACCGGGCGACGTCATTACGCCACCCCCTTTGGCGCCAAAATCTCGCATGATAATGTTTGATTTAGTGCCACCCCCTCCCCCCCCCCACCACCTCCACGGGCTCTCGTGGGTCCAATGATATGGGGTGTGCGGGGGAGGATTTGGGCTCCCGGTGCCAATAAATGGATTTCATTAGCGGCCCGTGCGAGGGTTGCGGGTTCGAATCCAAAGCGCCGCTCATAACCGCATATTGACGGGGAATATTTCATAGTGGCGTGCCTCGGTAAACGCTCGATTTGCTCGTGAAAAATTTATTAAATTCGACATATTTTTTTTGAATATATATTTTAAGGATGTCTGCTCGCTTGATTGAGTCGGCGGAAGCGGAAATTAAAAGCCAATTTTGGTTTTATCTGTATACTAGCTGAACCCAACATGTGTTGCAATGCCACAATAACGCAATCAATTCCCGTTCCCGTTGCCGTTTCGATAAGTGAATACTTCAGTTTCAAATTTATCTAATATATAATTTCGAAAGAGACTTTGTATATATCATCATTTACAGCCATTCGCCATCCACTGCTGGATGAAGGCCTCGCCAACACGCTTCCACTCGTCTCTATTTTGCGCAACACTCATCCATCTCATTCCGCACATTTTCTTAATTTCGTTCACCGATCTTCCTTGCGGTCTTCCTTTTACTCTTTTGCCTTCTCTCGGGTACCATTCAAGCACTTATTTTGTCCACCTTTCGTCCATCCTCCTAGCTACGTGACCCGCCCATTGCCATTTTAATCTCTTCACTCTATCCACTATGTCCACTACCCTTGTCATACTTCTCACCCACGTGTTCCGCTTTCTGTCTTTCCTCGTTATGCCAAGCATACAGCGTTCCATACTTCTTTGAGTGCATTGGATTTTATTTAGCATCTTGGCGTTCAGTGTATATATATATATATACATATATATATATATATATATATATATATATATATATATATATATATATATATATATATATATATATATATATATATATATATATATATATGGGTTTAGTGCATCCGATCTAAAATCGCCAGACTAATTGAACGACAGATTAACAGAACGGCAGCTTTAAACGTAATTCTCATTTTCTCGAATGATAGATTGCACATCAGATGACGGGTAGGTAACCTTTCGATGTGCACAGATGCAATCATTAAAATGGTAATTATAAAAATTGAGTTGGATCTTTCAGGCGAGTTTAATAAGGCAAGATTCGGAACTTATCGAATCTTGCCTTATTAAACTCGCCTGAAAGATCCAACTCAATTTTAATAATTACCATTTTAATAATTGCATCTGTGCACATCGAAAGGTTACCTGTCATCTGATTTGCAATCTATCATTCGAGAAGACGAGAATTGCATTTAAAGTAGCCGTCCGTTAATCTGTCGTTCAATTTGTCTGGCGATTTTAGAGCGGATGCACCGCATCCGTTTTCATGATCTAGAAAAACGCGTGTGTGTGTGTTTGTGTATTTTGACGATTTTTTGAACACTGTTCGTCCTATGAACTGAAACTTAGTATTGGTTACAGAAATTCTTATCGATACGTTAATTTTTTCCAAATTTTAAAGTTGACCGGAAATGGTACCTCCCCTTATAGGTGTCCTTTTTTTAAATTTTTGAATTCAATTATCTCCCAAACCACTAATTGAATCAGATTAAAATTTTTTCACATGTAATAGAAGTTATAAATTTCATACCCCGATATTATTAAATATTTTTACTTCAACTGGAAGTAGTACAATTAGTCTAGAGAATTGAGATTTTTTATGTTTTCTCGGAAACCTTTTGGTTTATTAAACTGAAATTTCATATCTAGAAATTTTACCTTATTAACAAGTTATAAATACAATTTGTCGAGCATCCGTCAAGTGACAGTTTACTTGTTTGATTTTTCTTCCACTATTTTTTTCAACCCCTTAAACTTGTATGCTCTTCACGAGAAAATTCACATATAATCGTCGTATTAATGTGATGAAAATAAAAAATAATTAATTTTACAACCGGAAGTGGGATTTTTCCTTTTAGAAAAGTCAAAAATGTTGTGATTTTTTCCACATCCCTGAACGTATCAAGCTGAAAAATTATATTTACATTATATGTGTACTAACTTAGATTTTGGTCAGAATTCCAAAATAGTTAAATCAGTATTTCATTATTTTATTTTGACCTTTTAAATCATCTTGAAATCTAATGTGTATAATATATACATATATTATAGTTATTTTGAGTTATAAAAAAATTTTAAACAAAATCTGACAACCGGAAGTAGATCTTTTGTATTGTGTAAGTTTTCCAACATTTACACCCAATTTGTATCGCTTTGCCAAGGAAACGCTGGTTAGTAATGTGTGTATATCTTTAAAATTCGTACTTCATACTTTATAGAAGATTGAATGTGTCGCTTTTGCATGTTAAGTAATTACACTGTTTGCGTTATGATTATATTTAGTTTCGATAGAATTTGCTTCTTTTGTCTGTTAATTTGGGGATGAAGGTCTCATATTGAGGGTTTTTTTGGGTCAAATTTAACAGGCTTGATTAAATATACTATACGTATGTATGTTGTAATTATATGTCAAAATATTGATAAAGTAATTTCAATATTCAAATTGTTGATTAAACACATTATGTAAGTTCAGTCTCATTGTGTCTAGAAGAAAAATGAATTTGAGACGATTCCTTAGATATTAAATATTCATTATTGACATTTTGCATTTATTTTTGTCTATTATTCAAAATAAATGGTAGCACAACCAATAAAAACGAGGTTATTTTAATAGCTACAATACAATGTAATGGTTATTTGTAGTTGTAAATAGATTTGATGGCTATAAAAATAAAATATCCAAGCATTATTTTTACAAAATATAATATATATATATTTACAAATACGCATATATAGGAGTTAAAAGTGTTGTCAATTTTCCTGGGTTGTATTTTCTCGTAAAAAATATGTTGCTTCACATCAAAACACGCATACGAAATCGTATTTTAAATATTAAATTACTGTCACTGGAATTTAGGGAAGGCGCTGTAACTTTTTCATCGTCACACTTTACATACATTTCGAAAATAATGAAGAAAAAAATAGATACGCATTCCTGTGTAATATTGTACGTATATGTGGCCAGCAGTATGGCTCGGTGGTTGCATTTATGTTTAGCACCGAGAGGCTACCGAGTTCGATCCCGCGCTAATCTTTAATACTGCTGGTCATACTTGGATATTTGTGTCTCCAAGTCGATCGTTTCCTATCTGAGTTTAACAATTTTTCTGATTTCATTGTTGAAACGGTCCCTCCATAAAATTGACAAAAACAATCCTACCCGCTATGTCACAAATATCTGAATTTGATTTTTGTACAATATGTAAAAAATTATGCACAAGTCTAAATCCATAGATGTATCTATTGATTAATTCATTAATTAATCAATTGCTAATTTTGTGTTATTCAGCCTCTTGAAATACAGCGATTTATGGAATAAAAAATTATTATTTTGAATAAAAATACCAATAATTTTATTTTACTACCGCCATCTATGTTTAAAACTAAAAACTATATAAACGTCACGCACTTTTCGGCAATTAAAATTTCAAACGCATCTAAAACGATTTTTTTTTTCTCCATC
This sequence comes from Arctopsyche grandis, assembly GCF_051622035.1. Lineage (NCBI taxonomy): Eukaryota > Metazoa > Arthropoda > Insecta > Trichoptera > Hydropsychidae > Arctopsyche > Arctopsyche grandis. Next base: position 26,343,279 of record NC_135364.1, on the reverse strand, counting down.
GTAATGGCGGAGGATACATTTACTATTGATGACCAAAATGAGCAATAAGAGGTAAATTTTTCCCTGAATTGTAATCGTAAGTGAAGCTAAAAGGAGATATGTAAAAATGCTGCAATACTTGTAATTAATTGTCTACGAAGGCTTACCTATTAGGCATTCCTGGTATATATCTATGTAAAATAAAATAAAATAAAATGAACATATTTATTTTTAAGAAAAAAACAGTTTATGCAACAAAAACGGTGAGACTGTTGCCGATATTCATTTTAAGGAGAGGAAACGTGTTTGGAATTTCACCCTTTTGAATCAAGTCATACAACTTTTCAGTGTCTTCATAGTCGTTCTTTAAACTTTACTGAAAATCGTTTCGAGGAAGTTCCATGGCAGAATCGCATTGCTTTTCGAATACCTTCCATTGATTTGAAACGGAATCCATTTGACAAGTCGATAAGTTCCAACGCTCGAAAGGGTCTTCTTTGTTTATTTTCGAAAGTTACTCATTTCATATTTGTTTACACTTGAAAAACTTCTCTTTTGTGCACAGAAGCGCTATGTACGTACATACACATATTCGACTCTTTCGATGTTTTATTAATTTCCATAGCTTTGAAATATCTGACTTCAATGCTATTACAGCAATCAAGTCGTTCTTTCTTGCATTGATAGTAGTATTTTTTAGCCCTTTTGTTTAAAATAAACCTCTGATATATTTCGTTAAATCTCGGCAAAGCATTTATATTTCTACTATGCCAATTACATATCTATATACATATGTATATAAGAATGGCTGTTTGTCTGTCTGTCTCGTATAGGCTGCTAAACCACTCAACCGATTACGATGAAACTTTCAGGATTTGTTGTATGCATATCCGGAAAGCTTACTGTAAAAAAAAACGCCGAAAAACGGGAAAGGAATCGGGAAACGGGAATGAGTGGTCAACAATCGAATAATTTCAAATGTGTTTAGTTGCCTGCATATTTCCGACAAATGGGAGTGGGAACGGGAACAGGAACGAGAACGGGAACAGGAATTGCATAAATTATTGTGGCATTGCAACACATACCGGGTTCAGCTAGTATTATATATAAGTTAAAAACTAGGCTATTCCATGAACCTACATAACTATTTTAACAAAAACGGGAAAAACGGGAATGAGTGGCATTGCAACGCAATAATTTCAAATGTTTTCGCGTCGCGATCTGCGTTGTTAGGGTAAAATAAACAAACAATTGAATTATTTAAAATGTGTTCGCTGCCTGCATTTTTCCGACAAATGGGAACGGGAACGATAACGAGAACGGGAACGGGAATGGGAACGGGAATTGCATGCGTTATTGTGGCATTGCATGCATGCCGGATTCAGCTAGTTTTATATATAATATTATTTTATGTTGATCAAAAGATCATATTATGTCGGGTCATAAATTTATTTAAAGAATCAATATCGCTCAATATCCGATATTTTATTAATTATTAAGTAGTCAAAGAACAAAATTATTTTACACCCTTACAATGTTACAACAAACCACACGAATGCGACAGACTTCTCGGTTCTCGTAAGTTAAGATAAATTAAAAAGCAATAGTCCTAGATTAGAGCCTTGCGGAACACCAAATCAGGCTAAATACACGATATAAAAGAACAACATTTCTGTTAAGAGAAAAATTGACCGTGTATTTTACAATTGGGCTTGGAAGATAGTTTTGAAGAAGTGGGGGGGGGGGTAGAGATAAAGAGAGAGGAGGAGGGAGATAGGAATATTAATTGTATTGAGAAAGTTCAACTTAAATTTATTAAATCCTTACGCTACCTTTTTCCTACCTATACCCATTCTACTGTTTCCGACATTTTAAAAATCCTTTCTTTTAACAATCTTTCTGTCAGGCGACGACATACTGATGCTATATTCTTCTTTAAGCTCATAAATGGTTTCCCTGATTGTTCTGATTTACTGAATAAGGTTAATTTCAGAATCCCAGTTCGATACTCTAGACGCGTTGCACTCTTTTCACTTGATCCTTTCAATACTAATTCCCAAAAATATTTTTATCTGCAGCGCGTTTATCGTATGTTTAACGGAGAGCTGAATGAGGTTGATCTATTTGGTATTTTCCTACATCAATTCAGGTCTAACATCAAGAGAATCTTGACCGATTGATTAATTTCTTCTCCTATTCTATTTTTCCAATATTTTTATATTTTAGTTTAGTTATGTAATGTGCTATTTAATCATATTATAGCTTTCATTCTTTTCCTTTTCATTTGTTTATTTTGTATTTACCTTTTTCATTTGTTTTATATTTGTAAATTTCAATTTCTTCTTATATTCTATCTTATAACCTTTTCCAAATATTTTAATACTATAGTTTAATTATGCAATGTACTACATATTTTGTCATGCCTTTATTCTTTACTTTTTAATTTTTTTTCCTTATATTTATCTTTTTCATTTTTGTAAAAATCTATTATTGGACTCGGATGTTACATATATTATTTATTTACTTTTTGTTTCTTTTATACCTATCTCTGTACATCCTGTCTGTTGATTTTTCAATTAATAAAATAAAATTAAAATAAAATAAAAAATAGGAACACATTCACTCATATGCTTCAACAGTATAGATATGCGTGGCTGCAACATTTCGAAATACGTTCATCCACGCCACGCCAGCAGCGTGGCTCGGTGGTTGCTTATATACTAAGCACCGACGGGTCACCGGGTTCGATCCCGTGAGCTGACCTCGATTAAAAAGAATTTATTCTAAGTATAATCTAAAATATGTTCAAAAATAACATATTTAATTGCAAATGTGTCACTTGTTACTTGCTAAATCTATATATGTACATTTACGTATGAGTGGATTGGTGAAAAGTGTTATGTCGTCGATTCTGGCTTTGCATTGTTTGAGTGCGAGAGACATGTCCTTACGTACATACGTACGTTACGTATGTATGTACATAAATGCGAACAAACCGGTTCGCATTGTCACGCGAATGCCACGTAGGCGTTAACAATAACGTGGCGTTCACGTGTGAAGCCTCGTCCGAAAATACTATACACATATGTACGTAAATATACTATACTATATATTATATAAATTGGATGTAATACGGTACACGGTAGGGCATTATGTGAAGTGCACGGGCGTTACAAATATGCACCGTTTGCATTTTTGAATCCCATTTGCATGAAAATTGCTGGGCATCAGCGCGCACGGCTTCCCCCCTGTGGGGCATCCACGCAGAATGCAGTTTCACAATGCATTTCGGGTGCAATATTTAACAACGTGTGCATCGATTCACATTTTAATCGAAAAATGAAAACGCCAGAAAAAGTATGCAATGTAGTTTCGTTCGTTGTATTGGATTTAAATTTTGTGCAGGATTGTGCGTTTTATTCAGCCACAGTCGTGCTAATTTTCCATGGATATTGTTACGTACGCCGTGGATTGAGCGAGTTGTACTTAGACCAACGGATATCTGTTATCGGTTAACTAAATGCATGCACTTACTTCCAAAGATTATATCTGGACTCTAAGTGCATTTAGGCTAAACAATGACCGTTATTAGTTATTTCTCAGAATCGGTACGGGAAGACCCAATGTCTTGGAAATACATATCCGAATACGTGACTATACAACAGGTAAACAGATTAGGCGTCCTGAGAGATCTACCCTTTATAAGGCGATACGTAGGCGATATAATTCATTCTGGACTTAGCAGTGACACTGCGTGTATCTCCTGAATCATCAATAAATGCTGTGAAACGACTGTTGGGCTTTTACTTGGATCCTCCACCCACCCCTACGCAACAATATTTTTCGAAATGGACTGCAGGAAATTCAGTCAACTATCAAATATAATTTTCAAGCCTATAAAATTGTTTTACCAGGAAGACCTAACAATGTACCTTCCTGGTCAGAAACATTGTACATTTGATATTATATAGGTATAATACAAAGTAAATACATATCAATTAACATCCACAGAGACATCGATGGTCAAATTTGTAAATTTGCAGCATTTTTTTTTATTACTAACCTCTTTTTAGTTCAGAATCGATTTTGTCCTGTGACGAAGTTTGGGTTCTTATCCGATCGTTTTCAAACTTTGCCATTTTGCTCGGTTTGGTGATCGAGAGAGGTAGGACCGGAAGCATGCCGTTCTTTGTTTGTTGTTCGCGGTGCATTGTTCATTTTTATTATGAACCTTTTTTTTGCACTCTAGCTTTGTAAATAGACCCAAAACGCCCTGATACTTGGAAAAAGGACGCTTCCGGTCCTACCTCTAGTGATCAATATAAGTCGAAATGACGTCCGCCATTACCATGGTGAAAAATAATAAGATACATTTTAAAATACTACATCTACTATGTCTATCATTGACGGTGACGTGTATTGTCCACACTGTCACATTTGTCCACACTGTTCTGATCGTTTTTTCCCTTTTCGCCCCCCTCTCGCTATGGCAGATTGAGCACTTTGCCATATTCATGATCAAAGTTTACGGAGAGAATTGGTGATTTCTTAATTAGGTGTTTTATATACTGTCTTAATTTTATAAACAAAATATAGAAGAGGTTAGTTTTTAAAAAACATTTTTTTATTATTATGACTTATTAAACAATTCAATGAAATTCAGTAAACACCTATCAATTAACATCTATAGAGACATTTATGGTCAAATTTTTACATTTGCGCCATTTTAAAAAAATCAGCAAAATTTCAGATTGCTGAAAACTCGAGATTTTGTAAGAACATGGATAAGGTTGCCAATTTGTTGGAACCTTTTCAATTAAAATCAGATCAATTGGTAAATTCTGATAGGAAACGATCGACCTGGAGTTAAGAATCCAAAGCTGGCCTACAAAAACCAGTGGGATTGAACCCGTGACCATTTTTTTCAAAGCATTACATATATACTAACCACTAGTCTATTTTGCTGCTTTATATTTATATTGTTGAAAATATTACAGTTTGAAATGTTGCATCAAAGCTATGCGAAAGTTTATGAAGTTTAGTAAATTAACGTAATAAATACAAGGCCAAAAATTTAACAATTTTTTTTATTAGCTTTACTCTGTTAGTTCCATGAAACCTGATTTTTTTTTTAACCATTAACACTCTTTATATCGCTTTGATATTTTACTGACATACGGGGGGGTTACCTAACATTGAATTAAAATAGAAGCTAGAGGAGTTTAATCATTAACGAACTCATTAAAAATAACATCGGAATCTTGTGTTAGATCAAAGCGATGACAGCTAGCTATCCAAACGTAGCTTTCTACCGCCCCTTTACAACTCAATTAAACGGTGGTTATTTCACTCTCATTTATTCTCATCCCATATAAACTAAGTATACTAGCTTTTATTTTATTTGTTTATATCATATTGGGTCATAGCGATATTACAAGTAATCCAAAATCAAATGAAAACTAATATTATACAAGTAGATTATACACACAAATATATGTACATACATATAAGTATTCAGATAGGAACACAATACAAAATACAAAACACAATTAAAAATAAATTTAAAATTCTGCGTGTCTGTGTAAGATAAGGCTCGCCGTACCATAATATTCGTTTCGATTCGACATACATACATATGTATGCCAACAAAACGTACGAATATAATAACAAAATAAAAATGCTTCTATATATTTACACTGTTTGCTACGAATCTTTCCTCTAGGTAAATATACGGCGCATTTAGATGTCTCTGAGCATTCACAACCATCTATTGAAAATTTATTTAATTAAGTTATTAATTTTTCTATTGGTGTTTTATATTTTTTTATATGTACATAGTTAGATAGGTAGTTTTCGCCATTTTTTACTTACCTCTTATTAAGTTCACATGGTTTTCGTGTTAATGGTCATTTTTTATATCTCTTATCTCTTATCCGATCGTTTTCATACTTTGCCATATTGCTCATTTTGGTCATCAATATACGTTAATAGATCGTCTGCCATTATGTTGGAGATAAAATATCGTAAACAATGCGTATCAAATATCCAGAATCTCGGGTACGGTGACGTCTGTGACGGTATGTAAGGCTACCATAATCTATCTTCAACCTTTTCGCCTTGATATGGCCATTTCAGATTTTAATTGTTTAAACGCCTATAATTCACTGTATATTTTATAAAATTTGCTCTATAGGTTCTCGTTATGTCTAATATTTAAATATTTATAGTTTGAACTCTCATATGTATATATAAATTTCAAATTTGGCGTCTAGCTTCATGTAATGTAATAAACGATATATATTGATTTTTGGCCAAATATGTCAAATCTGACATTTCACGGCTAAAAGTATATCTCTTCACGGAGTTTTATCTGCGAGATAAGTATCCAATAAGAAGTTATGTTGTATCTAATTCTTAATATGATTTACAATAAGCTTACATACATTTAGTTTTTTACAATAAGCTTACATACATACATCACATACAATTATTTTTAGTTATCAGCTGATTTAATTTATCTGATGATTGAAAAGTTCATTTCTGTAAATACATAAACTCATTTATGGACAATCATACATTGATAAACTATTCTTAAAGCAATCTTAGTATTAATAAACTATTCTAAAATGTAAGGTTCCCGGCATAAATGAGTATACATATGTATTTCCCGCAGCAACTCATAACCTCAAATTTCATTGTTTATTCCTCCAAAACAAACTTTCTAACCAATACAAGCTACATATGTACACAGATCAAACAGTTATAGTTTTATTTTAGTTATCAGCTGATTTATTATCAAATTAAACGATTGAATATAAACATTAAATTAAATATATTTAAAAGGTATTTGAAAAATGCGGATCGTCACAGGACCGACATATTTATTTCTTGTGATTTAATAACTTAATATGCCAACACCCATGGGATGATACTTGATCGGCTACAAAACTAGTAAAGAATAATGTAACTAAACAAGAAATAAAAAGGTTTAACATTTACTGCATGGTAAATGGTATAAAATGATTATTTCGATATTTAGGAGCTTATTAGTCAAATATCATCCTGTTTAAATAAACCTACATATATAGTACATTATATGTACGTTATGATATATTTGCAGTTCAAGAGTTAAATAAATACTGCTCCAATTCCAAATATCTTGATACATATTCTTGTTTCGCAAAATAGATGAAACTGCATATCTTCCATTCGAATTCTGCGTATTCCTATTACAAGTATACTTTTGAATTATTTAGTAAGTACCCACTTATAATATTAATATTACCCTCGTTCGATATCGTTAAGTGAATAGTAATACCTACGTGTTGACATTGTATATAAATGAAAGCTTCCGCTAATAAAATAATAAATAAAAAAACAACTAACGAATCTTATAGTTGGAAGTTCACGGAAACTTCCTTTGAAATTCCTTATAACGGTAATCATTATATATGTACATGTATATAAATCTTAAATAAATGAGCATGTCGCGTTTTACCCGACCGATTCTATGATTTACTCGAATTTATTTAAATAAAATATTCCGTTTGTTTTCGAGGAAGGCTTTCGCTATTACGCAACTGTCATTTACAGTCGACCTGTCAATTTGAGTGATACGCAGGAAACACTTGATTAAGGTTTCAGGGAAACTGTTCTTAATTCGCTACGTACAGCAGACGGGAGAAATTTTCGCGAAAATCAAAGTTATGCATAGCTACATACATATGTATGTATGTGTCGGTGTTTATATTAAAAGTTCCCAGAAAATGGTAATTATTGTAAGTAATTATATTTATAATCAGATTATTTTATTTTACATAGATAAATGCCAGAAAGGCCTAACGGTTAGACCCCAATGCGCCTTCCTAGTTAATTAATTACAAACATTGCAGCATTTTTATAACATAAATCGCTGTATTTCGAGAGGCTGAAGAACACAACATTAACAATTAATTAATCCATAGAGATATCTATGGATTTAGACTTGTGCATACATTTTCACATATTGTACATAAATTATATTCAAATGTTTGTGACGGGTTTGGTGCATCCGCTCTAAAATCGCCAGATTAACAGAACGGCAGGTTTAAACGTAATTCTCGTTTTCTCGAATGATAGATTGCACATCAGATGACGAGTAACCTTTTGATGTGCACAGATGCAATTATTAAAATTGAGTTGGATGTTTCTGGCGAGTTTAATAAGGCAAGATGCGGAACTTATCGAATCTTGCCTTATTAAACTCGCCTGAAAGATCCAACTCAATTTTAATAATTACCATTTTAATAATTGCATCAGTGCACATCAAAAGGTTACCCGTCATCTGATGTGCAATCTATCATTCGAGAAGACGGGAATTGCATTTAAAGCAGCCGTCCGCTAATCTGTCGTTCAATTTGTCAGCGATTTTAGAGCGGATGCACCGCATCCGTTTGTGACATAGTGGGTAGGATGATTTTTGTCAATTTGATGGAGGAACCGTTTCAACAATGAAATCAGATAAAGCACACATAATAGCCAGCAGAATAGTTCAGTGGTTGCGTTTATGTTTAGCACCGAGAGGTTACCGGGTTCGATCCCGTGCTAATCTTTAATACTGCTGGTCAGACTTTGATGACTTTGTGACTCCAAGTCAATCGTTTTTTATCAGAGTTTGCCGATGTATCTGATTTCATTGTTGAAAATGTTATTCCTCCAAATTGTCCAAAACTATCCTACCCACTGTGTCACCATTATCTGAATATGATTTCAAAATGTATAATCTATAAATTTATATATTTTTTATTTATAGTTTATTATGATAGATCTCGATCAGGGGCAAACCCGTCATGAGATCATGGCGAAATATGAATTAAAAAAAAAATCATGTGAAAGATATATGTATGTACTACTAAGAGAATCAAAGAGTTTTAACTTGGTAATTATCTCAAACACTTTGTAATTCAATAAAAATGCAAAACGACCCAATTTTAGGTCGAGAGCCATAGGTTGAGAGCCTCTATACCGAAGAATGAATGGATTAATTGTTTGTTTTTTTAAATTCATTTATTTATTTACGCCCTATAAAAAAGCTTTTAAATGAGAGTCGAGAGAATAATAAAGGAGGTATGTAAAAAAGAAGACAGTCCAAATGTAATCTCCAGTTCCTGGCATAAACACCCATTTGAATATCCTTTTTTTGATGAAAATATGTAACCAGCAGCGTGGACTAGTTGTTGGCATATATTTCTTTTGAATATTGTGGTCAAGGGTTCAATTCCCGCTGATTGCTGCTTGCCAGACCTTGAATTGTGACTCCAGGTCGTTCGTTTCTAATCGGAGTTTGCCAATTTATCTGATTTTCATTGAAACGGTTCGAACAAATTGGCAACCTTTGCACATTTCTCGCAATTTTCGAGTTTCCGATTTTGCTGATTCGAATAAAAATGCTTCAAATTTGTCTAGAAATTTCTGCGAAAATGTAAGTTTACCAAAAATTTCTCAAAATGTATCCATAGATGCATATGTATCTACATACATATATATGATGCTTTGTTAAAATTATTCTAAAAACTGTATATTGATGTTTGTAATTGACCAGGAAGGCGCATTGGGGTTTACCTGTTAGGCCTTCCTGGTATATATCAATGTAAAATACATGTGTATAAATATGTATGTATGTATGTACTCGAATAATAGTGCAAATTATTATTGAGACTTCAAGATAAGCGTTAAATTAAATATAAGTTCAATCTAAATAAGCTCACATGGCAATATGTACTGAGTTCGTTACGTGAAATATAGCATTTAGTGCAGGGCTATAATCAAATACTACTGATTTCTACCGGAAGCGTTTGAAAGAGTGAATAAAAAAGTGTTTTGAATTAAATAGAACCCATTAAATTAAATTTTCTGTTTGTATTTACATGTTCTGTGAGCTTTATAAGCGCCCCCCTCCCCCCCCCCCCGTATATTTGGGTCATCGAAAAATGTTATTATATATGTATGTACATGACAGATAGTGAGGCAGTAAATTGTAAATTACGCAATGCGACCAGGGGCAGTTCAGCTGTCATTTTTGTTCAGTTTCTGAATTTATTGTTGATGCGAGATCAAATCAAAACAATGTATGACCTGCGATTGCAATATGCAATGGCGTGTAATGATTTAACGCAGCAAACTATGGTGTTCTGGTTTTGTTTCGTTTTGCTCTGGTTTTGAGCTATTATTTATAGGTAGTTTGTAGTGTTTTATCGAATTGAATCGTCAGCTTTGCTGTCGGGAAAGTTCTATAAATTTGAAACGCAATCTGCGTATTGTAAATCATAATAAAGAGTGACGGTGTTATTTGACTTATAGCAACATTTGAATTAATGATTAGGACATTTTTTATCGTCTCATTCTTTCTCATTATCCTTTGCCCCGTTTTCTTCGTATTATATCTTACTTTCGCCTACCTATTACTCTTCGCTTACTTTTCTCGCTTTCTATCGTTTGATATGCCGACAAATTTCGAAAGCTTTTGTTAAAATACTAAATTTAGACTGGCACACTTAAATATTTGTAAAAATTCTAGGAAAATTCAACTATCGAACGATACACGGTCGGGCCCAAGTCGTTGTGATGTTTTTTTTCAATTAAAATTAATACACAAATATACGATCAAAGTTAATCCTGAAAAAGAAACATTGAAGTACATATGTATATACATATCTATAAAAAAAATGATACTAATCCTCTTATGAAAGAATGAGTGCCGTATTTTATATGTTATATTATTACTAATGAGATTGTGCTTTCATATTGAAAGCATCATTATAGAAAATTCATATTTACGCCCAAAATTATTATATTGTTTTTTTTAAATTTATATTATATACAGAAAGCACTAAACAATAGACCTCCGTAACAATTGTAAGAAAGGTCCATTGTTTACTCACTAAGGATTAGGATTATTGTATTTCTCACTCAGAATTTTCCCCTACTATAGATTATGTAGGTTATGAAATACTGGTACATATGTATATACATAGAAGTTTTGTAGGAAAAATGTCTGATTATCAATCGATCTTGACACTTTGTATTTATAGAGTCCCTCAACATATACACATTTATGTGTACATATGTACATGTGATTACATACCTCCTTGTTGTGAATTATTCATATTAAACAGATAGTTAAAATCTATCCCTTTTGTTTATTAAATTATCTCATGATATTTCCATTATAAAAGCTAGAAAACCCAGTTCTCATTATATTGTATTAAAAACCACACCACAGGGTAGTGCACTGGTAGAGTTATTTCATACCAGTAAAGAGTTCCTGGGTTCAAGTTCCGACCAAATACGTTGCTGGTGAAATCTTGGGGTTATTAAAACACAGATCGATCGTCTCCTGGTAGATTTTTCCGATTTTTCTAGCTCAATTTCTATGACAGATTCAATAAATCAATATCCTCCCCCTCAGTTTCTTGGAAAGATGAGTAAATAGCATCTAGAATTTATAAAATACTCCCTTCATAGATGTACTTCTCGCAAATTTTCCGTATATCAAAAAAATTTTATGACTGTCAATAGATGTATCTTTTGTATTCTATGTACTGTGTTGTTTGCAAAATTGTTAGTACTTTTATACAAAAATAATCTAACCATATGTATGTATGTGTCGGCTTGGGCTAATACATGTCATGGTACATATGTATGTATTAATAATTAAAATAATAACAAAACCGAATTTATCTACTATTTCACTTGACTGTATGAGAGAAATATCTCATTAGATAATATCTATTTAGATGTTACTCTTTTTTTGTTTATATGTCATTACGGGATTCACCGTTGAGTGAAACCTTTAGTATTAAACTTGGAAATATAAACTTATAGATTAAAATTTTTAAATCATTTTCAAATAGTAAATTAGATGGCTTTGCCAATTTTATGAGGAAACATTTCATTATATATGTATATATGACCAAATATTATATATATATATATATATATATATATATATATATATATATATATATATATATATATATATATATATATATATATATATATATATATATATATATATATATATATATATATATATATATATATATATATATATATATATATAACTATATATATATATATATATATATATATATATATATATATATATATATATATATATATATATATATATATATATATATATATATGTATATATATATATATATATATATATATATATATATATATATATATATATATATATATATATAACTATATATATATATATATATATATATATATATATATATATATATATATATATATATATATATATATATATATATATATATACTTATATATATATATATATCGTGTCATGTGAGGAGGACGTGCTTCTGCGTTCCTCCCGCTATTACTCGCTTAAACCCGGCTATTGCACGAAATTTAACTTAACCATCTAATCACTTATTTTACTAATTGCATCCTAGTATAATTTAAGTGTAAAAATAAACAGCAAATCGGTCGTAAAAAGCGGTTTTATATCAGTTATTTCGAAAAATATTGTGCTAATTTTTGTGTCAAATCGGTGTCAAACGAGATACATCTCCCTACCTGAATACAAAAAAAGGGTCCTTCGCCAGCCAAGTCGGTCCCACAGAAGCAATAAATCTTCCACATAATTGCTTCCAGCCAAAAATCTTTAACGAACTTTACTTAATAGCAAACAGAAACGGTGTTTCCCAACTGTCTATCAGTTCTTTTTCATATTTAAATTATATTAAAGTAATTCGTGTAATTTTATATACTTTACTAAAGTTATTATTAAAATATTAAATTGCAAACCGCACTCACATATATAAATCCGTTGTCTCCAAAGAGGCGTCTCACGATAAAGATCTGTAAAAAAGTAGTATAACAATTGCTAATCTATTATTATCATAACTAACTACTTTCACTTACAAAGTAACCCTGTTAAATGGCATGTAATAACTCATAAGTGATCCAAGTGATACCTAGGATGACTATATGTCAAAGCTGACCACAGAGAAGAGTTTATGGCGGTAAGAACTCACTCCTTGAATGGAAATCTCTCTCAAGTACCGCCTTTTTCTCAACACATCTTGGATAAATGCGAGAAAAATAATATCCAAACCTCCAACAAGGTAAGAGTGACGATGGATGATAGCTTAGCTAATAGAAACCTGTATTTAGCCACGTACAATGTAAGAACGTTATCGAGTGAAGGAAGTGTGCTTGCATTAGAGAATGAACTAGAAAGTATCAAATGGGATTTAGTAGGACTTAGCGAAGTAAGACGAAAACAGGAAAACCAAATAATCCTAAAAAGTGGTAACTGTCTCTACTGGAGAGGGCTACCAAATGGTAGAATAGGAGGAGTAGGGTTTCTTATCAATAAGAGAATAGAAAGAAATATTATAGAAATAAACGACATATCGGAACGTATATGCTATGTAGTATTAAGAATCTCGAGCAGGTACACTTGTCAAATCTTCCAAGTGTACGCCCCCACATCTAGCCACCCAGACGAGGAAATAGAAGACTTCTACGAAAAACTACAGGGCGCATACGATAATAGCCGCCACCACTTTAAAATAATCATGGGCGACTTTAACGCAAAAATAGGACAAAAGGCAAACACAGAAAGAGCAGTAGGCAATTTTGGTACCGGCCAAAGAAACGACAGAGGCGATCGCCTCATAGAATTCGCAGAACACAACAGGCTCTTCATCACTAATTCATTTTTCAGGAAAAACACCAACAATAAGTGGACTTGGGAGAGTCCTAAAGGAGACAGAAACGAGATCGATTTCATCCTAACAAATGCCCTGCACTCCGTTAAAGACGTTAGTGTTCTAAGTAAAGTAGATATAGGCAGCGATCACAGATTAGTCCGTGCCAAGATGGCCATTAATATAAATTGCGAACGTAGGAAATTAATAAAAGGATGCAGTAACTCTCCAGATTTCGCTCAACTAAGGTCTAGGAAAAAGGAATTCGAACTCGAACTTGGAAATCGATACGGGAAATTAAACCCAGAAGCAGACATCGAGGAATTGAACACTGTAATTAGTTCGGTTCTAACCTCAACAGGTAAGAAATTAGGTGGTTTCAGGAAACAGATTAAATTAAGCAAAATTTCAGCGGAAACAAAAAACCTAATTAAGCATAAAAGGAATTTAGATAGGGATAATAATAAGCAAGAATACAATCTAGTAAATAAGGAAATTAAGAAGAGAATAGTCAGGGATGTCAGGGATTTTAACAGCAAGCTAATAGAAAATACCATTAAGAATAACCGTAGCCTGAAAAAGTGCAAACAGGATCTTTTCTTAGGCAAAAACCAAATGATCGCAATCAGATCAGAGAGCGGAGTAATAATTAGGAATAGAGAAGAAATCATAGACAGAGTTTACACGTTCTATGCAAAACTATACGAGAACGACAACGGCCAATTCCCCACTCTGGAATCGACACACGGCCAAAGGGTTCCTGCAGTATTGCCTAGCGAAGTAGAGGCCGCGCTAAAAACTGCAAAGAATGGTAAAACCCCAGGGGAAGATAATATTCCCATCGACTTACTAAAATGTGGCGGCCCCCCCCTAATTAATATCTTAGCTAGGCTTTTCAGCAAATGCATCCAGAACCAAGCTATACCAGAAGGATGGAATAACGCAACTATCATTTTAATACACAAAAAAGGCGACAAAAGCGATATCAAGAACTACCGACCCATTAGTCTACTTTCAGCGGTCTACAAGCTCTTCACGAAGGTTATTACAGAAAGGCTGAAGAATATCCTCGACGAGAACCAACCTATAGAGCAGGCAGGGTTTAGGGCAAATTTCAGCACAATGGACCACCTCCAAGTAGTTGGCGAACTAATCGAGCGCGCCAACGAATATCAACGGCCACTGTGCCTAGGTTTCGTCGATTATGAGAAAGCCTTCGATACAGTTAGTCATAATGCAGTACTTAACGCTCTAAAAACACAGGGAGTGCCGGAACCCTATGTGGGACTGTTAGCTACAATATATAAGAATGCCACAGCTTCAGTTAAAATTTTTTCAGGTACAGATAGATTTAGCATAGGAAAAGGAGTAAGACAAGGAGATACAATCTCGCCCAAGTTATTCAATGCGGTGCTTGAGGGAGTTTTCAGGAAATTGGATTGGGATACAGCCGGAGTAAGCATCAATGGTCGCTTTTTGAGTCACCTTCGGTTCGCAGACGATATAGTTTTAGTAGCTCGTGATTCAGCTGACCTACTTATCAGACTAACACAGCTGGACAGGGAAAGTAGAAAAGTAGGATTAAAAATTAACGTAGATAAGACTAAACTAATGTTCAATAGTTATTGCATGCCTGATAGCATCCCCTTAGATGATAAACCAGTAGAAGTAGTAAATAATTATTTATATTTAGGTCAAATAATTGACATGTCTGGTAGTAAAAATGAAGAGATAAAGAGACGTATGAAACTGGGGTGGAGTGCATTTGGACGGATGAATGCTGTTTTTAAATCAAAAATGCCACTCTGCCTGAAGAAAAGGATCTTTGATCAATGCGTTTTGCCAGTGATGACGTATGGATGTGAAACTTGGACACTGAACGCCAAGATGCAAAATAAAATCCAATGCACTCAAAGAAGTATGGAACGCTGTATGCTTGGCATAACGAGGAAAGACAGGAAGCGGAACACGTGGGTGAGAAATATGACAAGGGTAGTGGACATAGTGGATAGAGTGAAGAGATTGAAATGGCAATGGGCGGGTCACGTAGCTAGGAGGATGGACGAAAGGTGGACAAAAGAAGTGCTTGAATGGTACCCGAGAGAAGGCAAAAGAGTAAAAGGAAGACCGCAAGGAAGATGGGTGAACGAAATTAGGAAAATGTGCGGAATGAGATGGATGAGTGTTGCGCAAAACAGAGACGAGTGGAAGCGTGTTGGAGAGGCCTTCATCCAGCAGTGGATGGCGAATGGCTGTAAATGATGATGATGATATATATGTATATATATATATATATATATACTCTATATATTATATATATATATATATATATATACTCTATATATTATATATATATATATATTATATATACTATATATTACTCTTTTTTTGTTTATATGTCATTACGGGATTCACCGTTGAGTGAAACCTTTAGTATTAAACTTGGAAATATAAACTTATAGATTAAAATTTTTAAATCATTTTCAAATAGTAAATTAGATGGCTTTGCCAATTTTATGAGGAAACATTTCATTATATATGTATATATGACCAAATATTATATATATATATATATATATATATATATATATATATATATATATATATATATATATATATATATATATATATATATATATATATATATATATATATATATATATATATATATATATATATATAGTTAGTGTGTGTACCTATATATAAATGGAGTGTAATTTGGATATGTGAAGTTGAAAAAAAAATGAAATTGAGATGGCATTTGTAAACTTTGTCTTGAAAAAACTGTAAAATTTGGGTAGTTCAGATTGATACAAAGATACAGAATAGTTAAAAAAAGGAATTGATACATTTTGACTTTTTCCAAGTTGATATGGTAATTTCTTTACCCGTAATTGGGTTATATGCAGTGGCGGCTCGTCCATACGCACTGCGGTACTGCAGCACCCCCAAGGAAATTGAGAAAAATTTAATATTATTATATACATAAATGTATATATATTATATACATTGTATATTATATAAAAATATCAATATTATTTAAGCTCGCCCGTACACCGATACATCCAATAATGATCATACATCGCGGTACTAATATCAGAAAGTGAGGCATCATTTATGATTTTGTGCAGTACGGTTTTCGATGGAATATGCCGAGTGGGCGAAGGAGGGGCGCGGGGGCAGTTAGAAGCTTGGTCCGTACTGCACTCCCAACAGTACACATTTCTTTTTGCGTTCGTGTGCGCGCTGCGCGCTCGACACGCTCCTCACTTTTCCTCATTTCTTCTGCACTTTTTGTCTTTCCTTCTACACCTCTTACACTTTTCACGTTTCTACACTTCCTTCTACACGTCATTATTTAAGATGGTATAAAAATCAATAGAAGCTGCAATCTAGTAATATCGATGCATTTTCAATTAAAGAAAACTTAAAATGTTAAAAACTACCTCTGAGCCAGAACGGTGTTTTTCATCAATAAATAGAATAAAGACATACATATATATGTATATAAGAAACACAATGGTTCAAGAAAAATTGATGGCTTTGTCTATGCTGTCAATTGAAAAAAAATGATTATGAACAGTGAAAAATTTAACGAAAAGGTGATAGACCTTTTTTCAAGGAAAAAAGACAGAAGAATCAATTTTTTAATGAAATAAAATACATATAATGTTTAATTTTGATAATTTTGTTGTTAATAGTAAAATATAATCCAAATAAAAAACATTTTTAATAATTTTAATCAACCGCAGCACCCCCAGATATCGTATCCACGAGCCGCCACTGGTTATATGTATGTATATATTTGCAATTATTTATTATTAGAAATACGAAAACAACATATTAGCTGAAATTGGTTAGCAACACATCATTTTCATGCCAATTATTTTTTATCTCTAATTGTATATGAATACAAATATCGAATTGAAAATACATACGTTTACATAATATAATGCGCATGTTTATTTGAGATAGAATACATATATTATTCCTGATTCTATGTATATAGCAATGGTTCTGGAATGGTTTTGATTATACATACATACATATATATGTATTGTCACGTTCCAATGAAAGATTTATTTATTTTTTAAAACTAGTTGGTCAACTAACCAAGTTTTATTTATTATTATTAGAATGTTACATTTATCTTATATTATAGATATATTCGAAAAACAATAGATTATAAAACGATGATAATTTAATAGAAGATACGTAGATTACGACTGTCGCTCTCAGAGTCGATGATGATGACTAACGACTGTCATCTGCGGGGTCGATGTTGATGACTGACTTGAATTCTTTCAGTATGAGTTTATATACTTTTATTTAAGACAATGAAGTATTGTAGACACGTGTCGTACAATTTCGGTTAGTCAGTAAATTGGGTGTGCCACGAATCAGTTTCTACTTATTAATTTACGTGTGTCACACATCAATGGGTTACTTGTTAAATTAGGTGTGTCACAAATCAATAATAAGTCTTGTTAAATTAGGTGTGCCACAAATCAATGGTGTGTCTACTGGTTAGTCAACTAAATTGATAAGCGAGGTATGTAACACTGGGTTGGGCAAAGTCCGGTACATAACAATATGTACATATGTACATATTATGTAGAAATATATGACACTAGTGTTGTACCCGATGTAATATCATCGCATGGGTGTTGGAATATTAAGTTATTAAATAAATAAAAAATTAAAATAAATATTTCGGTCCACATCCGGTCGTATTGTTATCAAATATCTTTTAAATATATTTAATTTAACATTTATATTTTATTTTTTAATATGAAAAAAAAATGGTAAAAACTACCACCCACCTATTTTTTTAATATGTAGATAAACAATATAAAACACCGAGAGAAAAATTAATTAATTTATAAAATAAATTTTCAATAGATAGCGGTAAATTCTCAGCCAAGCGGAAAGATTGCCATCGATTAGTATACATACATATAAGTTTTTTCTTTGATTATTATATCATTGTATACGTATTAGCAGTGACGTATATACATATGTATGTCGAATCGAAACGACTATTATAGTACGGCGAGCGTTATCTCAGACAGACAGACAGATAGACAGACGGAATAGCGATATTATATTTTATTTTATTTAAAAAAAAAAATCAATACCACAGAGACTTGACAGGTTGCCCCAAAGCGTCAATGTGATTATAATACAAATAATAAAAATTATAAAAAAAAAAACATCATAAAAAAATTATAAAAATCATAAATAAAAAAATTATAAAAATCAAGTAAGAAATATGTACACAAAATAAAAACAAAGAAATAAGATAGAAAAATTTATAGCGTGCTATTTAGGATGTGTTCCACCAACTCAACATAACTGGCATCGAAGAGGTCCAAGTAATGCGCCAGTAAGTTAAGGTGTCGAACAGCTCTCGAGAGGGGGGGAGTTCATGAGCACGTTTGACTTAGCCCTAATTGGCAAAAATATATCATGTTTTCTTAAAACTCTATGATTTTCCGGGGCCCAGAATTTTAGTTTCTCCAGGAGAGCGGGATTGTGAATCTCTCCTCTAAGTAATTTTACTAAATATTTCCCAAGAAATAAATCTCTTCTCTTTGCCAGGGAGTTTAAACCCAAAGATCCCAAGACAAAGGCACTAGGGATATATATGTATGATGATGATAACCGGCGTCGCCTAATTAAAAATTCTGTTTCTATACATATGAACACATTTTATATTTATGTACTCAGTCGGCACAGATTACCGAAACACAATCTGCTTTAGATCGTCGACTTTAGAGAGTCTTAATTAATATAATATTATATACTAGATGTAATATGAGCATTTATAAGAATTGTAAATAGGTTTTTGAGTTTTTTTCCTATTATGCTGTACATTATTAACATTAGAATAATATAATACTATGATTACTAACAAAATTAAATTAAAATCGTAAAATAGGAAATGATCAGTAGATCAGTAGCTATTATAAAATAGATACGTATATGTAAGATCGGTCTCCGTGACGAGACAGAATGTTAAACGACAGAAAACGCAAATATCGGAAGGCAAAGATCGAAAATCGAAAGATCTTAAGTCGAAAGATCAAAAAAAATTGGTGCATGGTAAACGGTACATACTCACTTAATTTGCGCGAGCAGGATACAACAGACACAAGAGGAACTCCCGTATTCTGCGCGCGCACATTAATACGGGAGAAAAAGCCTGTTCCTCTTGTTTCTGTTGTATCCTGCTCGCGCAAATTAAGTGAGTATGTACCGTTTACCATGTACAATTTTTTTTTTTGATCTTTCGACTTGAGATCTTTTGATTTTCGATCTTTGCCTTCCGATATTTGCGTTTTCTGTCGTTTAACATTCTGTCTCGTCACGTAGACCCATGTAAGATGTATTGTGAATATAATTTAGGAATAATAAAAAGCATTTAATATACATACATACATACAATATACTTAGTTGACGCAGGGCATTTCTGTCAGTACTAAATAATTTGATAATGGTAGACTTTCGGACATGTTAATAAGTTCGGCATCGAAGTTTTAGTGCCATTCTGCGAACTTTATGACGTAACACCTGCCCCATCCCCCAACCGTGCTAGACGCCGTATAAAAGCGTAACATTTACGAGTTTATCGCCACGCGATGATGATAGCAAAAAAGGAATAAATAAAAACAACCCCCGGAATATAACGACACGAGAGTTTTTCAGGTGGTTTAGTGGGGGGTTGGGGTTGGGGTGTGGGTGGCATTTTTCTTCGTTAGGATCGTCTCGCGCGCCAACTAACGAACGGCGCGTAACGGCGTTACCGTATCTCGTTACACGTTGTGCGCAACTTTGAAAAATATGAAATTTCCGTTTCGCAAAACACGAGTCATGCCGTCTCATTAAAATTTGCTGAAAACTCCACTTTTCAGTGACAACGGGCCCGCAGACCGGCTTTGATGAATCCAACAGAGACACACCTGAAAAATTTAATACCGGGACGAAACGTGTTCCTCGTCGTCAGGTACCACCTGAAAAATGCACACACAATTTCTGTTCGCGACATTTTGTGAATCACCCCTCCCCCCACCTTTCATCTGCCCCTTTTGCAAAAATAGTCCAAATAAAATCAAATCAAATTTAAATACATCGGGCGCTGCGCTGAAAGTGTTTGGGTATTCAGGTTGTCAATTCACTTGCAGATTTTTAGTAAAAAAATTCAGATGTGACCGACTCACGACTTTCTCTATGTATTTGAGGAATATGAAAAGGATAAAAAATAATATTCGATAATTAAACATACATACACGTTAACATATACCGGCTATGAGAACATTTTCTATACAATTTGAGCGCAAATGTATGGAAACTTGCACACGACAAAAGTTCCACTTCCGGCTGTCGGATTTTGTTCAAATTTTTTTTATTACTTAAAATCACTATCAGTATTATACACAATAAATATCAAGAATATCAAAATAATTTAAAAGGTCAACATAAAGTAATGAAATATTGTTTTAAAAAAAACACTACTTACGGTTTATGAAATCTGACCAAAACCTTATCAGCTCTATGTAAGTTACTACATAAAAAATACAAATATAAATTTTCAGCTTGATTCGTTTAGAGGTGTAGACAGAATCCAGGCGACAACATTTTTGACCTTTCTAAGAGGACAAAATCTCACTTCCGGTTAATTAAATTTAGTGATTTTTTTTTATTTTTACTTAAAATCACTATCTTTATTATACACAATAAATATCAAGTACCTTAAAATAATTTAAAAGGTCAAAATAAAATAATGAAATTGAAGAAAGTATTTTATAGGGTCTGCTATGTAGATTTATCATCTCTAAACCATTATTATAACATAAATCCCTCCGATACACTAGAAAAATCTCCGTATGAATAAACTTCTAAGTAAGTTCACATACTAATAAAAATTTCAACGTTTGCGATTTTTAAATTTCTAATATTTATGTATATAGTATAAAGCCGAAGACAATATACAGTCATTAGTTTGAAAAGTAGCCAAATCGTCTTTATTTATATACACATGTGTTTATGTGTATATATTTACATACATACATATATAGAACTTTCTTAGTAAGTCTTCTTAATGCTCTTATCGTCGACTTACACGTATTTATGCTCCGATGATTGTTTCGTATTTCATGGCGACTCAAATATTTGACACGTGTCTATTCATTTTATGTATGTACATGTGTACAATAATTATTCGTTCGTGCAAGTATGTACATATGAATATTGAATTTATGTATGAAAATATGTATTTCTTTGTAATATGTCAAAATTGATGTGGGTACTTTGATGTGGATTTAATGAAAGGCGAATTTGATCGAATTATATTTCTCGTATGTACATATTATATAATATGTACATTTAGGACCCGGAAGGATGGTATTAAATCTTACGTCATCATGGAAAATATCAAATTATATTTCCGTGATTATTTATTTGAATAAAAAAATGTTTTGTTGTGTATTGACGTGAACGGTATTTATTTTTTTTTCATATCTAAATACATCTTATATATAATATGGATTTATTTTTTTAATATAAACTTTAATCCGATTACATCTTACCAACTTTATGAATTACATAGATCAAAAATAAAGATTTTTATAAATTTTTTTATATGAACTACCTTAAAATGGTATTATTTCCCTTAAATGGATCTTGATCGGACTGATCACATTTTCGATCAGTCTGAATATAGAACCTTTAACCATTCATATGCAGAGATACTTGTACATATGTATGCAGTGGCGGACTGGGACTGAAATTAGTGCATGCCAGGAGTCAAAGGGGGCCCCCCAGGGTTAAAAAAATTTGTCCCCCCCCCCATATAACAAAATTTTCTTCTTTCCATCACGCTAAAAATCAAGGGTAAAAAAAATAAAATTTTCAAAAATGGGAATAAACAAATTTAAGTACAAGAAAAATGGCAAAAGCAAAATAGATCCATAAATTACATTGTATATTTCTTTTTAACCCTTGTCATAGGTAAATAGAATGCATCATAAAAGAATGCGGCATAAAAGCGGCATTTACTTTCGGTAGAAAACAATCAGGGACGTCATTTCAGCTTTTTCTTGGGGGGCGCAAGCAAAGATTGGTCAAATTGATTTTTTTTTCAAAAAATCTTTTTTATATCGGAATAAAAATGGAAAATATTCTTTGCATACACCTTATTGAGTTATAAAATATGAAAAAAATAAGCTTATTTTTGATAAAATAATTATAAAAAAATATTATGTAAAAAGTGAAAAAGGCGAAAATTTTTTTCTAAAAATCTTCACATGGTCAACAAAAATCGACCATCAAACTGAGTCACTAAAAAACTATCAATTAACTTAATTTCTACCGACTATCTTTTCACTTTATCTATGTATATACATACATACATATGTACGTAATAACAATAGATAAAGTGTTGTGATCATGCGAAAATCGGAATTTTGGGGAGGGGGCCCTATCCTATATTTCTATATACATGGATGTGTCTAGATTACGAATAGATTTTATATTCGGAAACTGTTTATAATTGTGTATTTAAATCTTACTATATCGTCGAAGTACATATAATCAAATGTTATTTTGAAAGTATGAAGTAAATTTAAATCGCTGTTTGATGATGAATCGTCCTATCAAAATTGTTTTAAGCAATTCAGTTTATATTATTCACGGAAATTTGTTTATTCCCATTTTTATTTCAGTAGGTAGTTGTTACATAGGTATTGGTATATACATAATATTGAGGTTAGAAATGGGCCCAGCAAAAGGGCCCACGCAAATGTTGAAACTTACATTTCGAGCCTAAAAAAAAACGTTAACCGATCCTTGGGCTGTTAAAGCAGGTATTAGTTGTTTATGTATATCGTAGAATATTTTTAAGAAATTTGTTTTGTTGAAATACCCAAACTTAAGGTCCCAAAGTGCAATATCCTATACATTTTTACACACGTGAAATAGTTAAAAATTTATTTAATTTTACTGAGGGCCCATATTTTCTAACAGATAGTGGGGCCCACATGCCATCGGGCATGTTTGCTTGTATGGCCAGTCCGCCACTGTATGTATGTATAGTATAAAGATAAGTGGAAATCAAACAAGACAATGCTAATTATAATATAATAAATTTTCATTTATTTTATTAAAATAAAGTTTCTTTATTCTTAGTATTGTATTACAAACTAGTTTTATGCCCGTTGAAATTTCAACGGGTGGTTTCGGAAACAAATTGATACATGATTAAAAATAAAGTTACAACACGTATAGTAATAATTAATCGGAAGCGGAACTAAAACAGAAATTGGGAATCAGAACTGAAACAAGGATCGGTATCCGGAACTGAAAATGGAGTCCGTTTCCAAAACAAAAAGGAATCCAAAACCGTAAATGAAAAAGAAATCGGGATCCGGAATTGAAACAGTAATCGGGATCCGGAACTGAAACACCCCGGCCGCCCCCCCATCGAATTAATTTTATTTTTCAAATATCGTTAAAATATAAATTAATTTTAATAATTTCAATTAAAAATATATATTTAATTGTTTTATATGAAAACAAAAAAAATGGTTCAAAACCTCGCTAAAAAATTATTATAATTAAGTATTTTTATATGGCGAGAACGATTTTTCAATTAGTGTTTAAAAAAAAAGGCGAATTGAAGAATTGGATTTGGCGTGGTGTTAGTGGCCGTTATGCTCAGTTTAGCTATATGAGGCTATTTTGAGATCACTGGTTCGACACCGCCACATGTCTCGACGAAATGAATTTATACACAGTTTGGCTTTTTATCGATTCATTCATTATGTTCAGCTAGTGTAAGGACACACACACACACACACACATACACACACATATTACCGTCTTTATATACATATATGTATATATAATTTGAAGCTTTATAATCATTTGAATCTTGTCATTAAAAAATATGTATTAATTTGTTACTCAGCTGTTTGTCTCTTTATCCCCAAAGAACTTCCAAACAAAGTTGTCTTCTTTCCCTACATTTACTTTTCTATTATTTACTTTGATGCTTTCATCTCGTTGTATTATACATACATACAATTCATACATTGTTATTTACACAAAACAATAACCGGTACCCTCTATTTTACTTATCTCTGATATAAAAGTTTCAATTTAGCAAAAGCGGATTTTCATAACTTCAATTTTTACAACGTCATTCTTGTCTTCACTCACATAATAGGTGAGAGATTTTCCCCGTTAGTAAAGTTAGTATACATATGTACATAAACATGTTTGTGCAGAGCTTGGAGATAGAAAGAGAGTCATAAGTTGCTTTACATTCTCACGAGTACACCTTTCCGCTTTCGTTAACGTCCAATTTCGCTTTTAATACGAAAGTATCTTATTAAAAATATACACTTGAGATCGCTTCCTCGCAACTTCATACAATACAAGCTCGTTAATTTTCCGCGAGGGCCATTTTTCCCGACCGTTGGAAATTTCGTGCGTGAACTTCGCAAGCGTCGGTTTAACGCAGCGCTCTCCAAATTGGGGGGCGCGACCACCTGGACCTTCAAAACGGAGTTCAAAGTAATTAACAACGTTTCTAATAAACGTGTATAGCGACTTTACCGTGACTGTGTGCTTTGAGAATACTCCCACTTTGCTTCGAATTTTGCTCTAATCAAATGATATGAAGATTTATCAATATTAGTTACATATGTACATACATCCAGGTACATGTGTATGTACTGTCACGTGCCAATACAAGATTAAATAATTTTTCTTTTTTAAAACTACTTGGTTAACTAACCAAAATTTCTTTATTATTATTAAAGCGTTTCATTTATCTTATTGGTAGATATATACGAAAACTACAGATTTAATTACACTGTTTGACAAACGATGACTTTTTTTTTGGTTCAGAGATGAGATATTACTTTTCTTATAGATCTATGCCCAGTGAATACGAATCTCGTAATAAAAAATGTTAATTGGCTCGAGATTCGGAGATATATGTGTTTTTTAAATCGCGTGATTTTTCTATATCTTGGTGTTGTTCGGTCGATGTCTCAAAATCTGTCAATTTTCTGTTCAAAATGAATATTGAAATCTATAGTCGGGTATTTTATCTTACATTTTTAGTACTTCTCAGCTTTCAAATTTCTCTAAGTAGTCGTCCAGTTCAAATCAAAAGTCAAAAGTACGTTTTTTCACTTGAGATTTTTTCCCACTGTTAATACTATTTTATATTGAGTATTTTCTATTGAATCATGTTTATTGAGATAATGTTCTAGCCAAACTGATTTTTGTTTTCGTTTAAAAGGGTCAATTGGAAGTGTGCTGAATTTTAAATCGGTAAAATTTCGTGCTAAGAACTCGTACTAATATTGACTCGTATTTACATGAATCTTCATTGAATTAATAGGGTTAATATATTAAATTGTCTTTATATGAGAATTTAATAAAATTCCACTTAGAAAAATCATATTTCGACTATTCTTGTGGATTAATAACAAAAATTCGTTTATTTGATCGAGGTAAGCCAGTTATCGATAGAATTTTTGTTATTAATCCACAAGAATAGGTCTATAAGAAAAGTCATATCTCGTCTCTGAACCATTGTTCGTGTCTAACAGTGTTATGGAACGATGATGAATTTAAAATGAGATACGTAGAACTTTGTTTCACAAATTAACTTTGGTTCACTTTGTTTTGCTGCTGTGCTGACCGTCACTTTCGGTGTCGATATTAATGACTACCACTCTCAGAGTCTCGATGGTGATGACCAACTAATGTGATCGAATTGTGATCTATATAAATGATTTCTTATCACTTGGGTTGGGCAATGTCCGGCACTCCTGTCTTATCTGACTTCTTACTCACGTATATGAATGTGAGAATGTGAATTCGATTATTGTGGGAACTACATTAACAAACGAGGTACATAACAGTACATACATTATAATAAAATATTTCTGAAGCACATATATATTATCTTACTAAAGGTATGTTCGTTAATGAAGAAGAAAAAAATAATATATCAAACAAGTGAAATTGTCTCTTTGTCTGCAGAAGGAAGTTTTTTGATCAATGTGTTTTTCTAATACTGATGTATGGATGCGAAATTTTGGCATTGAATGGTAAAGGCCAATGCACTGAGATAAATATGAATAGTTTTATGTTTGGTATTAGCACGAGGAGGGGCTAAAAATGAAATATTTTGATAAAATAGATTAGCTGATATAATAGAGTGAGAAAATTGACTCTAGCTAAATAAATCATGAAAAATTCAATTGAAAAACACTTTAATATATAGTTAGGTAGGTAGTTTTTACCTTTTTCGTATTAAAAATAAATATTGAATTAAATATATTTAAAAGTGCGGATCGAACACAGAACCGACACATTTATTTTTATTTTTTTTAATTAATAGCTTAAATATTATAATAATATAAAAATGTTATAATAATATAAGTGCCTTTACCAATGCTTTGCTTGTGTCAATAATACGCGGTACGTCTCCATAACTACGCTACAACGCACGGAATCTAATCAGGGTCATCACATATGCACTACAGAAATTAAAGTTTTATTTTGATATATATTTATTTACAATTTGAGTATATGGTGGTGATGCGCGTTGGTGGCCAATCCGTTTTTTTTCTCGGTTTCCGGGTTATTTTTATCCACTTTTTTTTGCATTTATCTGTCCTTGTGAACTCTTAAATTAATGCGTAATGTATAGTTTCAACAAAAATATGTATAATATAAAATGAACGATTTTTATATTAATTAAACTTAAATGATTGGTTATTAATATAATTAAGTATTCGGCGCCTCTAAGAGAAATGTTTTGACATTTATTTAAAAATATTTTTTACATTTCTCTAGATCGCCATGACACTTTTAAAAACTGTCAAACTACGATGTTAATTGAATAATATGTTACTTACATGATCAATTTACTTGTAAAAATGTATCCTCAGTTGTTAATTGTGTGTCTTTGAATGCATCGTGCAATTTTTAACACTCTTGCGAGTAATATAAACAAACAGCGAAGTTTTTATCGGACATACGTCGAGCATCAAGCATCAAATACGATTGATGCTAAATTTTTTTGAAAACGTCTGTGGACATTTCTCACTTCACAACAACAATATAAAGCCTAAAGCCACTTCTATTATTGTAACATTTCTGTGGGTAGTAACATTAGTTTTTCTGTAACCGTCTGTATTTAACAGAACGCCACCGGTATATATGTACGTACATATAATACGTACATAGTTAGAAAGAGGATATAAACCTATATTGAATCAATACGGAGTACGCCTCCGTTTCGGCACGGACCATTTATTACATTTAACATTATATAAATGTTCAATATTTGCTACGTTAGATAAATCCCCGCAGTCCGAGATCCACCTGGTCAGATACAAATTGATGGAGAGTGCGAGAGAACCGTCCGATTTGCGCCTCCGTTGCCACAAATCAACATCGCACACCGCGTTGTTTATTATTATTTATTATTATTATTGCCATGTGGGGGTGGGGTGGGTAGGTGGGTGGGTGGGTGGGTGGGCGGTCGCGAGGGGATATCGGTTTGGTGCGCCATAATTTGTAATTTGGCGAATATTACGAGCGGTGGAATCGGGTTATCTATATTGGCGCCATCTATCATCATCATGGGCCTCGGCAATATCAGGGCATCCCAATCGCGGATACGCGCTGAATTATTCAGGACCGGTTGAGATGGCCCCGAGCAGATACTGAAAGACGTAGGTATAAAATTCGGCGATTCGCAACATTTCCGCGCCGGAGAACAATTACAATATAAGCTTTTATCGCTCGATTGTGAGCCCGCCCTCCGGAGAGGAAAACTCCTCTACGATTAACGGGAAAAGCTCTCCTCTCTCGTGTATGAATGTATTGTAAGTCGGAGTGAAAAATCTAAATTTTGGCTTTCAGTTAACATTTGCATCACATCAAGGTAAAAATTGTATAAAATATAGAGTGAAAAAAAAAAAGTTATAGGCGTTTAACCCTCCCTCATCGAAGTGGGGTATACAAGTGTCCCATTTTTAACTTTAATAACTATGTGATTTTCAAAGCTATACACCCTATATTTCCTGTATTTCTAGAATGAACTACAAGAAATTTATTTTAATTGATTTTGTATGATTTAGAAAAGGGGTACATCGTAAAAAAATACATTTATATATTTCTACGTTCCAAAGTATGATTTAAAGGCGGTAGCGATAAGTCATGATTTTGACTGTTCGCTTGCATATTCTTGTTAATCGATGAATCAATGCGAGAGAAAGAGACAGCTATATTTTCGTATGCTATTGTTTTCGTTGCTTTCGGCGCGTGGCTATAGAGTCGTGCAGTCGCCTGTTGGCGTTCTAAATTAACGTTCGTCGATTATTTTTAATTACTTTTTTGCAACAGTGAATTTAATTGCGTTGAGTGCTTGACTTTAACTGGGATATATCACTTTAAAATTTACATTATTTGATTTTAATTATATTGGAGAGATAATTTTAATGTCACTATTGATTATTTATGTTATTTAAGAATGTTCGAAGTGTATCAAATAATATCAAAAATATTAATTATTCTATTCTGGAAATTTATTATGTTAAAGTCTTATATGAAATATCAAAATGTTTTATTAAATTTCATGGTGGTAATTAATGTTGTATTTTATGAATATTTTTAATGAGCTTAATTACTCACGTAAGTCATCTTCAATCTATAAAAAACATTAATCCTCCCTCACCGAAGTGAGGTATGCAAGTGCCCCAATTTTTACGTTTTTCGTAATAACTATGTGGCTTTTAAAGCTATACACCCTATATTTCTTTTATTTCTAGAATAAACTACAAGAATTTTTTTTATAAATTTTTTATGATTTAGAAAGGGGGTACATGGTAAAAAAATACATTTTTACATTTCTACGTTCCAAAGTATGATTTAAAGGCGGTAGCGATAAGTCATGATTTTAACTGTTCGCTTGCATATTCTTGTTAATCGATGAATCAATGCGAGAGAAAGAGACAGCTATATTTTCGTATGCTATTGTTTTCGTTGCTTTCGGCGCGTGGCTATTGAGTCGTGCAGTCGCCTGTTGGCATTACCTTTGCGCGTTTGCATGTTGATGCTTGTTGTTATTTTTTAATACAAAAATAGTCAAAAACATGCTATAGGACTAAAAATAAATTTATGTTGATGTATAAAATGATTAATAAGATATATATTGAACCCATTTGTGTTGAGAAAAGCTGTATTTTGATTAAAAAATACTGCGGTCTTACTCGTCCCCGGATATGTGACTCCAAGGTTAATTGTTTCCAATCGGAGTTTGCCAATTTATCTGATTTCATTGAAACAATTTCAAGAAATTGGCAACCCTGTACTATTTCTCGCAAAATTCAAGTTTACATAATCTCGAATTCATTGATTTATATGTAAAATGCTGCAAATGTGTCCATATATGTCTCTATAGATGGCTTTGAATAATGCTAACAATATTTACGTATGTACGTTCGTTTATCAATTCCTTCAGAAGACCACCCGTTGAAATATCAACGGGCATTACACTAATCAACAATAAAAACAAACGAAATGTTTTTTAACATGATGAGGGTATAAGGCACAGAAATGCTTTGAATCCATATTTTTTACTTAATGTAGCCTTGATTGGATGCAACTTTTCCATTAGGTCCATAAATGGAAAATCCAAAGTTTTCCCTTTTCGCTCCAGTTTAACGTATGTACATGTTGTATGTACCTACATATATACATATGTATGTATGTACACCCGTCGCCTACATTTAAAACTTTGAATACGTTCGTTTATATATGTACATACATACGTTTGTCATTTTGAATGTGTTTTAAATTATTTATTTATCGTTGAAAAGTTTGGTCGTTTGTTTTGCAGTAGAGATGTTTCGGTAAATTGAAATTATTTCCGTTTGCTTGGTCGTTAATAGAATGTCGCGATGAGTTTTCCACGTCAGGTATTATCAGTATTGCTGAACTTACTTTTCTTATTATTTGATATTTGAAATTATATTTCGAGACAATTTTTGTTATTCTATTGTATGGAAATAGATTAAAAGTTACAATAATAGATGTATTTTAAAGAGTAATTATTTCTTCAAAAATATAATAAATTTAAAATCTTGTATTATGAAAATCAGTAGAATTTTACTTTGGATAACTTTTTTAATCATTTTCATAACAATTTTCAATTCCTTTTATTATTATTATTATTATTATTATTAATAATAATAGTTTTGGACCATTGTGGCATTACAGGAAGAACCTAATGCGCCATAATGGCCTACATTTAACAAAGATAATACAAGTAAAAAACAGAAAAATTAGAAAGCATGTATGCATATGTATGTATATGCATAATATAACAATAAAATTAAATGTTGTAGCGTGGGCGAGTAGAGGGGTTATCGATATCGGAGTGAAAGACTCAGTAGTAGTAGAGGTAGTTTATTGTTCTAGATCTGTCAGTCTGCCAGCTCCGAATGAAGCACGGAATAGATCCGCCGAATATTTAAACACAGCGTGTACTCTCAGCATAGAGAGATCATTGGTCGATGGGTCGCGAGACCTTATTGGTTATTGTATACAGCTTGTTCATACGTCGAGGCTTTTTGGCGCGAACGCGAGATCAGCTGATCAGCGTTAATCAACCAGTGGTCGACGAGCACAAATCACCTAATCTCTACATTACAATATCTAGAACATACCGTTATTTTCTATTAGTACATTTTGAGATTTGATTTTATAGTAATAAATTAATTTTTAAAAAATGATGAAAAGTTTTAGTAGTTGATAATGTTGAAAAATTACTCGCATACTATAATAGTTTGAAAATTGATTCATATTGGCTTGTATGTTTCCGTTTAAATTTAATGTAGATTTAAAGATCAGTTGTATGAGATTGATTTAATGACTGAAACAGTATTTTTTTTTAATGGACAGTAGGTGTGTATCCAAATTATATATTTACTTTATCTATATATTATGTATGTACGTAGTAACAATAGATTAATTTTTGTAATAATGCGAATTCGGTTTCGAGATTTTGACTGATTCGAACTGAGAACCGATTACTGATCACGTTTTCATGATATAGGAAAAATGTGTGTCTGTGTATTTTGGGGATATATTGAACACCGTTAGTCCTATGAAACTGAAACTTTCGATACAACGTAATTTTTTTTTCAAAATTTCAAGTTGACCGGAAATAGTACTTCCCCTTATATATATATAGGATCCGAATGTGAAGGATTCCAAGTGAAAAGCGCAGATTCAGTTAGAACTATTTATTATAACATGTCGTCAGGCTTGTTCTCCAACAAGTGACCATAACAACACGCATCCCGAGCAGTTTGGCCAACCACACATACGGCTCGTTTAAAAATCATTCCTATATATATATACAGTTTCTTTTTTTAAAGCTTTTGGATTCAATCCACTCAACTTATCAAACTGATTATTTTTTACATTTAATAGAAATTATAAATTTAATATTTTTGCAACATCCGGAAGTAGGACTTTTAATCTAGTTTTTATATTACTCTAAAATCAAATAATAATAGATAACAACACTAAAATATTATATTTCTACATAGATATATGTATTTAAATATACCAGGAAGCCTAACAGGTAAACTCCAATGCGCCTTCCTAGACAATTAATTACCAACATTGTAGCTTTTTTTATTACATAAATCGCTGTATTTAGAGAGGCTGAAGAACAAGAAATTAACAATTAATTAATCCATGGAGACATCTATGGATTTAAACTTGTGCATTCATTTTTACATATTGTACATAAATCAAATTCAGATATTTGTGACAAAGCGGATATGATGGTTTTTTCCAATTTGATGGAGGTACCATATTTTAACAATGAAATCAGATAAATTGGCAATCTTTGATAGGAAACGTACGACTTGGAGTCACAAATATGCAAGTCTGACCAGCAGTATTATATATTAGCATGGGATCAAACCCGGTAACCTCTCGGAGTTAAACATAAACGCAACCACTGAGCCCTATTGCTGGCCATAAAAATAAATAAATCATCATCTCTTTTCCAAACAGAACTTGATCTTTCAGATTTTGTAACATAGCGGGTAAGATGATTTTTGCCAATTTGATGGAGGAACCGTTTCAACAATGAAATCAGATAAATTGGCAAACTCTGATAAGAAACGTACGACTTGAGGTCACAAATATGCAAGTCTGACCAGCAGTATTATTTATTGGCATGGGATCGAACCCGGTAGCCTCTCGGAGCTAAACATAAACTCAATCACCGAACCATACTGCTGGCTAATATGTTTATGTACATAAGTATTTTTACATGCTCGTTACAGCGCAGTTTAAATAAAAATTCAATTCAATCCACTGTAACCCAATACGAATCTTTTAAATTTTCTGGAATAGTTGTATGCTTGTATTGAAAATTTTATATACAAACTTTCACAATAGAATCTTGTTAAAAGTTATGCCGCTCAAAGTTATACAAAATTCTCAGACGAGCATCGTATACATTTTTTACATACCTCCTTTACGATTACAATTCAGGAAAAAATTTGCCTCTTATCCGATCGTTTTCATACTCATTTTGGTCATCAATATAAGTAAACTAGTGATTAGCCCGATGAAATATCATCGCATGGGTATAAAATTATTATATACTCGTATAAAACTAAAAAAAAATCCGGAACCGGAACCGTTATTTTCGTACACTCATATACATAGATAGTTTTCAATTCTTTATTTGTAATAATTTTCAAATCTTAAATTTAACGTTAACAAAATGTTAATTAAAGTTAACAAAATGTAATATTTTCCGATTATACACAAACGGTCATTGACCTCGTAACGTTGAATATTATTACTACACATAACAAATTACGTGCATATACATACATATGATGTATATTTACAACACGTATTCTGGGCGAGGATATAGCGTGCGGCGCGGGCTCGTGAGAACATCGCGTTTGGATCGGAGGGTCCGAGGTTCGATTCCCGGCGCCCGCGGTGAATGAAATCAATTTTTTTCTCGAATATCGTCAAAATATAAATAATTTAAATTTAAATTTAAATTTAATTAAAAATCAATATATAAAAAAATGGTTCAAAACCTCGCTAAATGAAATTATTAAAATAACGTATTTTTATATGGCGAGAAGAAATATTTCAATTAATGTTTAAAAAAAAAGGCGAAATGAAGAATTGGATTTGGCGTGATGTTCGTGACCATTTGCTCAATTTAGACCTATATTCAGGCTATTTGGGGTGATCGGTTCGAGTCGCGACAAAGTCCCCTCGTCGAAAAATGAATTTATCAATTTTTATCGATTCATTCATTATGTTCGGCGAGAGTTAGGACTCACACACACACACACCCACACCCACACAAACACACACACACACACACACACACACACACACACACACACACACACACACAGAGATTACCGTCTTTATATATATGATGGATCCTCCGCTATTACCATGGTGCAAAAATATCGTAGTAAACGCGTTTGAAATTTGAATTTCTGAAAAGTGCCTGATGTCTATCCAGTTTTTAGTTTTAAACATAGATGGAGGTAGTAAAATAAAATTATTGGTATTTTTATTCCAAAATAATTTTTAAAATACTTGGACGATGATTAAATTTAATGTCGGTCATTAAATTTCCACCGCAGAATGGTTATAAGCGACTGAATTAGTCTCGACAGACACATCCACACGACCGCAACAGCCAGGGTGCGTATCTACCCGGATACAATGGGTTGTCAGTGGAATCAAAGGCCAAAGGGACTAAACGTATATATATCCTGGCTCCCCAACTATGGATTTGCGGTATAGCGTATCCACTCTCTAATTAACCCTCAAATTTCACACAAACGCCTTATAATTATATGATTACACAGACCCGCTCAAATCCCTCATTAGTCGTGCTATAATGACACAGTTTCGTTTCCTATTGCTTTTTTTAATTGCAAATCAACATACTATATATGTATGTATGTACTGTGAAGGCCACTATTCATTGTATATCTGTCTGCTGATAAATTGATACATACTCCCCTCCCCCCCCCCCGGACACATAACTCCGGCCAAAAACCCCCTGGATATTAACCCCCCGTGCAAAAACCCCCGCCATGGTTAAAAATTGTTTAAAATAGTAATAATAAATAATTAATTATTTAAAAGTAATAAATGTGTAGTAGAGCATATTTAATTTCAATTTATTGTTGTAAATAGAATAAATATCAATTTAAAAATAAATATCACTGTTCGACACTAGGGGTTCCAAAAAACCGCCCAAAATAAAAAGCCGGTTTTCGTTTTTTTACAAATAAAAAACCGGTTGGCCGGCTTTCACCGGTTTTAGAAAAATACGATTTTTTTAAGTTTAAAATTTTTATATCGAAAAAAAAAATGTAAATATGTATATATTTGCATAATATATATCTATATTATGCAAAAAAAAATAGTTTTTTATACATTAAATTAAGTTATAAACATTATGAACTTTCATAAGATCATTACTTTATATTATTATTACAAATATTACAAATAATAAAATTTGTATTATATGTACATATATCACAATTTAAATAAGCTAGATATATTATAGATAAAAAGATTTCAAAGTTGTTTTTACGCATCTGTTTTAGCTTAAAAAATCCAAAAGCAACCGTTGCAAATTTCGGAAACAAATTCATTTGAAACGGCAAATTCATTTATCACGAACATTTTAAATCCATAAAAAAGTAGGTATGTGGCCTCAATATTTAAAGGGCAATTCCTTCGAAGAAAAATTAATTATATTTCGGAAATTTCTATGCATTTTGCCATAAATCATTTGACTACTTTTTTTGATGTTTTCAAGTACAAGGATTTGCGATAGATAAGGATGCTTTCTATACCTGAAGTTGGGTAGGCCATTGAAACTACATACTTTCAATAATATTTTATTGGTTTATGACCTGGTCCATTACTAAATCTCAAAGAAACCGCTCAAGAAAGAAAGTAGTGTAGCTTTTTTTTTGTTCAAAGAAATATACGCCTATACCTAAGAGCGTTTATACACATTTATTTTGATCTTTCATAGAAATTTAATTTAAATTTCGGTATTTTTAATATAAACCGCTTAGACATGACTAACCTAATAGTAAACATTTTTTTAAATTTATTTGAATAGTTTTATTTTATATAAATTTATTTGAATACTCATTTGTTTATTAAACATATGTACATATATAGTAAGTCTCTTTCGAAATTATATGTATATGTATCCGAAATTATATGTATCCGGCACCTGCGTCCCCGTGGCTGCGCCTCCTAGGGCTTTGCCCCCTAGGGATTCGCTCCCTAGGGCTTCGCCCCCGGCACGAAGGCGGCTTCGCCCTCGGCGCCTTCTCCCCCGGGGACTTCAAATCCTTTGAATCGAAAAAAATCGAATCGGCGCCTATGCATCGAAAAAAAAACTACGAACCAACGAACTAAGGTTACATATTTACATACATACATACATACATATATACATAAAAATATGTTTGTTTCCAAATTATATATTAGAAAATCTATATTCATTATTAGTTAGTTAAAATGTTATCATTCACGTTTTATAGATATATTATGTAATAAACCTGTTGATTTTCGTTTATCAAAGGCGAGGCGAACAAGATTCATACAAGCAATTTCAAATTAAAATAAACTTTAATTAAATACAAAGGTTCGTGTACACTGTTGTTCACCGTAATTAGAATCGAGTGATGCTTACGACTTTTCAAACAGAAACGTTGTTTTTCAAATATACCTACGCATTTTTCAGAGGGGGAAAACACCCAAGGAGTGGTGGGTGGTAGGGGGGGTTGGGACTAAGATTTCTTCGTGCTCTGTGTAAATATTATGAAATTGTTAATTAAAGTTAATTGTCCGTTTTTGCTAAGTAACCCCCAGAGGTCTAACATTGCACAGAGGCCCAGTTTGTGGATTTAGGTCTGGGGATATTTGCACATTAAAGGTTCGAGCACCTCATACCACAACACAACGTCTACTCGACCAAATCCACGATTCAATCTCGACCTAATAATTGTGGGGATATATTACAGTCTTGCCTATCTACATACATCATATGTATCATATTATTTAAATACGTATGTATGTATGTATTTGTGATATAAGATGCTTCTTTAGAAATTTGAATCCAGTTTTTCATCGCTTTGAGATGATGTTTGCGTTATTTAGTACTGAAAAGTATCGATCTATAAAATTTACATTTTTGTATACTTACTTTTGTAATCGGTATGTACGTGAATATATATACATATGTATACATAAAATTGAAATTGTGAATATTCTTCCAGCATTAAGCCTATCATATAATGCTTCAATTGATTTATTATGATGTCAGACAGTTATTGAAGATATTATATTTACATACATTAACCTAAGCTTAGTGCACTATTGCATACCAGTAGAGAGGTCGTGGGTTCAAGTCCCGGCCAAATTTGCTGCTGGACAGATCTTATGGTTTTTAAAACACAAATCGACCGTTAGAATTTTCCGATTTTTCTAGCTTAATTATTGTGAGGTATACAATAAACCGGTGTCTTCCCCCTCAGTTTATCGTAAATTCAAGTTATGAGCATTTCGAATTTGTTAAATCCTACCTACATAATTTATACTACCTACTACTACCTACTACTACTACTACTTTAAATATACTACCTACATAATTTATTTCTCGCAAATTTGCTTGGTATCAAAAATTTATTGATTGTCTATAGATGTCTCTATTGTATTATACATATATACTATTATGTTTGAATAATAATTTAATACAAAAACTAATGTACGTAAATATGCTGGAGAAAATTGAAAGTTTTTAAAGCAATCAGAAACTGTTGAAACACATCGATTTACAAAGTAATCTAACCACATGTGGCATCTTGGGCTAATTCCTGCTATGTTACATAAGATAAATACATAATTAAAAAAATACGTATCAGCTCATGAATATGAATTTTGATGTCAGTACTGAACGTAATATGGTTTTGTACCATTTGGCCTGTATTTTAATCAATTTTGGTTCAAACTTGTATTATTATACATATAAAAAAATGGTATATGTATATTGATTTAAATCAATATTGATGTATTGGTGTATATTTTAAATACCGTTCAATTTAAGGGTATAACATAAGTTATTATTATAAGTATTACTACGACGATAGTCTTAGATATTTTTGTCTTTCTCCGTGTTGCATTTCATCAATGATTGATTGATAATATTTAATATAAGTGTTAACTTTTTAGATGATGGGAAGAGGCAACACGGGATGAATCGTAATGGAAGCAAAATAAGAAATATTCTAGAGTTTTATTCTGTGTATGATAATAATGACTGCTTTTATATTATGTACAAAATGAATATGCAGGATATTCATGTATAGGTATATCAAATATCGAAACAATCATTGCTGCAAATAATTCACATATGTATATGTATGTCATTCTTACGAATTATAATTCAATTTATCAATATGCATAATAAACGTATTTTGTACACTTTTATATGAGGGGTATAAAAGCAAAGGTGCCTATGTCCTATGTTGTATGTGTGGACATAGGTACATTAACTTTTATACCCCTCATATAATCGTAGAATCTATTAATAAAATATAAGCTTCTACGAGAAATCTTGAAAGGTATTATATGTAATATATGTAGATAAACGGAGAAAAATAGGATTAGACGGAAATAGCTTTATTGATTCTTTGAATGCAAAGGTTGAGATATAATTTCAAATGATGTATCAAATTTTCATTGAAATATCAACAGAAAAACACTATAGAAAATAAGTATTATTACATAATAAGTACTATTATGGAAAATTTTCATTATTCCTTCTTTCTTATTTAAATCTTCAAAAAGTTGCCCCGAATAATTTGAATTCATGGAATTATCAACTCTAACTAGGCAATTTGGATTTTAGCACTTAAACTATTTATTTATTTAAAAATCAACAGGCAGCATATGTAGAAACTCATAAAAATAAAGAATAAATATAACAAAATAACATCTGAGCCCAACTATAGATTTTTACAAAATACATAATATATCTAGTACATATAGACAAACAAATGCAAAAGAAAAGAATAAAAGCTAAAATATGACTAAATAGGACAATGCATAATTAAACATAAAGTGATATAGTATAATTGGATAAAGAATATATAATAGAAATATAAATGGATCAATCAATCAAGACTCTCCTGAGAGCAGTCCTAAATTGATGTAAGGAAATACCAAATAGATCAAGTCATTCAGCTCTCCGTTAAGCATACGATAAACACGCTGTAGATAAGAATATTTTATGGAATTGGTTTTGAAAGGATTAAGTGAAAATAGTGCAACGTATCTAGAATACCTCACTGGGATCCTGCAACCAACCTTACTCAGTAAATCGGGAAAATCAAGGAAACCATTTTTGGGAGTTAAAAAAAATGTATAGCATCAGTGAGTCGTCGCCTGACAGAAAGATTGTTCAAGAATAGGCGTAGGTAGGAAAACGGTAGCGTAAGGATTTAATTTAATTTAAAGTTTAGTTGGACTTTTTCAATACAATTAATATGGGATAAATAAAAAGGTGAA
The DNA here is from genome assembly GCF_051622035.1 of Arctopsyche grandis. Taxonomy (NCBI): domain Eukaryota; kingdom Metazoa; phylum Arthropoda; class Insecta; order Trichoptera; family Hydropsychidae; genus Arctopsyche; species Arctopsyche grandis. The sequence goes on along the minus strand of NC_135364.1, from coordinate 26,303,866 downwards.
CAGATAATTGAGGCAAATTCAAGGTGAGACCTTACAAGGGAAAAATAAAGTAATTTAAGTACATAAGGATCATTAAATCTATGAATGTATATGATAAAAATTTATTCAGTAAAAATGATAGGAGGCTTCTAAAAATATACCGTTTTCTGCAGGTCGAATCAAAAATTTGTACAAAAACGTCAAAGGATCCGTTTGGCATCTCGCTGATTGCACATCGCTTAAATCTCATCGGCGTTGAGTGACGCGTTCGATTGTCGACATTGTCGATGAAAAACGAATTAAATTATACATGTCTGGAGGTCGATCGGGTTGTCAGGAAACCACAAATGGATGGGTCTCGAACCACCCCTCACCTCGAGACCAAATGGGACCATTTCAATTTACAAGAGAACCCTTCGCTTCATCACGGATAATTGATAAAGATGTTATAGTACCACGTCTGCGCAGTATAAATCTTCCACGTCGTCGTATGACTTTATAATTATATTTTGGTTAATTTATCGCCGTAATATTACGCCACTTGAATATTTAACGATACTTTAATCATTAATAGCCGCAACCCAGAAACCCAATCGAGTCGTAGCAGTATTGAAAATGGCCCTTAACTATACATAAGTATATAAAGTTTTGATGCATGTATGTAAAACTACATCTATTCGCGAGCTGTCTTTAAAATCGGTATAAATCTGGGAGTATCTCTAATACTTATTGTCATTGCATAAAGCAAGAATGACGCTTTCTAGAAATACTAATAAGTTGGTAGTAAATACTAAAAGTGACTTAAATTTTGCTCTAATTTTTACTTTATCTCCGTCCCCTTATAGGTGTCCTTTGTGTTTTAGTTTTTGGATTCGATTTTCTCCAAAAGCGCACAACAGATCAGACTGAAATTTTTTTACATGTAATAGAAAATATGAATTTTATTTATGAACTCATATTTTTTAAATATTTTTACCTCAACTGGAAGTAGTACTTTTACTCTAGAGAATTAAAGTTTTTTGGGTTTTACTCAGATACCTTTTATTGTATTGAACTGAATATTAATATCTAGAAGTTATATATTATTATTAATTAAGTTATATATAAAATTTGGTGAGCACCCGTCAACTGGAAGTGGAATTTACTCTTGTTTGATTTTTCTGCAACTATTTTTTTCGGCCCTTTAATATGTGTGCTCTTCAGAAGAAAATTTAAGTATAATTCTTGTATCAACGTGATGAAAATTAAAAAAAGAAGTGGGATTTTTTCATATATATAATATAATACTTTTCAGGATATAATATATTCGCTCGTAAGTATGGACAAAAACTGTTAAATATATCAAAAATTGCGGTTTGTAACAACATCAGTCCGTATTATTGCATAAGAGCTATGTTATTATTAATATTGTATGAAGTCTCATTAATGACTAATAAATATAAATATTGTTCTCTAAGCAAAAGCTAGTTACAATTTATAAAATAGCAATTCTGGTGTTTTCATTTCAAGTGTACGTTGTTTAAAAATAGGAGGCGAGCCCCCTTCAAAGCCTGCAATTTCAATTTGTTTTCAATTATACACAAAGATACAAAATAATATGAGTTTAAATTGAAACGTGTATACATTCGTGATAATGTATTATTTATATTCTGATGAAATTGATGTTCCCGATTGTTATATATCCGTCATTGTCCCCGAAAGACTGTCGCACCGGTATTGTTAATTCGGCGCTGGGCAAAGGGCTTCCGTGCCTTTTTTTTCTCCCCCAGTTTTTCTTTTTTTATTCGGCTTTTCTATGCCCTCTTTGTGGGGATCTCCCTTCCCTATAAAGGATTTTCACTCTCAATATTTTTTACGCTTATGTGTCTGCTCTGCATTTATATACTCGGCTGACGTTGATCTAAATATATTGGAGCGTGGCTTCTAACTTTCCTCATAATGCCGGATTTAAACCGATAAAGAATATTTTTCGCTCCTAATGCAACCACATTTGAGATATCTTTACCTTTAATCCTCTTTTCTTGCTTCCTCGATGCCCTTCGGACGAAATTTCATTTAATATTAAAGTTATCCGAACGAAAGCGAGCTTAGCAACAGCAATCCCTTTGTGCGTTGTACACAGTAATATATTTTCAATGATATAAAGACATAGTTTTAGATGTCTTTTAGAAAATAATGTATATAAAATTGATTTAATTGGTATTTTTTTATATTCTGAAAATTACCAAAAATATTATAAATATCCGACTTTGCATAAAATATATGAACTATTTTATTTTCATACGATTTGTTTCTTCACACGATATATACAAGTGTGTATTGCCACGTTCTAGAAGTTGGTTGTATTTTAAAAAGTTATAATAGTAATAATAATAGTTATAATATAACGCTTCTTAATTAATATTTGATTCATATTTTTGTGAATTAATCATTCAAATTGTCGCTTGGGTTTCGTATTCATGACGACTCAACTTTGCAAATGATGTATTGTTCGACATGATTCGCCGCTGAATGTACATCATCACTATTAGCATATTGCATAACATACATACATTCACTAGTATATATGTGCATATGTGTATGAACATATGGCAAGTTTGCAGATTCGCTCATGTATTCATAAGGCTTGAATCAAATCAAGATAGGAAGATTACTTTGGAAAGTTTTTATTTTTCCGATCGAGTTTGGTTGTTCGTTATATGCCTATTTATATATTTTTTCTACTTGCACCATATTTCAGGATTCGATGCTGGAATATCGTGATTTTTGTCGACAAAACCCACACTAGTCTTTTTAGAGCTTCTGTAAAAAGAGGAAGGTGACACATGGCCTTTACAATTCGATATCCAGACTTATATAATATATTATATGTATGTAGTTGCGGTATAAAAAATACCGTGAAAAAGGACCGAACACTTCTCATGGTTCTTGAGTTTTTAACTGTTCGAATAAAATTGCGGAATTTGAAATATTTATAAATTTAAAATTGCGCGAAATATTTTTTAGGATTCTCCACCGAACGAAATTAAGTCCTATATAATTTAAGCTTCGATTCCGGAGCTAAAACATTTTAAAACTTACCTTTTGAGAAATCATATAAGAGAAAATTATAACAATTCAACGCGTTTGAACGTCATACAAATTAATATTTAATTTATATTATAACTAACTAGATTCTTTATACGGAAGCTTTTTACTTCCGGTGTAAAACAGTCTTTATAAACGTTGACCAATGAATAACACTGATTACACGACCCATGTTCAATGCATTTTTTTCAATGCTATGGACTCGTTGGCAAAACGCCGATCGGCGTTGGTCAGCATTCTAAGGGTTAAAATCTCTTAATTGATTTTTTTTTATTTATGTATAGGTATACAAACAAAAAAAAATAATTTTAAAACTTTTATCTCAATCCTAGATAGGAAGAATTCTGTTTTCTCCGAAAAAAAAACAGAACTTAAAATCGATCCAGAATATGGCCCGCAGCTGTTTTTGTCTGGCTCTCAAATGAATCACAAATCGCAATAACTAGAAGTTGTATGAAAAAAATGCATACATAAACTTCTTTTTCCTGTTTTTTTGAAGCACAAATTCCATATGTACATACATATAGAGATATATGCAAATTTGATCGAACTGGACTCCAATGGGATTTATTTGTCCGGCTTGCCATACATTTCGAAATAACAAACCTACCCGTTACCAAAGATGCTAAGTAACCTCTTTAATTAAAATATCATACATATGTACATCAAAATAGTATAAATTACTATTAGATAGACTGAGCAACAAAAAATCAGTATTTCATCAACAGAATTTTTAAACAGTTATCGCTCGCATTAATACGCTTAGATGAAAAAATAAAACTAAAATAAAAAAATAGTGGAAAAAAATCTAACAAGAGTAAAATGCCACTTCCTGTTGATGGATTGTCACCATATTTTATATACATATATGTATATGTAACTTGATATTAAGCTTAAACTTTTAGATATGAAAGTTCAGTTCAATAAACTAAAAGGTTTCTGAGAAAAACATAAAAAACCTTGATTCTCTAGAGTAGAAGTACTACTTCCGGTTGAGGTAAAAATATTTTTAAAATATCACGGTATAAAACTTATAATTTCTTTTACATGTAAAAAATATCTGTCTGAATTTTTCAGTGGTTTGGGAGATAATTGAATTCAAAAACTAAAAAAAATAGAGGACACCTATAAGAGAAAGTGCCATCTTCTGTCAACTTAAAAATTTGAAAAAATTGTACATAATGGTGTTCAAAATATCCCCAAAATTCTCACACACACATTTTTTCTAGATCATGAAAACATGATCAGTGATCGATTTTGTGTTCAAATCAGTCAAAATTTCGAGTTCGAATTTTCGCATGATCACATAACTTCATCTATGTATGTATTGTTACTACCTAAATAAAATTAAAACAATATTTTTAAACGTGCTTAACTGAAAAATAAATAATAAATAAACTTAAAATATTAAAAATGTATAAATGAACAAAAAAAATTATATTTTTGACTTTTAAAATTTGCTAGATAATTAATTAAACGTATTCTTTAGCAATAAAAAAACTACAATCAATAGAAAAAAGATCTGACTATTGATTTCAAAACTCACTTTTGGTACTGTAATACTATATTGTGAGTCAAATTCTGCAATAGCCAAAAATAGGTAAAAATAAATATATGTATGTGCACTTTCTTAGACGCTCATATCTCATAAACGATTGCAAACCAACAAAAATGATTGTCATAATTGAATTAAATGGGTAAAGATTAATAAGTCCCCGCTCCGGTAATTTGTTTTGTTACTCAGTGTTATTATTTGAAAAAAAATAAAGTAAAAATTGATTCAAATCAATACAACATGAAATTTTTTTTGCATTTTATTATTGATCTAAATTATATATCAATTTATTAACTTATTTTATAATACTGACCATTATACAGACCGATTGTTCGTACAATAATGTTACAACGACAATGCTCGAATGTTCTTTATCAAATGCTCAAATGCGTGCACCTGGTTACTAGTTGATGTAAAACATCAATAGTAAATTTATATTCATAAAGTGTGCACGTGCAAGCTACTCGCACTCACACTAACACGCGCACAGGTGCCCGGAAAAGCGCGTTCATTCAAGACATAATGTCGAACCGAAAGTAATAAAAAATGGTACCCATGGAGGTGAGTAAATCTTGGGGAGAGCTCACGTACTAGTCGGAGCCGCGACACCATTTTCAACTTTGCCCACATAATAATAACGGTGATGGCGCAAAGTGTGGACTACAAAGTTCCGTCTCTGTGCGAAAAAATTTACTATCGGGCGCGACAAAGGATCTTTCAGGATGATCACCATAAAGAATTACTTCCAGCTGCTACCCTCCCCGTCGTCTACCGACAGCTTCCCTAGAATAGTGATACCCAACCGGGTACCCCACATCCACAAGTTTGTGAAAAGAATAAAACAATTGTGGAATAAGTTGGAGACGTTCAAAGATAAGAACAAATCTATACATTATTTTTTGACTAGCTGAACCCGGCATGCATTGCAATGCCATAATAACACATGTAATTCCCGGGTATCGCCACTGATTGTATATAAATTGAAAATCATATTCAATCATACAATGTTGACGAGTAGAGGGCATGTAGCCAATTTTTAGGAACTGTTTCAATAATTAACGCATTCCACTCGTATGTCGAGCTGAGCTCGACATGACTCTTCAAGCTCTGTACTCGTATGTCGAGCTCAACTCGACACGAACTTCAAATCCATATTTGATATAGAGCATATATGAAAACTTTATATTTTTAAAATCTCAAATCAACTAGCAATTGCTTGAAAACAGTTTCATATGTATTTAGATTTTTTGAAAGATTCATTGTCTCTCAAACTTGTATTTTTATAAGGCAATATTTTTGTTTTCAAAAACACAGATTTGATTTTCTTACAATTACATTTATGGAAAACGTAAAAACATATAATTAATTCCGAGCATAAAGGGTGAAATCAGATAAATTAGCAAAGTATTTTTTTGTAGATATATAATTCGTATATCTTTGTTTATTGCTAAGAAATTTCAAATCAAATCAAGATACAGTTTATTGCTAAGAAATTTGACTCACAAATATTCAAATCTGCCCCGCAGAAACACTTCAAATCATATAACTTTTTGAGCTCTTTTTCCTATTATGCTTTAGATTAACATTAGAATAATATAGTACTGTGATTACTAACCAAATTAAATTAAATTGTAAAATAGAAAATGATCAGTAGATCAGTAGCTATTAAAATAGATATAAGATCAACATAATTTCGTAATTATAAAAAGCATTTAAAAATCAAATCAAAAATCATATAACGTATGATCCTTTTCTATCGAGGTCTTACCCGGGACCTCTCAGTTGCTAGTAACATTCGTCAGCTCCTGAGCTAAATTTTTGCTGGTTTTGTCTCTATTGCTAAACATTGCAAATCAGTGTATGTATTACATTGTGGACTTAATTTATTTTGAGTATTATCATATTGGCCTATTTTAAACTGGCAATACTTGTAATTAGCTCCCGCAACTAATACCAAGTCAATCCATCTTAGCTACTCTCTGATATTCAAAAGTTTTATGGTTGCTTTTATGTACTATCTGGTGGGCTCAGAACGTCTACATTACAGGGATTTTTCGTGTTTAAGTCCTTTTCCAGCTGTTTATATATTCCAACAAATTAAATGAATTGTCTTCCAACGCTTGGATATGAATCAGATATTTTCCTATAAATTTAAAAATTGTAAAAATAGCTAATTTGATTATTTTAAGTACCCCACTAACAAACTTCAAGGCCTCATACAAAAATAAATATAATCTTTGTGTTTAAAAATACATTTTTAGCATTTTATTAACATGAGGGATGCAATTTATGAAAGCGGGCTGTCAAGATGAACGTGGGTCAAAAAAGATTAGACGCCACTAGTCTAGAAGAACCCACCCCCTTTGCCCACCCATTCCTATGAAACCCACCCACAGCTACCGCGAGCAGACATCAGGTTTGATATTTCTTGTTGGCGCTGCTGCTGGAGCGATTTGCCGGCTTATCGTTAAATGAATAAATCATCATTTTCCAACGGAATAAAGTTTGGCCAAAGGTCTGACCGGTCCATTAGCGAAAGTGAGCCTGTACCCATATCTCTCTCTCCTCCCGTTCTATTATTATAATTACCATCAGGTTTTGGGTTGTTGTAATTAATCAAATCTAACGTTACGTTCCATCTAGCCGGTCGTGCAGCCCTGAAAAACAAAAGGTCCGCTAAACCCTTCACTAACTCGATTAATCGAACAAAAACACACTTTTCTTCAATAACTAAGAAACCATAACCGGAAAAACAGTTGGTGGAGAACAGATGAGTTTTAATTTGAAACTGTTTTTAATATAAAACTTTGAAACTACTCCCATCTAAACTACTCCGCTATGAAAAGTCACAGTTTTCAACTCAGAATCGCCAAAATTAGTATACTATTTCACTTATTCTTTCAAACCGAGTGATCGCGAGTTCAATCCCTGCCTTGGATATGGATATCCAATATCTGGAGATATGGAGATCTTGGATATGTGACTTCAGGTCGATCGTTTCCTATCAAACTTTGCTAATTTATCTGATTTTCATTGAAACAATTCCGAAAAATTGGCAACTTGTCCTATTTCCCGAATGCCAAAATAAGGCATACAATTCCCGTTCCTTTTGCGTTCCCGTTCCTGTTTCAAGTGATGGTTGGAGCTCAACACCGTGGAGTAACATCTCTTCAACGCCATGTTGTCATAAACTGGTAACGTGGTTACCAACAAACACATTTCCTTGACTACACAATGGCGCTTCATACTTTCGCGTCGGTAAAATCGTAATTACAAATATTATTATTAAGGGGTTTTTTCCCGTTTTTATTTCACAGTAAGCTTCCCGGACATGCATATAACAAATTCTGAAAGTTCCACCGTAATCGGTTAAGTGGTTTAGGAGCCTATACGAGACAGACAGACAGACAGACAAACAGACATTCAATTTTATATATGACCAGTTGTTTTACCCGGCTTCGCTCAGTATTTGTAATATAAACAGCTTGAACATGGCGAATCTAATAGTAAATATTCATTTGTTTTTTTTTATTAAATTTATTTTTATACAATCGACTCATCGTCGTAGAAATTTTGACTTGTATACGAAGTTCCCAACCAATGTTGCTTACATACAAAGTCTCTTTCGAAATTATATATTAGATAATTAGCACGGGATCAAACCTGGAACCTCTCGGTGCTAAGCATAAACGCAACCACCGAGCGATCTTGCTGGTTATATAAATAAATAAATCATCATCTCTTTTCCAAACAAAACTTGGTCTTCCCTATACTATTTATATGAAGATCTAGCCAGCAGCATAGCTCGATCATAGCGCCAGAGGCACCGGGTTCAATCCCATGAGCCGACCTCGATTGAAAAGAATATATCTGTAGTGCTGCTGGTCAGACCTGGATATTTGTGACTCCAGGTCGATCGTTTCCTATCAGAGTTTGCCAATTTTCTCTGATTTCATTGTTGAAACCGTTCCCAGTAAAATTAGCTACATATCCTTCCTACCTACTATATCACCTCTATTTAAGATTGATTAATGTACAATAAAATTTATGTACAATTCATAGATTTCTCGTTTATTTTTCAGTGACTCGTAATGCAGTGACTTGTATGTATAATAAAAATGCTGTATTGTTGTATGTAATTGGCCAGGAAGGCGCATTGGGGTTTACCTGTAAGGCCTTCCTGGTATAAAATAAATAAATAAGGTACATAATTATTAATTATATATTTACATTACATTAACCAGCAGAATATACTAGTGATAAGCATACAACGCTTTGAACAAAGTGGTCACGGAATTAAATTCCACTGGTTTCTGCTGGCCAGACCTTGTATTTGTGACACCAGGTCAATCGTTTCCTATCAGAGTTTGCCAATTTATCTGATTTTCATAGACACGATTCCAACATATAGGCCAACCATACCCACTCGCAAAATACAATAAAATTTATGTAAAATTCATATCGGTCTCCGTGACGGTCCGGAATGTGAAATTACCGCAAATATCGGAAGGCAAAGATAGAAAATCGAAAGATCTTAAGTCGAAAGATCAAAAAAAATGGTGCATGGTAAACGGTACATACTCACTTAATTTGCGCGAGCAGGATACAACAGGAACAAGAGGAACAGGCTTTTCCTCCCGTATTAATGTGCGCGCGCAGAATACGGGAGGAAAAGCCTGTTCCTCTTGTTCCTGTTGTATCCTACTCGCGAAAATTAAGTGAGTGTGTACCGTTTACCATGCACCCTTTTTTTGTTGATCTTTCGATTTTCGATCTTTGCCTTCCGATATTTGCGTTTTCGGTAATTTCACATTCCGGCCCGTGAGGTAGACCCAATTTATATATGTCTCGTTAATTTTGCGAGTTTTTCGGTGTCTCGTAATACAGCGACTTGTATAATAAAAAATATGCTGCAATGTTTGTAAATGGCTAGAGGCTTATTGCAGCATAAATAAGTTGGAAATTAATGTAGCAAAATGCTCCTGCATAACCTTCACCAGAAAACTATGTCCAGTTGACTTTCCTCATTCAATCAACGGACATAGACTCACAAGGGTATCGGAAATTAGGGATTTGGGAGTCTTTTTAAACTCTGATCTATCCTTTAGTAAACATATTGACAATGTTGTAGCTCGAGCGTCGAAGGCCCTCGGGTTCGTCATCCGGTCCTCCAAATGCTTTACTTCTATTAAATCATACAAAATACTATATTGTGCATACGTAAGAAGTATTGTTGAGTTTGCATCCCAAGTTTGGAACCCAGAGTACTCTGGTGCAAGAGACAGATTGGAGCGCATTCAGAAGAGATTCTTGAGGTACATCAGTAGCCGTTTTGGATTATCCTATACTTCCTATGAAGATGCTTGTAGGTGTCAGCATCTACTTCCACTTGTCAAAAGAAGGGAGATAGCTGACATCTCAACAATTTTGAACATCCTTAACGGCTAGATCGACTGTCCTCAATTATTGAGCAGACTATCATTGCGTGTGCCAAATAGAATGACTAGATGTAATGAGCTCCTTTACATACCTAATACTTTTTATAATTATGGAAGAAGCTCATTCATCTGGCGTGCAAGCTCCACCGTCAACACACTAATTTTAACAATTTCTATGTTTGACTTATTTAATATTAATGCTATACAAGCTAGAGTGATTATTGCAAATTTGTTTTTCGATGATTAATTTTATTGAAAATTTACGATTGTGATTATGAATTTTTATTTTGATGTATTTATTTTGTCTTTTTGTTTTTTGTTATATATTATATTATTTTTATTATTTCATAATTTTTATCATATTATTATTCTTATTAATTTGATATTTTTATTATACTGTTATTTCTATTTTTTTTCTTTTTTTGTTTTCTTTAACTATCTTACTCTATTATCATTTTTGTTTCTTATTTTAAATGTTTGAGCTTTTCTTTTTTTTACCTATATGTGAAAATTATTAATGGTTTACTTAACATAATTATGTTTTTTTACTATCAATCTATGTAACTTAATAAACTGTAAATTTTCCAAATAAATAAATAAATAAATAAATGGCCAGGAAAGCGGATTGAGGTTACCTGTATGGCCTTCCTGGTATATATGTAAAAAAAATAATAATTTCAAACGATTCAAGAATAATTCCTCAATTATTGAGCAGACTATCATTGCGTGTACCAAATAGAATGACTAGATGTAATGAGCTCCTTTACATACCTAATACTTTTTCTAATTATGGAAGAAGCTCATTCATCTGGCGTGCAAGCTCCACCGTCAACACACTAATTTTAACAATTTCTATGTTTGACTTATTTAATATTAATGCTATACAAGCTAGAGTGATTATTGCAAATTTGTTTTTCGATGATTAATTTTATTGAAAATTTACGATTGTGATTATGAATTTTTATTTTGATGTATTTATTTTGTCTTTTTGTTTTTTGTTATATATTATATTATTTTTATTATTTCATAATTTTTATCATATTATTATTCTTATTATTCTGATATTTTTATTATACTGTTATTTCTATTTTTTTTCTTTTTTTGTTTTCTTTAACTATCTTACTCTATTATCATTTTTGTTTCTTATTTTAAATGTTTGAGCTTTTCTTTTTTTACCTATATGTGAAAATTATTAATGGTTTACTTAACATAATTATATTTTTTTTACTATCAATCTAATAAACTGTAAACTGTAAATTTTCCAAATAAATAAAATAAAATAAAATAAATAAATAATAGTGAACAATTTCAGTCGTGATGAATTTAGATTTTTCGTACCGTTTTTCAGATAGCACGGTCTTTAGATCGAATAAGCGATGATGTGCTGGGTTTATAGATATATGTAGTACATAGTCGTAGATGTATTTATGTGTGGGGTGTGTGTTCTACGACAGGTTGGTAGCGGTAGTTGATATCTCACTTGAGTTTATGTGCGCGCCGGTCGGCAACGGGTTCGATTCTGTGCAGATAACGTCCCCATTCAGCACACCCTGTACAACACGGTCGGGTCTATTTGAATAGAAGGGATCTGATTCGACACCCTGTAGCGGCTTTGCTACACCAATGGCGGCTTCATTACTAGAACTGTGCGCAACTTCCCACGTCTCCTCCAATGTAAAAATATATTACATATACACATACACACATATGTATAGGTATATATTTTATTTTATTTTATTACATTTTATACCAGGAAGGCCTTACAGGTGAACTCCAATGCGCCTTCCTGGCCAATTACAAACAATACAGCATTTTTATAATACAAGTCGCTGAATTACGAGACACTGAAAACTCGCAAATAAACGAGACATCTATGAATTGTACATACATTTTATCATACATTAACCATACTCAAATAGTGGTGACATAGTAGGTAGGAAGGTTTTTAGCTAATTTTTAATCGGGAACCGTTTCAACAATGAAATCAGAGAAAATTGGCAAACTCTGATAGGAAACGATCAACCTGGAGTCACAAATCCAGGTCTGACCAACAGCACTACAGATAAATTCTCAGAAAAATCATTTACAATCGAGGTCAGCTCATGGGATCGAACCCGGCGCATATATTTTATTTTATTTTATTACATTTTATACCAATAAGGCCTTACAGGTAAGCCCCAATGCGCCTTACTGGCCAATTACAAACAATACAGCATTATTATTATACAAGTCGCTGAATTACAAAACACTAAAAACTCGCAAATTAACGAGACATATATGAATTGTACATAAATTTTATTGTATATTGATCATACTCAAATAGTGGTGACATAGTAGGTAGGAAGGTTTTTAGCCAATTTTTAATCGGGAACCGTTTCAACAATGAAATCAGAGAAAATTGGCAAACTCTGATAGGAAACTCTGGAGTCACAAATATCTAGGTCTGACCAGCAGCCCTACAGCATATACTCAGAAAAATTATTTTCAATCGAGGTCAGCTCATGGGATCAAACCCGACGCCTCTTGGTGTTAGGCAGAAGCTTAACGACCTATGCTATGCTGCTGGCTATGTCATCATCATCATCATCTACAGTCAATCCAACGGCTCCAACACGCGTCCACTCGTCTTTGTTTTGTGCAACTCTCATCCGTCTCACTCCACACATTTTCCTAATTTTGTTTACCCATCTTTCCTGCGGTCTTCCTTTTACCCTTTTGCATTTTCTCTGGCACCATTCTAGCATTTCTTTTGTCCACCTTTCGTCAAATTCTTCTAGTCACGTGGCCCGCCCATTGCCATTTAAATTTCTTTACTCTATCCACAATGCCTCTCGGTGTTAGGCAGAAGCTTTACGACCGGACTATACTGCTGGCTAATATGTACATAAGTTCGTTCCCGAGAATGATATAATATAATGCTGTTTCAACTGAAAAACATTTTTTTAATTCATTTTACTCATACCAAATCGAAACGTACGAGCGATTAATGCAAATTTTAGATTTCCCACAATGGACAATTTGTTTCGTATCAAGGGAATGTTCAATACAAAGTAGTTGACGGAGGCGGGAAATGCTATAACGGAATTTTCCGGATCCCATCATTTTTTTGGAGCAGTCTTCACCCCGCTCGACCCAGGGCCAAAATTTATCATGAATTTTGGGTTAAAAAATGAATCTAATATACAATTTTTATATAGTATTGACACGAATTACACGACTCATGTTCAATGCATTTTTTTTCAATGCTACCTGGAAAGGCTTAGCTGGTAATATTCTTGTTTAGTTTGTACATACTCAAAATACAACGCCTTTCGGCGTATTTCATGCTCGTGCACTTGTTGGCAAAACGCCGATCGGCGTTGGTCAGCATTCAAAGGTTTAACATCGTTCCGGAATTTTTACGTCACAATGTTATTCTTTCATATTCTGAATTATCTGGATGCGGTACATCCGCTCTAAAATCGCCAGACAAATTCAACGACAGATTAACGGACGGCTGCTTTAAATGCAATTATCATCTTCTCGAATGATAGATTGCACATCAGATGACGGGTAACCTTTCGATGTGCACGGATGCAATTATTAAAATGGTAATTATTAAAATTGAGTTGGATCTTTCAGGCGAGTTTAATAAGGCAAGATTTGATAAGTTCCGAATCTTGCCTTATTAAACTCGCCAGAAAGATCCAACTCAATTTTAATAATTGCATCTGTGCACATCGAAAGGTTACTCGTCATCTGATGTGCAATCTAACATTCGATGAAACGAGAATTACGTTTAAAGCTGCCGTTCTGTTAATCTGTCGATTTTAGAGCGAATGCACCAAACCCGAATTATCTATATATTCTTGTATATATACCTATATAAAAATAAATGTCTGTTTGTCTGTCTGTTTCGTATACGCTTCTACATAAACCACTCAACCGATTTGTTGTATGCATATTCGGGAAGATTACTGTGAAAAAAAAACCTCTTTATAATAATATTCGTAATTACGATTTTACCGACGCGAAAGTTTGAAGCGCCATTGTGTAGTCAAGGAAATGTGTTCGTTGGTAACCACGTTACCAGTTGGTTTATGATGACACGGATTTTAAGAGATGTCAAATGTATTCGCCGCCTGCGTTTTTCCGACAAATGGGAACAGGAACGGAAACGGGAAAAAAATCGGCCAAAAACGGGAACGACATGCGTTATTGTGGCATTGCAATGCATGCCGGGTTTAGCTAGTATTTTTATAAATATCAGATTCGCACATTCAACTGAAATATCGACGAATATATAATTTACGATTTTCAAAGGTCAATTCGTAAATATTATATTTAGCTGATTTTTTTTTTTTTTTGGTCTTATGCAAATAGCATAAAAATCGAAGACTAGCAATATCGGCGCCGGGTTCGTCTGTAGCCAGTGGAGAGGGCAGAGAGGCGCCGACAATTAAACCTGATATTCACAGCATCTGTCGTCAGAGGCGTTCGTAAAGGAAAGGGGACCAAGGATGGGGGCCCCCTGTCCACCGGTCCCCACCAGCCATCTCCAACTGGGTGGGTCGGTGAAGCTCACTAGATAGAGTCTCAATGAGCAAAAGATACGGACGCTTTGAGATGAGAGAGAGAGAGCTCGCAAAAAATTACACTACACATTACGACTATTTTTACTTTATATATACATATATGTATATGTGTATTATACGGGTTATGAAAGAAAGAGTATTACGATCGTGCTGTAATTTGAAACGTGGGATTTTTGACCGATCCATATCGGTTTCGGAATCAGTTCTGTGCTCGTAGCTGTGACCAGGGAGTTAGCGTAGGGATACAAATTCGAACTGAATTCAATTTATGGTTTTGATTAAAACTGCTTTGGTGAATAATTCATTTGTACAGTTTTTGCAATATTCTATAGCTTTACTATTAAGCCGGGAAAAACCATACTCATACACTTACATATATTCCGTTAGCAACAGACATTACAAACAAACTAACCAGTAGATTCTATGACAAAATCACTAATAACCATACTAACACACTTGTGAAGAGTCTCGGTGATTAAAACAAAATGTCTATACCCTTCAAATATAACACACAGATTACTTAAACACAATCTGCTCTAGATCATCGACTTTAGAGATTCTTTAATTAATATTATGTATTATTGAGCATTTTTAATTATTGTAAATAGGTTTTTGAGCTCTTTTTCCTATTATACATTATAATAATATTAAATTATTCTAATGTTAATATACATTAAAAAAATTAAAATTAAATTAAATTACATATAAGATATGTATAAACATACATATAATTAAGGTTTATTCTTAACCCTCCCTCACCAAAGTGGGGTATGCAAGTGCCCCAATTTTTACGTTTTTCGTAATAACTATATGGTTTTCAAAGCTAAACACCCTATATTTCTTGTATTCGTAGAATGAACTACAAAAAACTTATTTTAATAGATTTTGTATGATTTAGAAAAGGGGTACATCCTAAAAAAATACATTTATACGTTCCAAAGTATGATTTAAAGGCGGTAGCGATAAGTCATGTTTTTGACAGTTCGCTTGTATTTTCTTATTGAATCAATGCGAGAGAAAGATACAGATATATATTCGTAAGCTATTGTTTTCATTGCTTTTGACGCGTGGCTATTGAGTCATGCAGTTGCCTGTTGAACTTACCTATGTGCGTTTGCATGTCGATACTTGTCGTTATTTTTTAATACAAAAATAGTCAAAAACATGCTATAGGACTAAAATTTTTTTATGTTGATGTATAAAATGATTAATAAGATATATATTGAACCCATTTGTATTGGCAAAAGCCGTATTTTGATTAAAAATTACTGGGGTCTTACTCGACCCCGGTTAGGGATTCTCGTTCGATCTCGACGCTCCGTCCTTCAACGGTTAATGAAAAAGAATTAGTTAAATATATAACATAAATTTGTCACACTAAAATAATCAAAAACAGTATTATTTTCATACATAATGCAAATAAATCTTGATGAATTACAATATGTATGTAGTATGTATACAAACATATTTAAGGTGATTTTTAAAATTTAATTATTTTTTTTTAAATTTTATTATTTAATAAAAACTTCCCTGTACATTTACATATGTACAGTTAGACAAAAAAGATACATAAATACACATTTATGTAATAAGGAATGAGTCTGGATTCAGTTAGACTCCAACTAATACAATATAATTATTTTATATGTAATTGCAATACAATATAATTATCTTATGTTTGTGTGTTTTTGAATGATTCTGTATTAAATTAAAATCCTCTTATTGTGGGCCAAATAAATAAATGTACATAAATATATGATCCCAGCATATCTCTAGGAATGATATTTTTTATTTATTTTATTTTTACATACATAGATATGTATATACCAGAAAGGCTAGACAAGAAGACCCCAACGCGCCTTCCTGGACAAAAAATTACAAACCATGCAGCATTTTATTATTACATAAATCACTGTATTTCCAAAAGCTGAAGAACACGAAATAACAATTAATTAATTACAGAATGAATCCATTGAGACATCTCTGGATTTAGATTTTGTACTAATTATACACACAATAAATACAGAAGATTTGTGACAACAGGAAAGATGATTTTTTGCCAATTTTGAGGAACCGTTTCAACAATGATCAGATAAAATTGGCAAAATTGGATGAGAAACGATCGATTTGGAGTCACAAATACCCCCAAATCTAACCAGCAGTATTGCGGATAGAACCCACTGATCACTTGTTGCTAAACACACACGCTACCATTAAGCCATACTGCTGGTTTTTGTTACATATTAAAATGAGTTTTTACCGGTAAATAAGTAAATAAATCTTTACCGAAAAATGCTCATTGCATTTCATACATTTTCTTTCGAAGAAATATGACCTATGACCGTACTGTTTGCATATGGCTGCTGTAATCCGCTCATTGGATCGTTAATTTCAAAGTCTAGCTTCTAGCTTTCCAAACACTTCAACTGCTCTGTTGTTTATTTCATTGTATTTGTTAAATGGTTAAACACACTATCGCCATTTATCCAGGGAAAGAAAGAAGAAGATCCAAAGAGTACTCGAAAGAAAAATGTTCCCTCGAAGTCAATACCTTTAGCTCTTAAGACAATCTTTATTACATGAAATATAATACAATCGCGTATATGTTGAATTTTGATTGTATGTAATTGATATAAAAGTTATCATTGGAACGTTGATATCGTACGAAATTTATATTTATTTACATTGTATCGATTTTTGAAGCAATTTAGAAACCCTTATGTTTCGAATTCAATATGAATTTATCTTCAATACATATTAATTTAGATATAATATAAATGTGAAATATCACATTAAACGTTAGTAGTTTTGGGCTGCTAATACCGCTTAAATAAATACCGCAAGTAAGCTTACGGATCGTCACAAATAAACACAAATATTGGTCGTACCTTTGAATAGGCATCATATATAATTATATTTTGGCTATATTTGTATTTTTCGATACACGTGCGTACATAAATAGTAATATTAATTATAACGTTTTTGCCTTCGAATATATTTTATCCATCTTTTTTGGAAATTATTTTGACCCTCCCAAAAACCTATTTAAATCATAGAGCAAGTAATTTCACCTCATTTTATCTAAGTTTCCAATCTAATATATAATTTCGAAATAGACATTGTAAGTTTGTATGTAAGTATTTTTGGTTGGGAACTTCGAAAATAAACAAAGAAGATTCAATTTTTTTTTTTGATTCAAATAAATTTAACAAAAAAACAAATGAATATTAACTATTAGATTCGCCATGTTTAAGCTGTATATATTACAAATACTGAGCGAAGCCGGGTAAAACAATTAGTAATATGTATATAATTTCGAAAGATACTTTGTATGTATGTTTGTTTGGTTCATAAAATCCGTGATGTTCAATTTAATAAAAAATAAACTTGCAAAAAAAAGTTTCTTAAAAACAAACCTCCTTTTTAGTTTTGTATAGAAGATATATAAATTATTTTTTTGAATAAAAATACCAATAATTTTATTTTACTACCGCCATCTATTTATTAAACTAAAGACTACATAGACGTCGCCCAGATTTGGAATTTGCAAACTTAAACCGCGTCTTACACGATATTTTTGCACCATAGAAATAGCGGAGGATCCATTTACTTATATTGATGTCCAAAATGAGCAATATGGCAAAGTATGAAAACGATCGGATAAGAGGCAAATTTTTTCGTGAATTCTAATCGTAATTGAAACGTAAAGAAGGTTTGTACAAAAGAAAATGAATATTCAAATAAATTTAAATAAAATGTTTACAATTAGATTGCCCATGTTTAAGCGGTTTATATTACAAATACTGAGCAAAGCCATGTTAAAACACTAATATATAATAAGCAATGATTGAGTGTATAGAATATATACCATACTTTATTAAATTTATTATTATTTTTAAATTTTCTTTTTGTTCTATTTTTGTTATTTAATATATTATATTTGGGTCGCAAGAATGATTTCGACGGAATTTTCCGAATTCACACGTTATACAGCCTCTAAAAAAGGGATACGGTCGACCGGAAAATTTTATATATAGTACGAACGCTCTTTCCCAACTAAGTTTCCTCGGAAAGTTGTACAAATTGACTACGCCCGCACTGAAAATTGTATTTTTCACCTCTATCGGAAAAACTTTTTTAATATTTTTCACCGCATTTCTTTCGATTGTATAATGAATTTCGGAGAAATTCTTCGAAGCTGCCGATCAATACGGGTGCTCGGGCGAGTGATAACGTCCCACTTTGTACGACATTGTATACAAATACACCCATAAATATGTATATACATTTATGTATACACGTACATATTATATACGCGGCTAACAAAAACGATGACTTTCTTATTGATGCTAAAAGTTGACGTGCAGAACGGTCCTTCCCCCTCCCCCGATCTCTCTCGCTTCGCCCCCCCCCCCTCTCCTTCGAACCCTCGTTCCCGATGCAGGGAGGTGTCAGTCGACAAAAAAGGGGTATTCAAAGTTTGGCTCGGTGGGTGTGAGGGGGTGGTGAAGCGCGGACCGAGAGCTGTACGTGCCCCGCACACAATACCGCTGATTTGACAACATTTAAAAAAGATATTTTGTTAGCGGCCATTGTCTATTCGGAAAAACGGTTCGTTTAAGTTGAATTCACGTTTTTATTTGCACTCATTTTCTCGACGCGATATTGAGAAAATGCGACGTTGTTTCATTGGAATATTCATCGGTCTATGAACGTTTCCATAAACACATATGCAAAGTATCTACTACGTTTGTTGAATAATATTATAATATAAAACGTGATATATATATATATATATATATATATATATATATATATATATATATATATATATATATATATATATACATATATATATATATATATATATATATATATATATATATATATATATATATATATATATATATATATATATATATATATATATTATTATATAAATTAGATTTAATAAATTCGAATTCATTTTTGTGCGTTTATTTGTCTTTTTAATAGCCAAACTTGTACTTATGTACTACATACATGTAGAAATGATTTTTAAACGAGCCGAGCCGTATGTGTGGTTGGTCAAACTGCTAGGGATAAAGTGTGTGTGTGTGGTATGCATGGGAGAGACCGGATGCGTGTTGTTATGGTCACTTGTTGGAGAACAAGCCCGAAGACATGTGATAATAAATAGTCTGACACTTAATCTGTGCGTTTCGCTTGGAATCCTTCACATCCGGATCCTATATACATATATGTATACAAATTTTATCTATATCTATATATATATAAAAATGAATGTCTGTGTGTGTCTCGAATAGGCACCTAAACCACTCAGTCGATTACGATGGAACTTTCAGGATTTGTTGTATGTATGTCTGGGAAGATTGCTGTGAAAAAAAATTCGGGAAAAAACGGGAACGGAAACGGGAAAAACGGGAATGAGTGTCATTGCAACGCAATAATTTCTAATGTGTTTGCTACCTGCGTTTTTCCGACAAATGGGAACGGGAACGGGATCGAGAACGGGAGCGGGAACGGGAACGGGAATTGCATGCGTTATTATGGCATTGCAACGCATGCCGGGGTTCAGCTAGTATGTACATATATAAAAATTAATGTCTGTGTGTGTGTGTCTCGAATAGGCTCCCAAAACCACTGAACCGATTACGATGGAAATTTCAGGATTTGTTGTGTGCATGTCCGGGAAGATTACTGTGACAAAAAATTCGGGAAAAACGGGAATGAGTGTCATTGCAACGCAATAATTTCAAATGTGTTCTTCCGACAAATGGGAACGGGAATAAGAACGGGAATGGGAACGGGAACGGTAACGAGAACTTGAACGGGAACGGGAATTGCATGCGCTATTATTGCATTGCAACGCATGCCGGGGTTCAGCTAGTATGTACATATATAAAATTGAATGTCTGTCTGTGTGTCTCGAATAGGCTCCTAAACCACTGAACCGATTACGATGGAACTTTCAGGATTCGTTGTATGCATGTGCGGGAAGATTACTATGAAAAAAACCTCTATTAACCTCTATTATTTACTTTCGCGTTAGTAAAATCGTAATTACGTATATTATTATTAAATAATATTCGTAATTACGATTTTACTGATGCGAAAGTAAAGCTATTCTCCCGCCTTCAACGCCTCACGCCACGAGTGTGACAATAATCATGCCATAAATATATAATTATAATATACTAGCTGTATTATCCGGCTTCGCTCGGTATTTGTAATATAATCTGCTTACACATGACTATTCTAATAGTAAACATTTTATTAAATTTATTTGAATAGTTTTATTTTATATAAATTTATTTGAATACTCATTTGTTTTTTTTATTAAATTGACTGTCACGAACAAACAAACATATATAGTAAGTCTCTTTCGAAATTATGTGTATACCAGAATCCAGCGGGCCCCCGGCACCCTCCGGGGCCTTCGCCCTTAGCGTGAAGGCTCCTTCGCCCTTAGCGTGAAGGCTCCTTCGCCCTCAGCGTAAAAGTGCCTTCGTCCCCTGGGCCTTCGCTTTCGAGGACTTCACCCCCGGGGCCTTCGAATCCTTTGAATCGAAAAAAAATCGAATCGGCGCCTATGAATCGAAAAAATAAATAAATCGAATGTGTTGTTTTCAAGAAACCAACCAATGTTACATATATGCATATATACATACATATATATATATATATATATATATATATATATATATATATATATATATATATATATATATATATATATATATATATATATATATATATATATATATATATATATATATATATATATATATATATATATATATATGCAAAATCTCATTCGAAATTATATATTAGATAATAGTTATATATAATATGAAATTGCTGATTAACCATTTTCTACACATTTCAAATCAAATGAAAGCGTCTAGTTTTTAAATAGGATGTTTGCTTTTGAATTATCGTCATTATACGAACGCATAGTGCATAGCTTTTATTTCGTAACGCGAATTGCATTACCCGTTGCAGTGAGTTTGCACAGCCCGAATGTCACCCTAGTTAGTTTGCTTGAAAAAAATTGTTTGGCGAAAATTATAGAGAGAACCCTCCGGCGTGCGCTCGAGTACTGTACGAATGCGCTTTGTGAATGCACTAAATGTTTTACACGGGGGTGTGCAAAGACTGCAACAGTTAATTATGCAGTCTCAACGAGCTACGAAACAAGAGCGCCAAAGTCTCGCAGTTGTTACCCTCAAAAGTGCGCCAAACTGGCACCAAAACTCACCCGAAGTACTTGCATACAAACGAATGTACATATGTATACGAGTCCTTTTAAATGACTAAAGAATAAGAAAATGTTTTGTGTGTATATTATGCCTTTGTAATTCTATGCAGCGCCTATTGTGGTGCATAAAGTAAGGGCTCGACTCAAAACTTGGCTGTATTTAAAGTTTTATGATCCTAACATTTTTTCAAATGTTACTATAGTTTTTAAGTTTTTTTCTCCAACCCCATGTCTTACTTTTCAACTCGCTTGTTAGAAGTAAGCTAGAGTATAATGCGATTGTGTGGAATCCGCATGAAGCAAACTACTCTCTTATTATCGAAAAAGGGCAAAAAGCATTTCTTCGTTTTCTATATAAGAAAGAGTTGGGGTATTACCCATATCTCTATCCTACTTCTTTCCTTTTGGGCATGCTTGGGTATAATTCCCTTGAACTTCAGAGAAACTTCTCGTTAATTCATTTCGTTCTCCAGCTACTGCGTGGTAATACGTCATGCCCGTTGTTGCTGGAACAGTTGGGACTTTATGTACCTAATAATTATGTGCGTGGTAGATATCATAATTTAATGGTTAACCTGCTGCTCGCACAGTTCTTTTTCGAATGGCTCCTATTCCAAGAGCTATTCGACTTCTCAATGAAATCGTTGCTGCCGTCCCTGAATGTGATATTTTCCACCTTGGGGAGCGTAGATTATCGGATGTTATTTTAACATATTTATCTGGTAACCTGCGCTCATCATTACTTTCTTAATTTGATTGTGATGTATGAGTGGAATCTTAATCTACTCTCTTCCATTTGGGCCTCGCTGTGATTTTATTTCATATTTTGTTTTATTTATTTTACTTTTTATGTACTATTTTAACTGTATTATTATTTTCCTTTTGTTACTTTTTTATAATTATTTTATTTTACCATGTTTTCTGCTTTTTAATTTTTCGGTTTTTTACTAGTTTTACTTGTATGTATATCTTTGTTAAATGGAGGCCATTGTGGTGCATTGGGTTCTTCCTGTAATGCCACAATGGTCCAAAACTATTAATAAATAAATAAATAAATTTTCAAGGTTTGTTTTTCGATATTTAATGTTCTGAAAATCCTTATTGAAAGTCTTTGAATTATTGATGATTTCTTTAAAAAAATATATGTACGTTTTGACTCCTTAAAGTTGTAAATTTAGGCTTTAAGTTCTAAAGTTGTAAATATGTAAGCTTCTGAGATATTCTTCAAAATGCTAATAATAAACAATAGTTATGAGAACGTATTTTAAGTATTATAAATACAATATACTAGTTGTTTTACCCGGCTTCGCCCAGTATCTGTAATATAAACAAATTAAACATGGCGAATCTAATAGTAAATATTCAAGCTGAGCGCAAAGCCTTTAAAGGTTGATAGCTCCATATCATTTACAACATTTCGAGCCATACCTCAGTACAAAGTCAAATGGTTATATATACATATATGTATATACAGGTGACATGTATATTTTAATTTTCGAATTTATATTGGCTTTTAGTTTGGTATTTATTTATTTTTTTATTATTTATTTATTCTCCAATTCCTCGTGGCCTCCGTTTCTTAAATTCACTGGATGGTGCCATTGACATTTGCCACATCTCTCGTCATTTCCTGCACCACTTCCTCGGTTACGGAGGTCGCGACCAATTGGAACAGTTGAGTTAGTTTTGATCAGTTAAGAATTGTTATGTCATGTTTATTTATTTTTTTCTATTTCTTTTCTTCTATTTATGTATTTTCATATACTTTCTTCAAAATATTTAGGAGTAACGTTCGATAAAAGAATGAGATGGGCACCTCACATTGAGGCAGCGAAATGCAAGGCGATGCGGGGTATATCCTCAATATATCCTATATTTAATCGCCATAGTTCTTTATCAACTCAAAATAAAATAAAATTATATCGCGCGCTCATATTACCATTATTAACCTATGCTTCACCTCTATGGAATAACGCCTCGAATACTAACCTTTCTAAGCTCCAAGTAATACAAAATAAATCCCTAAAAATAATTTATAATACACCCATATATACTAACTTTAAAAAACTGCATGCCATATATAATATTCCGTTTGTTACAGACATTACTAACAAACTAACCAGTAGATTATATGACAGAATCACTAATAACTAGACACCGGATAGTCACAGTGGTTTTTCTAGGAATCGGGGCGGTTTAGTTCTATTTACAAAGCTGGAGTCCAAAAAAAAACGTTCGGCGAACCTTAAACAATGCAATGAAAAATACACAACACCCTCTGGGTCCGTTTTTTTTCAAGACGGCACCTTGGTTTTCCGGCCTTTACTAATTACCATACTAACACACTTGTGAAGAGTCTCGGTGATTACAACAAAATGTCTACATATACCCTTCAGGTATATATACAGATTACCTAAACATAATCTGCTTTAGGTCACCGACTTTAGAGAGTCTTTAATTAATATTATGTATTAGATGTATTATGAGCATTTATAAGAATTGTAAATAGGTTTTTGAGCTATTTTTCCTATTATGCTTTACATTAACATTATAATAATATAATACTATGATTACTAACCAAATTAAATTAAATTTCAAAATAGAAAATGATCAGTAGATCAGTAGCTATTAAAATAGATATAAGATGTATTGTGAACATAATTTCGTAATAATAAAAAGCATTTAAAAATCAAAAATATACTTTCTTCCATTCTTAACCTGTTTAGCACACTTGTCGCTTTGTGGCATTCCGTTAGACGAGTGTGCTTGATTAATTGATGTATAATAAAAAATATTTTATATTTTTTTAATAATATTCAAAGATTAAATGTTTCTGAAAATTTCACGTGGGTTTATTCCGTTTTCGCACAAAACGGTTGATGTACTTACTAACACTTTTCGTAATAAAGCAAACTTTTTTAAAATTTACAACTCTCTTAAGGGGACGGGCGATGAAGAAACTCGATAATTGCGACTTTCTTTTGTGAAATATGAGCTGATTTTTTTTTCACAGTATCTCGCTAAATACTAGATAGTACATATACATATATAATACATAAAAGGTGAAAGGGGTAGCTCATCGTCCATTCGTTCGTTATAAGCTTACTTTCTTCTTCGGCAGATAGTGTCCTTATTATAATGTTAATACAAAGTTTTCAAATTTTCCCGACTCAATCGCCCCCGGGCGCAAAACTAATTAGGAACTAAATTTTGGAGCCATTTCAGCTCGAAGCACGAATCTCTAAAATAATATTATCGAAAAGTTTCCTACTATGAACATCTTTTTCAAAAATTATCTATACGTACATACATTACATTGCGTATAACGTTTTACTTCAGAGTGTGCACGCAGAAAACGGAATATTGTATTTACAAGCACCATCCAATTATAGAAAAGTCACATGGACAAAAGTTACTTGACATGTCACCCAATTTACTGTTGCCCCACGGAGTCATAACCTGAAACTTTTATTTTTATTTAATACGAGAATGCGTAACAACTTCAAACGAAACGCTCAACGTTTTCATATTTTTTGTTTTAATTTTTTTTAAACAGCCAACCTTCTGCAGATGATACATGCATAAGTGTCTTCAGAATATGACCGTTAAGAGGGTTGTATACCCGAAACCTTAATTTTTTTGCCGTTCCTTTCTTCGATATATGTACATATTATATATTGAGTGAATGTATATATTGATTGAATGCGACAATATATACCAATATATATATTGAGTGAATGCGAGAGTTGCGCTTCTACCAGATAATACCAATTTTAAATCAACAATATCGAGGTTGATATGTTGATATTTCAACATATGAAAAAGATATCTTCTATGTTTGTGTTTTCGTATTTTTTTAAAAATCAACCGTTAAATAAGCACACTGGACTCTTTTCGTGGGTGTAGAAAAGAGGCGATTTTATAAATGTTTGGCGGCTCCTAGCTCCTATAAAAAATAACTAATCAAAAAAATAAAATCACAGAAACATGCCTATGGTGAATATTCATAGCATATTAAAAAATAGGTTCTCTAGTGTCATAATTAAGGAAGGGAGAAGTGTAATACGTTTGTATGGACAAGGCGTTGGTGTCCAGCCCTCTTAAAATCCCAACCATAAAGAATGTTACAATGATCAGACTGCTGCTCATATTTTATTATTTCAATTAAATATGCTTCACTACAAGGTTTTTATTAGTTTCACTGTGTCAATTAGTCTGAAAAACTTCATACATTCTTTCGATCGCTTTGAAACTTTGTCATTTTGAGATTTCAATTGGATCCGCTAAGTCGATGGTGAAATGTAGTCGTAATAAACACGTTTAAGAATCCAAAAATTTTGAATAAGGTGACAGATGACCCACTGTCAATATCCAGTAGCCTTGTTTGTTCGACTTTTCACCCCCACTCGTTTTGTCAGATTTTAATTGTTTAAACGCCTCTAACTTGATTATTTTCACACTATTTCTTATAAAATTTGCATAATAGGCTCTCACCATCTCTCAAATATACAAATTTACTTCATTAATAGGCTATACATATATAATGAATGATAAAAATATTTTTATATAAAATGAGATGGCCGATGCGGTGTTCGTTCTTTAGCCAAAGCGCTCTATTTGTTTTCAACTTTTTGGATTGATTTTGGACTGATATTTTACGAACCTTTTATCATACTAGATTTTACAAGCCATTTCCGTCCCCCAACGTTTTTTTTTTTAATTTTGACTATTATAATAACTGCAAACTTTTGAGTTGCGAATGCGTGGCATGAACGTTTTCACTGTTAGCTAGCTGTCATCATGTCGATATGATAGTCGATTGTGATGATTTCGTCTATGATTAAATCCCCCTAGCATTATGTTAGAGACATTTACGAACCTTTCTTCACTAATAGGTTATATAATGAATGATAAAAACATATTTATACAAAATGAGATGGCCGATGCTGTGTATTCGTTCTATGGCCAAGACGCACAATTGTAGCGCCACTTGTTTAAAGTTTATTTTTCCGATCTCACCTATCTGTGTTTTGGACTGGGAGGGTCTATTCCGAACTATGATATTTTACGATCTTTATATTATACTAGTTGTAAGTCATTTTCAGTTCATCCCCAACGGCAAGGTATTCAATTCTACTGAGTCTGCGTTTGGCGAGGTAGAAACTAATGTGATTGCTTAAACTTGCAAACAAGGACTTTGCGACAAAACAGCGAAAGATACTACTTGGGTTTGCTATTTGGCTATTTGCTATTTTTGATTTCGGTATTTGACGTCTCGACGAAATTTGCGACTGTTTGAATTTAAGCATGTACGAAAGACGAGATATTCATTGGGTCGCGCAGATGACATTTCGATGTGCATTGATGATTTCAATTATTAAAATTAAATTGGATCTTTATGTCGAGTTTAAAAAGACAAAAGTCGAGACAAAAGTATCAGGATCACAAGATGAGTGGAGAGGTATATTGGGAATCTGACATACAGTTCGCATAAGTGCGAACAGTACACGCGGCAAAATATATGCGTGCGAAAGAGACATCCATACGTTCGACACAATACAAGTTCGAGTGAACATGCGGTCAAACAGTCGCGAATTTCGTCGAGACGAAAAATACCGCGTGTTTTGCAACGATTTGTAGCGGAGCGATACTACTCGTATAAATCTTAAGTATTACCGTAGCAAAATTACTTCCTTATATGCATCTATATCAGCAAAGGCACGCAAGGTAATTTTAGATAAAGCGAGATGTTGTATGCCGTATCGATTTCGTTTGACAGTCATCGGCGAATACATACATAACCTCAAATCGACCTATTTCTACAGTTGCTTTGATCAGTTCAATTTTCTCCAACATATTTACATTATGCGTTGACCCAGAAATTATTTTTATTGTTAAAGTATTTTTATTTTACAGATACATATTCAACAATGGAACCCTGCACCTACCAGCTGGTCTACGATCGAACTACGGCGTAGCAGTTCGCACGACTAACTACACCTGCATCCCAGTAGATGCCAAATCGAGCGTAGCTGCACGCGACCTACTCGTCAATTCAAGTACCGTTTTTGTTTTGTTTCCACCAAACTTTTTGCCAACAGCACATTTTAAGTGAGATATCTCGTGACACGTACCTATCTACCCACTCGTTCGAATTTAATCACTCCTATGTGTTCCCGAGTAATTTGTTCAGTCGTCGAAACGAGGCTTTCCGTTCTTATTGTCGTTCCTATTTACAATTATTCGAATCGTTTCTTTGCAGTGCGAATTTCTGCTAGAATCCACACTTTGAACTCCGTTCACGGTAAATTAAGCGCGCAAATTCGGACGTTTTCCAATAATTTAATTGTTTATCGTCGAACTTACGCAAATACTTATAAATAATCGATCTGATAAACGTTTGTAATATATTCTGCGTAGGCGTATGATACTATACCAGTATATGTATAATGTGATTCAGAGAATTTGCGCTAAATTTATATGGAGTACCATTATTCGCCCCGCAAATAAAAATAATACCCCTCTCTCAAATAACTCTAAGATTCGATTTTCACCCGGCAAATCAAACATCATATGGGTTGCCAGTGACAAAAATAAAATTTGATAAAAATAAATACCGACCCTAACAACCTAATCTGAAATGAATAGGGCCAACCTTAACTTAACCTAACCTAACCTAACCCTTAAATAAATAAGTGTTGACTGCTAAGATATTACGATTACTCATTGAGAATGTAACTGGTTATGACCCTAACAAACTAATCTGAAATGAATAGGGCCAACCTTAACTTAACCTAACCTAACCTAACCCTTAAATAAATAAGTGTTGACTGCTAAGATATTACGATTACTCAGTGAGAATGTAACTGGTTATGAATTCACTGAAACGTCAAATGTTATTTTTGTTATATATTTTCGACGTTTGATTTGCCAGGCGAACGCCGATTCTGTCGTGTGAGCTATTTTAAAGGTGTTAATTTGACAATAAATGTCGCTTTGACATTTGTAGTGTAATTTATTTTACAGCCGTGCCAAAAATATTATCCCATTTATACATATGTATGTGGTTTTTACGCCTCAGTTGTACTCCAATTATAACGAAATATTTGTGAAATAAGTTATTATATTTTGGACAAACTTTATTTTAATATTTTATAATAATGTGGGATTTAGTTTTGTAGCCTAAAATAATACACGTGTGGATGCTTGAGGTTGACATGCATGAATGGTTGAGTTGTCATCTTGTACAAACATGTAACGATTTAGACCGTTGCGGCGCTCCGCCGAATAAACAACTCATTTCACTCTACCACCGATATCTCTTGACAACCAAATACTACAATAATAAATACATTTTTTACTACATATATCTTCATATTTTTAAAAGCTTTAGCTTAAGTGGCAAAAATATCTATGACTTTTCGGAAAACAGTTTATTTTATTATTTCCTAAGAGGATTGGTTTTTGCCAATTTAGTTTTTTTTTATGACATTTTAAGTTTATTTGAATATTTATGGTTAATTTTACATTTGAAATCAGTTTGCAAGTCAGATTAAAAACTGACTGTTGTTTGAGGACCGTTATTTGGCAAAAAGTTTGCTTTTCGATGGTTATAAAAATAAATCGTGTGGTAGCAAACATTTTTGACTTTGTCGTCAAATTGTTGTTGACTTTGTTAAACGTTGTTTGAGGACTTTTGCATTATTCTCATAAAACTTTATTATGTCTCCACTTTGTACGCTGCCTTATACAAATTAAGTTATACTGCATTTAGTAGGCTTTAAAATTGATTTTATTTTTATTCAAAAAGCCAATTTACTTTTTCAAAACATTCGGAATAAAGACTTCGTGCGAGCCGTCAAGTTCCAGGGGTTGTTTATCTTTTTGAAAAAGTTGATTAGGATGATGACTATTCAGTCAACATCCCAATTAACTTTATTTATATTTAACTGAAATTTAAAATTTTTAATACGAGTTATAATGAAAGAAACTTGTTTTAACACTTAATCTTTTATTTTTCACATAATCCGAAAAGTACTTTTTAACTTGATTTTGAAAGTCAAACTTAATATTGGAACTATGAACTTGAGACACGCTTAGAACAATTCATCAAGTTAACTGTTCACTGTTAACTTGGTCTGATGTTCTGACTTGATTGACTGTCGTACTTCTGATACGGTTTATATAGTGAATTTGGTGATGTGAATGTTTATTTTATTTTATGATTTTAATAGTTTTGTTATTTACTTATAAGAATCATGTTAAATCAATATTAATATGAATGTTAAATCAAAAATTGAATATTAAATCAAGACGCGCTTTAGTGGCGTAACACAGTATATCCAAATTTCGACATCATATTCAAAACAAAGCTTTTTATATATAAAATGAAAAATTATTTAAAATATGACCTTCCATTAACTGAATAGTAATGAAAAGAAAAGGAATATAATTCAGTTTATATTTTCAATTAAATTTAAATATTAATAAAGACGTTATTTATATAAATAAGCGTATAATATTTATTATAGATGAATTTGTATTTTCGCAACCAGCGAAAGAGATTACATTTGTGATTTATGTTCTTAATAAAGCGATAAACGCCTTTTTAAACTTTATATAAAGAAAGAGGGATGAAGAGCTATTTTTATTTTCTAAAAGAAAGTAGAATATTATATAGCGATCAGCGTAAATTTTCCTTACAAATTAACTTCACGAAACGAATAATGGTTTCCGACTTGCGGTTACATCGTATTATGTTTCAACGGAGACCGTTGTATCTACAAATGACAACTGTTGCTTTAAGAATATAATGAAAACGATTTCGAAAAATAAAATGAAAAAAAATCGCACTTTAATTAAATAATAATATCCGAGGTTGGCGGGTATTCGCGTTACAATATCGGTATTTTTAAAAGCTATATTCCTCCGCTCCACTTTTATTCCATTATGCCGATGTTCATTCGATATTCTGTCAAAATTCTGCGATAAATCGAAATTCCGTAATGGAATCCCGCAATAGAGGGGATAAAGTATCAAAAAATAAGATGAAAAAGAAAGCTTACCCGCGATGGGGCAAAAAAATGACTAGCATTAGACGCGTAAGCTCACTAAATTTTACACGGGCAAAAACGAAACGCGAAAATATAGAGCTTTTATTAGAGATTGCAACTTTTTCATACTTGACAGCCGCCGGTGTAAAATAGCAAACATAAACACCTCCATTGAATGTTTTAACAAAATGAAAATTTTCCATCTAAACGCACAACACTTTCGACTTCTTATCTTGAGATTATAATCAAGATAAGAAGTCGAAAGCTCAATAGATTAAGCTTAATATTTTTCATATAAAATAGGTTTGATTAATTTCAGACAATGATACTCTCAAATATTATGTATTTTCTCATCTGGAAGTAGTACTTCTTCTCTCGAGCTTTGAGATTTTCCTCCAAAACTAGAATAACCGTGAAAAATTGAGTTCTTTAAACATGTAGCTTAAATGAAAGGTTCTGTAAAATCATTTAAAGCAAAACTGGTTTTGTGGATATCAAATATGCAGATAAAGTTTCACGTGCATTTCCCAAATATGAAGGATATGGTAGGTGACAGTGAATTCAACGTGTTATTATTTGTTAAGCTCCTTCAAGTGCTTCAAGAACAGTTTGACAAGAGATTTTAGCAGTTTATTGTCATCGAGGCAATGGTCTCCTTTGTATCAATCCTTTTACTTGCCAAATAAAAATAATGGAAATAGCCGTATACATTGCAGAGCTTGTTCAACTAAGGACAGATGAACTGGAGCTAGATATTTTGGTATTATTTTCTATATTGAAAGTTTCCATTCTTAAAAATAGCATCATATAAGATAAAAGCATTTTTCAGTTTCACATACCATTGCGAATCATTGTTCTCAAAACGTGAACGATAATTTATATGTTTTAATTTTTTTTTTGTATATTATTTATTACCTATGTTCAACTATAAATTTCCTTTGAAAAAATAGGTGGTTCTAGCCGTCCTATCAATATTTGAGAATGTGTTCTAGGGTACAAAAAGATTGAGAACCCCTGATTTATCGTAACCCCTGATTTAATTCCAATTGAAATTTCATATCTACAAATACATTTTTTGAAGACCCAAAATTGACAGTTTCCTCTTATTCGCTTTTATTTCAACTATTTTTTTAGCCATTTAAATGTATATATTCCTCATTATAAAATTACACTATTATCCTTAAATTAATATGATTTATAAATAAATAAAACATTTGGTAAAACAGAATTGTGACTTTTTCCTTTAAGAAAAGTCAAAAATGTTTGTTACCACACGATTTATTTTCATAATCATCACAAAGCAAACTTTTCGCCATAGAGTTCATGTGCATACATATTATATTGTATGTGGATATTATACAATAAATAAGCAAAGGCAACTTCTTACATATTTCAAAAGATCTGCCAAGATCTTTGTCTAAATGAAACACGCTCTCGTTGGTAACGAGATGCGATATTACAGTCGTAAAACAAAATAAGCTGCTACTGTTGGAAATCTAATGTAACTTCATTTACAATAAATACATGTACCCAACAAAAAGTTTGCTGAAACACTACAAGTCATATGAAATATTGAAACTGCGTATGTGCAAAATTTGGCAGGCTTGTCAAATCTATTATGCGAAGTCTCTTGAATTTGTAACGATGACTCTAACCGTAAACGATATAAATTAATATCTCAAAGTTAGAGGCGAATTCTATGAGTTGAATTCCTCAGTGTGAATTTAATAACGTGTGAATAGTCCATGTCTAAATATTCAACTATGTGTGTTTAGTATTGAAATTAATGTTTTGTATATTGCGGATAAAGGATAAGCGAATTGCCCGACATACAAAGTTAAAGTTGGAAAATAGACGAATGTTTTATTTGCTCATCAAATTACGTTTTAGTGAAATTGTCCAATAAATGTAAAATTTAATGATCAGTTACTATCTATATTTTATTTTATTTCATAGAACATAAAAACTCGCCTTTTACAGATCGCTCCAAAGCGACGAGTGCACTTTAAACAGATACAATACAATCAATCAATATATATATATATATATATATATATATATATATATATATATATATATATGTATATATATATATATATATATATATATATATATATATATATATATATATATATATAAACTTTTTATACAATGCGAATTCATACAAATATACACAGTGACATACATATATGGAGAAATTTTTGCAACATTTTATAATCAAATTGGCGAACCTCAAGACGCTGAATAACTTGATATTATCAAAAGAGATAAGAAAGTAGATGAAAGGAGGTGCCGAATTTACAGGAACTGTTTCAGTGAAAATCAGAACAATATGATAGTGGAAAAAATTTAATTATTAACAAAAAAAAAGTTTTTTAAAAATTTGAAATTTATATATACATATGAGATTTAAAACTATAAATATTAGAGATAACGAGAACCTATAGAGCAAATTTTATAAAATATAGAGTGAATTATAGGCGTTTAAACAATTAAAATCTTATATGGCCATATCAAGGCGAACAGGTTGGAAGACACGGGACGAACGCTTATTAAACGTCAGGAAGGTTTACGGGCCCCGTTTTTAAAACGCGTTGTATACGATATTTTATCCCCAACGTAATGGCAGACGATACATTA
This sequence comes from Arctopsyche grandis, assembly GCF_051622035.1. Lineage (NCBI taxonomy): Eukaryota > Metazoa > Arthropoda > Insecta > Trichoptera > Hydropsychidae > Arctopsyche > Arctopsyche grandis. Next base: position 26,270,279 of record NC_135364.1, on the reverse strand, counting down.
ACGTGTATTGATGACCAAAATGAGCAATATGGCAAAGTATGAAAACGATCGGATAAGAGATAAAAATGACCACTAACACGAAAGCCATGTGAAACGTAAAGGAGGTATGTAAAAACATACGTCTTCTATAATTTGTATATAAAATTATTATTTTGAATAAAAATACCAATAATTTTATTATACAACCACCATCTACGTTTAAAACTAAAAACTGGATAAACGTCAGGCACTTTTTAAATATATATTTAAGACCCCAGGTTTTAAATAATATATTTAATTACATTAATCCTTTACGTTAATCATCTAGTATACGTACTATGTTTATTGTAACAGTCCATCGACTGTAGTCATTGGCTGTTTATTATAACTGACCATCATCATTTAAAGTTACTGTCCAAAAATTTGGTTGTTGTAATAATTGTAAATTTTCACAGCAGACAAGAAAACTAACGTTCAACTTTATATATTATAGCAGATTTAATGCATGAAAAGGTTCAAAGCGTAGGGAAAAATATGCCGAAAGCGATTTTCTAACAATCGTCTTATCTAACAATTCGATAAAATGGTGGGGTTTTCCTTTGAATGTTCAAATATTTTAATATGATAATTTAGATATTGCTAGTTTGACGTTTCTATTATAAAATAATGGAATTTTCTTTTGCGGCGATTTATTTCAACGTTATAATATAATATGTCATTTTGTCAAAATGCAGATTAAACTATCGGTAGCGTACATATTATACGTATATTGAATTATTTAATATGATATAAAAATTATAATATTGAATTTCGTGAAAAATGAAAATTTTCGTCGTAGTTCTTTCCGATACGGAATTATTCAACGATATGAAAATTTGCAGAAGCGTTACTTTGTACTGGGAAAATTGTGTAAAACATTTCCATTGCTAAGGCCGCTCATACCTTCGTATATATGTATATTGAAACTTTTCGCAATTTTATGAATATTTAACGAGATTTCACGCTTCGAAGTTTAATTTCGAGGTTATTCGGTAGAAAATTGGCCACACCGCGTCTTCGTTTTATAAGAAGTGCGAGTTTATCTTGTCAAAATTTATCTACAATATGAAACGTGAGCTTAAATATTATTCCCACCGGTGCAATGCATTATTCAATTTCAAAATCGATAGTATGAAATCATAAACCAACTAAAATACTAACATTACCTAAATTGGCAAAAGTTATAAGCCAGTAATTTAACCATAACCAGCACAATAGACTAGTCGTTAGCATATAATGCTTTGAACAAAGTGGTTACGGGTTCAAATCCTACTGGCTTCTGCTGGCCAAATCTTGGATTTGTGACTCCAGGTCGATCGTTTCCTATCAGAGTTCGCCAATTTATCTGATTTTCATTTAAACGGTTCCAACAAATTGGCAACTTTACCCATTTTCTCGCAGAATCTCGAGTTTTCAGTAATGTTGAATTTCGCTGAATTGTATAAAATGATGCAAATTTACAAATTTGGTCATTGATGTCTCTGTGGATATTAATTGATATGTATTTATGTACTTTGTATAATACTAATAACACTGTTCGAAAAATTTGCTCTAAAAACTCGCAATTTTACCGATTTAAAATTCAGCACACTTCCAATTAACCCTTTTAAATGAAAACAAAACAAGATTTCTTTACTATTATTAAAACGTTACATATATTCGAAAATCGTCAGATTTAATTATGGAACGGAGAATTTAAATGAGATACGTAGAACTGTTTCACTTCAACTTTACCTCACTATTTAACTTTGTTCTGCTGCTGATGTGTTGACTGCTTCTCTCGGAGTCTCGATGGTGGTGACTACCACTCTCGGAGTCGATGGTAACTAACTTAATTTCTAACAGCAACGAGTATATACACTCTTCTTTAAAAAACCTGTGTTGAAGACACGTATCGTACAATTTTGGTTAGTCAGTGTCTAAGGTGTGCTATAAATCAATGGTGCTACTTATTGAATTAGGTGTGCCACAAATCAATGGTGTGTCTTATCCCTACTGGTTAGTCGACTACATTGATTACATTGAAATATGAAAATAAAAATTACCTCACAAACCCAAATTTTTTACCTTGAAGAATGAAGTGTGATTTTTACCGATGCGGTGCAAACGATCGAAAAGCGCCAGACAGACTGAACCACAGATTAACTACACGTGTACCTTATGCGTGCGCACTGCTCGCACTTACACTAAGCGAAATCTACCCGAAGTCCCGACATACATACCTACCCTGTATATGTTCTGTGCTTCTGTTACTTTAGTTCCGAATTTTTCCTTATTAAATTATTAAAAACTCGTCAGAAAGATCCAACTCAATTTTAATAATTACCATTTTAATAATTGCATCTGTGCATATCGAAAGGTTACTCGTCATATGATGTGCAATTTTTCATTCGTGAAGTCGAGAATTGCGTTTAAAGCATCCATCCAGTTAATCTGTGGTTCAATCTGTCTGGCGCTTTTCGATCGTTTGCACCAAACCCATGTGGAAATGACTTTCGCCATTACGATGGTGAAAAATAATCGTGTGAAGACACATTTGAAAACACTATCATATTTTTCAGTGACGTCTATCGTCCACATTGATCGTTACTAGCCTCTTCTTATTTTATTTCCCTTTTCACCACCATCTCGCTATGTCAGATTTTATTTGTTTAAACGCCTATAAACTTTTCCTTTTTTCACTCTATATTTTTACTACTACTTACTATACTACTTTTCTATTGTGATTCTTTTGTGCAATGAATCTAATTCGTGATGTGTATTTGATGACTTCCGTTATGCCTACATATGTATTGGTATTTTATGGGTTGTCTGTATGTGACACGTTTCTCATCCGGCGTGTTATGACTTCCAATGTAATTATAACAGTAATAACAAGTTTAATTACGTGGTGGCGAGCTGCACACGTCCCATAGGGTGAACCATCCCCAAGACAAACACTCCACGCTGCTCGTCCACGTATGCGTCTAACACTAATTATAACGAACACCTCCATAACGAGATTCCTACTCATTAGTGCAACGCTGCGAACTTAGATTGAATTCTGAAGAATACACAGTTTCGAAATCTCATCTCCTTGCCATGGTTCTTTTCGAGTGCCCGGTCTGGCGAGACATTGCAAATAAGTTGCAGCAATTTGAAACAGCTTTTATTTATATTTATTTAAATTTAAATTCGTGAGAAAATCTACGTATTATACACACTCTGATATTGCTCTATAACAGTTTGGTTCGTAGTAATATGGAGTATGCTTCAGTCATGGTCTCCTTATTACCAAACCCATAGAGACAATTCAGAAGCGTTTTCTGCGCTATTTATCCCATAAGACTGGTCTTGTAAGATTGCTGCCAACTTATAATGACAGAATCTCTCTTTTCAAGATCGCTAGTTTGTCTCTTCGCATAAGGGTTTCTGATTTGTTCATTTTTGTACAAGATAGCTAATGGTATCCTTGACACATCTGTTTTGAACGAAATTAATTTTAACGTTACTGCCCGATTCACCAGATGTATAAATCTGTTCTATACACCAATTTTTCATAACAACACTTCATTTAATAGTACAATGATTTTCCCGACCGGATAATTTGATTTTCCCGACCTTTTTGTTGACTCTTTCAGTACTTTTGGGGCTAATATGAAGAAGCAAATCTGTGGTTGATTTGCTTCTTCACCTTCATTGTCATTCATTGTTTATTAATTATAATATGTTTTTGTAATTGTTCTTTTTTGTTTGCTTTATATTACCATGTGGTGCTCACTGTACATGTAATATAATATTTTCATTTATATTTGTATATTTTTTGTCTCACTGTACTGCTTCTTTTTTTTATATTTTATTCTGTATGTGTGCCAATTTAAATAAAATAAATATAAACAGTAAGTTAAATACAAAAAGTGTCGGATTTTAAATCGCTCTAAACTCAAAAGTATCTCTCATATATATGTATATGTACATATGTATATAAAGAGAGAATGTCACGTTGTTACAATAATAATAAGTTGATCTAGTGACTGAGAGTCAATCAACCGTATTACTTCAAAGTTGTGCTTAAAATGTATGATCGAATACGATTTTTTCAAGTCAATTGTACAAGATAATTTTACCTTTATATATAAAACAGCAGCTTTGATTTATTTGATTAAAATACATTCAAATAGGTTTTTTTTTGAAAGCCTTGAAGCAACTTGAGCTGAATGTTTTTTCAGGCTTACTTTTATTCTCAGTTTACTTTTTTCTCACGGTTGACATATTAAATTGAAAAGAAAGAAAAAAGAATACACTTAAAGTTCCGTACAAGTTATTTAAACGTAGGCGTGATAAACTTTGTAAAACCTTTGCCATTTTAAATATAAACTTTTGAACCATAGTATGTAGGTGTCAATTTAAATGCAAAAATACTTGTCAAACTTAACAATAATTAAAAAACTACTTCTTCGACTCGGACGTATTAGATTCCTTAAAATTTCAAGCAAGTTTGACATCAAAGCCGAGTCTTTCCCTGTTGATATATACAGTCGTTTATCTTAATTAACGCCAACGCCATTTTGCGCCATCAACCATACATATATTTTTAATTATATTCATTAAGTTTAAAACAATATTGCTTTAATTTTATTCGTTTATTATATAAAATCTGTAATATTTTATATGTATATTGCGTTGACTCAAATAAGGGAAAACATTATTGGACCATTTTAAATTTATTGGAAAAATAATATATATAAAAACGGACGCGATGTATGTGGATATGTTTGTGGCGAACGCGTGGAGACACAGCCAATCAGAGTCAAGTGGTCGAGAAGTGGGGGGAGGTCAACGGGAAGTGGGGGGGCCTGCAGCATCATGTGACGTCAGGCCGAGCGACGACAGGTATGTGCAACGTCAGGCCGAGCGATGGGTGAAACATACACACACACACATTAATTGATAATTTCGAACTTGTTGGATTGGTGAGTGTGTAATGGGCACACTTTTTACAATTTATATTACGTGCGCGCGCACGCCTTTAAATTATCTTACATTATATTTATATATAACATATAACTTTATTTCGTGTATCAATTCCTTTCAGAACTACCTGTTGAAATCAATAGGCACAACACTAGTGCTTATTATAAAAACATATATAGTATAATTTAATATACTGCAAGCTACTTACATATATATGTATACTACATATGCTTACTAAACGCTGTTTATTATTTACATCTCAAATAGCCAGCTTCGAATGAATCAACAGAGAAATTGAGCAACCCACTTACACTCAACACAGTGAGAGCTATTGGTTGATTAGTCGTGAAGTCTCATTGACTGTTGAACGCTGCTCACTCATTGGCTGTTAGCCACAGTGACGACTTGTAACTATAATCTGTAATGTCACTATGAAGAAATTTTTAAATAAAATAAATGCATTATTTATTAAAACACTTACTTTATAAAGAAGTTAATTATTCAATCCCATACAAATTAACAACACTAGACAGCATGCATATCAGTACTAATACTACTGTTCTGTAGGGGTAGATTCATGGAACCAAATGATGGTCAATTCACAGCATTTATTCTACGACTCTATAGTTTACATATTGAATAGCCAGTTTCAAATAAATCAACGGAGCAATCAACCAACCCATTTATGTACATATATTCAACGCAGTGAGGCTTTTGATCGATTAGTCGTGAAACCTTATTGGCTATTGAACGCTGCTCGCTCATTGGCTGTTGAGTGCTTTTCGCTCATAGGCTGATGAATCCCGATCGCTGATTAGACGATGATTGCTGGTCTTCGAGCACCGATCGTTTAATCTTCATGTTTCAATACTTGTAACGTAATATAAATGAATATGTATATGTTTGTTTACTATCCAAACCCACATTCTTCAACTTAGAACTGTGAAATTGTGTATACTGCTTCTAGATATCTTGATTTAAGGATACTTTAGGAAATCAAATATACTAATTCTACTTTTCTAATACACATTGCGTGTTTGCACGTATCGCCATTACACTGATAGGACCCTCATTTAAAAATGCACCGTCACCATCATCGCCATTCACGTGCTATTTGCACCTCTCTTTACATACGTATATCCGTTTGTGTACTGAAAAAAAACACGCCAAAAGTCAACGCACTTAATTTGCTCTCGTTAAATCCGCTTACGTTTTAAACAGTGTTCGCTCGCGGCGCTTGAGCCGTTTTTAACCCGAGCTCTCGGCCCGTCTGAATATTTATGCGTCGGCTGTGAATATTTAAATGGAAAATGGACCACCGACACGGTCCAAAACGCTGACCGAAGCAAAAAGCCATAAACGCAATGAATAAGCGGCCCAAACGGCCCAAATTGGGGCGGGCCGCCTACCCCATCCCGCCATTCGCTGTGGGCCGCAAATCGCTTCGAATTCAACGCCACATCTCCGCACGCGGAAATAAACAACGTTTCCCGAGCGTATAATACGCATAATCTCAGATATAATAATAAAAAATTGTATTATGTGTGTGTGTGTATATAATACTCGCATTTGTCGTACAGCGAAAACCCATTAACTGGTGCAAAACGTGAGATTGAGCTAAGTGTGCAATTTTCATGAACTGCAGTGTACTCTTGATGGGACACGAATAATAATAGTAATAATAATAAAACTTTTTCTTCCCACCGATAAGGAGAATAGTGCGATCCCCATCGTCCATATAAATAATATATAGATTAAACGGTTCGGTGATTATTAGACAAATGTGAACCGGTACAGGATAACCGGTCGAAAATATTAAAAAATAATTTCTCTAGTGCCATAATTGAGTAAGGGAGAAGTATAGTACGTTTGTATGGACAAGGCGCTGCTGTCCTGTGAGTCGTATATGTATAAGAAAGCCTGTCACCTCCATTAGAAGTACATATGTTATCGTATTATATAATTTAAATGCAATTTTCATGAACTGCAGTGTACTCTTGATGGGGCACGAATAATAATAGTAATAATAATAAAAACTTTTTATTCCCGACGATAGGGAGAATAGTGCGATCCCCATCGTCCATATAAATAATACATATTTAGATTACACGGTTCGGTGATTATTAGACAAATGTGAACCGGTAATACATATATACCAGGAAGGTCGAACAAATCGAAAAAAAAATATTTATATATGTATGTAGTATCATAGAGACATCTATGTTCAAATTTGATCATACTTATGTAAATTTCGGCAAAAACATCCATTTTATGGAGTCGGTATCAACAAATTCGAGATGTTATAAACTTGGATTTGAGATAGACAGGATGTATATATGTTTTCAATTTTGGTGGAAACGTTTCAAATCAGATAAATTGGCATACATTTATAAAAAACGACTGGAGTCACACATATCCAAGGTCTGGCCGCACCAGCCAGGGAATGAACCCATGACCCCTCAGTTGAAATCATTTCATGTTGCTGGTTCTGCACATACATATGTACTAGGGTTTCTGATTTCCCGGACTTTTTCAATTCCCGGGACATGGGACGGAGCCCGGGATCGTTCCCGGGATTCCCGGGATCCCGGGACACATGTAAAAAAACTTTTTTTTTCAATTAAATATATTTTTTATTAATAAAAAAATATTTGTTTATTTACAAAACAATACATAATATATCTATTAACTCGAAAAAATGTAATTATAATAGTAAACTTATTTAAAGAAGCTTCTTAAGAATACTAAAATATTTAAATGAGAATCCAAAAGTCTAATTCTAGATTTGGTACAAAAATTTCCAGCAATGGAAAAAACTCTTTCAGTTTCGGTCGAAGTTTGTTTTATTGTTAAAAGGGACGAAAACAATTTTTTTTAAATTATCAGTTTTTTCTCCTGTCAGTATGTATATTTTAATTTCTTTTTAAAGTCGAGGCTATTTTTATTTACGTTATTTTGTATATTCGTCTTTGATAACTCCTTATTTAATTCTTCATTCATCGTCAAACACACAATTGTTTCATCTTCATCCGAATCTAAAAGAGTTTCTTCCATTGTGGAATCGTCAATACAAGAAAGATATACTCGCTTCACAATAGTTTCATTCGCTTTTATTACAATATTTAAAGAATGTTTTGTTCGGTATAAAATCAGAATTATTTAAAATGTGTTAAAAAAAATCATTTTAAGCTTCTTCTTTCTTCTATTCAAATTTTTGAGAATATTTTACGATTCTTTGTGTATTTGATTTATTATTTCCCTTCGTGCAGTCGTGAAAATGGTGTATGTTTTCAAGATTTTTTTTAATCCAATTCCCGGGATTCGAGATAAAAATTCCCGGGACACGGGACAACAAAAAATCCGTGAATTCCCGGGAATGTCTGTCCCGGGTCGACCCGGGTCAGAAACCCTAATATGTACACAGTTAGTAATACTAAATATATACATTTAAAGTTATACTAGAAAATAAATATATACATTTAATCGCATCTTATGTTTTCGAGCGCAGTGGTCACAGTTCGATTCCCACTAGTAGCTGTTGGCCAGACCTTGGTTTGTGACTCCAGATCGATCGATACATATATATAAGGATTTGTATTACTTTAAACATAAGCTAATTCCACATTCAAGTCAATTAAGAGGACCTGATGCATTAAAAATCATATTTTCAAAACTTTAGGAAGGGTGTAATTTGTATTTAATGTTGGTATATTATAAATAAAACATTGATACTACATATAATTCGCATAATAAAAAAAATAGAAAAAAAAGTTTTCATAACTTTTACCATTAAAAAGTGCTTAGTGAGTAATAAGCCCAACTTTTATACAACATATGAGTGTGAGAAAGTTTTGAGCATAATTCGATCATATGTATGTATGTATGTGAATATGAAAACATCTCATACTATGTTAAATTTGAAACCGTTGTAGTATTTATGCAAGATGCCTTTATAAATAATATCAAATTATACACGTATTCTAGTCTCGTAGTTTGTTAATTAAAATATGACCGATATTAAAAAAGTTTAAATTTAATACAAAGTCGATTTTTAGTCGCCAAACAATTTCCATGATTTATTGGCGCAGTACATAGTCAAAGTTTCCCTCTCGAGTAAACAAACTTGACGCTATTTATTAATTTAATTCCATGTCGTTGCTTTCTTCTCTTGCAATTCTTCCGCTTCAGCTGAAAATATGAATTCGCGCGAAAATGTAATTATTCGTTTGCGCTCTCGTTGAATTAATTAATTACCAATTATTATTCTATCGACGAAACCGTTTCAATGTAACTCATTATTATCGAGAATATTATATTATACAACATATCGAACACAAAATCCCCCGAAATATCAAAGACTGAAAATATTTGCATAACTTTCATGATGAATAACTATAATATATGATAATGGAATAGAAGTTTGAAATCATCCCACTCTTTGTAGGATTTTTCTATGAATATGTATAGATTTTTACATCTTTAATTTTATAATTGGTTTTTGCACAGTATAAATGCAAATTTCTAACATTTCGTAATACTTAGTGATAAATACAACTGTTTTGTTTTATTATTAAATTATAAATTTGCAATCCTATTATACCAAAAAGATTTATAATTACTAATGTACTACTCGGCCATACAAACATATGGATTCAACAATAATCACCATAGTTCTTTATCAACTCAAAATAAAATGAGATTGTATAGTGCGCTCATATTACCATTATTAACCTATGCTGCACTTGTATGGAAAAACGCCTCGAATACTAACCTTTCCAAACTCCAAATAATACAAAATAAATCCCTAAAAATAATTTATAATACACCCATATATACTAACTTGAAAAAACTGCATGCCATAAATATTATTCCGTTTTTACAGTCATTACTAACTATACTAACCAGTAGATTCAATGACAGAATCACTAATAACCATACTAACACACTTGTGAAGAGTCTCGGTGATTACAAAAAAATGTCTATACCCTTCAGGTATAAACACAGATTACTCAAACGCAATCTGCTTTAGGTCATCGACATTATGTGGTATACACAGTCGGACGTGTTTACCTACCTTTCTACCGATATGGCCACGATTTGTGCCTGTAGAGTGGTGATAAATGAAGTTCTGGCGTTCATACGTAATAAGATAGACACCCTAGATGAAGTATCACTTGTCCAAATATGCGACTTCTTTACTGAGGATGAAATGATGGTGGCGAGAAACGTGCTCATTTCACTTCTGCCTGATGTGCGAGATACACGACGACAAGGTGATCTAAAAAAGTTAAGATGTATTCAAGACATTATTAAAATGTTTAAAGAAACAGATGTGTCTGTTCTACCAAATTTTGGCGCTGTCAACCTGCGACGTTTGCCTCCTGTTTCTTTCGATTCGATTGATGTTACATCACTACTGAGTGCCATTCAAGATTTGAAGGAAGAGGTGAGAGTTCTGAAGTCTCAGGGTGGGGCGAATGATATTTCTCTCATTAAGGATGCAATAGCTGAGTTGCGCGAAGATATGAACAAGATCACTTCCGATGTTTCAAATCGCGATTTGAATGCGTCTAACTTGGTGGAAGAGATATTAAAAAAAACCGGAACCTTTGCGGATGCCGTACGTAAGCAGACTAATAAAACCAACAAAAATAATAGCCAATCGAAACTACCTCCTGTGCCGAACGCATCGAATAATGTTACATCGAATAATGTAAACAAGCAGAGAGCGTCAACCAGTGGCGGCGCTTCGAAAAATGTTACATCGAACGATGCAAACAATCAGGGAGTGTCAACCAGTGCTGGCGCTCCACTAGCTGAAAATGATAACAACGATAATTTCAAATTAGTTAAAACGAAAAAAAACATTAGACGAAGTGCCAACTTAAGAGGCACTTGCAAGGATTCTGAATTGCAAGCTGTAATTCCAGAATCTGAAATTTACATCTCTAGATTCTCGTTAGAGACGAATGTCGAAATAATTAGTACATATTTAAAGAAAAAAGTAAATTTCAAATTCACCTTAAAAGAACTACCATCTCGAACAAAATGTGGTTTCAAGTCTTTCATTGTTGCAACTGAAGCCACGAATGCAACAAAACTGCTCGTGCAAGATTTATGGCCGACCGGAATTGTTTTCCGACGTTTCCGAAAAAACTATATTAATGGGGGACAAAACAATAACAATCGTCAGCTATAATTGTCGCTCTTTTCGACGTACTGAATCCTACATTTCCAAACTATGTAATGAGGCCGACGTTATTTTGTTACAAGAAACATGGTTTTTAGAATTTGAAACTGTATACTTGAGAAGATTCCATCCATCATTTGAAGGCACTGGTACATCTGCAGTGGACAGCGGTAATGGACCTTTAGTTGGACGTCCCTATGGTGGTGTTGGTATATTATACAAAAAAACTTTTACAGTCACCCAAATTGACCTTCATAATCCGAGATTACTTTGCATTAAACTTCAGCAAGGTGATATTGAATTGTTAATTATTAATGTATATATGCCGACGGCAAAACCAGAAAACTTTGAAGATTTTACTACTTGCTTGGGCATTGTTAATGCCGCTATCGAAGATCATAGTCGCTCGAATTTTATTGTCATGGGTGATTTTAATGCTCATCCTGGCTCTTTATTTTGGAACGAACTACTATCCTTCTGTGAAGAAAATCATTTGAGGATTCAAGATTATGCGTGTCTTCCATCTGATACATTTACATATGTTAGTGACGCACACGGCTCCTTACGGTGGTTGGATCACTGTATCACATCTGAAGGAATTTTAGGATCCATTCAAGATTTTAAAGTCCACACTGACGTAGTATGGTCAGATCATCGTCCGCTTTTTGTTATAATTGCTTCGAATGGTCTGAATCGTTCGAGACCATATCACAATTATCGTCATCGCGACATTGCAACTTGGATGCCACGCAACCGTTCCGACATAATTGCATATTCACTAGAAATAATTAACTCTTTGGATCGTATTGTATGTGATAATAATCTTCAAAATTGCAATTTGAGAAAATGCACTGATACTGAGCATAGGACTTCCATTAATTACCTCTATCATTCGATTGTAGATGTGTTGAGAAATGCCGCTTCGACATCATTTTCTTCACCAACGCATCAGTATAATGATAAGAGGTTTAAGGTGGTTCCTGGTTGGAACGATCAGGTAGCGGCACGCTACCTAGATTCGAGGAACTCATTTATAGAATGGGTCGCAGCAGGCCGCCCTTCTACAGGAGAAATTGCCGACCGACGTCGTCATGCTAGGCATGTTTTTAAAATTGCACTGAAGGTATGTCAACGCAACGCTAATCAAAGTATTATGGACAAGATAGCCCTATATCATAGAAATAAAGAATTCAAGCAATTTTGGAATGCTACAAATGCTATTTTAGCAGTAAACAGTACTATCCCGGTACATATTAATGGAATCTACAACCATCGGAGTATTGCCAATATGTTTAGCAAGCATTTCAAAGAGTCTGTTTCGGATTTGATGGGCAGGGCTGATATGGTTATGTCTATCTCAGAAGATTCGTTTTTCGTCATAACTGGCGAAGAAGTTGAAACTGCGTTAAGGTCAATGTCTGGAGGGAAAGCAACTGGTTGGGACAGCATTAGTACGGATCATGTTCTGCATAGTGGTAAGAATTTCTTCATCATATTAGCAAGGCTTTTCAATGTGATGATTTTGCATGAACATGTACCTGAAGAGTTTTCAAGGACGACTATTGTTCCTGTCCTCAAGTCATCAAAGCTTGATGCTTCAGTCATTGACAGCTATCGTCCTATTGCTCTAGCCACCATTTTATCTAAAATTCTAGAGAAGATATTGAGTTGCAGATTAAGCGGCTACCTTTTGTCAGCTGATGAGCAGTTTGGATTCAAGAAGCACTCGTCGACGGACATGGCCATCTACACTTTAAAACAGGTAGTGGATTTTTATACATCGCGAAAAACTTCCGTATACGCCTGTTTTCTAGACTTATCCAAGGCCTTCGATCGAGTGGATCATGATCTACTTTGGTCCAAACTGTTAAAAAGGGGAGCTAGCTCCAAGTCAAATCGTGAGGTTTTTAGCATCCTGGCACCGGAATCAGTTCAGCCATGTACGCTGGGGGAATTCATACTCTGATCCCGCTTCTTTGAAGTGCGGGGTTAGACAGGGTGGGTCAATGTCTCCTGGCTTATTCAACCTTTACATGGATGAACTTTCACATCGCCTTCGACAGACTGGAGTTGGTTGCCACATAGGAGGAATATGCAGTAACCACATCAGCTATGCGGATGACATGGTGATCTTGGCGCCTTCTCCGTTAGCTCTGAATCGCCTCCTGGAAGTTTGCTCGAGTTATGCTGCAGAACATAATATGCGGTATAATACGAGTAAATCCATGGTATTGATTTTCCGATACGGTCGAGGTCCTCATTTCGTCCCCAACATTATTTTAGATGGGCGTAATCTTGAAACTGTTAGGGAAGTCAAGTATCTGGGACACTTGCTGACGGAGGATCTATCTGATGACCGTGACATCGAAAGACAAAGAAGAGCCATTTGTGTAAGGGCAAATATGCTGGCTAGACGATTTTTCCACTCCAGTGTAGAGGTTAAGAGACAATTATTTATGTCCTTTTGTACTAGCCTCTATACTGGTGAATTATGGACCAGATACAAGCGGGAGACGATGAGGAAGATAAAGGTACAATACAACAACTGTTACCGTGCTCTTTTCGGGTTACCTAGGAGCTGTAGCGCGTCGCAAATGTTTGTAGAAGGGCATGTGCCTCATTTTGAAGCCATTCTCAGGATGAGAGCGGCCTCTCTACGTCTTCGTATATTTTTATCGCCTAATTGTCTTCTTGCTGCTGCATCTTCTCATTTGCATTCTTCATTGTATGTTCGATGGATGGAACTGCTACACCGACCGCCTTGAATAGACATAAAATTATTATTATTTATTATTATTAGATTATTTATTATTATTTATTTATTATAATTATTATTATTATTATTTATTATCAGTAATATTTATATATTTACTTATGTATTTATTTATTTATTTTTTGTTAACTATTTTTCAATACTTTTTTTATTTTTTTATTATCTATATATTATTTATATGGGCGTTGGGGATTGCACTATTCTCCTCATCGTCTGGAATAAAAACTATTATTATTATTATTATTAAAGAGGCTTTAATTAATATTATGTATTAGATGTATTATGAGCATTTTTAAGAATTGTTAATAGGTTAATAATATTCACAGACTAACCAGTAGGTTATCTACTGGTTAGTAACAAACTAACCAGTAGATTCTATGACAGAATCACTAATAACCATACTAACAAACTTTTGAAGAGTCTCAGTGATTACAACAAAATGTCTATACCCTTCAGGTGTAAACACAGGTAACCTAAACTCAATCTGCTTTAGATCGTCGACTTTAAAAGAGTCTTTAGTTAATATTATGTATGTATAAGATGTATTATGAGCATATATAAGAATTGTAAATAGGTTTTTGAGCACTTTTTTTCTATAATGCTGTACATTAACATTAGAATAATATAATACTATAATTACTAACAAAAATAAAATAAAATTATAAAATATAAAATGATCAGTAGATTAGTAGCTATTAAAATTTATATAAGATGCATTCTGAACATAATTTAGTAATAATAAAAGGCATTTAAAAATGAAAAATCTAAAACAATCAATACATTTATGTACATATGGAGACGAGATGAATGAGAGGTGATCTATGTAAATAGTATAGTATTCTAATAGTCTTTAAAATTATAAATAACCATTATAATTGTCTTATAACAAACCTCATTGCGTTTAAAAATAACACTTATCTTAGGAGTCATACTCTCAGACTCAAAAAATAAAATTATTACAAAATAATTAGAGAATCCTTTTCCAATAGAGGGGTTAAAATTTTTAATAGTTTGTCCAATGAATTATTAACTTCTAGTAACTTAACCTTAAAAAAAACTTGATGATTTCCTTAAAATATACGAATTTTTGTAGTTCTGTAGAATTTTTAAATTTATTTTTATTAAAATCTTGTTTTTCTTTTCGTCTATTTCGAGTCGTTAGTAATTTCTTTTCGATTTTCTTTGATGATTTTTATTTTTATTTTTTTTAAATATCTTATTTAATATTTGTATAAAATAAGATAATATATTATATCTTCATTCCACGAACCAAAGGTTTTAAGTAATATACGTATTAAATTACATCAATCCCCTATTTCTTAAAAAAGTGCTATGATCCATCCATTTTGGCACACTGTATATTAACTTGATATCTGATAGTCCGCTTTAATTTTCTATTCAAACACTAGTGCTAGAATTTCATAAAATTATGAATCCATAACGCCATATGTATGTGTGTATGTTCATTTCCCTATATACATATGTATAATTTCTATATCATTCAACCGGAAACATCTCGAGGGGAACAATTCGTACAATTGAGCTTTGATCTATCTTTGTACGTATTATACTGACACGTGCATGTATATTTGGGTACAATTCAACCGTGTATGTGCTACATACTAGGAGGGGCTCCAGATATCGGTTTCGCGTCAAAAGAAAGCTCCTCGGGTGTAATGGGCAGGATTTGATTTAGGAATTCATGGGGCATAGGTACAAGAACGTGACTAAATAAGTAGATTTGGAAATCCTGCTGCCGCCGGAAATTGAATCGCTATTCACGGAAGTGTGCCGCTCTACATTTTAATGCGGCACATCATCAGGTCAGGACGGGCATCCGATGACTTAAATTATATATGTGCGACGATCTGAATAAAGAATCGAAATTTCAAATTAATATATATATATTGCCGTCTGGGGACGTCCGCAGCCTCCGACTGTGAATATTTCCCGAAGATGTTACATCGACCGTAACAGAACGCTCATTTCCGCCTAAGAAATAGCGATGTGTTTTAATCAAACTGAATTCGAAATCGTCCCTGATGTATCGAACATAACTGATGTTTATTTACTGCTACTACATATACTATAAGTACACATATATACGTATGAAAGAGTATCATATATTATACATTGCTTCCTTAGAGCTCAATTGTGATAACTTCGCAATTCAACTAAATTGAACTTTTAATCCAGTTTTGTTCCTTTCCAATGTAAACTTTCCAGTTTTTTTGCAATACAGCTGTAACTTCAAATCATGTACATATTAATTCAACAAAATTGTCAATTCAAGAAATTAAAGCCAAAGCAACTTTCAATTGAAGAAGTTAACTCAAATTTCATTCAATTATTGATTGAGATGGGCACCTCACATTGAAATGCAAGGCGATGCGGGGTATATCCTCAATATAACCAATAATTAATAGCCATAATTCTTTATCAACTCAAAATAAAATAAAATTATACGATATTCCATACATGCTTCACCTACATATATTTTATTTTATTATTTATTTATTTTTAATTTAATTTACACCAAGAAGGCCTAACAGGTAAATCCAATGCGCCTTCCTGGCCAAAGACAATTATATAAACATATATGTACACCATCCATATATACACAAATACTTACACGTATACACAAATACACATACATACATACATTTATATAAAAATACACATATACATATGCATACATACACACCTACACATATATAATCACATATACATATATACATATACACATACACATACAATACATTGTACATCCATATACATACAAACATTATACATGCATATACACATAAACACATAAATACACATAAATAAAGATAAATTACTCATATATATAAAAATAAAAATAGCATACATATATAAATAAAGATAAAACCAACAAACATACACATTATATTATATTATAGACCGGTGTGACGCTTTGGGTCAACCTGTCAGGTCACACTGGTCATTATATTGTTGTTATTATTTTAAAATAATAAATTAAATTAAATAAATAAAAAATTATGCTAAATAATAAAATTACAAAATGAAAACAACATGTGTAAATATGTATGTAGCTAGAAGTCATTTAAAATATGCTGCCTGATAGAACTGTATGATGCAGTAAAAACATCAAGGCTCCCAGAAAGCAGGTTAAATAATCGAATGGCTCTTGAAAGGGGTGAGTCATCAAGCACATTAGTTCTGGCCCGAATAGGCAGGAATAGAGTTCTGGAGCGAGATTCTCTCAGTTTCTCAGGTACCCTAAGTTTAAGACTACACAGAACTTCAGGAAGATGACATTCACCCCTTAGAATTTTTAGAAAAAGCTTACCAAGATGATTGTTTCTACGTAAAGCTAAGGAGTCAAAGCTCAAGGAGCCCATGACAAACTTACTGGGAAATAAGTAGAGATAGCGCCCAAACTCCCTCATGTAGATGGAATAACGCCTCGAATACTAACCTTTCCAAGCAAGCCCCAAGTAATACAAAATAAATCCCTAAAAATAAATTATAATACACCCATATATACTAACTTGAAAAAACTGTATGCCATAAATAATATTATTATTTATGGCATCTACGCATAAGGTACATGTGTCGCACTGCTCGCATTTACACTAAGCGAAATCTACCCGAAGTCCCGATATACCTACCCTGTATACTTCTGATACTTTAGTTCCGAATTTTGCCTTATTAAACTCGCCAGAAAGATCCAACTCAATTTTAATAATTACCATTTTAATAATTGCATCTGTGCACATC
Organism: Arctopsyche grandis; assembly: GCF_051622035.1. Lineage (NCBI taxonomy): Eukaryota > Metazoa > Arthropoda > Insecta > Trichoptera > Hydropsychidae > Arctopsyche > Arctopsyche grandis. The sequence goes on along the minus strand of NC_135364.1, from coordinate 26,252,583 downwards.
GAAAGGTTACTCGTCATCTGATGTGCAATCTATCATTCGTGAAGTCGAGAATTGCGTTTAAAGCAGCCATCCAGTTAATCTGTGGTTCAGTCTGTCTGGCGCTTGTCGATCGTTTGCACCAAACCCAAAATTTCAAAAAATCACTCACTTGCTTCCGGCTTCAAAAAATCAGCACAAAATAATTTCATTTTTCAAATTACGAACCAACTGTCAAAATAAACTGGCCATTAAATTAAAGTAACGACCGTTAGACATAAAATATAGATCAATACACATATTTACTCATTAGAATTACCGGCCATTAACCATCTACAAACCTTATTTATTGACTATTTATTATAGTGACTGACCGACTCATCAAACGTTGCAAGCGACTAAATACATTTTTTTTTAATTTTAGTTAATTATGGAAATTATCATTATTATATTCAGCCCCTTGCGTTATTGACATCTTTAAAGCGCTACCCTGGACGATGCGTTCCTGTTGAGTTATCGTAATTGCCCTCTAAAGACTCTATAGAGTATATAAAAGAGTATTATATATGTATGTACATACATACATATATAGGTGTTCTTTGTTTTCAAAGCTTCGGGCAAGCGTATAAGAATGCGAATCATGTCCCGTTCCTTTCGGTTTTTCCTATATCCCGTAAGTCTATAACATAAACACGTTTTCATAAAAATACAACGTATCCAACTACCTTATCTTTTACAAATAAATATATATGTGCGTGTTTTCTCAAAATCAAATAAAACCGATACCTGGATGTGTGTGTATAATATTTGTACGTCTCGGATTCGATCACATGGCAAATAATCAATATTGAACCAGGTAAAGTGTTGGTGTTTCTATTGAATATATGGAATCGTTTGCTAGTTGAAATTAACCACAGTTGAAAGATAATATTTGGCTATCGATGTTTTGTACAAAACTTTACATAAATGATAGCTTAAAGTTATAAAAGTTTACTCACCGGACCGTTGGAAAATGATTTAAAATAATGAATATACACAGTTTAAAATTTTCCGTATTAAAATCGCTTTTACCTTTCTCGATTTTAAACATGACAGACAGATGTTATACTTCATATTATGTTACACATTTATAATGATTCGGGTGATGTTGTACAAAATTAATTAATAACAAAGCAAAATGTACGACTTAAGCCTTGAAAAAAGCGAACTCGCTGTTTCATTAAGTGTTTCGTAATATATTTTAGAATAACTTAATAGGGAATTATAGGCTTTGCTCGCATTATTTTGATTCTCGAGTGTGTTTACAATATTTTCAGTATTCAAGTATGAAATTTTAGTACGTAGTTTCTCTTTCGTGAAAAATTCTCAGAAAATTAGGTTTAATAAATATTTCTCCGCCTCGCTGTGAGAGAAACGACTATCAATTTCAACTTTGAAAATGGCCGTTAAAATTTACGAAGGCAACTCAGTTTAACATTATTCTAAATGATCCATCATTAATGTATAGCAATTTCCACAAAATTCAATATCCAAATACAATACTCGCATACATAGGCATAAAACTTGGTAATATATACATATGTATTATATTTACGGGCTTAAATACATACATACATACATACCTTTATGTGCATATATAATATATATGTACATACATACATACATATGTATGCATATACTAGATATACCAGTTTCGCCTTCCTGGCCAATTACAAAAGTAATTTTATTTTAATAGTAATTTTAGTAATTTTACAGAGCATCATAAAGAAATCTATGGATTATTTTTGTCAAATTTTGATAAATTTGCATTTTCTTTATAAATCGCCGAATTTCAAGATGTTAAAAACTCGAAATTGCCTTTGAACCTTTTCAATGAAATCAGAAGTGATTGGAATCGGAATCGAAGCCTTGGAGTCATATATCCAAGGTCTGACCCGCAGCACAGCCAGGGATTGAACCCGTCACATAATTGAAAGCATCACATACTAACTATCTAACTGTGCTGCTGGCTATCTATGTACATGAAAATGAATATTTACTTTTCTGCTATGCAAATATGTATGTATGTATATAGTCCCGTTGATTATTTTACATATAATTTATTTTATAAATAATTTATAATTACCACAAATTAAAAAAAATAGTTGTAACTGAACAAAAATCCTTATTAATACGAAGAATTTAAAAAATCTTATAATAAACTCTGTACTTTGTGAATAGATTGAGATTAAACTGGTTTGTATCTATTTTATTTATTTATCTGTGATTAGATAGTGTGTTGATTCATCACGACACGAATAATTGAGCTTAGGAATAAATCTTGTGTAAAAAAATAACGTTTTTGTACGTTATCTTAATAATTTCGTGATCGTAATGTCGCGTGAGTGATTTGTATGTGAGTGTAACGTCCGTGAGCGAGTTGTCGCGTGAGTGAAATGTCGTGCGCGTACCGTTGTTAAGTGAAAGGTTCGTGAGTGATTTGTCACGGAACCTGAAAATGAGAACTCAACCAATGGATTTACCAATATGGGAACATACACACCCGTTCATTCTGCGTACATTTTTATCTTTTAAATCTCCATACGTCGGTGCAAAAAAGCATACACACACACCCACACATCGTTTATGTTTTAATATATACATTAGTGCTATGCCCGTTGATATTTCAACGGGTAGTTTTTTTTTAAAACAATATAGATCCATTATAATAATGTTATACATATGTATAATAATAATATCAAACAATTTTCGTCGGAATTGAAGTCGGAATCAAAATCGGAATCGAAGTCGAAAATAGGAATTGAGAATCGGAACTGAAATAGGAATTGGGAATCAGAACTAAAACAGAAAGAGGAACCGGAGCCGAAATTGAAATTGGAACCGGAATCAGAATCTAAATCGAAACCGCAGTCGAAATCGATATAATAATTTTTGATAATCCTAAAATTTATTCTTTTAAAATCTCCATAATTGATGTCAATGCACTCGCCACATACCCACATACATTCCGTCCGTTTTTATATATACTATATATTTGTGGTTTTACTCGGTTTCGCTCGGTATTTGTAATATAAACAGTTTTAACATGGGTAATGATAAACATTTTATTAAATTTATTTCAACAATTTTACTTTATTTAAAAATTTTTGAATATTCAATTTTTCGATGATTTTACGAACCAAACAAACATACAAAGTCTCTTTCGAAATTAAATATTAGATTATATTTATTATCTCATTTAAAAAAAATATGTTTTTTGTATCGAAACAGTACAAAGGAAAATTAGAAAGATTCCTTTTGAACTTAATTCACTTTCTTATAACGAAAGACTGAAAAGAACGAATTTCACTACACTGGAAACGAGAAGAATTAGAAGCGACTTAATCATAGTCTTTAAAATACTAAATAATCATTATAAATATCATATGTCCAATCTTACATATTACATTCAACGAAAACACTCACCTCAGAGGTCACTCGCTTAGACCCCAAAAAGAAAATTCTAATAAATTGATCAGAGACTCTTTCTTTTCAAACAGAGTGGTTTCAGTTTGGAATAGTCTTCCCAATAATATTATAATGTCTGATAACCTTAATATTTTTAAGAATAAGCTTGGTTTTTAAGAATAAGATGTATTTCTTAAACTTAAAGGATTTCTGTAATTCTTCTTTCCCAATATCTTATTTCTGTTTCTTGTTTACTTATTTTCTCTCTTATTTTTATTTTAATATTGTCATTTTGAATGCACTTTACTTTTTTTTCATTTAATTTACATATATTTATAAATCAAACCCCTTGGGACTATCGGCTTTGCCGCCACCCCCAAGTATGTTAAATAAATAAATTATTAATATTATATAAGAATATCCGTTGAGCAATCAACTGTCAAAATACTTCTTCTTAATATTAGTTATCTATGCGATGAAAGCACTCCCCGGAAGTTTCGTCGGTCGTTTTAAATTTTCATCGAGACTGTTGCGTCATTGAACCGGCTTTAAAATTTCATATAAGGCTCTCCCGAGATGAGGCGAGGGTGGGATTATTTGGCCAAATAGTGAACCGAGAGTGTGCTCCCTGTATGAATATTAAATATCTATTCTCTGGTGAACTATTCTGAAGGATTGTAGCTGATAAAAAAATCTGCGTGGCGCGCAAAACGAGACGTTTGATGCGGGGCTTTTCCATTTTCCGTTCCGCTCACTTCCGGTAGCTCTGTGATCTACCGAAAAGAGACGACGTCGTCCTACCAGCTACGACGTCGTCGTAATCCCTCGTAAATAATGGCAAAGTACTGGGGAATAGTGGGGATTTATCCCCTTCAGACCGGTGGTGCTACGACTGCGACTTGCAAAAAAAAATGTGACCCACTCCCAGTGCAGATAGTCAAATGAGCCTTTGATATTTGCCCGTGGTCGCAAATATCCTCTCTCTTTTTCGAATCCATTTATATGTGTACGTACATATGTACTATACCATTACATTTATATTTTTAAATGTACTTTAAAGTACTCCATATATTCACAAGAGTACGTATCAGCAGAATATGTCATATTTTGCCATAAATACGTAGTTTCTCACAAAGCAACTATAAGGTAAATACATAATAGAAACGGTATAATACATAATAGAAACGCCATTACGAATACATAATTTGTTTCAATATTATGATGTACGTCTCTATAACTACGCTAAAACGCACGGAATAAAATCAGGGTCATCACATATTCACTACAGAAATCAAAGTTTTATTTTGATATAGATTTATTTACAATTTGAGTATATGGTGGTGTTGGGCATTGGTGGCCAATCCGTTTGTTTTCTCAGTTGGCGGATTATTTTTATCCACTTTTTCGTATTTGTCTGTCCTTGGGAACTCTTAAATTAACGTGTAATGTATAGTTTCAACAAAAATATGTATAATATGAAATGAACGATGTTTATATTAATTAAACTTAAATAATTGGTTATTAATATAATTGAGTATTCGGCGCCACCAAGAGAAATGTTCTTACATTTATTTAAAAATAATTTTTACATTTCTCTGGTGCCACCCCTGAAATATTATGTAGAATGCGGGCGATCGCCATGACACTTTTAAAAACTGTCAAACTACGATGTTAATTGTATAATACGTAACTTAAATGATCAATTTAGTTATAAAAATGTATCCCATGTTTTTTATTGTGTGTTTTTTAATGCATTGTGCAATTTTTAACGATTCACTTGCCCATTGCCCTTGCCCAGAGAAGTTTTTATCGGACATACGTCGACCAACAAGCATTAAATACGACTGATGCTAAAATTATTTAGGATTGTCTATGAAAAATCGTCACTTGACAACAATATAACGCCTAAAGCCACTTTTATTATTATAACATTTCTCTGGGTACAGTTTAATACTTTTAATACAGAAAGAATGACGTTTATCACAACAATAATTAGTTGGCTTTTTTAATTGCAGTTAGTTCGTAGTATTGCGTCGAAGTTAGTTTCATAAAATATAACTAGCGCATATGAGTAAGTACATATATAGCAGGGTTGTGCAGTAAAAATATTATAAATGTAAAATTTTATTGTTTTTACAATTTTTTTCCATATAATATCTCTGAAGTACCACAGATGCCTCATATATAGGCTGATTTACATATACACGTATAATAAATCATAAACTTTATTTTTTTTTATTATATTGCTTTTATATGTGAATGCCTATATATTCATATAAAAAATATTGGAAGTGATTGATTTTTGGAAATTATTATGCAGTATGTGTAATGTAATCAATTGGAGATCGAAAGAAAAATGTTTTTGGGATGTTTTAATTTTGGTGGTGCAAGATAAGATGTCCTAGAATAGAACGGGTGCAGAGTGGGACTCCAGCCTGAGTAAAAATGTTAGTTACTAAGGTTTTCACAATTAGCTAATTGAATGTACGAATTTGGCGTAACCATTTCATCAAATATCAGTCATCTCCTCAATTTGACCTAAACTTGAAAGAAATTCACAAACAATGTGTCAGATTTGCATAGATTACGTCACTTTTAGTAAATAATTTGGTATTCATATTAAGTAAAAGAAATAAATGCGGTAAAAACTCTGACTGATTGCAGCCCAAAAGTCTCGACTCCGCAACTTCGACTCCGGCTTTACAGCTCTAATTTATTTCATTTATGAATACATATACCTCTTCTCGATTTGAATACGTAAAACAATAAATGCGATTCAAACTGAAATCGGAATCGCATTTCTTCGAATTTTTAAAAACTCTGACTCTGCAGGCACCAGTTTATAGTCCCCTTGGAAAGCTGCAAAATATGTTGCCATTAAAATGGCTTTAAATCTGAAATTTATCTCTCGTATGGTAGTAATACTTTTGTTGAATGACTGCTATAATAGTAATGAGTTGGCTTGTTGACGTACAGTTAGTTCACAGTTTTGCGTTTAAAATGTATGAAGTCTCGTAATAAACGAAACTAATGTTGATTTTACAATAATCTTCAAATCATATTACATTGAAAATAATTAATAATAACAAATAAAGTATACAATTCAATTTAGATCGAATTTTAAGTATAAAATTACGACACTCTTAATATACAAGAAAATTTCGTGGAAATTATAATTTTAATCATCATAATTATTCGTATTGTTTTTAAGCCTCTTTATGTAATAAAATTCATAGGAATTTTAACATTATTACTAACTGTACCGAAAAGTCAAATTTTTCCACGAAATTCTTTGTCTTTGAAACGTAAACAATTCTACTTAAATTAAATACATTTCTTTGAATAGATATAGAATATAATTTTTTTTTTTTATATTATTTTGAAGAACCTTATCAAAGATATACATGGCACGTTCCAACTCTATAATACACATATTATATGTTCCTATAAAATCAATAAGATAATTGCATCATCTAAATATGGCTGTATATTATTAGCCTTAAGCAATTAACAGATCCTTGTGCTTTAATCCATTATCATTATACGAAAATGTTCTGTATTTATATATAATCTATAGCCTTAGCAACGCGTTTTTATATACACGATAGGGTATACATGTCAGTATAATATAAAATAAGGCTTCAGTTATTGAAAATCCTTTTCGGAAATTTATATAAGGATATTATTTTCTACTGAACTCGGCGTGTATGATACAGTGGAACGATATTTGGGAAACTACGCATAAAAAGGTACCCTCCTTTTATGTTATTTAGATCTCCTCTAATAAAATATGTTTTTTATGCACTCGTTTTCGGGATTTGATGCGTTTTATGAGCGTTATTTTTTTTCAAAACGCACCACCTGAAAGGATCCGATAACCTATTCACATTTCTTTCTCAGCAAAATTACCTACAACGTACAATAAATGACGTCAGTGCACGCGACAAACGAAAATATAACTTTAAAACACATACCATACTTTTATATTAACGAAACACTGACGAAAAGAGTCCAGCGTATTGTCGAAATAGCGAAAAATCCAATTTCCGCGCATTCTTCTCCATCAATAGTGAAAAACTGATGTTCTAATGTTTCGATTTAAAATTTTCTGTAATCGAATGAGCAGAAGATGATATCCTTTTTGGTGATTCGTCTAAATGCGGATGATAATCTAATTAATTCCACTGTTTGCGACAGCTTTGAATGCGATTAGTCTGAAGGCGCTTCGTAATGCGTTTTCACTTAAGATTATTCTATATTTGTAATCCGTATCTATCTCATGAAATTAATTCGAGAGTTTGACGTCACATTTAAATGAGCTCCAACCTTTACGCAATACGGCATAAGCGTTTTAAATGAAGAAAAAATTTCATATCTTGTGAAAAATGCAAAGAGATTACGACGCATATTTTATGAAACAATTTTTCTTTTTATATTTATATATAGTTATATTTCTTTTATATATATATTTATATTTCTTTTATATATATATTTATATTTCTTTAAATAATAAAAAAAATCTCAAGGAAGTCAATATTAAAAACACAATTTCACGTTTTGAATCAAAAACATATACAATATGTATATTTAATAGACATATCATATATATAATAGCGCTATTCTGTGTCGTTTCGATTCGACATATCAAAGTTAAATAGTATTTCAAAGTTAAAACACTACCAACAATACGTACGAACATAATAACAGATCAACAAAAAACTTCTATATATGTATATACTGTTTGCTACCAATGTTTCCTCTAGGGCAGGCCTGGGCAAACGTTTTCAATAAAGGGCCACATTAGAAATTAACAAAGGAGGTATGTAAAAATGAGCGGCGGGCCGCAAGTAAAATACTATTTTTAGATATACATTATTCATTATCGTGAAAGGAATTAAAACATATTTTTTTTTAAATTTCATACAAAACAACAATTTAATTTGACTAATGAAACTGTTTTACATTTTTAACAGTTTTTTTAATTTCGGGAGAAAATTTTGCAGTTGAAATTCTTAAAAATGCTTGTAAATTTTCATCTGTGATGCTCGATTGTAAAGAATTTTGATGAATTGAAAATGTTTGTTTACATATTTAGGTTGATCAAAAAACCACCAACATTTTTGAGCAAAATCTCTTTGAAAAGTTTGTCGAATTTTGCTGTATTTTTTTTTTAAGGGTGTTGCAAATTTCTTCATAACGGTGTATGTAATTCCCTTAAATCAGCATCCCACTGTTAATATATAATCACCACTAAAATCGTCGATTTCACTATAGTCTTCAAATTTATTTTCTGGTATCTTCAGCAATTTCATGGTTGAAAAGTGGTCAATAAATGGTGAAAAAAACAGTCGTAGTTTTAATTTAAATGCATTCAAACTTTTCACCATATCATGGACATATAAATTTTCCCCTTGGAAGACTGTGATGAAAGTATTTAAATGTGTCATGAGTAAAAAGTAAAAGCAAAATCACACACCCAGTCATTATCAGTTAATTTGGGAAAGTCGATAATATTTTTCTTTTCTAAAAATAGAACGATTTCTTCTTTTGTATCTCATACTCGCCGAAGTATTTTTCCTAGGCTAAGCCATCGAATATGATTATGATAAATAATATCTGTGAAGTCAGATTTAATAACTTGAAGAAAAGCAATGAATTGTCTGTGTTTCAAGCCACTCGATCGTATTAAATTTACAAGTTTAATAATACAAGATGTCACATGTTCAACTTTAAACACATTTTTGCACAATACTTGTTGATGTATAATACAATGAATTATAATTAAATTGTAATCTCCCTGCCAATTTCCGCAAATTTATGCTGGATTTTCTTTAATGGTCCAATATTTTTACCGGTCAAACTTGGTGTCCCATCAGTTGCTATTTTTTTAAGCAATTAACAACTTTTTCAAAAATATCAGCTCCTGTTGTTTGATCTTTAAGTGATTCCAATGACAAAAGCCCTTCAATAATTTTAAATTGAGTTACATCCGCGTATGAAAATCAATAACTGTGCGGTTTCTTTTCGATCATTACTTTCGTCGAGAGCTATCGAGTACCATGTGATCGATTCTAATATTGATGAGAATTGCATATTAAAATTTGTATTCTAGTTTGGCTCAAATTCGAATTCTATCTTATGTCAGAAACGATAAAATATTTAACAAATCAACAAAAAATTTTTAGATCACCAAAATACTCGGCGGGCCGCAGTTTGCCCAGGCCTGCTCTAGGGCAATAAGTCTCTGAATATTTAGTGCCATATATTGAAAATGTATTAATTAATTTGTCTATTTTTGTTTTATATTGTTTATATGTAGGTAGGTTTTTTTACCATTTTTTTCATATTAAACAATTAAATATAAATATTAAATTAAATATATTTAAAAACTTGAATCCATTAAAATAATAGGTACACGTGTTGTCCATTAAAATTATATTTGAAAGCAGAAACAAAATAATATTTCAGGATCGTTTTATAATTTAAATGCTGCATAAAGATTGGGTTTTCGATAAAGAGCCGGTTTTCGACCACTCCAGGATTGAAGGACTCCGATTCAAAAATGCTTGAGCGACGCAATTCCACAGTTTTAAATATAGAACCCCTCATTTTGGTATACTCTCTTATGATACCCTAACTTACATACATACATGGAACCATTTGAAGATTTCCCTTTAACGTCAGGTGAAAACTGACTACGCCTAATGCATATACCTATGTCCTATACATATGTGCATATTTGTGCAGATTTGAAAGCCAAAAAGTATTACAAATTAAAGATAAAATACCTGACTATAGATTCCAATATTCATTTTGAACAGGAAATTGACACATTTTGAGACATCGACCGAACAACACCGAGATATAGAAAAATCGCGCGATTTAAAATACACATATATCTCCGAATCTCGAGCCAATCAACATTTTTTATTACCAGATTCGTGTTTATTAGGCATGGATCTATAATAAAAGTCATATCTCGTCTCTGAACCATTTTTCGTGTCGAACAGTGTATTATTTGCTGCAAGTTTAGACGGGTTATTTACATAGAGTTTTGCATCTCCGATGCAAGTTTATGAATTAAATTCCATTAAATAACATTCGACAGTCGTAGACCACGACTGTTCCGAATGATAATTTGCTTTTCGCGGAGTAATTTGTCGTTAATCCGGGTACGAACTAACGGCGAGTCGTTATCTGCACTTGTCAGCGCGCCCGCCAGCCAGATTAACACCTTGGAGACCGGCGACGGTCGCAAATACCCACCCCCTACCCCCCAATACCTAACCTGAAAAATCCCACGTTGCTAAGCCTTTGAAATTCGATAACGCATACGCTGCGCTTTCCATTATAGAATATCGAATTACTCTGTCGAGCTCCAAAGGGTTAACGAAAAACGCTCGCTCCGGTTCGGAAACGACCTAGGACCGAGTTGCAAATTTAAAGTGCTAATTGATTCGAATAGTTTAATCGACCCATTATGACCAAAACGATAATGACTTGGTCGAATTTGAAATTTGTTGCGAGACATGCCTGATAAAATTTCTAGGCTATTAAAATATTAATATTAATAGACCTTTAAAATGCCCATAGACATAGACATGCCAGCCAGCAGTGTGGCTTAATGGTAGCGTGTATGTTTAGCACTATATCTCACATTTTTATATATATATACAATATAGTATATATATATATATATATATATATATATATATATATATATATATATATATATATATATATATATATATATATTTTTTTTTTTTTTTTTTTTTTTTATTTTTTATTGTCACAAATCAATACACACTCGCCATTACAGATTTGCGACGGGTGTACGTTAATGAAATACATAAACAATCAGAAATCAGAAATACAGTAATACATACATATACAATCAGAATATATAGAATATAACAATTAATCAGAAATAATAATCATAGTGACATCTATGGATTTCAGATTACTGTGTATAATTAATACAAATTATACACAGGCAGATTTTTGTGACAACAGGATTAGATTTAATACCAATTTTCAGGAACCGTTTCAGCAATGATCAGATAAAATTGGCAAACTCTGATAGAGAAACGATCGATTTGGAGTCACAAAACCCCCAAATCTAACCAGCAGTGGCGAGGACACGAACCTATGACCTCAGTGATGCTAAATATATACGCTATCACTAAGCCAAACTGCTGGCTATATATATATATATATATATATATATATATATATATATATATATATATATATATATATATATATATATATATATATATATATATATATATATATATATATATATATATATATATATATATATATATATATATATATATATATATATATATATATATATATATATATATATATATATATATATATATATATATATATATATATATATATATATATATATATATATATATATATATATATATATATATATATATATATATATATATATATATATATATATTTTACACATATACCAGGAAGGCCTTACAGGTAAATCCCAATGCGCCTTCCTGGCCAATTACAAATACAAATGCAGCATTTTTATAACAAGTCGTTGAATTACGAGACACTGAAAAACTCGCAAATTAACGAGACATCTATGAATTGTACATAAATTTTATTGTACATCAATCAAACTTCAAATAGTGGTGACATAGTAGGTAGGAAGGATTTTAGCCAATTTTTTTTCCGGGAACCGTTTCAACAATGAAATCAGAGAAAATTGGCAAACTCTGATAGAAAACGATCAACCTGGAGTCACAAATCCAACCGGGTTCGATCCCTATGCCCGGGCCTCGAATGAAATTGAATTTTTCAGAGTATGCTGTTGGTCAGACCTGGATTTGTGACTCCAGGTTGATCGTTTCCTATCAGAGTTTGCCAATTTTCTCTGATTTCATTGTTGAAACGGTTCCCGGAAAAAAAAATTGGCTAAAAATCCTTCCTACCTACTATGTCACCACTATTTGAAAAATTTGATTGATGTACAATAAAAATTTATGTACAATTCATAGATGTCTCGTTTATTTGCGAGTTTTTTCAGTGTCTCGCAATTCAACGACTTATAATAAAAATGCTGTATTTGTATTTGTAATTGGCCAGGAAGGAGCATTGGGATTTACCTGTAAGGCCTTCCTGGTATATATGTAAAAAAAAAAAATAAAAAAAAAAATAAATATGTATTGAAGATAAATTCATATTGAATTCGAAACTTAAGCGTTTCTAAATTGCTTCAAAAATCGATTATATGTAAATAAATATCAATTATAAGTATTGTAACATGTGAACACGAGAGAAACTATTCACTGTCTAAGTGCATTTAAGGGTCAACAATAAAAACCGCGGATTAAGCTAGCGGGACTCAGCAAGTGCCCGAACAAAGGATACGCTGGAGTTCTCATGGAGTGCATGCGTAAACAATAGACTCTCCAGGGTAGGCCTTTTGAGTGCCTAGACGATAAACACATTGATGGATTGGGAAGCTCTGATGGGCAACTTGTCCTTTATAAGGAGGTACACACGCTAGATCAGATTATTCTGGAGTGAGCCGTGGTTACGTGTAGACTGCTAGTGAATCGTTGAATAAATGCTGTGAAGCGACTTTGGCTATTTTTTGGATCCTGAATCCACCCCTACGCAACAGTATTATGAGGATTTCAGTTTCTTAGCCCTGATATTTTTCTAGAATGCTGCTTAATAAAAAAAATCAGTTCCAAAAAAGACGGATAGAATATATTCGAAAGCAAAAACGTTATAATTAATATTACTATTTATGTACGCACGTGTATCGAAAAAAACAAAAAGAGACGAAATATTATTATATATGATGCCTATTCAAAGATTAATTCTGATGTATTGAAAATAAATTCATATTGAATTTGAAACATAAGCGTTTCTAAATTGCTTCAAAAATCAATACAATGTAAATAAATATAAATTTCGTACGATATAATCGCTTCAATGATAACTTTTATATCAATTACATACAATCAAAATTAAACGTATACGCGATTGTATTATATTTCATGTAATAAAGATTGTCTTAAGAGCTAAAGGTATTGACTTCGACGGAACATTTTTCTTTCGAGTACTCTTTGGAACTTCTTCTTTCTTTCTCTGTATAAATGGCGATAGTGTGTTTAGCCATTTAACAAATACAATGAAATAAACAACAGAGCAGTTGAAGTGTTTGGAAAGCTAGAAGCTAGACTTTGAAATTAACGATCCAATGAGCGGATTACAGCAGCCATATGCAAAAAGTACGGTCATAGGTCATATTTCTTCGAAAGAAATGTATGAAATGCAATGAGCATTTCGCGCTAAAGATTTATTTACTTATTTACATGTAAAAACCCATTTTAATATGTAACAAAAGCCAGCAGTATGGCTTAATGGTAGAGTGTATGCTTAGCACCAAGTGATCAATGGGTTCGATCCCCCATACTGCTGGTTAGATTTGGGGGTATTTGTGACTCCAAATCGATCGTTTCTTATAATTGCCAATTTTATCTGATCATTGTTGAAACGGTTCCTCAAAATTGGCAAAAATCATCTTTCCTGTTGTCACAAATCTTCTGTATTTATTGTATGTATAATTTGTAAAAATTATGTACAAAAATCTAAATCCATAGATGTCTCAATGGATTAATTCTGTGATTAATTAATAATTGTTATTTCGTGTTCTTCAGCTTCTGGAAATACAGTGATTTATGTAATGATAAAATGCTGCATTGTTTCTAACTAATTGTCCAGGAAGGCGCATTGGGGTCTTTCTGGTATACATATGTATATCTATGTAAAAATAAAAATAAAATAAAATATTCGGCAATGTTGAGAGCAACAACTCGTCTGCAAACAGTTCCAACTTTTATTCTTACATACATAGTTTTACAATCTGTTTATTTAAAAAACATTAAGTAAAATTTCCAGGAATGTCAAAAAATGTCCAGGAGCGGAATTTTCTCTCATTGATTTCCAGCGCTTTTGTCAGCAAGCACCTTCCAGTACAAGCCAGTTTAATCTGCATTATAGATTTGATCACGTTGACAATTTTCTCTCTGTAAATGTTCTCGAAATTCGATGCATAATTCATCAGTAATTGAAAATAATTAAATATACGTATGTTACGAAAAAATCTGCTCTGAATGCACGCACTTGTTACTTCTTCGCTGGTCAAAAGCGTCTGAAAGAATTAACGCAATACACTTCTGCGAAAATTAAATTAATTAATATTTTTCAAACACGGATAATTTACCAACCGGATAATCGAGAGTTTACTGTAATCATAAAACCAGCTTCGCGGTACGTTGAAGATTTGTGATTGTAAAAGCCGACGAAACTTCAATCCAAATATAAGTCTAGCATTTATGTAATCTTTGACTTGTACAAACCCACAGACCAACACATACCAGACATTGGCAAATATATACATATGTACATTTATTTATTTATTTTTTACATACATATATACCAGGAAGGCCTTACAGCATTTTTTTATATAAGTCACTGAATTACGAGACACTGAAAAACTCGCAAATTAATGATACATTTATCAAATTGTACACAAACTTATTTATTGCACATTAATCAATCACAAATTATAGGTGACATATTGTATAGGAAGGATTTTAGCCATTTTTTTTCCGGGAACCGTTTCAACAATGAAATCAGAGAAAATTGGCAAAATCTGATAGGAAACGATCAACCTGAAGTCACAAATCCAGGTCTGATCAACAGCATAATATGTATAATGATCTGGATATTTTAATGACAACACTTTTTTTATAGTCGTATGTTATCAATTTTACAAATTGGGCTTTCGTAGGATTTGCCTCTCACAAAGTACAAAATATGTATGTATGTATGTCGTAGCCAGAGCCCCTACGAGAGATTTGTCCGCAGACAAATCACAACGTGAACGGCAACCTTAAGTACATTCAGGGTGAAAAAATCTTATCAAAAAACACTATCGCAGCTTTTCTATCTATGTTGCTCTATGTGACCTTTTTTTTATTATTCGCCACTATTGAATTGTGCCAAATTAGACCCTTTTTCACGTGTATCGATTGGAAGGTATACTGCTTTCTATTGGCCCAAATTGACTAGAAAATTGCCGCTGATTATCAATAGATCAGAAGATATCCCACGTCTATAAAATTGAATGGAGCACATAAATCACGAATCGAATGCAAACGTTTTCGTTTTAACGAACAAAAAAAACTTTTTTCAACCGGAATATAATTTAAATTGTAATATATGTATTTTGCACGCTGTATAAAATTCCGTTGGAATAATTTTTAAAAGTGGAATTTATTGCAGTAAGTTCGCATACGACTGGAACCTGGCCAGAGACTGGTATATTAGTACAATCTAAAAGCATAAAGAGCTCAAAGCAGCGGTTAAACGCTAAACGAGTAAATGCTACGTACATTATAATTGAAAATACGGTTATTGCCTTTCGTATATTACATAAGTGGTTTGATAATTATTTTTTTACGTATAAATAAAATTAATTTCGGCCGAATATTTCTGGGATATTTAAATTGCAATAGAGCTGTAAGATGACAAATTAAGTCGGGTAGGTACTTCAATAGACGAGTCTGGGGGTAGTAATCAGGACTCGGATCACAATCGTTTCCCCTTCGATGTATTTAAACCGTTCAGTTCAAAAGTGAAGCAAGCCTAGTTTAAATTCAGGAAGTTTATTTTAAAATTTCAATATCATTTTACAATGTTTTGTTTATGATAATGAGTTTCTACGGCTATTGGAATTTTCCGCTCAATTGTGTTCAATATAATATTATATCATACCCCATTGTTCATGTAGAGAAATCTTATCGTATTTAATGAAAACTTTCAATAATGATTTAACATTTAAATGTGTAAAACAAATTATACAAACTGTTTTGATTAAATTAAGTATCAATATGAATTCGTTGATTGAATGTTTTCATTCATTATTTTAATCCACACTATGTATGCTCCGGTTCAAAAATAAATTTTAAATTTAAATTTTGCGATATTCATTTATTTTCCTTTATCTGCATGTATAAAAAAAAGTATCATAAATTAAATTTTGTGATCGCGAGAAAATTTGGCTACGAGATCTTTACTGATTTCTACTCAATATCAATTCTTGATCACAGACTTTTCTTTTTGATTTTTAAATGCTTTTTATTATTACTAAATTATGTTCACAATAGATCTTATATCTATTTTAATAGCTACTGATCTACTGATCATTTTCTATTATTTTATTCCAATGTTAATGTACAGCATATTAGGAAAAATAGTTCAAACACCTATTTTTTTGGACATGTAATAATCATGGTAAGTTCCAAAAATAGACTTTTTAAAACAATACATATTTTTAAAAAAGAAATCTCAACCGAAAATTAGCCTACACTCTTACGTTTCGACGTTTTTCTCATAAACCGTTCAGCATATTGAACCAAAATTTTATATCCATACGTTTTGGCTTATTTTTACTTTATCTACATGTGTATATATGTAGATAAGGTTTTATTTTAGTTTATCTATTGTATTTTCTATTTGATTTGGTTTTTAAATGCATATTGTCATTATTACTATATTATGTTCACAATACATTTTATATCTATGTATTTCAATAGTTGAAATTTAATGACAGCCAATCAGACAGACACAACGAATAGTTTTTTGTATATATAAAGCAACTGGAACCGAAAAAATAAACCTGATCCGGAACTGGGATCTGGAACTGAAACAGGAATCCAGAACAGGAACTGAATAACAAATCGGAATCCGGAACTGAAAAAGGAATCCAGATCCAATACTGAAACAGTAATCGGGATCCGGAACTGAAACAGTAATTATGATCTGGAACTAAAACAGTAATTGGGACCCGAAGCTGAAACACTAATCGGGATCCGGAATTGAAAAAGGCATCCGAGTCCGGACATGATAAAATAATCCGGAAACCAAACTGACAAAGTTATCCGGAAACGGAACTGAAACAGTTATCGTGAACCGGATCTGAAACAGTAATCGAGATCGGGAACTGAAACAAATCGGGATCCGGAACTGAAACAGTAATCGGGATCAGGAACTGAAACAGTTATGGGGATCTGGCACTGAAACAGAAAGCGGGATCCGGAATTGAAAAAGGCATCCGGATCCGGAAATAATAAAAAAATCCGGAAGTGTAATTAATAAAGTAATCCGGAAACGGAATCGAAATCGAAAGCCGAATCGATATCGTCGTCATATAAACTTTGATTTGTTTTCGATGTTTATCTTGATTTGTTTTCGATGTTTTCGACAAGCCTTACATACAAAGTCTCTTTCGAAATTATATGTATATTAGATGTACATATGTCGTCCACGGGAAATTTTTTATCTTCAGTAGTTTCCCGTTGCTTTCTATAAATGTATGTACCTGTGTATATTATTTTGACTTGATTCATTTCACTAGAATTTGAGACTTGACTCATTTTTGCTCCTAAATATACGTATATGACGCCAGATAGGTATTATAAACCCGGCGATAATTCGAGGGGGGAGAGCAAGGCGCGGTCGTAGCCGGGTTATTGCCGAGCTTCGAATCCGGGACTTAATCGGGGATTTCCCGTGCTCGTAGTCAGCACTTGTCGCACTTTTTGTCCCGGAATTATCCGACTACTTTTTTGCCAGCTCCACACTTCTGCGAGCTTTTCCACGGCGAAACCCAGCCACCAGTTTTTTCCCCCAATGTTCCCGACATACATCCCATCCTATATGAAGTATACACATATGTACATATATACATACATACATTGCATATATGTACCTACATACATGTATGTATATACATGTCATCTCGGCTGGAATTTGTGTGCGCAGGGATTTGTGTGCGCTGCGTCGCCGATTAAGCGTTTCGTGTTTTATTAAAGTAAATTTAACGGGGACTTAATACACGTTTGCCTCCCTCGTATTAATGGAATGGGATAAAAATGTCATCGCTAAAAATTGATTGCTGTTTGAAATATTTTACACATAGATATCAGGGCATACTTATGCAAATTTGTTTTGTAAATGCTCGCATATAACATGCTCGTATCACTCGTGAAGATTTAACCGGCATACACCAAACGTTCTAACGTTGGATGGAGAGGTGTTAGAAAGAGTGACAAGATTCAAATACCTGGTTACCTGGCTGAATGAAGATATGGACCCAGTTGAAGATCTTAGAATGAAAATCGAGATGTCTAGAACAGCATTTATCAAAATGAAGGCGGCACTTACAAACAAGCATCTCAATCTTCGTACGCGTTTGTGATTCGCGAAGAGCTACGCCTGGACAGTGTTACTACATGGATGTGAAACGTGGACTCTAATGACTTAGATGATCAGCCGCATCGAAGCTTTTGAGATGTGGGTCTATAGGCGTATGCTGAAGATCCCGTGGACCAAAAAAATATCAAATTAAGCTGTACTTGGCATGATAGGGAGAGGCAGAGAACTTGTTTCTGTCATCAAGCGGAGAAAGATGGAGTACCTTGGACACATGATACGGGGTCCAAAATACGAATTTCTCCGTTTGATAACCATGGGGAAAATGGAAGGTAAAAAATGGATTGGCAGGAAAAAGTTGTCTTGGCTTCGAAACATGCGCATGTGGACCGATATGAGCGCCGAAGATTTGTTCCGAGCCGCTGAAGACCGATGCGGATATCTTCTAATAACACTGAGCAACAAAAAATCACGTTTTTGAGTTACCAGAGTGGAGACTAACCATTCTTTAAGTTTGACCCACTGAATTCGAATATGATATTGATTTTTGTTGGTGGGTGATCGTTTACGAGTAACGGCAAACGAGAGTCCCACCACACGCGCGTAAGCGACGGCCATCTCGCTTGCTCTCGCTTGCACAAACGCTTCTGTTATACGCATACGGGAACTGAACGAAAATCTTTCTTACGCAAAAACCGCTCGAGTTAGTACGTTTAGATAAAAAAAAAATATTGAGATAGAAAACCAATCCTTATAAACGTGGTGAAATAAAAAATTTGCCAAATAAATGAAAAATAGCACGGAAAAAAAATCCGTAAAAAAAATATATTTTTGACTTTTAAAATTTGCTAGACAATTAATAAGAAGTATTTTAAAGCAATGAAATAAAAAAAATAATAGGAAAAATATCTGACTATTGATTCCAATACTCATTTTGAGCGTAACAATCGTAAATCGCCAACGTCTGGATGCGGGCAGGGCATTGAGAAGAAGAAGACACCAAACTTTGATTTAAAAAGCGGGGATGTTATGTAGCTGTTACGTTGTATGATAAAATACTGCCTAAAATTACTTAAATACAATTAAAATTTGGACATTCTGCACAATTATATCACCAAAAAGAAGTCAGCTCAAATTATTAAAAAAGTCTTCCATATTTCGATAGTCTTTTTGTTAACTTTTAATAGTTTGAAACATATCACTATCAAGTTCGTTATTTGATTTTTTTTTATTAAGTCAATCATCAATTTAAAATTGATTTTTGTTCAATTGTATATTCTTCAAATATTTTGTATACTAAATAGTGTACAGTTTGGAGTACAGTTGGGTGACTACCTTAAATTTCAAATAAAATTACATCATTATCTGAGTTTCAAGTTTACCTTTCAATACCGATTCCTAATTATTATGTCTGAAAACGCAATCAATAATCCTGAAAATTGGATGCAAATGGTTTCAACGTGCATTTGAGATAAATTTACGATTAAATTTCATCGGTCATATTATGACCTTATATTTATTTTGTTTCTGAACAACGATGGTGTGAATGTGTGTGTGTTCTTATTTATTATATTATATAATATAATAAGGTACGTGTTTTCCGGCCAACTTCCGTCTACAATCTCGGTAATTATTATTTTAACGGGGCAACTTTTTCAACTCGAAATTAAACAAATACATCCCCAGATGCGGTTTTAATTTGCGAGCGGCCACGGTCAGAAAACTCTTGATAACACTTTCTAAAGACCAGTTAATTTTTATTACCGGTCTATTTTTTTGTTTTGTTTTGTTTAATGGCATCGAAGATAGCCTGAGCGAATTATGACAATTAAACTTGTTGAAAAGTAATGACTTACAAAGAGTGAATCAGGCCTTTATATTGCACATACATACATATATATACATATGTATTTTATGATAGATTCTGAGAATGTGACAATGAGTTTTATGTATGTTGCGAAATAGTCAATTTTGTGTTATGTACTATTGAGGACAATAGAAGGAATTCCACGAGGGATATAACTCTAACTTTCTTTATTGGAGTGTCGGTGAAAATACTCACTTTTTTGTGGGGAAATGTTTTTCAGATTTAACAATAAAAAGGTTTATTAGAATCTGCTATATTATATGTAATTATATTTCTTCATATTCTTTTTACGTACATTTTGTTTAAAGAAATATTTATTCAATTAATTAAGTACATATACACACATATTTGAATAATTTCATAAAATTAATTTATAGAAAACGAGAATTTAATTACATTTTTACAAATTACATATATCATAATATCATATCATACATAAAATTCGAGCGAATTTGAAAGAATTCATTTTTTTTATTTTACAACTTAATATGTGCACACACCTATGCGATGATATTTCATCGGGTACAACACAAGTATATATATACATAATATCGTGTGTGTGTGTCTGTGTGCGATAACGCTCACCTATATGTACATAGGTGAGCGTTATATGTACGTCACAGCTAAAACATTGCGAACAAAACGTACGAATATAATACGAACATAATAACAGATCAACAAAAAACTTCTATATATGTATATATACTGTTTGCTACCAATGTTTCCTCTAGGGCAATTAGTCTCTGAGAATTTAGTGCTATCTATTGAAAAATATTTTTCCTATTGATGTTTTATATTGTTTATATGTACATACATACATATGTAAGTAAGTAGTTTTTGCCATTTCCTTTTCATATTTAACAATTAAATGTAAATATATTTATAAGGTATTTGAAAAAAATACTAAAATAATAACACAGGATCGACATATTTATTTTATTTATTTTTTTATTAACAGCTTAATATGCCATAACCCATGCGATGATATTTCGTCGGACATAACACTAGTCGTAATAATAACAATACTTTATACAGTAAATATTTCTATAATGTATTTTATTATAATATTATGTATTTTAGCCCGGAATCGAAAACATCCTTAATTTATCTCATTTTTACATTTTATATTAATAAATAGGAAGTTTTAATTAATTCCAAAATTTTATATGAACAAAACAAAGTACTCAAAATTCATTTATTATATAATACAATATTTGATATTGAATATGCTGGTATAATTATCAGAAAAGTTTTTGATAAATTATCAACTTTGCCGTTTAATAAATCTCAGTGCAAACAAAACCATATAAATTTCTCATTTAAAAAGCTTTGTAAGGTCAAAGAGCTTTAGTGATCAAAGACTTTTTAAAACAAACTCATTGAAACATATGATTATTTTATCAAGTAATTTTTAAAAACAAATTCCATTACGCAAAACTTAATACATTTTTAAACAAATCTCCATACATGTTCATATGAATGTACTTACATATTGTATATGTGACTTCAATTTTCGTTACAAGTTAGCCAAACAATTTTTCTAGGGTGTTCGAAACCGGGATCGTCCACCCAGTGGGGTGACCCTCCGTCTATTGACCAAAGTGGGTAGTATTTCAATTAGAACTTGTTTCAAACGAACCAATTGTTGACAATGGACCAGTGCGTTGACAGTTTGACCCTCATTTAACTGCCGGAAAACATACCCATAGCCCTTCACACACACACACACCATAAACACGACAATACCTTCCCAACCAACCATATATCATACGAGCGTATCTTTAGGGATTCCCCAGCCTGGATCAAACCGCCTACTTTTTCATTTAGGCCACAATATAACACCCACAATTCATCCCCGGTCGGAAAATTTTCCAATCACAAGCACAGAATGTTATACTATAAAACAAGAAATTATTTCATGGTATAAAGTATTGTTGTGTAAGTATGAGTTCAGGATCCAAATGAAAGGTCAAAGTCGCTTCACAGCATTTATTGAATGATTCAGGAGGTCCACACGTACCCAGCGCTCACTCCAGAATAATCTGAAATGGCGTGTGTACCTCCTTATATATGACAAGTCACTCACCACAGCTTCCTCGATCAATTTATGTATCTACTGGTGTTTTACCCGATGACATATCATCGCATGGGTGTTGGCAAATTAAGTTATTAAATAAAAAAACAATGTGTCGTCGGTCATGAGTTCGATCCCCACGCAGTTGATTTTTTTTTCAAACACCTTTTAAATATATTTAATTTAATATTTATATTTAATTGTTTAATACGAAAATAAAAGTAAAAACTACCTACCCACCAACATGTCAACAATATAAAACACCATTAGAAAAATTAATTAATTAAATGGCGGTAAAGTCTCGGCCAAGCGGAAAGATTGGCATCGATTAGTATATATAGAAGCTTTTTTTCTTTTATTATTATATCTTCGTATACGTTTGAGCGGTGACGTACATATTAGGAATCCCAAATCCGAATACTCGAATACTTTTTATACGGATTTATTTTTTTTATTTTCAATCTACAGCACATTTTGTTATATTTGATGTTACGGATAATGATTCTCTTAACATTTGAATAATATCTTGAACTTCTTAAAACTACAAATAAATAATTTAAAGCTACTATTCGATATTCGAATATATTCGAATATTTGGGATCCCTAGTACATATGTATGTATGTCGAATCGAAACGACTATTATAGTACGGCGAGCGTTATCTCAAACATACAGACACATAGACAGAATAGCGATATTAAATATATGATATTTCAGTTTTAAGTGAGTCTCACACCCTCGCCCGCGTTCTGAGAATTCTAGCGGATACTTACTGAGTGCCGTTAGGCCAATTCGGGGGTCTCCATTGCTCACCCCCGAATGCACTTAGATAGCGGATACTCTCTCTCTCGTGTTCCCACGTTACATTATTATGAAACACTTTCAACAACTGCCGATTTTCAGCTTCAAATATGTGTACATACGTACTACTTGGAACTTTGGAACTAAGCTATGCCTTAACTTGTATCATATTATATTGTTGACAGGAGTGCGTCGTCGTCGTTCCAGTGAGGTGGTGCTCCAGGAGCGATTTCCAGCTAGAGTAGTGTCTCCAGGTCCTGGAGTCAGTGTCCTACTAGCCTGCAGTTCTTCGGGGGCAGATCGTCTAGTGTGGGGGCGCGATGGGCGCCCCCTGCCGCCCCACTTGGAGCCTCAATTGACTCAAACCCCTTTGGCTACATTGCGAGCCACTCTCAACATCACGCACGTGACTCCTGAAGATGCTGGCTTATATTCCTGTACGGCACTGTCGACTGGAAATGTCACTTCAGTACATCATGCAGCCAGGGTGGATGTTTACGGTCAGTATCTACATATATTACATACATACCTGCTGACAATATTTCTAAAGGTCTAGTTTCAGACCCACTATATTGCGCTACAAATTTGAAACTGGGCTTAAGTATTGGTTCTACTCTTCGCAACCGAACGGAGATACGATGAGTCACAACGCATGCACGGATAAGGGCGAAAACACACTGAATAGTACGGAACATCACGTCCTTGGCTCCCCGCTGTGACCGTAAACAGTGGGAGTTCCTCAAACTGAATTCGGGTGTAGTTTATTTATTTATTAAATAGCAAATTGCTAATGAATGATAACTTAAACTAACAACTTTAATATCACAAAGTTAACAAAATTAACAAACATAGCATTTTATCAAACTTGCATATGTATATAATTATGTCATCTTCCACAGAGGTATCCATTAACACCCCTCAAGAATGCACCAATGTTACCTCTAATGCTCTCAGGAAGGGCATTATATATTTTAAAACCTCTGTGGAAAACACCTCTTGCAGTTTTAGCTTTCTTAACTCTACCTTTAATTAATTTATTCCTATTTCTAGTTTTATAATTATTTATTTATTTTATTCTAAACAGACCATTGTGGCATAACAGAAATTCCTAAGGCTCCACAATGGTCAAAAAATATAACACAAAAAAAAAAAATAACAATTAAACATAAATTAATACATAACGAAAATAATATACTCATCAATTATACATAAAAAAAATATATTTGAACATAAACATAAATACATCCATACATAAAAATAAAAAATTCGGGTGTGACCAACCCATGACTTTATCTATGTATTTGAGGAATATAAGAAGGTTACAAAACAAAATTCGATATTGAACTAATAACTATGATAGCGATACAAATTGAGCGCAAATATATGCAAATACTTTCACAAGACAAAATTTCTACTTCCGGTTGGCGGATTTTGTTCAAATTTTTTTAATTATTTAAAATCAGTATAATTATTATACACATTTAATATCAAGAGGATAAAAATAATTGAAAAGGTGAAAATAAAATAATGAAATATTGTTTTTAAAAAAAATACTACTTCCGGTTTACGAATTCTGACCAAAACGTTACCAAATCTAAGTTAGTACATAAACAACACAAATATAAATTTTCAGCTTAATAAGTTAAGGGGCGTGGACAGGATCCAGGCGACAACATTTTTGACCTTTCTAATAGGAGAAAATCCCACTTCCGGTTCATTAAATTTGCTGATTATATTTTTTATTTTTACTTAAAATCACTATCTCTATTGTACACAATAAATATCAAGACGCTTAAAATAATTTAAAAGGTCAAAATAAAATAATGAAAAAATAATGAAATATTGTTTTTAAAAAAAATACTACTTCCGGTTTACGATTTCTGACCAAAACGTTACCAAATCTAAGTTAGTACATAAACAACACAAATATAAATTTTCAGCTTAATACGTTCAGGGGCGTGGACAGGATCCAGGCGACAACATTTGTGACCTTTCTAATAGGAGAAAATCCCACTTCCGGTTCATTAAATTTGATGGTTTTATTTTTTATTTTTACTTAAAATCACTATTTCTATTGTACACAATAAATATCAAGACGCTTAAAATAATTTAAAAGGTCAAAATAAAATAATGAAAAAATAATGAAATATTGTTTTTAAAAAAAATACTACTTCCGGTTTACGAATTCTGACCAAAACGTTACCAAATCTAAGTTAGTACATAAACAACACAAATATAAATTTTCAGCTTAATACGTTCAGGGGTGTGGTCAGGATCCAGGCGACAACATTTTTGACCTTCCTTCCGGATGCTTCCGGAGGGAAAAAATCCCACTTCCGGTTTATTAAATTTAGTGATTTTTTTTTATTTTAATCACATTGATACAAGAATTATACTTGAATTTTTTCGTGACGACCACACATGTTTAAGGGGTCGAAAAAAATAGTGGAAGAAAAATCGAACAAGAGTAAACTGCCACTTCCGGTCGACGGACGCTTACCAAATTTTATACATAACTTGGTATTGAGCTTAAACTGATCGATATGAAATTTCAGTTCGAATAATCAAAAGGCTTTTGAGAAAAACATAAAAAACCTTGATTCTCTAGAGTAAAAGTACTACTTCCGGTTCAGATAAAAATATTTAAAAAATATAAAATTATAAAAATTATTATTTCTAGTACATGTAAAAAAAATTCAGTCCGATTAAGTTAGTAGTTTGGGAGAAAATCGAATTCAAAAACTTCAAAAAAAGAGGACACCTATAAAGGGAGGTACCATTTCCGGTCAACTTAAAAAATTGAAAAAAATTAACGTAGTGTCTATAAGAATTTCATTAACCGATACTAAGTTTCGGTTCGATAGGACTAACGGTGTTGAAAAAATCCCCAAAGTACACAGACACACACACAGACACACACACAGACACACACACAGACACACACACATTTTTTCTAGATCATTAAAACGTGATCAGTAATCGATTCTGAGTTCGAATCAGTCAAAATCTCGAGTTCGAATTTTCGCATGATCACAAAACTTCATCTATTGTTACTACGTACATAGATAAAGTAAAAATAGCATTTAATAATAACAGATAAAGTAAAAATATCAAATATAAAATATATATCATAAGGAATGCCTTGCAACTACAGCCAGTTTCAATAAATATGTAAGAAACAACTACAAATACAAAACATCCCTGTAAGGCCCAAATGGAAGAGATTTAATCAAAATTTCACTCATAAATCACAATCAATCATGAAAACAATGATGAGCGCAGACTACCAGATAAATGGGTTAGAGTAATTTCCGACAATTTACGCTTACTAAGGTGGAAAATATCACATTCAGTCTCGGCAGCAACGATTTCTTTAAGAAGTCGAATAGCTCTTGGAATAGGAGCCATTCGAAAAAGAACTGTGTGGGCAGGAGGTACAGCCAGCAAATGATGATGTCTACCACGCACATAGTGATTAGGGACATAAAGTCCCAACTGCTCCAGCAACAACGGGCATGACGTATTACCACGTAAGAGCAGGAGAACGAAACGAATTAATGAGAAGTTTCTCCGAAGTTCAAGGGAATTATACCCAAGCATGCCCAAAAGGAAAGGAGTGGGGTAGAGATATGGGTAATACCCATATTCTTTCCTATATAGGAAACGAAGAAATGCTTTTTTCACTTTCTCAATCATCAGAGAGTAATTTGCTTCATGCGGATTCCACACAATCGCATGAAGCAAATCACAACTATGTATTTCTCTATTCCGACTATATGATTATTAAAATATTTGGATAATAGATTCTTATCTAGCATAGTTGCACGTGCAGAGTGCATATTCATGTTTGGAAGGTCGCACGTGTATGCATATCCATATGCAATCGACAAATTTCTCCTGCATTTCTTCAAATATGTGATTCACCGTTATCGATCAATGTCAAGCAAGGATAAACACAAGGTTGATTTTAGGAACTGTGATCTTGTATATGGACTAGGGGTGCTGAGCTTTTTTCGCAAGTTTAAAAGTTTCTAAAACAAACAAGTACCACGTATCAGTCAGTGTATTTTCGCCCTAAGCAACGCTTGCACGGAGACACAAGAGTAAGAACCAGGCCACACCAAGTGACTTGCGAGTGACTTTATTGCCCAAGCGTAGTTGCTCACGATCACTATTGGTCATCCAACTCGGGCAACCAGAAGTGACAAATAATCCACTTACTAATTCAGAGTTTCACGTGACGATTCAGTCACACGTGTTCATAGTTTTTGCACTATGTAGCCTCTGGCATCTAATCACCGAGTGTAACACCCCTCAATACAACGCTATACATTTTAAGGGATCGTGACGGTTGCTCAAGTATAAAATCACCGTGACCAGATCAAACGCTGGTAAGCCGATCTCACTAGTCGAGTAACTTTACGACTTGGGCAACGGGTGAGTTGCCTGGTGTGACATGCTCCATACAACTGCATACGTTTGATCTGGTCGCGCAACAAACTCACCTACCGAATTGCTCGCAAGTCACCCGGTGTGGCCGAGTTCTAAGGGTCCGCCACGCAGGCTTAGATAAAACATTTCAAATATATATGATTTAATTGATATAAATCTTAAGCTCTCCACGCGGACGTTGTATCTTCGTGCGTACGTTACGTCTTCGTCTGTCTCCGTGTATCCTAATTTTAATGTAACTTTACATGTATTCCAAATGTTACCTCACTAAGATTCAAAGTATTCAAAGTCAAGGTTCACAAATATGAAAAATTTATACTATGAGTAATGTACATATTTTGTATTGAAATTGATTTAATTTTTATTTATATAATATATTTTTTTATTTATCTTTTTTTACTAACGTAATATTCATTGCCGTAATATAATATTGTTTGACAGGAGTTTTGTCTCAATTGTGAAATATTTATTTTGTATGAATCTATACATTTGTAGTATTTGTAGTAGAAGTTTTGTCAGACATTAAAAAGAAAAAGTGAGGTAGCAGCAACGCGAGCAAAAATTTTAATTTGAAAAAATGAATTTATATTAAAACTTTTCCAGGGCCTCCATATATTAGACCCATAGGAACAATAAAAGCGATAGCAGGCCATAGAGTCGTAGTTCACTGTCCCTACTATGGATACCCCATAAGGTAAAAAACTTTTTAATTTATTTTTATTATTATTATTAAAAATATTTGAGTTAAATATCACTTTATATTATAATTATATTTGGCTATCATTTTCACAATTTCACAATATTTAAAAAAAAAACGGCGTACAGTACATAGTGTACACTTGGATGCTTGGTTTGCGCTTATACTAAATTGATACGGTGCAAGTAGCTTGGACATCTAAAACGTTCAATAACGATTGGATCACCTATTTTCATGTTGCAAATAACGTCCAAGCTAGTTAGTCAAGCTACTCGCATCGTGTCAACCCAGTATTAGTACTGTAAGTACAACATGCGACCGCGTTCGCGAACAAACGAGTGTACTCACGAACACGTTGGCGACCGTCAATGTGGACGCGAACGCGTTCATGTACAAATTTTCTATAACTTTTCAATTATTTTTCCATCAATTTCAATTTTTCAATTAAAAAATATTGTGTGGGTTTTACTATGGAACTCCAATACATCAAAAATGTCATTTTGGCCTGTTTATCAAATATATAATTTCGAAAGAGACTTTGTAACTACATATGTATGTATGTATGTAACCATTGCTGGTTCGTAAATCCGTGATGTCATCGAACAAATGAATATTCAAATAAAATAAAACTATTCAAATAAATTTAACCTTCCAGCGGGCGCGCTGTCGTAAAATTTACGACAAATGCGCCTTATCGCATCCCCTACTTTTACCACTTAGTGATTTCCCGAAACTGCAGGCGAATCGGTTGTGCTTAGAAGTATTTGTGAGTCATCGATATTTGGGAATTTCCGTTGAGCGTTCCGTTGAGTCCTTTACATGCAAGAAGCATTCTGCAGTTGAGGTGGTTTGTAATAATTGTAAGGATGAAAATATTAATTCTGACTAATAGGTAATATTGATTCTGATTAATAACTCTGACTAATGATCGAATAGATCGATAAAATATTTTGTTTTAAAATGTTAGCATATTTAGAGTGTTGTTTTGGTTTTTTGCTTAGAAAGTAAAATATAAATTGTTTTAAGTATTGTCATTTATCATTTTTCATAACCTTGTAACATTTACATAAAGAAATTACGATTTACATACATAAATAAAACGCCATTTACATGGAGAAAACTTGATGACGTAAAATTTACGACAAGCGCCCGCTCAAAGGAAACAACTCTGCGCGCCCGCTGGAAGGTTAATAAAATGTTTACTATTAGATTGGCCATGTTTAAGCGGTTTATGTTACAAATACCGAGCAAAGCCGGGTAAAAACACTAGTATTTCATAAAATTCATTAATTTTTTCCGGTATTTTTGGTGTTTAAATAAAGATATATACTCGAGGAAGCTTTCAACAACTTTTGTGATTAAAATAATGAAGATAGTATAAAAAAATAACGATTTTCTGGAAACCGCCTCCGCCATACAAATGACTGTTTGGAGTGTTGAATTCTCTATTCAAAAACAAATAAAAGAAATGAAAAAACTTACTTGTTCGAATTTTTTTTTAAATAAATCGATAGGTTGGAGACACGGAACATAGTTTAAAATTGATGAAATTTTTTTATCAAACGTTCCCTTGATACGACGCAAGTTTTCCACCGGGTCCATCGCGGGAAATCCAACATTCAAGCTTTATACTTAAATCGAATACGATTATATTGTACCTACGTGTAATGTGAGAGCGTGCAATTTTCGATGATATTCCACGCTAAAAATTTGCACAGGCTCGAATCGAAAATTCAAACGAGGAAAATTCCATCTGAGTGGTTAAATGTCGGATCGCACCCGCCGCCTAGTAATCCGTCTTGCTCGCGGCTGACATCTCTGATGATTAATCTCACGTCAGACGCTCATTAAATATATCACACACCCACAAGCACGACACTGACTGCTGTAATAACTTTATGGACATGAATGTATTAAAATATTCGAATCGGGCTGCTGTATTAGGCCGCATCGCTTCGGACAGTGGAACCTTCCGGTTTCCCTCGTCACCGGAAAATTGCCTCAGAGTCAGTGTGATTAATCTATTCAAGCTTGAATTGTTTTCGTTTTTGTATCGGTATTAGCTTTTGATGTATAGAAATCAAATTATAATTCAAATCTCGGAAATATTTGTTTATAGTGTACTACATACATACATATAATACATATACAGTCCCTGCTCATCAAAGTTTGAACACTCGTTACTCGAGGCTATTTTGTGTACCCGCTCCCGTTATTAATGACATTTTGGGTTCATTTTTTTGGAAACAATGCGGAGTATCCTAATGTATTTATACACAAAGTATTGTTCGTACAAATATTTTAAAACCCAATTGATAATGCACCCCGTCAAACAGCAAAAAAAAATAAAAACATTCATGTCTGCTCATTGTTTACCTCTCTTTCCTTGGCCCGGCAATTCTCGTGGCCTAAATCCCATTAATAAATTCAAATTTTAAAAGTATAAACACTGAAACTTCCTTGAAAGATATTGTAGAAATGCAGGATAAAAAATATTTTCGTTTCAATCTTCGTAAGGACTTTCTTTTTCGGAAGAAATCAAACGTCTATACTGACCGGATTTCGGAAACAAAGCGTGCTTTTACACCAGTGGTTCTCAGGCGAAATTTTACCGTGGCCGCACAGGTGATAATAGTGGTCCCATGGAAATGTCTGGTGGCCGCACCAAATTTAATCAAATAAATTAAAGTTAAAAAAAAAGTGGATCAATTTATTCATTTTTAACATTTTAACTTTTTTTATTTTAAATTTTAGCATTTTGGTATCTATTTATTTAATAATAATGCAAATGGAAATTACTCAATACTCCTTTCTTCCAATGCAAGCCGCATTCCTGCTTCTAAGTTTGCGTCTGATTTCTAAATTTGTTTTTAATAAGGTGCATTACACTTAATGATCTTTCGCAATATACGGTAGTGGGAAAAATATACAATATTAATAAAGCAATTGTTGCTAAATCTTTATATTGGTTTGTTTCATTGTCAACGTATATTTCCGACCAAAATTTTTGAACCGAAATATTATTAAAATGGTTATTAAGTACTTGATCATGACTAATTTCTAATAATGCATATTTTACGTTAGCCCAGTTAATTAATATCAATACTGAAAATGATTTTAATCTATTTTGTAGTACTATGAAATTTTCATTTGTCATCATAATAAAAGGGAAGATACAAAAGAAACAGTTTTAAAAAAATTCAATTCTTCGAACCTTTTATCAAGTTCCAGATTCAGAGATTTAAGACACTCTATTATTTTAAGTTTTAATTTTAATTTCGAAGTTGTGTCTGTCATCTTATCTATCAAATCACTAACAGAAGATAGAATTGAAAAATTGTCATTTTCAACTTCTGTCACAAGGCTTTTCGCTATATTTTTTAGTTTGTCAATGATGAGGTTGGTTTCTACTATTGTTAAGTTACTTTTTTGTAGTTTTTAAAATATATTTATTTTTTTTAAATATTAGTATTATTTACTTAAGTCGCTGGTGGCCGCAGTAAAATCCACTAGTGGCCGCATGCGGCCACCGTGGCTGCACTTGAGAACCACTGTTCTACACTCAATTGGGTTCTAAAATATTTGTATCAAAAATACTGCACCAAATACTTTGTAGATAAATACAATAGGATACTCCGCATTGTTTACAAAAAAAAATTCGGGTATGACCAACCCATGACTTTATCTATGTATTTGAGGAATATAAGAAGGTTAAAAAACAAAATTCGATATTGAACCGTACAGACAGATTATGAAATACTAATAACTATGACAGCGATACAAATTGAGCGCAAATGTATGGAAACTTGCACAAGACAAAAGTTCTACTTCCGGTTGTAGAATTTTGTTCAATTTATTTTTTAATACTTAAAATCACTATCAGTATTACACACATTAAATATCAAGAAAATAAAAATAATTTTAAAGGTCAAATTAAAATAATTAAATATTGTTTTAAAAATAAATACTACTTCCGGTTTACGAATTCTGACCAAAACCTTAGCAGTAGTCACCGGACCCTGAGGATTGTATTGGTCAAATGTTGTAAATGCATTGTTAAAGGTTTGCCGAACCTTTTTTACAAAGTATTTACAACAATTGAACAATAAACGGCACGCTTCCGGTCCTACCTCTACTTAGCAGCTCTAAGTTAGTACATAAAGAATACAAATACAAATTTTCAGCTTAATACGTTCTACTTCCGGTTCAGATAAAAACATTTAAAAAATATAAGCTTATAAAGATTTTTATTACATGTAAAAAAAATTATAGTCCGATTTAGTTAGCGGTTTGGAAGATAATTGAATTCAAAAACTTAAATAAAAGCGGACACCTATGTACATATAAGGGGAGGTACCATTTCCAGTGAACTTAAAACTTTGAAAAATTTACGTCGTGTCGATAAGAATTTCAGTAACCGATACTAAGTTTTAGTTCGATAGGACTAACGGTGTTCAAAAAATTCCCAAAAGTCACACTAGATCATTAAAACGTGATCAGTAATCGATTCTGAGTTCGAATCAGTCAAAATCTCGAGTTGGAATTTTCGAATGATCACAAAACTTCATATATTGTTACTACGTACATAGATAAAGCAATGAACCCAAAATGTCATTCATAACGGGAGCAGGAACATAAAATAGCCTCGAGTAACGAGTGTTCGAACTTCGATTAGCAAGGAGTGTATATCTGGAATCGGTAGTCAACTCTTACTGTGCTTGGCATAACATTATTAATCCTTTTGCAGTAAAATACAATGGGACCACAACGGTAAGCTTGTTGGGAACGATTATAGCATCCGCTCCTTGTACAAGAGATCTCCAAGTGCTTCAGACAGTTTCGAAGCAAGTTTCCAGTTTAACAAAGCCAAAAAGCGATCAAAGCGAGGCTTCATGTCTAACGAAGAAGGTGTTCTAATCATCGACAACGTGGATGCGGATGAAAATGGCGGCCTGTACACTTGCTCCGTGAGCAATCCCTCCGGTGAAATGGCTCGCAGATCCTTC
The DNA here is from genome assembly GCF_051622035.1 of Arctopsyche grandis. Classification (NCBI taxonomy): domain Eukaryota; kingdom Metazoa; phylum Arthropoda; class Insecta; order Trichoptera; family Hydropsychidae; genus Arctopsyche; species Arctopsyche grandis. The sequence goes on along the minus strand of NC_135364.1, from coordinate 26,218,997 downwards.
GAGCTGATGGTGGTGAAGCCTCCGATCCTCGAGGAGTTCAGCTTCGGCTCCAACCTTCGAGAGGGACAGATCGCTCAGGCCACGTGCAGCATCAGAAGTGGCGACACACCCATTTACTTCTCGTGGACCAAAGACGGGTCACCCATTTCAGCCTCGCTCAAGGTATTTCATACTAACTAACGTACTATAAAACTTCTTAAAGGACGGTATAGTAAAACTTAATGCCTCCCGCCGCCCAATTATAACGATGAAACATTGCATGAAACTAGAGCGGGATGCTGAGATCCTAACCTGTGTATGCAGATTTTGTTTCGGGAAGTTTCACTTTGAATGTGCATCGTAAAAAAATACACAATCGATATTTTTAGTCAAGTTAACATTTTAATGTCTTAAAAAGTTCTCTACTAGATTTGACTTAAGTCAATGTCACAATCCACTCTTTAAGGCAATGTCAAATGTGTTAATATCAAAACTACAAAACAAGAAATTATGTAAAGTTTTAAAGACTGTGATCAGGGGCGACTAATTCTAAGAAACTCCCCGGTCAAAATTAACAAATTTATATAATTATACTAGTAGTAAGAAAATGAAGCTGTACGTATACTACATTGATGAAACAATGGTAGGATAATAGTACATACATACAATTGTTCGTTCCGAGTCTGGTGCGTCAACGATCTATTTCAGATGTGTGTTTTTCTTTCCAATCTTATTAAAAAATTCTCCATATAAAATATCATACTTAACCCAATGAAAGAGAAAGAAAACACTTGTTTTCAATTATGTTCCATACAAACAAGTGTTTTCAATTATGTTCCATACAAAAAGGCTAACATGGATCAGCGTTCCAAAGTCACTAGTTTTTACAATCGGTTGCCGATTCTTCGATGCTTTTTTGCTCTCTTGCTCTGTACACTAATAGAGCTATCTATTCTTATTTGAAATGCATGAGCCAACGCCTACATCTGATAATCACCTTTGAATGTGAAAGGATAATTTTTTTCGTCCTAATTTTTAGAACTAGTGAACTCACAATGTATGTAGCCAGCAGCATAGCTCGGACGTTAAGCTTCTGCTTACCGTCAAGAAGGTGCCGGGTTCTATCCCTGAATGAAAATGAATTTTTCAGAGTATGCTGTTGGTCAGATCTAGATTTGTGACTCCAGGTTGATCGTTTCCTATCAGAGTTTGCCAATTTTCTCTGATTTCATTGTTGAAACGGTTCCCGGAAAATAAAATTGCCTAAAAATCCTTCCTACCTACTATGTCACCACTATTTGAAAAATTTGATTGATGTACAATAAAAATTTATGTACAATTCATAGATGTCTCGTTAATTTGCGAGTTTTTTCAGTGTCTCGCAATTCAACGACTTATAATAAAAATGCTGTATTTGTATTTGTAATTGGCCAGGAAGGCGCATTGGGATTTACCTGTAAGGCCTTCCTGGTATATATGTAAAATAAAAATATAAATATAAAAATATGTAATTGTTCACCAGCCGCCACTGGTTATGATTTTTGGTGAATACGTATGTTAGATTTTTGCTAATGATTCCTGATTTTTTTTGCGTGAGAAGAAATCTCTCACTCTCTGCATCAAATGTAAAAAAAATGTGTCCTTAAGAATTCGCTGCAAACAAGAGTGGGAAAAAGGTGGAGGAAACGAATCTTCTCCAATAGAAAATGATAAATCTGGACCTTAAGGTGTAAGGAGTGCACCATAATTTGTCTTTGTGCGTGCCTTGCTTGTTCCACGTACACCTCGCGTGTCCGTGTGCGCCTTTTGTCCTATTACATGGCAAATGCTTCAAGATTATGCCATTGCGAAGTCCACTACGTTCAAAATCGAATTTTCATTGAAAAAGAAGTTATAAAAATGTATTTGAAAATTATTTACGGTTTCAGATCGAAGAAAAAAGTTCTGAGTTTTTCAGCGTATTACTTATAAAAAAAGTGAGCTTGCAACATTGCGGCACTTACACGTGCATAGCGTCGAACCATGCGGCCAGAGTGAACCAATCGGCAGAGCTATTCGTGAAAGGTATGTATATATTTTAATTTCACACATGATATGACCATTCATAGTGCATAAATTGAATGCATCTGCACTTGTGTTTGTGTGTGATTTCCGCAGTCGCACCTAAATGGATATCGGAGCCGCAGAACACATCCGTTGTAGTCGGCAGGATGGGTAATGTTGCATGCGGTGCAAGCGGATATCCTCAACCGCAAGTTCATTGGATGAAGAGAGACGGTAATTCCGACGTTCAAACAATATTTAACATGCAATCGAGTTCATTCATAGTCAAACATTGTGGTTCAATAGAAAATCTGGGTACTTGGAGACCGGTGTTGGAGCTCAGAGGCAGTGGTCTGTTGAGCTTGCCCAATGGATCGCTCCTTTTGGAAATGGTCACTACGGCTCATGAAGGACTCTATTCTTGCACAGTTGACAATGGTGTGCCACAGCCTCTCAATAAAGTCATATGGATCTCCGTCAATCGTGAGTGAAATTTGTTACCAATAATTCCTTATATAGAAGCTCCTTCCTTACCTTGTTCATAAAACTCTACTGGATGATGCAATGAATAGTGATAGGCTATGACGAAATATCAATGTAATAAATTTATATATCATGTTGTTCGATAAAAAAGCAAAAAGTACAAAAAATCTTCCACAAAACGATATTATCAGAAATGAAAAAATCTGCTGAATTGACAAAAAAGTTGTCTGCTAAATTGACACGTTTTGAGGCGGCATATTTTATGCTATTTTCGTATTATGAAAATTGGTTTAATTTTATGTGAATTTTTTTTACCATTTACCATTATTTTGTATTTTATCTATTCTTTTGTTTATATTATACCTATGAATATATATTTAATATTTGCTTAATATACATATTTTCAAAATACAAGTCCATTTTTTGATATCAATATTATGTATATAAAAATAAGATTCAAAAAGTTTAATACTTAAAGTTAAACTATGCTTTGAGTACATGCTAAATCTATCTGTATATGAAAAAAGTTTAAACGAATCCGTGGCGTTCTTTTATGTATATGTATATTACAGCAAACAGCCTCGGCACTATGTACCTGTGTTTGTAGAGCGCTATATACAGAAAATGTCTATATATGATATCATCATCATTTACAGCCATTCGCCATCCACTGCTGGATGAAGGCCTCTCCAACACGCTTCCACTCGTCTCTGTTTTGTGCAACTCTCATCCATATCACCCCGCACATTTTCCTAATTTCTTCCTTGTACCCTTTTGCATTCTCTCGGGTACCATTCAAGCACTTCTTTTGTCCACCTTTCGTCCATTCTTCTAGCCACGTGGCCCACCCATTGCCATTTCAATATTTTTACTCTATCCACTATGTCCACTACCCTTGTCATACTCTCAATCACGTGTTCCACTTTCTGTCTTTCCTCGTAATTCCAAACATACAGCGTTCCATACTTCTTTGAGTGCATTGGATTTTTTGTAGCATCTTGGCGTTCAGTGTCCAAAGTTTCACAGCCAGCAGTTTGGCTCAATGGTAGCGTATATATTTAGCGCCACTGCGATCGATGGTTCGACTCACCAAAACTGCTGGTTAGATTTGGAGGTTTTGTGACTCCAAACGTTTCTCTATCAGAGTTTGCCAATTTTATCTGATCATTGTTGAAACGATTCCTGAAAAATGGTAATAGATCATTTCCTGTTGGCACAAAAATCTGTGTGTATAATTTGTAGAAATTATGCACAGAAATCTGAAATCTATAGATGTCTCTATAATTTCGTGTTTATTATGTGTATAAAAATTGTAATAAAAGTGTACACAAAATCTAAAAATAATCCATAGATGTCTCTATGATTATTATATCTGTACTTGATTAATTATTGTATTCGATGTTTATTGAACGTACTGTATACTTTGTCTGACCGTTCTCATACACTCGTCGCATTGGAGCGATCTGTAATGACGAGTGTATATTGATTGTAATAAAAAATAAAATAAAATGAATACGGCATCACTGGCAAAACGCATTGATCGAAGATCTTTTTCTTCGGGCAGAGTGGCATTTTTGATTTAAAAACAGCATTCATTCGTCCAAATGCACTCCATCCTAATTTCATACGTCTCTTTATCTCTTCATCTTCACTACCAGACATGTCAATTTATTATTTGAATATATACATATATGTATAATCCATATACCCTACTCTTAGAATGGTAGAGTGTTTTGCAATGCGATGAAGGAGGCTGCGCCATCCCCTGTCTGAATTGTTTTCTATTATATGGATAGAACTTTTTTTTTTGAAGGTCCTGTCACGTTTGAATTGGAATCGAAAAATGTGACGACACGAAAGGGTTATCCTGTGACAATCACGTGCGAGGCGATCGGCGATCATCCCATCAGTATTGACTGGAAATTGAACGGAAGGTCCCTGGAATACATGTCGAAGCGGTAAATTCGAAAATGCGGCAGAAATACGAGCGATTACACAATGCCAATACATCTCGTTCGACGTTCGTAAATAATTAGTATTTCCATTTGAATTTTAAATTCGAACACTTTTTGGAACGAAACAATTCCTGGCGAGCTCCATTTTGGAGCAAATATTCATTCAATTTTAAAGACGAGACGACGCCCAGAACGTATTATTACGGGTTCTGCCCGAGTCCCAGAAGAGTCACTGTTTTTTATTGCATATAGACCCTTATTTTAGCAAAAGACAGTTTTTTCAGTATAAAAAATGCTTTGCCGATCTTAAACACTTACTTTGAATATGTGTATGTGAATAATTACTATTTTATAATCGCTCATATCTCTGCTGGTAGTATTATATTATTGGGTCTACGTGACGAGCCAGAATGTTAAATTACAGAAAACGCAAATATCGGAAGGCAAAAATCGAAAATCGAAAGATCTTAAGTCAAAAGATCAAAAAAAAATGGTGCATGGTAAACGGTACATACTCACTTAATTTGCGCGAGCAGGGTACAACAGGAACAAGAGGAACAGGCTTTTCCTCCCGTATTCTGCGCGCACACATTAATACGGGAGGAAAAGCCTGTTCCTCTTGTTCCTGTTGTATCCTGCTCGCGCAAATTAAGTGAGTATGTACGTGAGTATGTACCGTTTACCATGCACCCTTTTTTTTGATCTTTCGACTTAAGATTTTTCGATTTTCGATATTTGCCTTCCGATATTTGTGTTTTCTGTAATTTAACATTCTGGCTCGTCACGGAGACCGTATATTATTATACAATACATATAACATTAGTTTACACACATTCTGTGATATTTATTATGTACATAATTTATAGGACAAAAATAAGCAGACATCAAACGACGAGGGGATCTATTAGCGAATTAGTTCTGAGTAATACCAACCCTGAAGATGGAGGCAGGTATCAATGTGAAGCTTCAAATCCGCATGGGAAAGCAATACAGCTTGTATACCTTACTGTACAAGGTAACATTTTAGAAAATAAATCAAATTATGTTCTATATAAAATAATATAACGAGATTTGATGAAAAAAAATCAGCAAGTGTATTAAGTGAACAATCTACCCGACGAATTCAAATTTTAAATATGTATATGTAGGATCTGGTTGGCGGGAGACATAAATGGTAGAGTAAAAGTATTCTTGGTTAAAAACATTGTTTACTTGGCGGAACGCCACAACGATCTAAGCGTCACATGTACAAGATGTCAACTCAACCACTCTTTAAGTCGTGCACGCCAACCTAATCATTCATACAGGCATTCTTCTAGGCCATAAAATTAAATCCCACATATATTTGTTTGATTATACACCGTATTTGTTTTAAATAATTTAATCGATTTCTAGAACCACCTGGATTACCTTTCGAATTATCTGTGGAAGCTGTTTGGAGTAGAGCCGTACGATTAGGATGGAGATCTCCATCTGGTCCTATGCCGATTGGCTTCATGCTGCAGTATGCTGCTCACGTTCATACTTCTTCACCATCTTGGGACAAGGTTTCAACTATGAATTTCACTAAGTAAGTAATTCATTTAATCATTTTACAACCATCGTAACTTATCTTGTAATGGTTTGGTGATTTGATTTGAGAGAATACCTCCTGCTATATATTTTTTCTTTTCACGTAGAAGTATTTTTATATTTTAACATAGAACTACTCTATATGTGACATGACAATGTGTCGTCTTTAAAATCGCCATTAATCCAACATCATCGTAAATTTTGAAACGTTCAAAGCAATGCAGATAACATTTATATTTGACTATTTTCAGTTTGTCCTCACATCAAAGACAAAAAGGAGAAGTTTCAGGTCTTCAACCTGCTACCCCGTATGCTGTTCGTCTATGCTCAATTGGAGAGCTTGATTCCAGTCCATTTACATGACCTTTAATGTTCACAACACTGGAAGAAGGTAAGTTTTTACAAACATTAATAATTATAATTTAAATATAGTATAAGTGCAGCAGATCATAATTCCTCGTTTTAGCTCCAGAAGCTCCGCCTGCGAGCGTTACGGCGGAAGCAACTTCTAATCCTGGAGAGTTGAGGATAAGTTGGCTTCCTCCACACCCCAGAACTGTCAACGGAGTACTCCTAGGCTATATAATCAGAGCTACTCCACAAATTAACGACCAATCCGGTACGATACACTTCTAAATCCAACATAAAACCTAAACATTCTCTAATTAATGATTTGAATACAGAGGACAATGTTCGCGTGATGAAAGTATCTCCGACGAGTCAAGATCACATCCCTCAATACGCCGTCATGTCAGGACTGCTAAAAAGTACCAGATACTCTATTGTGATAAGTTGCTTCAATAGTGCTGGGCCAGGACCTCCATCTCCTATGCTCTACCATCTAACTAGAGAAGGAGGTACAACAATCCGATGCCTCAGAGATTTCAAAATGCTATTATTTCTTCTAACATAAGATTGTTTCAGTGCCTGAAGTTGCCCCAGGTCTTGTCGAATGCACTGGCGTATCTTCGACAGCTCTACGCGTCAGTTGGCGTACTTTACCCCAACATTTGCAAGGGGGTGCAATGCTAGGCTACACTTTATTTTACACGTCACCAGGTAAATGATATAAGTGTATGAATAATGTCGCAGCATTTTCTGTTTAAATGTACTAAATTTTTCAACGTGACAGATGGGATACAATTTAACCTGACGACCAACCATAACGAGGCCTACATACAAGGACTACTCAAGTTCGCTAATTACACGGTAGAAGTGGGAGGTTACTGCTCTCAGGGCATGGGACCCCTCTCTTCGCCTATTATTTGCACGACAATGCAAGATTGTGAGTACCCACTTCCAAACAACTCGACCTAAATTACTCAATTAAGACCTGCACCTGAAACTTTTAATTCTCAGTTCCCAGCAGTCCCGCTGAAGTCAAAGCTTTGCCGTTGACGTCGGAAGCGATTATCATCAGTTGGAGACCACCTTCACATCCGAATGGACGCATCTCTCACTATACAGTCTACGTTAAATCTTCAGCCAAGTGTGTATCTCGAGTAAAAATGTAATCTAATGTCGCTTTCTGCAAAAATAAAATGTATTTGTGAAATTAGTGAAGGGACAACGCAAAGCTACCGAGTTCCAATTGGGTCCAGTCGACTGCCTCGGACAATAGTCCAACCAGTTCGCCAGCTCCAAGAAGGTCGTTCTCACGAAGCTTGGGTAACTGCTACATCTGGTGCTGGAGAAGGAGAACCTTCACGAAGAGTACACGCTGAGCCCACTGATAGAGGTACTAAATCAACATTTAGCACTGTTGCATACCATAAAAAATAGACCCTGTCGACCTATTTTTATACGGATATGCTTTTCTAAATTTAACCAGCAGAATATACTAGTGGTTAGCATATAATGCTTTGAACAGAGTGGTCACGGATTCAAATCCTACTAGTTTCTGCTGACCAGACCTTGGATTTGTGACTCCAGGTCGATCGTTTCCTATCAGAGTTTACCAATTTATCTGATTTTCATTGAAACGGTTCCAACAAATTGGCAACCTTACCCACTTTCTCGCAAAACCTCGATGTAAAATCTATGTGAATATTATGTATTTATGTACTTTGTATAATACTAATAATATGTGTATCAAATGTACAATGTTTCTGGCCAGGAAGGTGCATTGGGTTTACCTGTTAAGCCCTCCTGGTATAAATTAAAAGTTTAAATACATAAATAAATAAACATAAAACTACAGTACTGCTTGTACATATTAAAATACATATAAAATTACTTTTCAGTACTGGCTGGAATAGCATCTCTGGGTGGGGACGTTTGGGCCGGAGCTGGAAAACCACTTCTTTTAGAATGCTATGCTGTTGGGAATCCCCAGCCAAGAACCGTCTGGTATCACAACAATCACGTCATCACTCATCATCCTCGATTTACCTTCAATAAAGACGACAGCTTGCTCATAGACAGTCAGTAATTGTTTACTTTTGGTCTCCTACAAAAGCTTCATTAAGTACAATGATGTTTTATTTGCAGACATTGACCAATCATTGGAGGGAAACTATACGTGTCTGGCTAAAAATTTATACGGATCAGATCGAGTGGAATATTCTGTGGCAGTTTTACCGATGCCATCTCCTCCAACTGTGCGATTAGTGCCTAATGCTGACTCCATTTTAGTCGAATGGACAACTCCTGTAATAATGATCTCCCATGGAAACTCACGTTCTTCTAATTACTCTACTAAAATTTTAGGTAAATTAAATGTATCACTAATTTTATTGCAGCTTTATTATAAATTCCATCTCAACCCAGAAATGATCTCAGCCTCATCCAAAAACCTTCTCAATCTGAAATTATCTTAGCCATGATGCTCTGTAGATCCTCAAACACTTTTTGACAGTTTATTAACTGTAACACAGATTTGTAACAGTCCTTAACCTTTCCACCGCGTACGACTACTATACATGTCCTAGCGAACATGCCCTCAGCGCGTGAGACACGCATAGATGTCTTGGAAGTTCCAACCTGTATAAGAGCCGTCTATTGTGTTAAAATTTTATAACTTGGTTGAAAATATTACTAAATGTATACTTTACCAAATTCAATAGATGGCAGTAGTCAAAAAAAATTCAATATAGGCTAAAATAATTTATAAAATATTACAACCTATATTTATAGTCGAAAACGCGATAACAAAATCCGCAAAAAAGCAGCCGCGTACAGGGCATGTTCGCTAAATTTGGTGACGCGGGCAAAGGGTTAAAATACTCTGGATAGTATTGTCTTTACTTGTTACAAAGCCCATCCGTCTTAATCTTAAGATCTTTGGTAGCTGTATAGCTCCTAATGGTCACTCATTGTATTATTTCTCTTTTAAAACAGGATATTTAGTAAGCTGGCGCGAATCTGATGGAAAATGGTCTAGAGAAGAAGAATTGAGCATGAGTTCCACAACCAAATTGATACGAGGACTCCGCTGTGCCACTTTGTACGAGATAAGAGTTGTGGCTCGGAGCACAGCTGGAGATTCGAGCCCAGCTTCTGGACAGTCAAGAACACTAGGAGATGGTATTATTACAAGCATAAATGCGATGCGGTGCAAACGATCGACAAGCGCCAGACATACTGAACCACAGTTTAACGACACGTGTACCTTATGCGTGCGCACTGCTCGCACTTGCACTAAGCGAAATCTACCCGAAGTCCCGATATACACTTACCCTGTATACGTTATGTGCTCCTGATACTTTAGTTCCGAATTTTGCCTTATTAAACTCGTCAGAAAAATCCAACTCAATTTTAATAATTGCATCTGTGCACATCGAAAGGTTACTCATCTATCTATCATTCGTGAAGTCAATAATTGCGTTTAAAGCAGCCATCCAGTTAATCTGTGGTTCAGTCTGTCTGGCGCTTGTCGATCGTTTGCACCAAACCCGCATAAATGATATATTTGTGCATTTTTGTTTACTTATTATTGTTTACTTTCAGTATTGACAGCACCAGTAGGCTCTCGATGGATATGGAGTAACGCAACTAGCATAATTCTTCAAACAGATACTTGGGGTAGAAGCGATTGCGGTCCTGCGAGATGGAGTGTCGATTATAGACAAGTTCCAACTAAGCTTTGGCTAAGGTCTACAACATTACAGGTTTGAATACAGTGAATTCTTCAAATTGTATCCAATCCCAATTGTCATTATAATCATAATTATATTACAGGAGGTTGGTAATTGGGGTCAATTAATGATTGCTAGTCTCAATCCAGGACATTGGTATCAATTACGAATAACTGCAACAAATGCTGCCGGAGCCACGACTGCAGTTTATAACATGGCCACTAAAACAATCAAAGGAGGTAAAGCTAAAGTTATAAACAATCGAAGTAAGCAGTGTTTGCCGGTGATAATAAAACATATACCAGAGCCCATAAAATCTCGTATCATATACAGTTGAAAAAATACAACACATAAAAACAGATTATATATTAGACAAATGCATATTATACTACCTTGATCATAATATGTCTCGTATTTTATTTCAGAAGAGATAGGTCCGTATAGTGAACCGTTGGACACCAGTTTTCTGGTGATAGTATGCAGTTCAGTCTTGCTAATGCTTTCAATCATCGTTTGCATAATTGCTGCCGTACAAAAACATAGGTAGAATTAATCAGTTGTGTTTATAATTCAATTTTTAGCATATGATAGATCTTAGTGACGCTTTTCAGACATAAACTAATGTGTGGAACAATGACAAATGCTCCATATAAAGAGAGCAGGATGCCTCCGACTCCTCCCAGTTATCCGGAAAACGATCCACCGCCGTGTCCGAGGCTTTACAGTTCACCCGTCACAACGAGGAAACCTAGCAAAGCTAGCACGGGTATAATAAATATGATTGTTATCAAATATCAAATCTAGAAAATTATATTTGGAGTCGTTCAAATCAAGATTTATAATGAGAATATGATATTCTATTACAGAAATGTTTGAAATAAGTCCATATGCTCAATTCACGATGGGTTTCCAAACGTTCGGTCACGCTGAAAATCAAGACAGGCCAGGCTATATGAAGAAAAGTCATGGAAATTATAATACAGGTAGCTTTTTCGCATGCTTTTTAAGTGTATTTTAAAATGTGATTATTTTATAAGCGTTTATAACCTTTTCAGATACTAGTTTTCAAGTTTGTTCGGAGTCGGATGATAGCGACAGTTTATCGAAATCGACTACGATCGTTAAGGGTCCAAGCAGTGAGTATTTTTTTCCGCTGAATATGAAGCTATGTGCAAAGCCTTACATAAATGGTTGATAGCTCATATCATTTAGAACATTTTGAGCCACACATACCTCAGTACAAAGTCTTGTGGTTTTTTTTTTCATTTCATTTTTAAAGATTTTAGTGATATATTAGTCAATTATTATTTTTTTTTGTTTTTCTAATGTTTATTCAATCAAATAAAAACAAATACAACAATGTGTGTCAACAGAAAAAGATATTAGAGGCACAATAAGTTTTCAAAAAACAACAGCTTAACAGAATATAAAAATCTTTTCAAACCATGAAGAGATGAAATTTAAAATTACCACCACGGAAGTGAGACGAAGGACTCTAGCATGCACTAGAAATCGGCATTTGAACATAGACAATGAATAATATTAACAATTTCATTGTTTTATTTGACATTAGAAGCTAAAATTGAAGTCGCTTGTGAATGGCGACCTTTGTTCGGCATGCTCCTTCAATTTGGTTTTTGCCTTCTAATTCTGGTAATTGGCATGGCATCAGTGATATATTAAAAGAAAGGGCAATAACCTTATATAAAAAAGGGCAAAAAGGTTTTACCTCTTAAATAAAATTTACATTTTTTTTAAATACAAAATAATATCAGTTTTTTCCTACTTGACAAATTTTTGAAAAGTTATTATGCCTCTAATATTTTATCTGTCCACACAGACGGTTGTATTGGTTTTTATTTGATTAAATAAACATTAGAAAAACAAAAAAACGAGTTCGAATTTTCGCATGATCACAAAACTTCATCTATTGTTACTACGTACATAGATAAAGTAATAATAATTGACTAACATACCACTTTAAGCTTGGGCAGTATTACCAATTAACTGAGATTTTGGAGTTCTACTAAAAATCTTTTTAACACTATGGCGGCCACTGACTCATATTTGTATCATGTTGGGTGCACAACGCTTACTGGCCGCTGATACATATGATTCACGACTGCGCGAATATATTTTTCAGTCTGCTGATATATATTTATATCATGTTTTCGTCATAAACGAAAACGTGATTGTATCATCAAATTGTATCATCGGCGACAAAAGATTGACGCAAACGTGATACAAATATATATCAGCAGACTGAAACAGTTCACGCAGTCGTAAATCATATATGTACCAGCAGCCACAAAGCATTGTGCACCCAATATGATACAAATATGAGTCAGCGGCCGCCAGTGTTAAAAATATTTTTAGTAAAAACACCAAAATCTCAGTCAATTGCTAATACTCCCCCATGCTAAGTGTTATATTAGTCAATTATTATTTTTCTGTTTTTCTAATTGCACCCAACATGATACAAATATGAGTCAGCGGCCGCCGTCGTCTTAAAAATGAAATAAAAAAAAACCATAAGGTTTTGGACCGAGGTGTGTGGCTCAAAATGTTCTAAATGATATGGGCTATCAACCATTTAAGGCTTTGCACTTAGTTTCGTAACATCATGTATAATTCAAATCAATCAAATTCCGATAAGTAATATTTTGAACAAATTGTCACATTATTAAATTTTGTACAAATAAGTTTCAGTCGTTGAAATATTACTCATATGAATTGGTTCTATTTTTATTTAATATATTTTTATATATAGGATTAAATTGTTTGATCTTTTCTTACAGAAATGTGTCGAGTTCAATATCATAGATAGCACGATGGTTATTTCTCTGACAGAACGGCTCGGAGAAATGATTTAACAAAACATTGAAATGATATTTACCATCACATTGTGCTTCCTAAAATAATTGACGTTTATTATGTTTTTAAAGTTTTTACAATTTTCTTACAAGTACATATATTATACTTTTGTAGTAATATTTTGAGACGGAAAAATGCTCAATATTATATTATATATTATTTACGCACTGAAATTGCTGTATTACATTTATACACATAATTTGCAAAATTAAAGGTTTTTTTATGAAAAATTCGATGTCCACGAAAGTTTACAATTGTTTCGGATTACATGGTATTTAAAATTTAAAATAAAAACAAGTGCATTGTAAATAAATTTGTAGCTGATTTGTGAATATATCAAAATAATATTATTTCGACAATGGTTTTAATTTGAAAAAAAATACCAAAAATGATATCATTTTGAAGAAGTACTCAGTGTTTAAATTGTGTGATATTTTTAAAAACGATATTTACTAAACATAACCTTACTTATATTATCTATTCCCCGTAAATGTTGATTTTACCTGTATATAATAAAAAATATAATTAGTGACTAGTCAAAAGCGATTTTCATAATACAAGAGATTGCAGAAATACTTACTATAATCTTGTTTTAATTATCAACTACATATATAATATGTGTGAAATTTATTATTACGATTTAATACTATAGTAAATATTGATTTCCTTTCCTTCGAGATGATTTAAATTCACTTTAAAATATATCTACATACCCTTATACATATAAAATGATACACCCGACATTATAATATTAATTTATAATGTATAGTTTAAACCAGAAGGATTTAATAATTGATTTGACAACCGTAAAATAAAGCATACATATGTTATTGGAATATATTATAAATTATGGAATCAATGATCAATATGTACATATAAATAAAACGATTAAAAAAATATTATTCACTCTAAGACTGATTATAGAAAATTCCTTTGAATTATTTTACTGTTATAATCTATTTAATTTTATATATAATGGAATGTTTATGCATATTGTTTTGAAATATTATAATAAATAAATAATACAAACCTTTATCTTTACATTAATTGAAAGAGACATCACAAAAAAATCCACATGAGGTCGATAGTCAAAAATGTCTTTTATTAAAGTTTCTTACGACATGTATGTATAATAGAAATAGTACAATTTTAAATCTTATTTACAGATCAAGGTTAACATTTATGTAATATATTGGAAATAATATCTCAATATTTGTATAATATTATTTAATATAATATTCAACAAATAATAAATATATTGACTATTAAATAATCGATGTGTTTAATAGTGATTCTTTTATATTACAAGTTTTATATTACACTTCAATGGCAAAACATAAATAACATAAATAACATAAATACGTTGCATTTTCAACTTCACAATAAGGTAGTGAACTTGTTTGAAAAAATAAAAATTAGCAGCAATGCAACAAAAATAATTTTACCCTTCAGTTAAAATATAATACAAAATAAGAACTATTAAAAAAAAAATCAAATAAATACTTTGTCATTTTAGATCAACATATTTATATACAAATGTAACTGAACTGAAAAACGCCTTATCTAACAATTTTGGTTCCGTAAAAACTTAAATAAAGCATATAAGAATAATAAAAAGGTTGTGGCTATCTGCAAATTATTGGCTATTTGCAGGTACTATATCTGCGACAGGCGCAAAATGCGCGTGAACTTATAATCCGATTATAATTTCTTACATTTAATGTATGCTAGACTTGTTTATTAATCAATCGTTCATTATACATCAGGCAAATAAATTTCGCACATTATTATAATAGATTTATATCATTTAGCTAGTTCGTGGCTTGTACTTGTATGTAGGTATTATACGTTGTATATGATAATAATTTTCTAACAATTAATAATATTAACTAATTTGGATTATATTTTTTACTCTACGTCACTTTACGAGTTCGAACTAAATTTTAAGAGGTTTAAAACAAAATTTTAACAGTAAACACGCTGACAGTGACAGTTCACGCGCAAGCGCAGAAGGCTTTGCGCCTGTCGCAGATATAGTACCTGCAAATAGCCAATAATTTGCAGATATAGTACCTGCAAATAGCCACAACCTAATAAAAATGCAACTACGACACTGCAATTCGACGGCTATAGAAGATCCGAAATCATCTATAGTCAAACTGCTTCTTTATTAGGAACGGAAGGAGATGTGCTATTTACATCGAAGACGAGCAATTTCATGCTGACATACTTTACACCCATGCGGGAGCTCGTTTTAATCAACGACCCATTTTCGAAGAATCACAATATGTTTACTTCATATTTTAAATTACAACAATTGTCCGACAGCATACAAAAATAGCCATATAATGATAATTCGTATAAATTATACATTTCAAAGGTTATTTGTGAAACAAATCATAAAAAGTTAGATTTTTTTTGCAAAATATATATGTATACTATTGCGAGAATGATAGTTGAGAGAGAAAAATATACAAATATATTTTGATTGTACTCAAATTTTGCAGGCTATGACACTTTCGCTTAATCAAAAGCATTTAAAAGTAAGATATGTATAAACATTTATTTTTTTACATATACAGATTTATAAATGTATCTTACGTTGCAAAAAAAAAAAACTTGTCTTAAATCACATCCTATAAAATTCAATGGCAAAAAGTCAAACTTTTTCTTTCATATCAATACAAAATACATTTAAATAAAATTAAAATTAACCACAAAGTATCATAATATTTATAATATCAAACAATAACTAGACTAGAACCATGCTCAACGTAATATTAATTAAATATATGTATGTATGTATGTAACTATTATATATATATATATATATATTGTATATATATAAAAATCTTTTTGTAACTCTTCATTTTCATAATACACGAGTAGTTATAATTATTGATTGATTTAAATGTATCACAAAAATCCCCGGTAAGTATTTTTTTGGTAACGATTGCAGGCAAAATATGTATTTATATGTACGTAACTCAATTCTCAAACTCTAATGAAAGCAATATTATAAATTGTATAAAAGTATAGGCATATTTCGAATTCGAAGATTCAAACTGGTTATTTTCATTTGTTATACAAACTTTTCATAAGATTCTTGGTTAAACAATATTTAAAAAAAAAAGCTATTTAACACTTGCCACACTGTGACCAGGACTTTTATTTTATTTTATTTCTCCAAATATACTGAATGCACGGTCTTCATATTTTATATATTCCTCATCAAAACCTCTATGATTCGAATTATGTCATTACGAAATAAAAAAAAATTGATCAATATCAATGGAAATAATTATTTTCACGGCAAGTACCTTGTATCAGAAGCGAGAAAGAGTCGGAAATTCAGTACACCACGCTCAACGGTCAGTGTGAGAATGATATCCACCTTGGAATGACGGTTCGGCTTCAGCCGATTTTATTTTATTTTCATTTCTTGCACTTACTTTATATTATTCGACGTTTAATACACGATAAAATGACTTTTATAACTAATAACAATAATTATCCCGGCAGATTTTGCATTATTTCAACTTAAAACACCTCATTTTAAACTGGACGCTTCGCGTCCAGTACAGTGAGGCAAGGGTTAAACAGTAAGAAATCAATTTAAAACATAAAACATTATATAATATAACGCTGCCTATTTTAAATGTAAGTACTTGTGCCAAAACGTTTGCAATACATAAAGAATTAAAATAAAAACTAATGAATTTTCCAAACAAAATAAAAAAGTAATACTAATTTCGTCAAAATAAATACAAGTATAGACATAGACATCATATTAAATTTAACTACGATATAATATACCATATACGCAAACCTCAGATTTTTATGTTACTTATAAATAGGCCTTATATCAGTTCATTCAAACAATAAAGTTTATTTTATTCGACGTATGATAAAAATTTTGGACTTTGATTAAAAAAAAAAAAAAAAATCCGATCAATTCTATAATATGTCAAATAAATATCAGAATATTATATAGTATCATAGAATACGAGTCGAAAGAAAAGAAATAATATGCAATTAGAATTAGGACACCAAAGGCTTCGAAGATCTAAAAAAATATCTATAGTCTGCCGCCGGCTCACATTCCGTCATTTTGTTTTTGAACATATTCTTAAACAAAACTGTTTAGATTGAGCACATGGATTTTAAAATTACAATATGAAAATATGCTTTTATGAACACTTATAATATTAATACAATACAGACAAAAATGAAATTCGCATTTGTTCTTATTTTGGCATTTGTTCAATTGAAAATACTTTAGTTTTCAAACAAAAAAAAATAAAATATATGAACGCATTAAATGAGTATATATGTACATATACTAGTCGAATACCATATGAATTATAAAATATTAAAAAAGTTACTTTTTAAATACAATTTTGATTGTTCGTTTTTTCTACCTATGGCAGCATGTTTGATCTTATCACAAATTAGGTTACATAGATTCGAAAATCCGTCACTTGATCACTTGCATTTCGTCTTCCCATCCAACAGCTTCTTCCAAAGGTCAAACTGTTCACTAAATTTCACCATGTGTATGCTAATCGCTCTTTGGACAGTGCAAGCGTTCAACGGAACGCGTTTATTGAGGAACTCGGCCGCGTGGGCCCGTTTGATTTTCAGTTTTTGAGCCACGACCCCCGTAGTGAAGACGTCCTCGAGCTTCAGATACGTCTGATCCAGCGAAGCCTTGTACAGATCACCGGCCAGCGAAGCCGACAACAGATACGCCGGACCCGTTGTAAAATCCGGGAACACGGGCGCTCTGTACTGACTCGTAGACACGTAATACTTGGACTTGGGATTCCGTATCGGCTTCCATCTCTTAGCGAGCCGACCGTATATAACCTTCTTATCGTTTAAATGCCGCTCCGTAAAACTCAACAGCTTCGGTATATTAATAAACATATCATCGTCCGTCTTCAGAACGAACTTGGCTTTAGGACAGTAGTCGGAAACCCATTCCATCATTGAAATCGTCTTTAAAGTCAAGTTGTTGTAACTGTCGAAGAATCTACCCCGGATTATATCCCCGTACAGAGCACCTTCACTCGCCAAAGCAGTCTCCAGCTTGGCATCTTCAGTAATTCCCAATAGGAAAGCAATAGCTACGTCTTTCCTACTCGAATAGTGACCCCAAGTCTGTCTGATGGCCATGCGAGCATCGAGATGCGACGGCGCCGACATGATCAACGTTAAGAGTCTCAACGACGAGCCTAAATCAGGACAGATCTCCGGCCTAGGTGTGGTATGTCCGGCCGCATACAATATCCTAGTTTTGACTCCTTTGCTAAGGTCAGGTGGTGTTTTGACGGTGACGTTTACCGTCGGTGTCGGAACCGCCGTGCCAGACGAGCTCGGCAGACTCGACATGCCCGGCATGATGGCCGGAGAGCTGGAGGCACTGGTGTTGGAGATCTGCTTGGACGAGTCCGAGTCCGAGCTTGTCGTGATGTTTTTGTCCATGACGTAGAAGGAGGCGACATGTTGGCGGATCTGAGGTCCGGAGTTGCTGTAGTAAGATGCGTAAGCATATATTGTGAGACTCAATGCCCCCACAACAAGAAGATGGATCATACGCAATGCCATGACTATTTATCGATGCGACGTCATTTCACCCAGCCCCATCATCTGAAATATACATAAATTAACAAATTAGTAAAAATATTTCAATAATTCATACAAAACTTTTACTATGAAGGATCAATATGTACATATACATTCATATGGAGTATTATGATTTTTTATTGATCATGATATTGATTCTCAGTGAAATTATAATTTCACTAGTATATATATATATAATTTTATAAACGGATATAACAATAGAATTACAAATTCACTTCTTAATGTCAGTGAATTTGTAATTCTAATTAAAACGTACTACCAATTATAACAACATAGTCTTAAATAAATAAAACCAACCCTAACTTAACCTAACCTAACCTTAAATAAATAAAACCAACGCGAGTAAGCATTGGAGTGAGGATAGAGAGGAGCGAGGTGGCGCGATTCGTATCGGCAACGCACTTTCGTCCAACTGTCAAAAATTATAAGTTCACTAATAGGGGCCAGTGAAAATGTAATTGGATATGATTTCACTGATTTATACCCAGTGAAAATGTAACTACATAGTTATGAATTTACTGAAATGTCAGTGAAATTATAATTTCACTGTGACATATACATAATTGATGTTTTTGTCGAATTAGGAATCGTAATATTCACATACATATATTTTTTTTTGGAACTAAAATAAAAGTATATAAAAGTACTACTTCCGGAATTTATATACTTAAGCATACCTATTATATGTAGAAAATTTCAGTTCAGTCCATTCAGTGGTTTAAATGATAATAAATCAGTCAAAACTTCTCACGACAACACTTTATCTATCGATTCTTAGTTTATGTATTAAAGTAAAAAAAATAATCCTTAAAAATATTGATCAATGATGACTCATAGGAACCAACCGGTTGCTAGGATTTTTAAAAATGTTAAAACAACACACACACACACACATAACAACCCTTTCGTGCGAAATACACTTGAGGACTGATTAATTCACGGAACGTTTGATTGCAAAGACAAATAAAGGTGTACAAAAAAAAAGATTGAAATAAAATTCTCGTGTGCAGTTAGCCATGATTCATACAAGGTTAATGGAATATAAAAAAAATTATGTTTGGGAAAAAACGCGTCCTTAACCCAAGCTCTCTTGACTCTTTAGTCATACTACAGCTCAACATGACAAATAAAATGATTATCAATTGAATGAAAAATGTGTTTAAACACTGAACCACCTATTCAAACAATGCACTACCGGAAAAACAACAAGTTCAAATGACAAAACAGTTCATTGTTTGAATTTTACCTTGTTGTGACAACCGTAGTACAATGCATACATATGTACATACATATATGCATGTATTTTAAGAGCATTCTAAAATTTTAAATCAATTTAAAACAATTAATCACTGGATCGACATTGTATTATGTTGAACATAATTTAAGTAAAATCATACGTATAATACCTCATTTTATTTACCATAGATAAAAACCAGGGGTTCTTTATCTATGGTAAATGAACCAATTGATTTGATAAGCGTAAATATCTAGATATCAAAAGGTTAAAAAACTTATATGTCATTTCGCGGCTGTTTACAGTAGGGACAACAACACGCGATTCCTATTGATCAGCTGAAATGTTCTGAGCGGTGTGAATTGTACATTTATAAGCTGGCGTATGTTTAGAACATTTTAATAATATAAATTAAGATTTAAAGATTGAAGACCACCGAAATGAAAATATATAAATGAGAAAAAATTGCATTTTTAATTTTTAGCTTAATTTTAAAATACTGAAAATATATAATTTAATGTAGTTACATTTAAATTTATATATGTTTTCAATATAATATTTCAATTACACAAAAAAATATATGAGAATATTTTAATTCCACAAAAAAATAAGTGAATATTTTAATTCCACAAAAAATAATGTAAATATATGTACATATGTGAATATTGCGATTCGTAATTCGCGAAAAACATAAATTATGTACATATTAGCAGCATAGCTCGGTCGTTAAGCTTCTGCTTAACACCGAGAGGCGCGGGGTTCAATCCCATGAGCTGACCTCGATTGAAAATATTTTTTTCTGTGTATATCTGTAGTGCTGCTGGTCAGACCTGAATATTTGTGACTCCAGGTCGATCGTTTCCTATCAGAGTTTGTCGATTTCTCTGATTTCTCTGTTGAAACGGTTCCCGATTAAAATTGACTAAAATCCT
Organism: Arctopsyche grandis; assembly: GCF_051622035.1. Classification (NCBI taxonomy): domain Eukaryota; kingdom Metazoa; phylum Arthropoda; class Insecta; order Trichoptera; family Hydropsychidae; genus Arctopsyche; species Arctopsyche grandis. The sequence continues at coordinate 26,198,200 of NC_135364.1, read as the reverse complement.
TCCTACCTACTATGTCACCACTATTTGAGTATGATTAATGTACAATAAAAATATATGTACAATTCATAGATGTCTCGTTAATTTGCTAGTTTGAAAGTGTCTCGTAATTCACCGACTTGTATAATAAAAATGCTGCATCGATCGTAATTGGCCAGGAAGGCGCATTGGGGTTACCTGTAAGGCCTTCCTGGTATATGTAAAAAATAAATAAAATAAATAAATAAAAAAATATGTTACAGTGAAATTATAATTTGACTGACATTTCAGTGAAATCATAACCAGTTACATTTTCACTGGCCCCTATTAGTGGAATTATAATTTTTGACAGCTGGATGATAGTGCGTCGCCGATACGAATCGCGCCACCCCACGTCACAGCCTCGCTCTTCTACATCCCCACTCCGATGCCAAACTCGCGTTGGTTTTATTTATTTAAGGTTAGGTTAGGTTAGGTTAGGTTAGGTTAGGTTAGGTTAGGTTAGTTAGAGTTAGTTTTATATTTTGAAGGTTAGGTTAGGATAAGTTAGGGTTGGTAGTACGTTTTAATTCGAATTCGTACGTTGTAATTCAAATTATAAATTCACTGAATTTGTAAATCTATTGTTTTATCCGTACTCACTGCTCAAGTCAGTTAAATAAATCTCTCACTAGTGAAATTATAATTTCACTGACAATAACAGTTTCACTGTAACATATATAATGAAAAAGAATCACAAATATTTTTACTGTGACGCATTTTTTTAATTATAAATAATTATTCCAAAAAAAAATTTATGGAAAAAAACATAAAAAAATTTTCCAATCTTAAGATTTTTAAGTTTAATCATAAGGACTAACCAAACCAAAAAAAGTTTAAAACAACTGCTTTTAGCTATCAGCATAATTTATGTAAATATATACATACATATGTAATTGTATAAAATAAATTTTAATTACTAATTTTTTATACTCGCGCAAGAGCTATATTTCTCGCCTGCTAACGAACTATTCAACATTGTACTGTGCAAAATAAAATAAAAAAATATATAAATATTTTCGTAACCTTGTCCTCCAAACAACCCAAAAGAATCCAAGGCATGCAACGATCGCAGATACTCAACCGTAAGTGCTCACAATTAAAAAATCAACACCGTAGAAATACAAAAAACTCAAAACGAAAAAAATCCAACTCACGCTCGCCGTGATGAAGCATCATTATAAAACCTTATTATAAATGACGTCATACACTTTACAGAAATGAAGATGAATAATGAGCCATAATCGTGATCTGTCGACAACCAAAGACAAAGTCAGATCCAAAGACAAGTGGAGGGGGGTGGGGGGGGGGTCAAAAAGCATCACTCGAAAAGCAATAAATAAACGGCAATCGATGAAAACGTGAAATCATCACACGGACAACAAATAAACCAGCATATTGCAAATGATGACGACGATCACAGAAGATGACGTCTCCTAAAACATTGACAAGCGCTGCTCTAGGAAGTTGAAACTACGTAAAAGTTTATTTTACCGGCACGATTCGGGCCTGACAATAATTGCCACATGTCATAGGGGGAAAAAAGCATGTTATGTACTTATGTGTGTATCATTCTTTAGTTTCCTATGAAATACGAACCGGTATATGGCTCGTTTCAATTAGCTTGGCAGAAGATAAAAAATACTCTTTTCCTATTGGTCACACACGCGGAATTGGTAGGAAACAGCACGCAATTTTCGTTACCACATATGTAACGGTCTTGCAGCAAATCGCGTACAAGAAAGTTGACAATTCAAAAATACGTCATAGATTTGAAAAAACTCGAGTCAAGGCTTTGATAAACCATTGTAGACAAACTTTTCAATGAAAATTTCACAATTAACCCTTAGAGTGCTGACGTCTTTTCTGTTGAAAGCCCGCCACGCTGAATTTCGCCACCATTTCCAACTACAATTATTTAGAAATCCAATAGAAAGCAGGTATACAAATTTTAGCTAATCCAAACAAACCCTAGATCACCACCGCCGAGGATTTCGAGTTTTTTAAAGGTGTGTTTAGACTCTAATACATCTTGGAACAATATAAAATAATTCAATTAATGAATGTATTCTTCCAAAACTATTTCCATCTTCTCTTCATTGTTGTTAAAAAGTAATGATCACAATCTAAATTCCAAATCACAAATGAATGACACGGATCACAAGACCCATGTTCAATGCATTTTTTTTTCAATGCTACCTTTAAAGGTTTAGTAGGTAATATTCTTGTTTACTTTGTACATCCAAAATTTACAACACCTATCGGCGTTTTGCAAGCCTATGGACAGTGTCAGCAAAACGCCAATCGCCGTTGACCAGCATTCAAAAGGTTAAATGCAAAGATCGTTATCGTTAAAGGCAAAGATCATTAGCGAAGATTCTTGCGATAGCGATCATTTTGCACAAAAACTATTTTTAATTGCTACTGTCGACTATGTTTTTTTGCTCTCTTGCTTTGTACGGTAATATAAAGATCTATTGTGATCCAAATTAAAAAAGCCCAAGTCGTTTCACAGTATTTATTCAACGATTCAAGACGTCCACACGGATCAACCGCTCACTCCAGAATAATCTGATCTACCGTGTGTACCTCCTTATAAAGGACAAGTTGCACAACACAGCTTTCCCGATCAATTTACATATGTATCTATTGTCTAGGCACGTAAAGGTCTACCGTGGTGAGCCTATTGTTCCGTGATAACTCCAGCGTATCCTTTGTTCGGGCACTTACTGATTCACGTTAGCCTAATACGGGGTATCTATTGTTTACCCACGAATGCACGAATGAGACAGTGAATACTCTCTCATGTTCCCACGTTACATTATTTTAAAAGCGCCAAACCAACACCGAAATATACTCATTAGGGCAAGATGGTTTTGCTATTGTTGACTTCGTATAAACTTTTTTCTCTCTGGCTTTGAATACAGTTAGAATTAGGTGTATTGTTATTATCCATTGCCCTAATGACCATCCAATGTCTATTCACAACATGACGAAACAGTAAAAATGTTAAACATATGTACATACAAAGTCAAGTACAAAAGCCACACATGAAGTCAATTATATATGCAACTAAAATAAAATAGAAGTTTTAATAAAAAAAAAATACCCCGCGGCGCATTTTTAACGTCAAAACATCATCATTCACTGTTGCAATGCCGATATATCCAGCATCGAATTCGACACGCAATCTAAAAGCAATATAGAAATTCAAAACCCATAATTTAGTTACGTAAAATTGCTAAGTACTCGGTTAGCGGGGGATCCACCGCAACGATGATGATGATGATGACGGTCGACCGAATGGGCAGCAATCTTCGGATTCGTTGCACAACACATCGACACGGCTGCTGCAGTTTCGAACCATCATTGAACATCATGTCAAACTTGGAACCAAATTATAGAACTATCTACTTACACCCTAGCTTAGGATTTCTCCGGGGATTTAGAGCGGTCACTTTTTCGTGTACCGCTCTAATATGTACCAGGTAGTTCCACGTCAAAAAAAAAATCACTAGACGAGTCGAAAGTTACGCACGCCAGTTTGACCCAGAACAAACATTGCTCAAATTGAAAATCTCACGGTTTATCCCATATTCGTCGGCAACCTTTACAGAACAATGGCTCAGTTGATTGAGTATTAATTGAAAATGGTATCATCTGTGGGTCAGCGATGTTAATCCGAGCTCGACACCTTTCTCTTTCCGTGACGGATCGGAAGTGTATCGCAACACGGCTCGGGTAAAATGGCGTGATGATACATATTTATGCAAATGTCAATTTCCCCTTTCGCGGACGAGCGGTCGGCAAAAATGCTTGCGGAACGAAAACGTGAGCCGGTCGGTAGTTAGTTTTGATATACCGAGTTTCACTGTTTGTTTTAATTACACACTCGCAGAATGAAAAATTAAATTGTTTTGCGCAATGCTGCACTAGAACACTGTGCTAGGCGTGTGTTTCCAAACGAAAATGTTCCAAATGAGCATCCGAATTCGTAATTGGTGCTACCGATTGTTCTATGCAACCGTCTGTTTCGACAATCGACTCAAACGGCTCTGAAAAAGACTCCTGCTGATTTGAAGACAACCACAAATAGCTGGTAAAAGCAAACAAGCTCAATATGTTGGGTATATAGCGAGACAACAGTTTCCGATAGGAATATGAGAGATTCGGAAGAATAAGAACAAGACGGCGACAAGTGGGCAATGCAAATATAACGTTTCCTTTATTGATATCAATATCCTTGTTTACACGCTGAATGGTATGGGACGTCACGTGTCCTCGGCTTCCCGCAATGCACGTGCAGAATGAATATGTTTGGGAGGTCGCACGTGTATTCTTAAGCAACCGACAGGTATCTCCAACATTTCTTCAAATATGGGTTTCACCGTTATTGATCACTGATTTTTGGGACTCTGTACCATGAATATTGGTGCTGCGCTTTTTTCGCATGTTTGAAAGAATCAAAAAAAAAAACACGTGCCACGTCCCACTCAGTGTGTTTTCACTCTATTATTTCAGTGACGTTCCTGATCTGATTTTAAGTCACTTCCACTCTTCAGGTCACTTTGATATCTTATCGACATACGGGGGGATAGCTTTCATTAAAGTAAGCTAATGTGTCCATGAAGCTAAATAGTTTAATCATAAACGAACTTATTAAAATTTACAGCGAAATTTTATGTCAAATCGAAGCAATGACAGAAAACTATCCATACGCCGGTTTCTATTGCCCCTTCACAACATTTGAACAGTTATAACTAGGCTTCGGCGCGACCGTGCTATTATCCATGAAAGAGGGTTTGCTTACTGTCTACCTACAGAGCTAGAGAGTAAAGTTTCAAAACGATTTGAAGACTGGGAATTTTAGCTCAATCTTTTGCGAAAGCAAACTTATTGCCTTGTAAAAAAACGTTCATAATAGAAATTGTCAATAGGCAACCCCTCTTTCCTGGAAAATAGCACCGTCGCGCCGAAGCTTAGTTATAACTAGAGTACGGATAGCCAAGGTGCCGCTCATTGTTCAATTGTTGTAAATGCTTTGTAAAAAAGGTTCGGCAAACCTTTAACAATGCATTTACAACATTTGAACAATAAACGGCACATTGGTTATCCGGGCTCTAGTTATAACACTCACTATTGTCACTCCCATTTTTATTCGTCTACTGAAGTAAGTTAATCATTAAATTTTAAAAAAACTCACTTATTATTAAAATTATTTTTATATATAAGATTCAATTCATGAATGAATACGTGTCAATGAAACTCGTTTAATCTTTAAACCATGTTTGTTTTTTGACGCACCGAAACGAAATGTCGTTTGACAGCATACAGCTTGAACAGAAACTCTACCCAAGCGTGCCAATTTGGCACTTGCCTTACTGTAATAAGAAAAATCCGCTAGCCACTGTGCTGGACGCCAAGCGTCCAGTTAAAAATGTGAGTTTTAAGTTAAAATAATGCAAAATCTACCCGGTTAATTTTTGTAATTAGCTATAAAAATCATTTTGTCATATATTAAGAGTCGAATAATATAAAATAAGTGCAAGAGATGAAAAAAATAACGAGCCGAGCAAGGCGAATATCATTCTCACACTGACCGTTGAGCGTGGCGTAGAGTTCTCTCGCATCTGTGAGGCACGTGTACAAGGGGCTTCCCGCGAAAATAATTATTTCTGTTGATATACATATGTATGTATGTAGATCAATGTTTTAATTTCGTAATGACATAATTCGAATCAAAGAGTTTTTGATGAGGAATACATAAAATATGAAGAACACGCTGCCTTTAGTATAATTGGAGAAATAAAATAAAATATATGTCCTAGTAACTCGCTATCCATCACAGGCCGGCAAGTGTCGATCATTATAAATTAGCTTTGCTAAATTCTACATGTATAAAAAGTTATATTTAAATTTCGTCGACTAATGCCCAAATTACGAAGGCATATTTTAGCTTAGCCTGAATTTCGGGATGTAAGAAAGTTAAAAATTGATAAATCATTTGATGTTGTAAAAAATGATAACTTTTAAATGATCGTTAAAATTTCCTCAATTGGATTCAAATCTATATACATAAAAAAATCAATGTTTGTCTGTTTGTTTGTCATGTATGCGTCCCTATATCATTCAACCGATTGCGATGAAACTTACAGGAGTTATTGTGTGTATGTCCAAAAACGGGAATGAGTGACATTGCAACGCAATAATTTCAAATGTTTTCGCATCGCCACCAGCGTTGTTAGAGTAAAACAAACGATTGAATAATTTCAAATGTGTTCGCCGCTTGCGTTTTTCCGCTGTTAAACGCTGGATAAGTCAGATTACCACGACTTTAACTCGGGAACGGGAAAAACGGGAACAGGAACAGGAATTGCGTGCGTTATTGTAGCATTGCAACGCATATCGGGTTCAGCTAGTTTTTAATAAGAAATCTTACATAACAAATTTGATAAATGTAGCGTTATATTCATATATATGCATGTAAATAATTCCACAAAAGAACATCAATTATTGATTGAAATCTTCCATCATAAAAATCTATGTAAATGACAATTAGCAATACAATGACTGGGAAAAATAAATTACTAATTACGACAAACTACCTAATTTACTATAAATAAATGAATAAAAGTCAATAGCGAGCATCTGTCTCGACTAAGTGAGCAATTAGTTAAACGTTTCTAACAATAAAACATAAAGATAATAAACGTAACTGCACACCGATAGTCTCGTGCCGATAAGCGTAATCGGAGATGTCAATTGTAAGGTGAGTAACAAGTGAGTGTCATTCGCTCTTAAATGGGTTCATATTACGAACGAAGATAGCGTAAGCGCCACTTGACGTACTAGTTTAAATCATCGTGACAGACTCGATCTCAAAATAATAATTAAGGTAGCGTCTATTGGGTAGTAGTATTCTAACGTCTGGTCACCCCACATATGGAAATGTGGATATGTATGCAACAAACTGCATTTCAATAACAGATTTTCTATTATACGACACGAAACGTGCTGTTTCAATATTGAAAGATAAACATTTGCTCTTATTCCCGAAATGTAGTAGCACGTGTATGCGTATGTCAACACAGAGCATGTCTCTTAAGCAAATATTATCCTTTTTTTTCATTATGCATAAGATAAGGATTAAAGGATATTTATATATGAACTCATGTCAACTTTTATCAACACATATGCCAATCTTGAACAGTATTTAAGTATGTAGATAAGAACTTATAACGTATATCATATATATAAAGACGGTAATTTGTGTGTGTGTGTCCTAACTCTCGCCGAACATAATGAATGAATCGATAAAAATCGATAAATTCATTTTTCGACGAGACGACTTTGTCGCGACTCGAACCGATCACCCCAAATAGCCTGAATATAGGTCTAAATTGAGCTAATGGTCACGAACATCACGCCAAATCCAATTCTTCATTTCGCCGTTTATTTTTAAACATTAATTGAAATATTCCTTTTCGCCATATAAAAATACGTAATTTTAATAATTTCATTTAGCGAGATTTTGAACCATTTTTTTATATATTTATTTTTAATTAAATTTAAATTATTTATATTTTGAGGATATTCGAGAAAAAAATTGATTTCATTCACCACGGGCGCCGGGAATCGAACCTCGGACCCTCCGATCCAACGCGATGTTCTCACGAGCCCGCGCCGCATGCCATATCCTCGCCCAGAATATGTTTTGTAAACACACATCATATGTATATGCACGTAATTTGTTATGTGTAATAATAATATTCAACGTTACGAGGTCAATGACCGTTTGTGTATAATTGGAAAATATCACATTTTGTTAACTTTAATTAACATTTTGTTAACGTTAACTTTAAGAATTGAAAATTATTACAAATAAAGAATTGAAAACTATCTATGAGAGTCTACGAAAATAACGGTTCCGGTTCCGGATTTTTTTTTTAGTTTTATACGAGTATATAATAATTTTATACCCATGCGATGATATTTCATCGGGCTATTCACTAGTAACTAAATATCCAGCAATATTATTTTCTATAGCATTTACATACATACATACGTGCCATTTTGAGAGAAACCGTTATGGGTTTTACAATCCCAAAGCACTATATGACAAATAACATTGTCGAAACAGCATGAAGAATGTATGTAAATACATACCAGCAGCGTAAACTAGTGGTTAGCATATTACATGTGTCTAGCGGAGTGGTCACGGGTTTGAGTCCCGCTAGAGTCCCGCCGCAGGCCAGACCTTGGTTTTTGACTCCAGGTCGATCGTTTCCTTTCAGAGTTTGCAATTTTTTTTGATTTTCATTTATATACGATCAAATATCCAAGCAGCATCGGGCCAAGGATTGAACCCGTGACCACTCAGCTGAAAGCATTACACACTAACCACTGATTTGTGATAATAATGAAACGACTAATAAAAAGACGATTGCAATTATACAGATACAATACAATCAATATACAAAAGCATTTTATACAATGTGAATTCATACAAACGTCCATAGTGACATCTATGAAGAAATTTTTGCAGCATTTTATAATCCAATTGCGAGCTAAAGACTTAAGACTGAATAACTTGAAGCAAGAGGGATAGGAATGAGATGCCAATTTCGAAGATTTTACCGTAATTCAGAAAAAGTTTATAAAAAATGTATACAAATACGTTTTTTTTTTATAAATTAAATATAAATTTCATAATTTTTCAAAAGTTCAGTTCAATGTTAGCCGCAGGTTTTAAGTTTGCCGAACGATGCATCCAGCTAAAAAGTTATGGGTCGATATGTTGAAACTTATCCAGTGAGGATTAAAATTTTAGCCTATGTGCATATTATTAATTATGTAAACTATTTCTGCAATAAACATTACAATAGCAATTGGAAGGGGTAGACAATGATAAATTAACAATTTGTTAGCCTCAGTTTTGTTAATTCGAAACTTCAACCAAACAGAATTTGATATGTACATATTCGTTGATGTTTCAACACTTTGAAGCGAATCTACAAAGTTCAATTTGGCTACTGCTACCCGAGTTTGTATAAATAAAATGAATTCATACTAGCATTTATATAACTTTGACTACTCACTGCAGCGAACTATGAACCTGTCAGTCCACAAACATATGTAGCCATACTCTACCAACATACCATTTAGCTTTGTCGTATTGTATTATGCAAATTTAAAATAGAGCGTTTGCTGTACGAGGCAGGTCATGGCTATTCTATCCTTCAGCCAGACGAGCGGTCATTGACTGATCTGAAGACACGAACTTCCATGCTATTTTTTTCTGATTTCTATAGAAGAAAAAAAAGAAGAAGAGATCAAATTGCTAGATGCTATTCAAGGTCCGTCGAAATACACGCACTCACACCACTTGCAATCAGACAAAATGATTGACACGGAACAAATAAGGGATACATGGAAATAAATCGCAATCTAAGTATAGGAACATCACAACCTACTCAAATCTAACATACGACAGAAAGTCGTAAGTCGGTCTACCCAGCGAGAAGACGTTATCGACAAGTAAGGTAAAAAAGTGAAACGTGGTCGTAAATAAAAATATATATACATACATATATAAAAAATAGCTAGCCGAGAATCTGACGAGTGAAGGTCGATCAACCCAAGAAGAGAGTACGAAGAACTCAAGACACCCACGATTTCATCTCGTAGGAGGCTTCCACCGATCACAACAAGTCAGGAGAGACTATTTCAGCACACGACTATTGGAAAAAACGTGAACGACGGTGATGATAATAACAGCCGAATCAACAGATGACAGTCAACAAGTGTGCATAAAAAATATCACGTTCGATCTCAAAAATACCTGTCGAATTCCCCGCGCGTATTGTTATCACGTAAATATGGTCAAGTTCGCAGATATCACGATTCTAGTTTTACTTAGAAATTTGCTAACGAATATTAATAATGGTGACACGATTATCCAAGTGCTTAAACGATAAGCTCGGGGACTTTACAAATATTAGTACAAAATTGAATCAAGTACAAGATAACGTCCAGTACTGATGCAGATACATAGCGATTAGACGTCTAAAGAAGATCGACACATTATACGAGATTGATTGATGGCAAATTTTTACACAGTACATATGTACATATAATGTATTAACAATCATTTAGAGATCGAAAGAAAATATTGTTTGAAATATATTAGTAAATGAAGTTATGTATTGTATGTGCACGTAAGGATTTTGGAAAGTTTTAATTTTGGTGTGGCAGGATAAAATGTCTTAGAATAGAACGAGTACAGAGTGGGACTCCAGCCTGAAGAAAAATGTTAATTACTGTTATTTCTGTATTTACGCGTTTACAAATAACTAATGAAATGTAAGCATTTGAAGTAACGGATTTGTTAAAATCGGGCCTCTCCTAAATTTAACCGTAACATGATAAAAAAAAAGACAAAGATGGGAAAACTGTGTCTCAGATCTGCATACATTGGATGAGTCACTCTTAGGGCGAAAATATACTGAATAATACTGAACGTCACTTTCTTGGTTCCACGCTGTGACAGTAGGTGTTCCCGAAACCGAATTCGGGTGTAGTTGCACGTGCAGAGTGCATATGTTTCGCCTACATTTCTTCAAATATGGGATTCACCGTTATCGATAACTGTCAAGCAAGGATAAATACAAGGATAAAATATCAGCATGGATAAACCAGCAGCATGGACTAGTGATTAGCATGTCTTGCTATGGTTAGTTTGGTTGTCACACTGGTTGCTGCTGGTCAGACCTTGGTTTGTAACCAGAGGTCGGTCGTTTCTTATCAGAGTTTGCCAACTTTTTTTTGATTTTCATTGAAACGATTCCTGCAAAATAGGCTTTCCCTCCCCATTTCTCTCGCGACATCCTGAGTTATGTGTTATATCTCAGGTTTCTCTCCAAAGATGTCTCTGTGGATGTTTATTGTACATAAATTCGTATTTTTAAATGAAAATGTTATTGATAGTATTGTATACGATGTTTATTGATCGTATTATATACGACGTTTGCAATGTCTGACCATAGATGTCATGTATGGTTTCGATTTATGTATGTATTAAAAAATATATATGTATATAAATTATTGAGTCTTAATCTGTTTAGCACACTCGTCGTTTTGGAGCAATCTATTAGGCGAGTGTGCATGATTGATTGATGTAATAAAATAAAATTAAAATCACCGAAAAACACTCCAGGTGGTGATTTTTGGTACTGTGTACCATGTATGTATGTATATGGGCTAGGGGGGTCTACGTGACGAGACAGAATGTTAAATTACAGAAAAAATAAATATCGAAAGGCAAAGATCGAAAATCAAAAGATCTTAAGTCGAAAGATCAAAAAAAAATGGTGCATGGTAAACGGTTCATACTCACTTAATTTGCGCGAGCAGGATACAACAGGAACAAGAGGAACATGCTTTTCCTCCCGTATTCTGCGCGCGCACATTAATACGGGAGGAAAAGCCTGTTCCTCTTGTTCCTGTTGTATCCTGCTCGCGCAAATTAAGTGAGTATGTACGTGAGTATGTGCCGTTTACCATGCACCATTTTTTTTCGATCTTTGCCTTCCGATATTTGCGTTTTCTGTAATTTAATATTCTGTCTCGTCACGGAGACCGGGGCTAGGGATGCTGCGTTTTTTTCACATGTTTAAAAGTATCTAAAGAAACACGTACCACGTACTACTCAGTGTGTTTTCGCCTTTTCGTCAATGAAAATGTTATGACTAGAGGTAGGACCGGAAGTGTGCATTTTCCAGTAAACAGGGCATTTTGGGTCTATTTTCCAGGAAGTAGAGCAAACTACAAAGCTAGAGTGCAAAAAAAAGGTTCATCATAAAAATGAACAATTCACGGCGAACAATAAACAAAGAACGGCACGCTTCCGGTCCTACCTCTAGTTATGACTTTGATTTTTAAAAAATCCATCTTTCATTCGAAACATAATTTTCATCCAACGTTACAAACTTTTCCTACACCATTAATCAAATGCAATACAAATGCAATACTGCTCAAATTTTTTCAACTCCTACAACATAAGACTACATATTTTTCACGATCGTGGGAAATTTCTTTCGACATATTGAAGCGAGAAACCTCCATTGGTACGAATCCTTAGAAACTTCAGCAATCTTATGTCAAAGTATGTATAACTAGATCAAATTCAATTGAGAAACCGGTTTTACACGAATAAACAAGCATAAAACAGTAAAGACCGAAAGCAGTCGGTGTAAACGCCCCAGAAGGCTCTAACTAAAAGCATTCCTCTTCTTTTATTCTCGAATATCAAACGTTGAATATTGCCGCGAGTTTCTGAAGTACAAGTATTGACATTTGCGGTTCTTTATACAACTGTTTAACATTCTCGAGTAGTTTCACCGCACGTAGCATTTGTGGCATATAAAGTTATTTATTCGTAGCTAATCTCGCTGAAGTGTTGTGTATTCAGACGAGTTGCGAACCTTTCGGTTTTAGCATCTAAAATCTTCAATTTCCCAGACTCCGTACGTACGTAAGTAAGTACGTTCGCTGAATTCCATCTCATTCTACATATGCAGAATTCGCTTGGGTTTCAACAGTCGTCATCGGCAATTCAGTATTCTGATGTTATACAATAAATTGAAAAGCGTCTACGATGATGTCGCACTGCTCTGACTTTCAACTTTTTTATTACTGGTTACTAGCCTCTTCTTAGCACGTTTTTGATTTTTTCGTCTGACGAAATTTGGGTTCTTATCCGATCGTTTTCAAACTTTGCCATTTTGCTCGGTTTGGTCATCAATATATACGATGGTGAAAAATAATCGTAATAGACACGTTTGAAAATACGCCATTATCGTTCTCGGTGACGTCTATTAGCATTTATCCACACTCTTCCGATCGTTTTTTCCATTTTCGCCACCCTCTCGCTATGTCAGATTTTAATTGTTTCAACGCCTATGACTTTTTCTTTTGTCACTCTATATTTTGTAATTTTAACTCGGGACACCTTTCTGGATCAGTAAATGTAAGGAACGTAAAATAATTTCATTTTTTTTAATTATTCCTAATTTAATATATTTAATATATGTTTTGCTGTCTATAATATGACGTTGATATTACATTTATCGTCTAAAAAATATAAATTTTCATTAATATAAAATACTAGTGGTTTTTCCCGGCTTTGCTCGGTATTTGTAATATAAACCGCTTAAACATGACTAATCTAATAGTAAACATTTTATTAAATTTATTTGAATAGTTTTATTTTATATAAATTTATTTGAATACTCATTTTTTTTTATTAAATTGACTGTCACGAACAAACATATTATATGTATATAAGTATATATATTAAATAAATATGTATATGAAATTATATGTATACCAGAATCCGGCGCCTGCGCTACCGCAGCTACGCCCCCGCGGCTGCGCTCCCCGCGGCTTCGCCCCCTAGGGTTTCGCCCCCTAGAGCCTCGCCCTCGGCGCCTTTGCCCCGGGGACCGAATCCTTTGAATCGAAAAAAAATCGAATTATTTGTTCGATGACGTCACGGATTTACAGTGATATGTATAACTTACTAATCATCTATTTACTAACCAAATCAAACGAAAAAAACTGACCTAATAAATGCATGCCCATAAGAATGTTAACCCTAACCGAGATGGGTAGTTAATTTATGCATATTAAATGTGTTAAAAGTTGATTTTTCTTATATACATAATTATTCAAATAATAAAATGCGCCGCAGGTTAAAAGTTTTTCTTAATGAACTATATTGATTTTAAAAAAATCAGAATATAAATATTCTGGATAAATTCAACGACAGTTTTACGGAATACCACTTAAAATCTTCGGAAATTCTATCATAAAATAATATTGATGTTTGGTGTCAAAAGAAAAATGTTAAATTTTAGGGTTTAGAATAATGAAATAAAAACACATTTTTTCCAATATACATAAATTCCTTGAAATCAATCTATGGTCCCTGATAGGCCTACGGGCCGTAATTTAACAGCCCCTGCTGTAGTGAGAAATCTCAAAGTGATGCGGAAAATACTACAAGAAAAAAACTGGTTTTATAACGAATTCAAAAACGTCACATGCTTTCGTGCGACAGGAAAATTTCAATACCCGTAAAACTGGATATCTCGGTTAACGTAATAAAACAGTGATAGGTTTTTTTTTTTAAATTTATTTAGATTCTGTTATAAAAGTGAATCGGTAACGGAATTCATCAAACTGACATTACGTGTACTTTATAACGGACGTGCATTATCAACGAGACAATGTATTGCTGTACTTTTCAAAATACACACACACACACGAATCCATTAATTCTCTTGGGAAAAAGCCATGAAAATTGACCTTAACGACCGGCTCTAAAAAGACAATAAAATTAAATCGAACGGCCTTCAATCGTTTGATTGGGTCAATGAGGAAAACTATCGAATCGAATGCATACATACTTTGTATTCAGATCCACAGAGTTTTATGGCCAAAACTGCGGCTTGCGTTACGCATGCGGCTCGTCACGGATTTGCAAACTCATCGAAGATTACTCACAAAGCAAATTACATGTTTATTGCACACGTTGTCTCCGTGCGCGCGGTTGTACGTCCATGCGCGCGGATGTCTCTGTGAACGTCCTGTGTCTGTGTGTCTTTATTTGAAGGGAGCTTATAGCATGAAACCGCGAAAAAATTTATAGAAGTCAAAAATGTCAATATATAACCAGCATATAAAGCATATAATGCTTTCGAACAAAGTATGAATCCCACCAGTCATGCTGGTCAGATTTTGGATATGTGACTCCAGGTCGATCGTTTCCTACCAGAGTTTGCCAATTTATCTGATTTTCACTGAAACGGTTCCAACAAACTGGTAGCCTTGTCCTTGTCTCGCTAAAATTCAGAGTGTTCAGCAGCTCAAATTTGCTGATTTATAAAATGATGCAAACAGATGTCTCTGTGGATCGATGTTTGCATTTATAATACTTCTGTACATATAATGTTTGATCATAGATGTCGTGTTTAATGTAAATATATGGTAGGTATATATAATTGACAATAATTCTTGATCTGTATAGCATACTTATTGCTTTGGAGAAATATTTTAAGACCATTATTGATTGAAATAAAAATCGAAATATAGACAAGCATGTTTGACTCAAGTAAATCGAAATTACATATTATACTGAATAATTTTAGCGTAACTTGCCGTAATGCCAGGCGTTGCTCGGGATAATTCTAGACAAAATTTTAGACAAAAAAACAACTACAAGGTGGTGCGATTAGCGTTTACGTTACGTTTCGATTTGTATCGAGACGAACTTTCTGTACGAATTTTCTCTACCGAAACCATAGAAGTTTACACTTCAAAATTGAAAAATTGAATTTTTCCAGGCAGTTCTATGAAATAATTAAAGTACCATGAGATAGTCTACCAAATTTGGTGGTTCGAATTTGAAAACCGCAAATCAGCATGTCTTTTTTTTAAATGACATTGAAAATTTTTAAACAGCCGAATTCATCCAAATTTTAGCATAATTCCGACCATTAGTATGAATACAGTAGATATCGGTTAATTGGGACACATTCGAATCAAACCACTAGTTCAATTATGCTAAACAAGCTATAACTTCAAAAAAGATAAGCGTAGATATGTATATTCATCCCCCCCCCCTTTTAAAAATGCACGAGTGCGTGCACCAGGCCACTAGTGTGCAAATAAATAGAAGTACATCCGTACAAAAGACCTTCAAATCTAAGTAAACACTTGTTCTAATATATTAATGCAAATGAAATATTAAAAAATCGATGCAAAAAGAGAATATGCGAATAATGAGTAATACAAGGTTAGATTAATATTTCACACGTACCTACATATTATGCATAAAGAAACGTGTCACATTTGCGAATGTACATATGTACGTACGTACACCGAAAAGTTGAATTTTTAATGAATTACCAGCAAGTTTGTATAACGAGGAAAAATTTATAGTAAAAAAAAATTTAAATACCAAATATATTCTAGTCTCATTTCGACACATTGGACTAGCGATGGGAATGTGCATTGCCGAACCGAATACCACGATGTACACTAACCTTAAGAAAAATGCAAATTTGTATTTGATAACGGGAACCGCAACACCATTGTGTTGAAGACAAATACATATCTGTCACGGGAATTCCAATGCTATTTTCGGCACAATGCGATATTTTTAGCAATTAAATCGAGAATAATCAAAAGAGCGATCTTCAATCATATACACTAAATATGTACTTAAAGGTTCAAGCATTGAAATATGTATATGTAAAATTGCTGATTTCATTAAATTAACAAAAAAATTATCAATTCATTCATGTAGTGTGACGTTTTCGTGAAATTTTCAAAAGTTTTCAACAAAGGATTCATGAAATATGCAGATTTTTTTTTTTGCTTATTTCATGAAATGAGCAAAGTAGATCTTTATTATTATTTATATTAAATTTATACTAAACTAAATAATATTTCATTTGCCGAATATTATCACATTATGAGAACTAATTATTTGGTGGGTTAAAAATAGCTAAAATGATCAGTTAAAAATTAAGATTAATGATCAGTTAAAAATTAAGATTGATGATCAGTTATTTATAACAATTTCTTGATGAGTAATTAATTAAATAAGTGATCAGATAAATAATATAAATGATGAGTAAAACCAAATATAAATTATAATTTTTGACAGTTGGATGATAGCGCGTCGCCCATCTTAGATCTTAGCAGCCAACACTTTTTTATTTAAGGGCCAGGTTAGGTTAGGTTAAATTAGGGTTGGCCCTATTCATTTAAGATTAGGTTGTTAGGGTCGGTATTTATTTAAAAAAAATCAAATCAAAACACCAGTGAATGTCAGATTTTATCAACGCGTGGTCCGGCGTAAACAAAGAAACGCACGCGGGTGTAGAGGATGTTGTTAGTGACATTATTTCTTTACACTACCGAAAACGATCCGATATGGCAAAATTGGCTCTACTTCATCTGTCAGAATGCGTAAAACTGATCGTTTCATTGATCATTTGTTGTTTTAAAACCTTATCATTTCGTCTATATACTAATCATTCTATTTAATAACTGACGTATTAATGTGCGCGCGCAGAATACGGGAGGAAAAGCATGTTCCTCTTGTCCCTGTTGTATCCTGCTCGCGCAAATTAAGTGAGTATGCACCGTTTACCATGCACCATTGCGTTTTCTGTCGTTTAACATTCTGTCTCGTCACGTAGACCCCTTCTTACTATACGTAAGAAGGAACATAGATACAAGATATACGTACTCCATAAATAAATTAATAATATCAGCAACTTACTTTTTTTATACTAAAATTTTATTAATGTAAATATTTCAAAATACGAAACACAAACTCAAAAGTAACAAAACGCACGAACAATGTATTTCTCGACCAAAAATGCAATGCGAAACTGAAACGAAATGTAATTGGCCATCGCGGGTCGAGTGGGGGGGGGGGGGTGAATGCAATAGCATGCACTTTATACGTAATGCTAGATCGGTTCGACTATAGCTAATTTACTGCTAACGATTTGAGCATCTTTTTGCAATTTCATGAAATGAAAAATTTCAATGAGCAATGAAATACCTTTCTAGCAATGTGTCGTCGTCTTCACATCCAAATTGATTGAAAATTATCACAATCACTACACTTCCTCATACAATGGTACATACATTAATTAATTCCAAAAAAACGCTTGCTTTTTTTAATTAATTAAAAGAATGTTTGAAAATCTCACGGGAACCGATGATAATCACATATCCACACGCACTGGCTGATCTAAAAGAACTGACTACTCGTTCTCTCTTCTCCCAATAGCAATATTGTTTATCGGTGTTTCCAACGAATCTGATAAGAGCCAAAAACGAACGGTATTCATCGAAATTCAACCTCAGATCGTTTGTAAATCTACCTTTCGGCTTTTCCTAACTTATCTCCTGGCAATCATAATTAAACGAAAATAATCGAAGAAATGCACAAGTCAAACGGCAGCCATGAAGACTAAAACTAAGTACGCAGCAAATCAACAGGACTTTATAAACCTAAAAAAATGGTGAATTATGTCTGTTAAGAACAAATGTATTGAAAACCAATTTATCAATGAGTTCGAGATCATTTTTATCGATTTCAATAAGAAATATTATTCATCAAATCACTCTACAAATCTTTTTATGTAAATATTAACAACTTTGACTCGACTAAACCATCGTATTTCACAATGAAATAGCAAATCTCCATATTTAGATTCAATTTCTCCCAAAAAATGCTTTGAGGCACTAACCGTCCTACTATTTTCTTTACGATCTTAATAATATTTTTCATTATATCCTCAAGCTGTTGCGTAGATGCCATTACAAATAAATCTTGTTCATGCAATGCTAAATATCGGTACTAATTAAACGAAAAAAATTCTAGTCTTACCGGTTAGCTCAAATGAGTCACATGGTGACCCGCAGGTCATGGGTTGCCGATGCCTGGGTTAATATACAAATAGATTCGATCGCTTAATAATTTGTTTTGAAAAGAAATCCAGATAGGTAAAAAGTAGATCTGCTCTTAAGCACTCTGTACTTAAAGGCATTTTAAAAATAAGAGATATAAAAAATGACTTCTTAAACGAAAACCATGTGAATCGTATAAGAGGCTAGTAATTATATGCTAAAAGGATATAAGCCAGCAGCGTGGTTCGGTGGTTGCGTTGATATTAAGCGCCGAGAAGTCGCCAGGTTCGATCCCGTGAGCTGACCTCGATTGAAAAGAATTTACTCCGAGTATAATCTTAAGTCAGACTTGGATATTTGTGACTCCAAGTCGATCAGATTTTTCCAATTTATCTGATTTCATCGTTGAAGCCGCTCCTTCATCAAATTGGCGAAAACCACCCTGCCCACTATGTCACCTCTATTTCTTATTCTTTTTTTTATTTTATTTCAATTAATCATGCACACTCGCCTAACAGATTGCTACGAGGCGGCGAGTGTGCTAAACAGATTAAGACTCGAAAAATTATATATTACATATATTAAATACATAATTATTACATACATACACATGTAAACTGAAACAACACCTGACATCTATGATCAGACATTACAAACATCGTAAACAATACGATCAATAACATTTTTCATGTAACAATACGAATTTTTACATTCAATAATCATCCACAGAGACATCTATGGAGATAAATCTGGCGAAACCTGAGATATAACAAAGGTTTGCAATAGAAAATTGGAGAGGAAAAGCCAATTTTATAGGTCCCGTTTCAATGACAATCAGAAAAATTGGTAAATTCTGATAAGAAACGATCGACCTCGACAAACCAAGGTCTGACCAATAACGAGACTCTAGTAGGAATCGAACCCGTGACACCTTGCACGAAAGAATACAACACTCACCACACACGCTGCTGGTTTGAATATGATTTCAAAAATTTATTATCTATAACATACATAGAAATCTCGATAAATCTTATATGTATACATAGTATTTGTATTATGCTTATAAGTCTGGTAACAGTGACGCGTTTAATTAAATAAATATTTAAATAAATAAAAGATAATTCATTCGCCAATCAACGGACTGATTGGTATCAGAAAATGGCCATGGACACTTGGATTACCGACAAGTGCCAACTTTTCTACCGACCCAACATTGAGAAATAAGCAATAAGCAAATAAGACAACAGAAACATGCAAACGATGTGTTCCAATCGATACATATGTAGATACTAAACCCAGTACAAGAGAACCTATTTGCATACATTTTTCATATCTCCAGCGTGCACAATTGTGCTGGGTACACTACTGGTAGATACAGCAATGCATTTGGTCCACGGCCACTCCTGCATCTGATTTAAATTTTAATTGTTTCCACAGAAACTTTAATTAAACACGAGCAATCGTGATAAAAATACATATATAATAGTAGTGATGGCCGCATTTTTTTCAAAACGGGAGAAATGGCGCCATCTAAAACCGCACTCGTAAACAGTCTAGTTTCGCAAAAGTAAGATGAAAAACAATTACGTACGATTGTGCAACAGCCGTCTGACTAGCGAGAGAAACTTTTGCATATATTATAATTTTTAACTGTAAATAATGTTACGAAAAAAAAGCATTTTACAGTTGCTTTCAGCAAGGCAAAGTACAAGATTTATAGACGAATAACAAACATATTATATTATGCATACCGATGAAATGAGTTCATACATGGATAGATATATTATTATAAACATTATGAAGTAGTCATAAATTTTTCAGAATCGATGATTCCAATTTGATGATAATAATCTTTAATCTAAAGAAGGTATTTTTATCGACGGTCGATTTACAAAGGAAAAATGCCTTCTTAGAATTTATTTTGGATTTACATCGTATAATTGATACGTAGATTACAAATCAGCGAATTCGAATGCTGCAAAATCAATTTCTGCGAGACAAGGACTTGGCTGCCAATACATATGTTGAAACTGTTTCAATTAAAATCAGATAAATTGGCAAACTCTGATAGGAAACGATCGACCTGGAGTCACATATCCAAGGTCTGACCAGCAGCAACCGGTGGGATTGAATCCGTGACCACTTTGTTCTAAAGCATTATATACTAACCACTAGTCTATGCTGCTGTTTAAATATTGACATTCTTGACACCTATGAATTTTTTTACAGTTTCACGCAATTTAGATCTAAATGGTATATCACAATTTGTAATCCTACCATTTCGACTAATAACTTATCTCCTGGCAATCACAATCAAAGGAAAGAAAAATCTAAGATATGAAATCCACAAGACAAATGGCTGTCATGACGAAACGATCGAACATGGAGTCACATATCCAAGGTCTAGCGAGCAGCACAGCCAAGGATTGAACCCATGACCATACCATTTAAAGCATTACACGCTAGCCATTGATCTATGCTGCTGGTTAATTACAAACCACAAGAATATGTTTGAATGCAACAATCAACAAATTCGAATTTGCGAGTTAAAGACATGCCGATTTTATTGAAACCGTCACAAAAATCAAGATGGATAAATTGGCAAACTCTAACAGTAGACGGTTGATCTTGATTTAATAACCTATTAGCGATAGACATGCTCGAAATCATTGAATATTTTTACTTTATCTATGTACGTAGTAACAATAGATGAAGTTTTGTGATCATGAGAAAATTCGAACTCGAGATTTTGACTGATTCGAACTCAGAATCGATTACTGATCACGTTTTATTGATCTAGAAAAAATGTGTGTGTGCCTGTGTGTGTGTCTGTGTGTGTGTCTGTGTGTGTGTGTCTGTGTACTTTGGAGATTTTTTCAACACCGTTAGTCCTATCGAACCGAAACTTAGTATCGGTTAATGAAATTCTTATAGACACTACGTAAATTTTTTTCAAATTTTTAAGTGGACCGGAAATGGTACCTCCCCTTATAGGTGTCCTCTTTTTTTTAACTTTTTGAATTCGATTTTCTCCCAAACTACTAACTGAATCGGACTGAATTTTTTTTACATGTACTAGTAATAATAATTTATATAATTTTATATTTTTTAAATATTTTTATCTGAACCGGAAGTAGTACTTTTACTCTAGAGAATCGAGGTTTTTTATGTTTTTCTCAAAAGCCTTTTGATTTATCTAACTGAAATTTCATATCGATCAGTTTAAGCTCAATACCAAGTTATGTATAAAATTTGGTAAGCGTCCGTCAACCGGAAGTGGCAGTTTACTCTTGTTCGATTTTTCTTCCACTATTTTTTTCGACCCCTTAAACATGTGTGGTCTTCACGAAAAAATGCAAGTATAATTCTTGTATCAATGTGATTAAAATAAAAAAAAATCACTAAGTTTAATAAACCGGAAGTGGGATTTTTTCCCTTCCGGAAGCATCCGGAAGGAAGGTCAAAAATGTTGTCGCCTGGATCCTGACCACACCCCTGAACGTATTAAGCTGAAAATTTATATTTATATTATTTGTTTACTAACTTAGATTTGGTAACGTTTTGGTCAGAATTTGTAAACCGGAAGTAGTATTTTTTTTTTAAACAATATTTCATTATTTTATTTTGACCTTTTAAATTATTTTTATCCTCTTGATATTTAATGTGTATAATAATTATACTGATTTTAAATAATAAAAAAAATTTGAACAAAATCCGACAACCGGAAGTAGAACTTTTGTCTTGTGCAAGGATTTGCATATATTTGCGCTCAATTTGTATCGCTATCATAGTTATTAGTTCAATATCTAATTTTGTTTTTTAACCTTCTTATATTCCTCAAATACATAGATAAAGTCATGGGTTGGTCACACCCGAATTTTTTTCGATAAACCCACGAACTGGTAAACAATCGCTTAAGCAGTGAGCTACGCTGTGGCATACATATCATACATACATACATAACCAGCGGCATGGATCAATAATTGTTAGCATATTATGCTTTCGAGCAGAGTGGTCACGGGTTCGAGTCCCACTAGAGTCCGACTGCTGGCCAGACCTTGGTTTGTGACTCCAGGTCAATCGTATCTTATCAGAGCAATTTTTTGAGATTTTCATTAAAACGGTTCCCGCAAAATTGGCATCTCCTTTCCTATCTCTTTTTCTAATCTCAAGTTATTCAACGGCTTGAGGTTCGCCAATTTTATTATAAAATTCTACAAAAATTTCTCAATAGATGTCACAGTGGAATCTATGATATCTCTTTGTATAAAATGCTTATGAATGTATATTGATTGTATTGTATCTCTTTAAGTCCACTCGTCACTTTGAAGCGATCTGTAAAGGCGAATGTTCGTGTTCTATGAAATAAAATAAAAATAAAATCTGGCACTCAGATTCTCGTTAGTGTGACAGGTCGCGTAGTTAACTCTTGATGGGTGGAATTTTCGAGTGAGATATTCCGTATTCATGACTTTCGTAGCAACGATTGTAGTGTTCGAGATCGCCATGTGCGAAATTGTCACCGAAACACACAATATATTATATTAGGCCAGCCACCTAATATAAAACATATTTACACCAACTAATGACACGTGTATAGAACCCGTGGATTTAAAAAGATCGTACATAAACCTTAATCGTACATAATCAAACAATAAGTATCGAACATTGTGAATAATTCACACAGAAGGCACAATATCTGCAATTCCTAGAATACATACATACATATGTATATATTTGCATGCATGTGATAAAAAAATATCGATTTGTAATAATCTACAAATTTCCATTAATGGCATTTTAAAATAATCTAAATCCCAAACCACATGTGGGTATTAAAAAATCCAAAACCACCAAGCCCGCATTTTATTTTATTACGCACACACATTAAGTTGCATTATCTACCACGATACCAGAATAAAAACTGCAATGTTTAAAATTACATCATGATATTGAAAAATTCGCAAGATAAATATGCAGCATGTACCTATGTATAACTCAACCTTTTTTGACTCCTCCTGGGAGTCAAAATTGTATCCGTCATACATATGTATATATATTTTTTGTAATTTAATAAGCTTACTAATGCTCCACTCCATATATGTTCCTCACATATTTAAATCTTCGCTATACATTCTTTATAGACAAATCTACAGTCGATCGGTGCACCAAAGGGTTAAAACTACACATAACAGCAGAATACACTAGTGGTTAGCATATAAAGCTTTGAACAAAGTGGTCACGCGTTCAAATCCCACAGGTTTCTGCTGGCCAGACCAAAGATTTGTGACTCCAGGTCCATGGTTTCCTATCACAGTTTGCCAATTTATCTGATTTTCGTTGAAACGCTTCCAAAAAATTGGCAACCTTACCCATTTCCTTGCAAATCTCGAGTTTTCAGCAATCTCGAATTTCGCTGAATTGCATAAAATGCCGCAAATTTACAAATTTGACCGTAGATGTCTCTGTGGATGTTAATTTATAGGTATTTACTTTGTGTAATAATAATAATATTTGTTGCTAATGTACAATGTTTCTGTGCAGGAAGGCGCATTGGGGTTACCTGTTAAGCCATTGGGGTTACCTGTTACCATGCCTAGAAGAATTCGGGCAGTTATAAAAAATAAATGTGGAATAACAAATTATTAACCTAAATAATTATATATTTCTTTATATTTATTAATAGAATAGCTTATTTACAACATATAAAAAAATTTATAGTTTGGAAATCGCTTCAAAACAAGTGAAACACGACCAAAATGCAGCCAATACGTTTTCCCCCATTTTTATACATTTCGCAAATAATTTCAATATTTCAATAAACACGTAGTAAAAATTCATAGTTTGTTCCGTTTTAATCTCCTTATGATCCTTATCATCGTTTAATAAATTTTTGTACTGATAATATCGCTATATATAAGAGTAAAATCAAATTTCATAGAAAAACCGAAATGCGGCTTTTTTTGTCGCTCACTGTATGTATAAAAAAAGCATGAATGAAAAGTGTGACTAATCTGGCAAATATAAGCGAATGGAAGGCATCAAATAATTGAAAGGCTACCAATTTAAAACGAGAAAGACCTAACGAAATAAAATATGAGATTCACTGTATAAGAGCGTTGAAACGGTTCCAACAAATTGACAATCTTATCCATTTTCTCGCAAATCTCGAGTTTTCAGCAATTAAAAATATCGCTCAATTGTATAAAATGCTGCAAATTTACAAATTTACAAAAAATGTCTCTGTGGATGTTAATTGATATGTATTTACTTTGTATAATACTAGTATCAAAGGAAGGCGCATTGGGGTTACCAGTTAGGCCTTCCTATTATAAATTAAAAATAAAATACGCAAAACACGCACATGGAAAAAACCAGATCCCCGACGCTGATGTATGTAGCTCAGACGCAAATCATCTTCATAAATACACATTTAAAAAAATAAAGAACGGTCCAATTCGAAAACAAAGATCAATTGATACGCCAACGACAAAAAAAAGTGAGCAATTGCTATGCAGTTAACGTCAGACGAATGCCAAGCAAAATAAATGCAAAACAAGTTGCAACAATGGTTCGGGGACGATTGCTAAATTGACACAAGACGAATCGAACGCAAACGGTCGAATATGAAGAAGAAGACATTTGAAGAAGTTTCATAACCAATCCAGTCATATCTACACATGCGAGCATTGCTCAATTATTTACCTGCTTACAAATCTCTGATGAAAGATGGATCCAGTTCGGAGTCAAGTCGACAAATGATTAAAACATTAGCACTCTTCTCATCTCTTGGGTGCAAACTTGCAACATAGCACAATTCATCTCCTGCATAAGATTGCTCAATAACTATTTGTAAGCCTCAAAACAAGAACACACTAAAGATTGTACTCAGAATAAAATAGCAAAATAAGACCCAGAAGAATCAAGTTGCGAGAATCGGGAAAATAAGATTGGATTAGTTTCGGAATGCCTATAATACCAATCGTATTGTGACAAAGAAAAATTCGACTATTTCTCAAGCAGACATAATAATAACGAATAACTAAACCGCATTCCTATATATAGAGGAATGTATGTACACGCCTAAGAACAAGATTTCAAATACAACTAGACGAATTTGATGTAAAATCAAAGATAAAATATGCGACCGGGAGATCAATCAGCCCAGAAGTCCTGCGTATAAATAAAATAAGTCCTTTCCAATCGAAATAAAACCCCAAAAATCAAAACAAGCAGTTATAAATTACAAAAAATAGACTCAAATATGAGTAGCCAGTCGTGCTCAAATAAAGTTTTATACATCAAATTTAATACACATTCCATATAATTCTTAGAACTCTTCTGTGTCACAGCTCCTTATCTACACATTTTAGCTCTATCATATATATATAATGACCATTATTATAGATATGGTGTAGAATTCTAGTCGAAGCTATTCCGTTATGACAATTTAGCTCAATATCTGATTGATTACAAGACTAAGTACCAACAATTTAGATATTAGAATGATACATGTATGTAGTGAGTATTGAAGCATAGACAGAAGTAGCTACCTAGTTGTAATAGAAAAGTAGCCGATAAACGATTCGATTCTATATTATAAAAAGTGGTACTAAGCCTTGTGGGTATATTAGTAGCAAACATTGACCTTAGAGAGATTGGACAACGATAATGTATGGTTTTTATCCTGGGCACACATGCTACAAGGTGGCACACGTACAACTTCTCAGCGAAGCCTTGAAATGAAGCGTTCCTCCACTACATTTCTCCAGCATGTTTTCCAGATTACAATAAAAGCTTTTTTATTATGATTTACTACAACGGAAGTTCTCTTGTCAATCAGCCGTGAGATTGATCAATGCTTCCCCCACCCCCTACATCCAAAACTTCAATAACCGATTTATACAAAACGAATCTGTAACATCTGACCTTGAACCGCACCTCAAGACACTAATTGTGATGTAACATAACTGATCAATGTTATAGCATATTACCTTAAACATCATGCTCCCTGAAAGAAAGTAAAAAGATTCCAGGAATGCAAGAAAATTAATACATTCAAGAACTGCGCTGAACACCTATGTATGTAAATGATAAATTACTTGCATCGTTTTTAGACTCCCGAAAAGTCCATTTCCACTATTTTCTCACTGTAGGTGAATTGTTTCACCTCCACCTCTTCCTCGCCCTTGTTGCAACTGTCAAACATAACCAGCAGCGTGGACTAATAGCTAGCATATATTCTTTCGAACATAGTAATCACGGGTTCAAGTCCCACTGGTTGCCGCTGGAAAGACCTGGAGTCACAAACCCAGGTTTGTGACTCCAGATCGATCGTTTCCTACCAAAATTTGCTAATTTATCTGATTTTCGTTGAAACGGTTCCAAAAATTTGCAATCTTTACCCATTTCTCGCAATTTCCGAGTTTTCAGCATCTCGAATTTCGCTGATTCGTATAAAAATGCTGCAAAATTTGTCCATAAATGTTTCGAAAATTTTGAGTTTCTAATCTTCTCAAAATTTTGACGATTTATATAAAAAATACCCAGGAAGTTCATCAAAAATGTTTCAAAATTTATCCATGTATGTCTCTATGATGCTTTGTTAAAATTATTTAAAAAAAAACGCAGTACCCCTAGCCCATATACATGGTTCACAGTCCCAAAAAGCACCCCCTGGAGTGTTTTCGGTGTTATTTTATCCTTGCTTGACAGTGATCGATAACGTTAAATCCCACATTTGAAGAAATTGAAATGAACATGGAAAATGAAATGAACATGGTTCGTGTAATCCGTGTCATTCATTTGTCAACATTTATAAAGACTCGTTTACACAGGAATTTCTGAATTTATAACCATAGCAGAATTACCCGATGTAAGCCCCTAACTGCTGAGAATTTTAGATTGTGGTTTGGCATTTAGATTGTGAGCATTACATTTTAATAGCAATGAAGAAGATGGAACTAGTTTTGAAAAAATGCATTCATTAATAGACCTCTTTTGTTTATTTTATATTGTTGCAAGACATATTAGAGTCTAAGCACACCTTTTACAAAACTCGAAATCCTCGGCGGTAGTTATTGAGAGTTTGTTTGGATTAGCTACAATTTTTTTATACCTGCTTTCTGTTGGATTTCTAAATAATTCTAGTTGGAAATGTTGGCGAAATTTTCAGCGTGGCGGACTTGGAGTCAGCACTCAAAGGGCACCTAAAGCAGCTAAAACTTCAAAACGAGTTACGATTCATCGAAACTGCTGGACCCACATTCCACAAGCAATCTTCAACAAAATCGAAAGCCACTCCAGATACATCCAGTAGGCGTATCCAATCAAGGTCAGATCAGACCTTCGCAGCAATTATCCAACAAATCGGAAACTATTTCTAGACGTGAACAATAACGGAACACGTTCGCCGACGCGACAACTCCTCACCCACTCACCCAAACAAGTGGATACCTACTATGTACTAAAAACTAAACTACATAAACTAGCGAGAGGAAATAGAGAGAGAGAGAGAGAGAGAGAGAGAGAGAGAGAGAGAGAGAGAGAGAGAGAGAGAGAGAGAGAGAGAGAGAAGTGGAGAAGGAGAGGCTGCACGAATTGGCCAAACGAACCCAGTATGAAATGAACAGAGTTAGTTGGTTGCACACACTACAAAAATAAAACAACCGTGAGCAATGAGCGTTGTATTTTAAGAATATTGTCTCACAGACGACATATCGGATCGTCGTCTTCTCCGGCAAATCGACGATTTTTCACGCAACTTTTCAGGTGACAGGATCTGAAACCCTCACTCCAACCGCAACCACCTCTCTCTTAATTTAGATATTTGTGGCCTGTGCACACCATAAGGCCTAAGCTGCATGTGCTAACTGATTTTCACGGTGATGGTAAAATGAACATGTATATGAATTGCGAACGTCAAGTTCGCTCATTTGCATTCGGCGAAACTAATTATGTGTAGCGTTCCAATATATTGACAAATGCATGGAAGTGTTTGCGTATTCGATTCGCACATCGAAGGTGAAAGAATCCAATCTGGTCGTCTTCTCTCAGGTTATATACACCTACCTATGGACGCAAAAATCAATATCGCTGAGAAGAAGCACTATTGGGTGACACCAAAGTGCGTATGTATCATCTTGCTCGTTTGAACCATGTACTATCGAAAGGGACCCGCTCCGCACGGAATAAAATCGTATATGATAAATTGTTCACTCGGGTTCAAAGTCCAAATATGAAAATAAAAAAAAAGTTGAAAACATCACGAAACCTCTTATATTCCATATATTTAATATATGTACGATGCGTTTTTGAATTGTGCAACGTATGTAGTATCGCAGACCCGCACCACAAAGGTATAGGGCGAAATCACACAGGGAAGAACGGCACGTCGTGTGCTTGACTCTCCGCTGTGGGGGGTTCTCCTACATTTCTTCAAATATGGGATACACCGTTATCGATCACTGTCAAGCAAGGATAAATACGAGCATAAAATTTTACCGAAAACACTCCAGGGGGTGATTTTGGCATGCCATATTTGTTGTGTCCGCTACCACAAGCCCGCATGAAACAATCCGGAAGTTTCATAACTACCGTACGTGAACTCATACATCTAATATACAATTTCGAAAGAGACTTTGTATGCATACATGTATGTAAGTATTTTTGGTTGAAGACTTGGTTAACAAAACAAAGTTTCTCTGACGATTGGTTGAATATTTTTTTTTTCGATTCAAATAAATTTAATAAAAAAAACAAATGAACATTTACTATTAGATTCGCCATGTTTACGCTGTTTATATTACAAATACTGAGCGAAGCCGGGTAAAACAACTAGTAATATATAATTTCGAAAGAGACTTGTATATAAGGTTTGTTGGGAACATCGAAAACAAATCAAAGCTTCTATGACGACGATGTCGATATCGTTGACTATTTAATTTTTTTTCGATTCAAATAAATTTAATAAAAAAACCAAATGAATGTTTACTCGTATTAGATTGTTTTGCCATGTTTAAGCTGTATTTATTATAAATGCCGAGCGAAGCCGGGTTTTAACCACTTAATCGCCACGCGTTTGTAGAAACCCGATTCGATTATTTTATTATTATATGCGTTTAGTGCCAACCCTTGACAGAAAAATAATGACATTAGTATCACAGGATATTTTTAGATGTCACTGTGAATAAACCAAAATTAATTTCGAGTCATAAGCTTAAATACGAAGGAGCGCGCACCGGTGCGCTTGTGGCGATGAAGTGATTAAAACAACTAGTTAATTATAATTTACGAAAATTATACAGTTTGCGAGCTCCTTATATATATCTATAATATATAATTTGGAAAGAGACTTTGTATATATGTATGTATGTATCCTTCGTTCGTTCGTTCGTAGATCCGTGACGTCATCGAACAAATGATTCGATTTATATTTTTTTCGATTCATAGGCGCCGATTCGATTAGGCTCTGATTCGCCTAGACGGCAAATACTCAGGAGGTTCGCAGAGGGCGTAGCCCTAAACGGCAAAGGTTCAGGAGGGCGCAGGGGGCGTAGCGCTAGACGGCAAAGGTTCAGGGGGGCGCAGGGGACATAGCCCTAAGCGGCAAAGGTTCAGGAGGGCGTAGCCGTAGACGGCAAATGCTCTGGGGGGCGCCGAGGGCGGAGCTCTAGGGGACGCAGACGCCGGAGGCGTACATATATTTTTTATAAGAGACTTACTATATATGTTTGTTTGTTCGTGACAGTCAATTTAATAAAAAAACAAACCAGTATTCAAATAAATTTATATAAAATAAAACTATTCAAATACATTTAATAAGATGTTTACTATTAGATTAGTCACGTTTAAGCGGTTTATTTTACAAATACCGAGCGAAGCCGGTTAATACAGCTAGTATTATATATGTTACACCGAATCCATGAAATTGTCTATTACAAGCATTCGGCAAGAGAATTGCCGAATGCATGAAAAATGCAAGCACGTTGCCCAGTTCACGGATTCCGTAAATTCTTTGTCGAATGCGTGAACTGGATAGCGTGTTATATTATAACCAAGTGGCAAAGTGACAGCTGAATAAGGATGTTTAATTTAGTTTAATTTACATATTATTATGTATAATATGACTACATACATATGTTTCACTGTTAAAATATTGATCAAAATGTATAAAAATGACATTAATTTATGTATAAGTCATATGAGATGATCGAAACATATGTATATAGTCATATTATACATAATAATATGTAAATTAAACATCCTCATTCAGCTGTCACCTTGACACTTGTCCACGCTGTCCAGTTCTAAAAAACAACACCGGAGAGCTGCTGTCTATTTGCCGACTCCATGCCTTGAGCAGACAAATTCTTGGCGAATACACGCATTCGCCAAAGAATTGACGGAATCCGTGAACTGGGCAACATGTTTGCTTTTTTCACGCATTCGCCAATTCTCTTGCCGAATGCGTGTAAAAGACAATTTCACGGATTCGGTGTAACATATACATACAATATGTCGGATAACACTCGAACCAAATCGATATAGACTTTTCCTCGTAATAGCTGACATTTCGCTATAGGCGCGTTCGTATTGAGACAAGATCCACAGTATCGAAGATGCTGATGATGATCAACCTCCACAAGCGACGTGAATCACGACGGGTATATAAATAGTGGCGCATAAATTTAGACCCCGGAAAGGTATACGTACAAAGTATACATCACCATACACTGGTTAATGTATGAACCGTGATAGTTTCACCACTTTTGCTTTCGACGAGTTTACATGTGATGGGTAAATTTTTTGAAATAATACCGCTTCATACGTTATCGTGCACTAGCTTATGATTGATTTTGATAAAAAAAAAACCGGAAGGGTGATATCAAGCTATCTGCGATATCAATCTATCATTAAGCATTCATGGAACTCCCTGAGAACACACTCATAGTTTCGAAAAATATATTTTATACACGTGCATACAATAAAACTGCTAATAAATTAATCACGTCACTAGTGAAATAATAAAATACTTTATAATCAATTGAATGTCATCTATATTTTTTATCGTACATTTTAAATAACAAATGTCATCGGCGTACAGCGTAAAGCAATTATCTATCATACATACATATCATATTTGCGATTGAGTTACGAATGCCATTCAATAAAATGGGATAATATTTTTGGCACGGCTGTAAAATGAATTGCATGACAAATGTCAAAACGACATTAATGTCAAATTAACATCTCTAAAATAGCTCGCACGACAGAATCGGCGTTCGCCAGTAACAAGAGTAAAATTTGACGTTTCAGGGAAATCATAACCAGTTATGTAAATTTTCACTGGGTAATCGTAATATCTTAGCAGCCAACACTTATTTATTTAAGGGTTAGGTTAGGTTAGGTTAAGTTAGGGTTGACCCTATTCGTTTAAGATTAGGTTGTTAAGGTCGGTATTTATTTTTGTTACTGGCAGCCCATTTGAAGTTTGATGTTCCGGGCGAAAATCGAATATGTCGTGCGAGCTTTTTAGAGAGGGGCATTATTTTTATTTGCCGGGCCGATAAGTGGTACCCAAATAAAATAAGCATTGACTATACTTATGTACATGTTACAGTAAGAGCGTTTCGTATCTGTATACACTGACTAGTAAGTGTACACTAGCGTTGGTTTTTAGCTAAAGCTTACGACGCTGGATTCCGCAGATACTCTTACTAGACAAAGTATACACTGACGCGCAAATTCATGCACTTGCTGTTGTGCACTAGTAAATCTGCTAACGAATGAAATTTGAGTGGTTGGACAGCTGACCAAAGTTTGACGTTTCTCTTCCAATGAATTGTATGCTCAAGAATATAGCTGGTTCTGTTCAAATAACTGATTAATTGATGAAATGATACGAAAAAGACAATAATTAACAAGGTCAAATCCACTGTAGAAGTTTTACAATTACGTACATCCGTATTACCTACGATTTTAGGTTAGGTTACATTTTATTTTGTTCATTAATCATTTCAATTTTTAGTTTTATCCGCCATAGGCCGACTATATACTTGTTAAGAATGTCAACTTGTTATTCCTTTCGTAAACATTTACTGCGTACAGATAGCTAGTGTATGAATTTACCAGCAAACGTGTTAATTCATTCTCCCGTGTATACTGGGTGATTCTGATGATGAATACACTTACTAGTTAGTGTATACTAATTCAAGCTTCACACTCGAATAACTCGAAACTCGAATTATTATACATATAAAATAGGATAAATTATTTTCCGTATACCGGTAAATGAAATTAACGTCAAATTGCAATCCCTAGCGCTAGACTGTGCAAGCAATTTGAATATTCATGATGAAACTGCTAGCGACAATATCTCAGGTGTGGTTCATGTATCAATAATTCCGTTCTAAATCCCCCATTTGAAATGTCAACGGGCACAACACTAGTTTTGTATTTAATTCCTTTGTAATAAAAAATAACCTGATGAAATATCATAAATAAAAACACAAATAATACAAGTTAAACAACAATTTGATTTTTGGTATCAGAATCGTTAATATGTAAATACAATTCATTCAAACAATAGTTCATGCGATTAGTGTATAATACATATGTCCAATGTATACCAGCATATATGTATATGTTTATATTGAAAGTTTAAGTAAACTATTAGTTGATTAAAAAAACTAATTATATAAATTGCCATTTAAGTCATTAAATAACGCTCACCGATGGCAGATACCAAGCTATGAAATTCTATACATAACTCAAGAGCAAAATGCACAATGTAATGAGATATTCATTCATTGAAGAATTGTCTTCATAAATAATTGACTGATAAGATTACTTATACTATATTATATTATGAAAATAAATAATACCTATCTACAAGTGTTGACACATTAAATTTAATTAGGCTGTTTAAAAGATTGCTCTGTTTTTTATATCACAGATGTTTCGAAATTGTTTACATTATTGAACCGTCCTGTTCGAATGAAAGTCCCGTTGATGTGTACAATTCCTTGCATATCTCAAAAAATTCTTCAGCATGCAGTCTAGTTGATATTAATAACACTAATAAACAAAGCACAATAACATGATAGCAAAACTGTATAGAAATCATAATTTGAAGCAAATTTTAGTTATAATTTATCGTATTAGCTTTCCAAAGATGATTGTAATTTGATTATTTTATTCAACGGAACTAAACACATACAGAGTTAGAATTGGAAGACTTCCTACTGTGTTAAATATCAGTAGAATTGAGTTGAAAATGATTTATTTTAACAGTTGAAGTGTATTTTCAGTTGTAATATATTTTGACTAGTTGGAATATATTCTATATAACCCACGTAAGTTGATTCATATGGCGAATTACACTCCAACTGGTCAAAATATATTACAACTGAAAATAAAGTTCAATTATAAGTTATATGTAACCCATGTAAGTTGATTCGTATGGCGATGTACACTTCAACTGGTGAAAATATATTACAACTGATAAGACAGTTCAATTATAAATTATATATGTATTCCGTCTAACCCATGTAAGTTGATTTGTACTCCAATGCTTTGCACTCCAACTGGTTAAAATATATTACAACAGAAAATAAAGTTCAATTATAAGTTATATGTAAGTTGATTCGTATAGCGACTTACACTTCAACAGGTGAAAATATATTACAACTGAAAATTATAAGTTATATATGTATGCCGTCTAACCCATGTAAGTTGATTCGTATGGCGAATTACACTTCAACTAGTCAAAATATATTACAACTGAAAATACAGTTCAGCTATAAGTTGTTACCAGATTAGATGGAGAGGATAGGTTTTCATGAAAACATCAACTGACTAGTAAATTGATTTGGAAAGTCATATTTTTTTGATAAAATTTTTACAGTTATCGTAATACGATACGTATTACCTTAATTCGTAATACCAGCAAATACTAATGCATTCTTTAGCTTTAAAGTATTCGTAAAAACATCAGAACTGTCAAAAGTCAACTGTCACATTATTGAAAGTTAATTTGCGCCTATAAAGCTATAATTTACTAGTTGAATTGTATTCGAATATGAATGCCCTAAAACGCCAATTGCAATATATTACAACTCATATACAATACGAAATTTCAATTTGTTGCCATTTAGTAAAAACTAAATAAAATAGCGATAGATAAGATTTATCAGCAAAGAGAAGGTTAAACTATATAGTTCAATTAGCAAACATATTTGTAATATGAGATCAATCCATCATATATTATTATTTCATGTATTTATATACAAGCGGTGACGTTTTTCTATTGTAGCATTATGTTTTTTCTAATCCAGTATTAGATTAAAAGATCTGGCCCTGTTAATGGTTTATGACTGCATTCATCCATTATTTTATCATCTCAGACATCATACGTTTACCTTATGGCACGATAGAGAAGCAAATCATTTAATAATTACAAAATACAACACACCGTTCGAAGCCGTTGCCACAACAAACAAACAATCGTCTTATCGCATTTGTGTGTGAGAAATAAGATTTCAACAAATGTCGTATAATTTACTAATAAATATATACATATATCCTTTCACAACGAGAACTGCATGCCCAATTAGGAGCATACATTCAAGGGCGACACGAAATTGACAACATTGGCCAGAACGGTGCGCACTTTTTATTTTATTTTACTATCATATACAAGACAAATCGACACTGTGTCAAACACATTGTGCAGATTAAAAACTGTATGCTTATAACAATCGACAAATTAGGAGAAATGGGAGGGGGTGTTGATTTTATTGGAACCGTCACAACAATTGAGTGTGAAAAGAGGAGGTCGATCTGGGTTTAATAACCTGCAGATCAGACATAGAAAACTTATATATTTATCAATTCCGGCCAGGATTTGAACTCTCGACCTCTCTACTGTTGAATAATTGCTCAACAGTGAGAAATGTATGGAGATGATATTTGAGAAAAAAATAGAATTATTAAAGGGGAGTGAGTTGTGCGGTTTGGGGTTATGGCCGGAATTAGTACGTCAAAAAGATCTGGTCCAGTCCTAGGCCGGAGGTCGCAGACCGGACACGGAAATGAGCGGGAGACGGGAGACGGAAGATGAGGGGACACGAGTGGGTGGGGTGGGCGGGGTGGGGGTGGTGGGTGAGACTTACGCGAGGGGTGGTGTGGCGGGGTGGGGCGCAGATGGGAAGCCCCGAGAGCGAGCGGCCGCAGCAAAGGCTGGGGCTGGGGGTGGGGGACGCCCTCACAGAACGTCCGCACCGAACGCCCGCCACCTGACAACTGATCGGTGATCACTTCAGATGACTGTTGCCAACTTAGAGGCTATAAAGCTCCAATCCACACTGTGTGCTCCCTCTCCTCTGTGCTGATGTTTATGCTGGTAATTGGACTATTCGTCACATTGGGGTGGTCACAAAGACAATTTTTGCCATGAAAATCGCGAATACACAATATTTGGCACTCAAGTTCTCGTTACTATGATAGTTATCGTTAGTATGATGGACTTTTCGGCTGCCAGATGTTCCGTTATAGAGATTTTAGTGACTTTGTGACGAGTAATTTGTGACCAGTAATCACCGAACCGTTTATGCTCACAGCACTCGCGCCCTTGCATCCTCGGCTTTTCTCACGCAGGACCGCTCCTACCAAATACAAATGTACAAATGTGTGCAACGCAAATAAATGTAATAATAATAATAATAGCTTTTATTCCAGACGATGAGGAGAATAGTGCAATCCCCAACGCCCATATAAATAATATATAGATAATAAAAAAAAGTATTGAAAAATAGTAAACAAAAAAAATATATATAAGTAAATATATTAATATTACTGATAATAAATAGTAATAATAACAAATAATAATAATTATGTGGCGGCTCGCTTATACGACATAGTCGAGTTTGGTTGCCTTCCTGCGAGTGGGGACCAACCCGGCTGGGTTCGGAGAGCCACTACCCACTCTGCCTTTAGCTGTCATATAATAAACACGTGCATTAACATGCCAGTCGTCTCATTCGTTCATCCTCCATAATTATAATAATAAATAAATAATAATAAGTCTAATAATAATAATAGTAGTTTAATGTATATTCAAGGCGGTCGGTGTAGCAGTTCCATCCATTGAACATACAATGAAGAATGCAAATGAGAAGATGCAGCAGCAAGAAGTCAATTAGGCGATAAAAATATACAAAGACGTAGAGAGGCCGCTCTCATCCTGAGAATCGCTTAAAAGTGAGGCACATGCCCTTCCACAAATATTTGCAACGCGCTGCAGCTCCTAGGTAGCCCGAAAAGAGCACGGTAAAAGTTGTTGTATTGTACTTTTATCTTCCTCATCGTCTCCCGCTTGTATCTGGTCCATAATTCACCAGTATAGAGGCTAGTACAAAAGGACATAAATAATTGTCTCTTAACCTCTACACTGGAGTGGAAGAATCGTCTAGCCAGCATATTTGCCCTTACACAAATGGCTCTTTTTTGTTTTTCGATGTCACGGTCATCAGATAGATCCTCCGTCAGCAAGTGTCCCAGATACTTGACTTCCCTAACATAATAATAGAAGGCCCTTACGAATAAATAAATGTTGTCAATATTACGTGGTACGTCTCTATAAATATGCAACAACGCACGGAATACAATTGGATCAATTTACTTATAAAAATGTATCCCATGTTGTGTTTTGTGTGTTTTTGAATGTATTATGCAATTTTTAACGATGCACTTGCCCATCTTGCAAGTAATATAAACAAACATAAAAGTGTATATCGAACATACGTCGAGCACCACGCATGAAATACGGCTCAGTCTAAAAATATTTAGGATTGTCTGTGGACAATCGTCACTTGACAACAATATAACGCCTAAAGCCACTTCTATGTATTTAACATTTCTCTGGTGCAACGCACACAAACGGCCGAAATATAAAGGCGGATGAAAGAAATGAGAGTCGAAAAAATTATACT
The DNA here is from genome assembly GCF_051622035.1 of Arctopsyche grandis. Taxonomy (NCBI): domain Eukaryota; kingdom Metazoa; phylum Arthropoda; class Insecta; order Trichoptera; family Hydropsychidae; genus Arctopsyche; species Arctopsyche grandis. The sequence continues at coordinate 26,160,698 of NC_135364.1, read as the reverse complement.
CCTTAACCTAGGGTTTTTTTAGAGGGGGGGGGGGTTCCCGGTTTAATTTGCATGAAATCTGACAACCCTACTAAGCCCTTTGAGCGCTGACGTCTTTTCTGTTGAAAGCTCGCCACGCTGAAAAATTTCACCATTTCCAACTATATTATTTAGAAATCCAATAAAAAGCAGGTATAAAATTTTTAGCTTATCCAAACAAACCCTAGATCACTACCCTAAATAGCTACCGCCGAGGATTTCGAGTTTTGTAAAGGTGTGTTTAGACTCTCTAATATATCTTGCAACAATTTGAAATAAAAAAAATAAGTCTATTAATGAATGTATTTTTTCAAAACTAGTTCCATCTTCTTCATTGTTATTAAAATGTAATGCTCACAATCTAAATACCAAACCACAATATAAAATTCTCAGCTGTTAGGTGCTTACATCAAGTAATTCTGCTATGGTTATAAATTCAGAAATTCCTGTGTAAACGAGTCTATTATCTTCACGGATGTTGAGCATTGGTTGGTCATCGAAAGAACAATGTCCTTGATGTAGAGTTTGTGGTAAAAACATTATATTTTCATGAATGAACTTAAAAACGTTCAGTATCGCTTGCCTTATCTGTTTTTGTGATTAATTTTGAACCCTTTATTTCTCACAAGTTAAGATTTTTGCATTTTTTTTTTTTATTAATATGATTTATTCAAATGCTGATAAAATTAAAGAGCGGCCGAACTCCTAGGCGCGGCCCTGTTCCCACCTGTTTATTTGTTTGCTCGCTACTTACTGGTGTATTCCCATGCAGATAACAATGTATGAGGTTATCTTATCGCTTGTAGAAAGCTTACAGTTATTGTATTGTAAATTAATCGAAGCTGGGGAGTCGTAAGCAATTATAAATATCAAAGCTTACCGAATGAACGATTCGAGCGTAACTGGAAACTTGGGTGTATATCGGCTTTGTTCAAAAGGGCAAACCTTAGCCAATTTACGATTGATTTTTATAAAACCCTTGTTTAAGAAGATTTTGAAACTTTTGGTAAAGAATAATCAATTTGATTTAAAATTTTTTTCGATATATCGATATATCGGCGATTCATCATACATTGAAAATAAGTGCTTCGATAAGATTCTGAAAAATAAACGAGATGAACGAGGACGGATGAACTATAGAAAAGATGTGAGTGAAATATAATGTAAAGAAACCATTTGAATAATTTATTTACTGAAACTTTGTATTTACCCACATGGATAAAATCAAATTGATTATTCTTCACCAAAAGTTTCAAAAGCTGCTTAAAAAGGGTTTTATAAAAATCAACCATAAACGGACCAACGATTGCCCTCTTGAGAAAAGCCGATATGTACCTAAGTTTTCAGTTACACCGAATCGTTCATTCCAAAATCCCATTTATTGCAATTTTAGTCTTTATATTCAATAAAAAATCAAATCGTAAAGGTTTTCATAAATTTTATTTTGAAATATAACCGTCCATAAATTTTATACTTGCTTAGTTTGCATGTGGAAAAAACTCATTTTCATTCATCATAGAATAAATTTAACGTATGTATTTTTAAGTAAAGAATAATTTAAGCTTTTTAGAACTTGGGTAATAACAAAAAGTACAGAAATATAAAATTACAGCTTTAGGCCAACAAACTGTCATCCACCGTTCAGTGAATGACAGCCGCAAATTTGTATGGAAATGTCAGAATTTCATTTAACAAATATATTGGACTTCGTTTTGATTTACAATCATTGTTTTATTTCGTTTTGTATATAAACTAAGAAAACAAATGGAAAAAAATATTATTATGTTTGTTACTAGCGCTTTAATCTCATCCGATATTCAAATAAATTATATTGATCGACAATATAATGAATCAGGAGGACAACTAGGATCATCCACAAAAGTTATAGCCGAAGAAGTTAAAAATAAAATAAAATTCGAATCTTCGGTTAATTTGATCGAGTCTATTTCAAATGTAATACCAAAAACTTATACAATATTCGTAAAATATTGAAGAAATTTACTGGTTTCATTTTATTGCAGATATTTGGAACTGTTAAATGTGATAATATGATTTCATCAATGCTATCTGTGCTCTTTAAAAATCTCTCTAATCATATGCAAATATATGATGAGCCAATTAAAGATAATACAATCAAAAATTGTTTACATAATGATACGATTAAGATTTTTGATGATGATGATTTTAGTACTGTAAATACAACTGTCGATACTGGAACATTTGATTTCACCTTAACATGGATCTCGGTATTGAAGTCTGCCGTCTATGAAATGGATTCTTTTGAATCATTTTGTGATTGTAAGCAAATAGAAAAAAATCATTACAATTGTCTTATTTATAATAGATTTTTGAATGGTTTGAAATGTAGCTTTGATAGGATGAATTCTGAGGTGTGCTTTTTTGTATATTATATTTTTAAACCTATTTTAATAACAATGAATAATCTTTTCTTAATTTTTGACAAATTTTCAAGCATCTGTACCCGATAATATATCATACCAACAATTACTGAATGGATGAAAACAAATCTTTTTTAATAAAATTATTTGCAATTTTAGTCTGCTGATATTCTCAATTTGACGGAAATAATAGAAGATTTGGCACAGAAAAGATATAATGATTGTACGATGCAACTGAATTTCCCAAGTTATTTGTATAATGATTATAAACCAAATCCAATTTTACAAGTGTTGGCAACAACTTTTAGAGCAATCGTCGAAGCAATCAAAATTTCATGACATAATTTAAATATATTTTATTAATTTGAAATAACAGTTGTTTCATTTCAATGCTTTTACTATGTTTTATAACTCATCATTTAAGATCTTACTATATGTAATTGAAATTTGTTTCTTAGAGCCTATTTATGTACATTGCCGCTTCTCAATCAAATTATATTTAGTTTTAAATCATGCATAAGTATGGTACAAGGCAATGCTAATTATGCTACACGATATTTATGAATTATAATGATGCGTCATGAGAAACTGATAAATATTTGATTACCGTTTTAATTTAATTCTTGGCAATTATTTATGTAGGAGATAAAGCAATATTTTAATATACTACACCATAACGATAGAGCTAAGAGTATAACCTTCATTGGATGAAAATCACACGTACTGTGAATTGTTCATGCACTATTTCGCAATTTATAAGAACAGTATGTGCCAAAAATTTGAGCAATACCTTTATTTCACATCGAAGTATATATTATATCGTCTCTTTATATAAAAACATTCAATAAATGTATCCGATATACATAAAATACTTTTACAATTGTTAGTCACTAACACAATTTAAATGTTTTTGTTTTTTATACACTTAAAATCTGCTCAATAGTGTTTTATCTTTCTGAAAGAGAAACTACCATCATTGTAAAAAGCCTATACATATTTTCAGTTCATCTAATATACATATAATTTCGAAAGAGACTTTGCATGTATGTTTGTTTGTTTAGTTCGTAAAATCCATGACATTCAATTTAATAAAAAAATAAAGGAATATTCAAATAAATTTAAATAAAATAAAACTATTCAAATAAATTTAATAAAATGTTTATTATTAGATTGGCCATGTTTAAGCGGTTTATATTATAAATACCGAGTGAAGCCGGGTGAAAACACTAGTTTGTAATAATTTTTTATTTCTATTGACCAGGACTTTTTTTTTTAAAAAAAAGGTGCCGGGAATCATTTCTCACAAGTTTTTATTTGGAAAAATTATATTTCAGTTCCGGTTCCCGATTCCTTTTTCAGTTCCGGATCTGGATTCCTGTTTCAGTTCCGAATCCGGATTCTTATATCAGTTCCGGATCCGGATTTCTGTTTCAGTTCCGGATCCCGATTCGTTTTTCAGTTCTGGTTCCTTATTCGTTTTTCAGTTCCAGATTCCTTTTTCAATTTCGGTTCCCGAATAATTCTTCACTTCCTGATCCTGATTCCTTTTTCAGTTCTGGATCCCAATTCCTATATCAGTTCCGGATCCGGATTCCTGTTTCAGTTTCGGATCCTGATTCGTTTTTTCAGTCCCAGTTCTCTATTCGTTTTTCAGTTCCAGATTCCTTTTTCAATTTCGGTTTCCGATTCCTTCTTCAGTTCCGGATCCCGATTCGTTTTTCAGTTTCTGATCCTGATTCCTTTTTCAGTTTTGGATCCCAATTCCTGTTTCAGTTCCGGATCGAGATTCGTGTTTCAGTTCCGCTTCCCAATTCCTGTTTCAGTTCCGGATCGAGATTCGTGTTTCAGTTCCGCTTCCCAATTGCTGTTTCCGTTCCGATTTCCAATCCTTGTCTCAATTTCGATTCCCAATTACTGCTTCAATTCCGATTCTCAATTCCTGTTTCAGTTCTGATTCCCAATCCCCGTTTCAGTTCAGATTCCCAATTTCTGTTTCAGTTCCAATTCAAATTAATTATAACTATTCGTATTGTAACTTCATTTTAAATGATATATCAATTTGTTTCCGAAACCACCCCATTGAAACGTTGAAACGGGAACAACACTAGTATTATATAAAGAATATTCGTTTGAAGCATAGAAAATGCCGAGAAAAAAGGTGCCGGGAACGTCGTTCCATGGGAAAAAAGTAAAAAGCCTTGCTATTGACGTATTACAATATAATGGCATATAAACAGCGTTGTATATATCTTTCTCAGTCGAGTATGTGTTAATTAATATATGTATTCTAAAAATAGGTGAATGTTCGAACGTATGTTCAATACGATGCAATATTTATTTTGCGAGTACAACATATATAGCCATAAGTTTCGCGACACTGTGTAGTAACATACGTCCCATAACTAATCAAGCAGTCATGGAAGGTACATACATAGTAAAACTAGATTATTTATACAACTGTTTTCTGATAGCACACAAGTAGTTCAGACCTACTTGGTTTTTATACACCGGTCAGTTCATGCATGTGCCCTTTTGCTGAAATTACATACACTCCAACGGAGTTGTGCGCCTCTTAAAACATTTTCTACTTATTTATTGCGATATGCAAATCAAACACACATTTATATTATGCATATGTATACTGATTAACCATGCAAATTCTCAAGACTGCATTGCATATAGTAAGAGAGTAAGTGATTTTATTTTGTGACTTTGTGACATTCTGTTAATGTTTTAATCACAAAAAAAAAATGTAATTTTAGTGTATTGACCATGGTCAGTGTTGCGGAGGATGTTGTTTTCAAGGATTTTGTATGGATAGTAAGTATACTGATTTATATGCCAATATAATGATTTATAAGAAGTAATATTAATAAATGTGACTTGTTGGTAATGTTTTGCACTATTAGGTACAAGATATAAACTTATATTCTTTGATATGTTTATACACATGTTAAATTTATTATTCATACATTTTTATTTTACCTTTATGATGAAATAGAGTGACATGTTATGCTTAAATTTTTGTTCATAATTTTTTATTGAACGTTAATGTTGCAATAGTTATGTTTTTGTGCAATATTCATCAACAAGTGAATTTTATTCCAGCTGCAAGACCTTGTTATGACCTAAGGAGTCCTTGCATTGATCACTATTGCCCTCCTTCAATGGACTGTGCCATCTTTCAACCGGAAGATTGTCCTGGATGTGAATTGCAAGCATACTGTGCATAAGTACATTTAAGAAACTGCCATTATTTTTAAATCAATTTATCTATGATGTAAATAAAAACAATAATGATTTAATAACGCCTTATTTTATTATTTATCCAACTTTGTTATAACATTATAATTCGTATTATCAATAATGCTTCATTCAAATGCAGTGCCGTAGGTCGCCATACTAATCGCCTGGTTGAGATTTTCACAATCGCTGCTCTGCGAATCAATCAATCTTGAACTCTGAAATATATTTTGGTTATAAAATTACAATGAAATAGTAAAAATGTTTAATACTAATGAAATGAATCAAAAAAACCTGAATTTCAGAATTGAGTTTCCATGCTAATCCGGCCAAAAGAGGACTATAGAGTGCATTCAGTATACCTAATCCTCGCATTGTCCATGAAAATCCTATTGCTCTAGCTAAAGCTCCTCCAGCCAGTGGTGCTAAAGTATTACAGTTGCATAAACGTTTCAAATTTTAACTTGAATTTGTGGTAAATGATATAATTTTCCTTACCGATAGAGTATGCTAAGCTGACGGCAGTTTGTTGAAGAGAAAATACAGCACCGTATCTAGCTGCATGTCGTTTGTCAACCAATGCAGCAAGCTGAGGTACTAATGCTGCATCCAAAGCTCCTATTCCCAATCCAAGACCAAAATGTGGTAGTAATAGTTCTCCTAACGAAGTCGCACTGGGAATCTGTGACATTATTAATAACATGTATAACATAATATATAACATAATAATGTACTATTTTCAAATATACCACAAATGCTGATATTCCGACGATGAGCAAAGCTGTAACTGAAACTCTCCATGGTCCGACCCGACAAGCAATTACCCCGAAGAAATTAGTTCCGATCAAGTAACCCAAGCTGTCCGGTATAAATACCGTTCCCAATTGCCATTTCTGTGAATACAAATGTTAGAATTTCAGGTTGATTTGCATATTTTTACATATTTTGAAAAATGCACAGGCACCTCTGGTTTCAAATGCGTCATGAGCCATATCGGCAAGCATGGTTCCAAGATTGCCATGGCAGAAGTCGAGATAAATATTGCGCCGGTAGCAATCATAATAACGTTGTCGTTTAAAAGGGGCCACCACACGGTAGATTGATGGCCTATTGTCTGAAATTGCCGTTTGTACTTCAAAGTCTAACCATGCATTTCTATTGTACAGTCATAAAAAAGTTTGATTCGTGTATGAAATAATACCTCATATGACGGTGCAAAATCCAAAAATGACATTTGCAAGACTTAAAACCAAAATATTCATATTCATATGAGAATGATTGCATATTTTAAGTTGAATGAATGATTAGTATACTTAATTTTACATATCAAAGTATAAAAAATAAAATAAACCTGCCATTTTATGTCTGGCATCCAATCTATATCAGTTTTTTTACGAAAACACACCAGTTTTGTTTGCATTTTCATAAAAAAATTGACAAGGATTGGATCTTGAAGGAAAACTGGTATTGTTCCTTAATGTTATATAACTTTCAAGCCAATCAAAGTAAACAAGTTTTAAATAATAAAATTAGCATTACATTTAAAATAAAGTAGAAGCAGATTTTAAAAAATCGAGTAATGCCATTAAGATTCATAGTGCTTTCATAAGTAAAACGGCTTATAAATTTAGCGTTTTTAGCTCATGAAGGCGTATTTTATAATTTTTTTTGGGTATGTTTTAATTGTATGGGAAACAATTAAGTATACATTTAAGGTGTTTTAGTAAAATAATGATAAAAATATTATATATCATATATATAATATCGCTATTCTCTGTGTGTGTGTATCTGTGTATCTGCGATAACGCTCGCCGTATTATAATAGTCGTTTATATTCGACATACATATGTACGTCACAGCTAAAACACTGCCAACAAAATGTACGAATATAATAACGAAAGAAAAAAACTTCCATATATACTGTTTGCTACCAATGTTTCCTCTAGGGAAGTCTCTGAGCCTTTAGCGCCATCTATTGAAAATTTATTTAATTAATTAATTTTTCTATTGGTGTTTTTTATTGTTTATATGTAGGTGGGTCGATAGTTTTTACCATATTTTTCATATTCAACAATTAAATATAAATATTAAATTAAACATATTTGAAAAAAATTCGACCGCGTTCAGATCGAACACAGAACCGACACATTTCTTTTAATTTTTTTTATCTAATAACTTGATATGCCAACACCCATGCGATGATATTTCATCGGGTACAACACTAGTTAAATATAAATTCATTTAAAAGGTACATATTTGAAAAAAATTCGAACGCGAGCGGATCAAACACAGGACCGACACTTTTCTTTTAATTTGTTTTTAATTTGATAACTTAATATGCCAACATCCATGCGATGATATTTCATCGGGTACAATACTAGTTGAGAATATTGATGGGGAATTTTTTGACGAGAGAAAATACCCTCTTATGTACAAATGCGAGTCGGGAAATAAAATACGCCATCAAGAGACAAAAAAAAATTATCATATTTGATTCCTGAAATAATCCAATCTATATTACCCAGCGTCAAGAAGGCCATGGCTGCAATAATTAAAAACGGTGCACTTTTTCCAGCAAATTCATACAGGAATCCACCAAAAGGGTATCCAGCAAGAACACCCAGAGCTCCACCTCCCATGAGGATACCCATCATCCTAGAACGAGCTGCTTCATCTCGAAAAGTTTCAGCAGCCAAACACATACCGGAAACACCGATGAAAGAAGAACAAACACCTTGCACGGATCTAGCAGTCAACATCGCCATATAAGATTCACCATAAGCGAACACTAAAAAAAAACAACAACTAAATACCATTTAAAAAATAAAATACGAGTAAAATGTGACTTAAATTACTTACAAAGTGATGCAATCAAGAGATTGACGGTGCCGAAGAATATAGGAACTTTATAACCAACTCTGGTTGTCCAGATGCCGACGAGTGGATTCAGGAATAATTGGACTAAAGCTTTCGAAGACAGAAGAACTCCCACTGGTCCGTTTTCACGTTCTATTTCTTCGTTATCGATTTTCAACTGTTGCTCGTCCAGAGACTGGGTTCTTTCCTTCGATATGTTTTTGGATTGATACTGAAAGGTCGTCTGGTCTAGATGAAGTGGTGTCTCTGTGTTGACGGACCAGAGATTTTCAATGTTGTCGTGGAATGCCGATTTTGGAATGAGTTTCAGAGATGTCGTGTGTAAAAAGTCCGGTATGATCGGTACTGAAAAAATAAGCGAAGTTTAATTTCAGGTATCAAACATTCACAGTTGGGTAATAAAAATGCTTTAGATTCACAATTGATATGCAATATAGTGCAGTGACTTAAACAAGTGCATGCGAGATGATTAATTGGTGGAAAATATGCCACTTACCGACAACAGTGAGCAACATATTGTCCAGGAAAAAGGCCAGGTAAATGATGATCACAATGGCGTATTTGGTGTCCCTGATCGAGTTCCATGTTAGCAGAACGCTGTAGGACATGTTCATGTCTTCGTGACTAAGTCGCGAATTAATTTCGTTCGCTGCGGGTGATGCGAAACAAAGCGCTTTCCTGCCGTTCTCAAAGTGAGATTCACATACACAAGCAGCTGCATAAATCCCGGAAGGACGCCCCAGGGACTCTCAACAGCCAGGGTCGCTTAAAATTATAACGAAAATTTAATTTATAATCAATTTGAATGATTTTTTATCCTTTGCATTTATTATCTTTATAATGAAAGAATCACAGCTATATATTATATGTACATATATATAAAATTTAATGTCTGTTTGTCTGTCTGTCTGTCTCGTATAGGTTCCTAAACTAGTAGTTAGCATATTATGCTTCCGAGCTGTGGTCACGGTTCGATTCTCACTAGTAGCTGTTGTTCAGACCTTGGGTTATGACCCCAAGTCTGATCAAGGTTCGCTTATTTCTATAATAAAGTGCTGCAAATGTTTCTCCATAGATGTCACTATGGATGATGTTTGTATGAATTCGCATTGTATAAAAATGCTCGTATTAATTGTATTATTGTATCTGCATTAGTACACTCGTCGCTTTGGAGCGATCTTTAAAGGCGAATTTACATACATGTTCGATTGAAATAATAATAGTAATTTTCTTTTGTTTTCTTTTTATTCTAATGTATTTTTATTTTGTACTTATTTCTTGTTTTCTAATGTATGTAGACTACTGTGGCGTATTAAGTTTTTCCTTTAACGCCACAATGGTCCAAAACTGTAAATAAATAAATGGATTTATATAAAATTTGAATAATAAGAATTTCTGATAAATTTAAAAATAAATGAAATATTTTAAAATTTTATTTTTCCTTAGCCCCGTTTATGGCATGGATTTTTTCAAGTTTTCTCATGAAACATGAAAACCTGTTTAAATGTATGATTTTAAAGTTTGTAGCTTAATTTATAATTTTTAAAATAAATTTAATACCCCTGCTAGGTGGCAGTATTGAATAGCGTTGATATATTTGTTGGAAAAAGTGTTACCAGGTCGACTATTTAATATTTTTATTTATTTTTTATATTGAATCGCATCAGGTTTGTATACAGAACGTGTGTAATTTGATATGAATATTAAATGTGAAAGTGGACTAATTTCTTATTAAAATAAAAAATTTCTTTATCTACTTTGATGGAAGGATATTCTCGGGTAATTCTCTATATATACCTATTGAAGTATAATTTTTTGAATATCACTAAATCTTTTAATGCTATTGGTGATGGAATAATTTAAATAATACAATAAAATCTTAATTTTAACCATACTATAGCCTTTTACCAATCGATAGATACATTTCTAGTGTATTGGTTTGTCCCGAAACCTCCTTGAAAAGTCAACAAATTAAATGTCAATCAATGGAATCATCATGATCTCAGATTAAAATATTACATCGAAGACAATTGACCGTAATTTTATATATTTCAATCAGTTAGTAGTGAACGGGAGCACCATAAAGGGCACAAAGGGTACTCATACAATTCTAATTTTACTATGTATTAAAATCCAAGTGGAAGACTTTAGTTTTTCTCTACTAGAAATTGATTTAGGGCTTTATTTAATTGTTTATTATTTATCATTTGCAATTAACACATACACTCGGTGTCACCCAATACAAAAATACTCAATTACGTGTCGTTTTTATTATTAATACTGTCAGTTTCATACAGAATGGATGATGATAGAAGAATTCGAACGTTGAAAACTAGCAAACGGGGATGTGGCAAGCGACCTGTTGCTCAGTGGTGCTTCCGAGAGATAACCTAATTTGTCGTATCTATAGAAACAGCTGCCCCTACCCCACCCTCTGAATTGGAACACGCCATGTTGTATATGAAGGGGAGGTGCGAGTTGGGGTTGGGGTGGGTGGGAAAACATCTGAGTCCCGATCAGAAACACCACGTGACAATTACGAGACTTGCCAACGTCGGAACGGTTACGGAGCACGATGGTAATTTGGAATTTATTGAGTCAAATTCAATTTTGCGCTCGACGAGACCACGGTCTAACCAATTATTCCCCGTTTCTAATAAGGTATGGATGAGATCGATTTCTATTCTAGGCTAAGTTCACATGACGTGCGTTGAGTGCTAGTGTACAGCTAAGCAAGCGTTTTCGTTGTCTTAGGGCCGGGCCGCACCGTGCAACTTTGTCGGCCGACTAGTTGCGCGACCCGAAAAAATGTACGGAAATGTGTGCGACAAACAAGTTGACGGGTGTGGCATGTCCCATTTACCTGCATGCATTGGTCTGGCCGCCCTCAACCAAGTCGCTCGCAAGTCGCACGGTGCGGCCCGGCCGTTAGGCAAGTTCCATCATTTGGTGAATATGGAAGTCGAAGAAGCTTTATGTTAAACTTTTTTTAAGCTTTATGTTAAACTTTATGCTTTATTCTTTAAGTTTATTGATTTTGAACCGAAGAGTGAAGCGTCAGACAGAGATACAGAAAGTAATGGCTTCACCCAATATTAATAAATAGACTTAATACAACCTTGTACGCAGCACTCTATCCAAGTAGGGGTTCCAAAAAACCGCCCGAAAGAAAAAGCCGGTTTTCAGTTTTTTCAGTACAAATAAAAATGCGTTTCGGAAAATTAAGATTTTTATTTTAAGTTTAAGATTTTTATATCGTAAAAAAATGTAAATATCTATGCAAAAAAATAGTTTTTTTATAAATTAAATTGAGCTATAAACATTATGAAATTTCATAAGATCATTATTATTTTATTTTTTATTTTTTACATATATACCAGGAAGGCCTTACAGTTAAATCCCAATGCGCCTTCCTGGCGAATTACAAATTAAAATTACAATTACAATGCAGCATTTTTATTACAAATCGTTGAATTACGAGGCACTGAATCATACTTTAAATAGTGGTGACATAGTAGGTAGGAAGGATTTATAGCTATTTTTTTTTAAACGGGAACCGTTTCAACAATGAAATCAGAGAAAATTGGCAAACTCTGATAGGAAACGATCGACCTGGAGTTGATTTCGATACAACTCAAGTTGTATCGAAATTTCCAAACTGTATAAAAAAACACGTATAAAAAAACTTTTAAAATAGAACATTGAAATCTGTTCCTGAATCGAGAAAATCCATTAATAACAAAGATACTGAAAATACTAAAAAAATAAAGATAGTAGGAATATAAACGACAGGGTACAAGGAAGTAGAAATATCCTATTTATCATAGAAAACATCCTATTTATCATAGAAAACATCATATTTATCATTGGGATTTTCAAGTGCTATACATATGTAGATGCCTTGGAAAGACCAAGTGTTATTGTGTTTGCTACGTACAGAAGTTTATTAAAACACGGCATTCTGCATGGCACTGTGGATTCTGAATACGTTGGTAAGACCCATAGATTTTTTTCAAAGAATATTAGATCAGTTAAATAACCAGAAGCAAACGATTAAGAACATAGTTTCTGTTCTATCAAATGCATTGCTAACAAATAGCAAATAATATCGCTTAAAGATTCTCACACAATCATAAAATGTAAAAAAAACACACACAATAGGAGAGACACTAATGTTCAACGAATTATGCGAAACAGTTGCGACAAATACCGCTTGCTGATAATACGGAAGAAGAATTGTATTGTTCTGTCAATTATATTTGTATTAATACATTTATAACCAGCAGCGTGGTCTAGTGGTGAATGTTGAATTATTTCGTACTTGATGTTACGAGTTCGATTCCCCGCTAAGTCTCGTTGTTGGCCAGACCTTGGTTTGTCGAAGTCGATCGTCCCTTATCAGAATTTGCCAATTTTTCTGATTTTCATTGAAACGATTCCTGTAAAATTGGCGTTTCCTTCCCAATTTTCTGTTGCGAACCTTTAGTTATTGTTATATCTTAGGTTTCGCCATATTGCTCACCATAGATGTCTCTGTGGTTGTTTATCGAATATAAAATTCGTATTGTTACATGAAAGTTATTCATCGTTATTTATCGTATTAATACGATGTTTGTAATATATGTATACTGACCATAGATGTCAGATATTTAGATTTACATGTATGTTTCTATGTAATAATTATGTGGACCAGGAAGGCGCATTTTGGGGTTTACCTGTTAAGCCTTCCTGGTATTTTTGTATATATGTATGTATGTGAAAATATGTATGTAAAAATAAAAATTAATAAATAAATAAATATCATTTAAAAATTTATTTATATTATTTTTATTAAGTAAGTTTGGAAATCACTGATATACATACATACATATGTGGTGTCACCCCAATTTTGGAACAACTTTTTTTTTCAAAAAGAAATATTTTGAAAACATGTACATTTTTTTCGTCTAAGGCATATAAAAGTTTATTAAATTTTCAAGGGTTGTATAATTTTTGACAAAAATATGAATTTTTAGATTAAATAATAGGTTTCCGTAAACTTTTGATTTTTAAAAACGGGTTACCGGAAACCCATGGTAACCATTAGGGTGACACTTCAAATAAATGTATATGTAAATATATACGTATATTACGTCCTTAAAACATTATTTCACTCAAGTCTAACGTTTTTTTGTTCTTATTTTCATATTATATCAAAGCATACTGGTAACTTTTTGAAAAATAGCTTTCCTTTTTTTTGACAATACAATATACAAAAGCTTTCCAAAACCATTCGTTAAAATATTAACGGGCTTGACACAAGTAGAAAATAAAAGCTAAAGGAACTTATTGGGTGACCGTGAAAAAGTCGAAAATATTCGTTTATCATGCATACATACATATGAAAAACGGTTAGTATATACATATATATCAGTGGCGTGCGGTAAAACTCTCTCTCCCCCCGTCGTACATCCTCACTTAATTTGCGCAAGCAGGATACAACAGGAACAAGAGGAACAGGCTTTTCCTCCCGTATCCTGCGCGCGCACATTAAACAAGGCTGTAAGAAAAAGAGAGAGATAATTTCACCGCATGCCACTGATATATATATATATATATATATATATATATATATATATATATATATATATATATATATATATATATATATATATATATATATATATATATATATATATATATATATTATTTATACATAGTACCGTTTACCATGCACCATTTTTTTTTGATCTTTCGATTTTCGATCTTTGCCTTCCGATATTTGCTTTTTCGACCTTTTCACTTTTGGTGCCGTGAGGTAGACCCGAACTTATTATAAACAAATAATGGATTGGAGCACTGAATAATTGTCATGTTTATCTAAATTACATTACTTTAAAACGCTACCTTTATTAGTAATGTTATTGTGTACATATCATGATTGTGTTCTAAGGACGAAATATGTATGTATGTATGTATGTATATGTTGAAAATAAATTCGCAAATAACTGTGTTGTGTCTGTTATTTAAGATATGGATGATTTGTTATTTTCCGCTATTGCTATTTTCTGAAAGCATTTTTTGTTTAGCGACGTGGAAATAAAAGATTAATGGGTTACATGTTTTATTTCACTACAGAATTTCTCTTTTGATAAAACAATGTACATATAATGTGATAATTTAAGCATTAGTTTGGACCATTGTGGCATTACAGGAAGAACCTAATACGCCACAGTGGCCTACATAAGAAAACAAGAGAGAAAAAAAATCATAGAATAAAAAGAAATAAAAGGCAAAATCAGAAAAATACGATAAAAAAAAAGAAAATAGTATTATATATAAAAATGTACATAAGGAAAAAAAATAATAAAATAAAATTTATAATATAATATATGACAAAACATCCCTTCGAGGCTCAAATATAAGAGAGAAGATCAAAATTCCACTTATACATCACACTAATTATGAAAATAAGGATGAGCGCAGGCTACCAGTCAAATTGGTTGTTTTTTTTATTTAAGCAGATATACATATATTTATTTATTAAAGCATTAGTTTGAACCATTGTGGCATTGCATGAAGAACCTAATGCGCCACAATGGCCTACATAAAAAAACAAGAGAGAAAAAAAAATAATTCATAGAATAAAAAGAAATAACAGGCAAAGGCGGAAAATTAAGATAAAAAAAGAGAAATAGTATATTAAAATGACCACAAGGAAAAAAATAATAAAATAAAATTAATTAATAATAAAATATATGACAAAACATCCCTGCGAGGCGCAAATGGAAGAGAGAAGATCAAAATTCCACTCATACATCACATTCGATTATGAAAATAATGATGAGCGCAGGCTACCAGACAAATAATATGAATTTTCAATACTAATAATTAGAAAATTGAACTGTTTTAGATGATTTCTTCCGTTCATTTGCATTATACCGAAAATAGTACCAGAATAGTCTGAACGTAGAAAAATATATGATTTCGATAAAGCTCAATACGCTGCATCCCAAAAACAGGCCAGCCATACCTCCGATGGATACTGGAATATAAATCAATTATTTAATTGGAATTTATGTATGTAGATATAATATTTATAATATTATATAATTAAATAATTCATTAAAATAAAATATCAGCAATAATACCAAGTAAATCCGTAAATCCAAAAATAATGTCTCTCCTGAATCTTAGCTTTGGGTAAGTCACTATACCCCACTGAAGATTTGTCCCCAAAAACCAATGTTGTAAAGACTAAGAATGGATAGATTTTTTTATGTATGTTAAAATATAAATCAAACCAACAATCATATTAAATACATATATGCATTACCATGGATTGTATAATATAATTTACATCATCACAATTCGGCAAGCATTCGCACACTTTTTTATCTGTATCTTCATCGTACAGGCTAAATAAAATATCTGAAATGCATTATCATAAATAGTTACAATAGCAAAACTTCGATGCGGTGCAAACGATCGACAAGCGCCAGACAGACTGAACCACAGATTAACTGTACGTGTACCTTATGCGTGCGCACTGCTCGCACTTACACTAAGCGAAATCTACCCAAACTTACCCTGTATACGTTCTGTGCTCCTGATACTTTAGTTCCGAATTTTGCCTTATTAAACTGGCCAGAAAGATGCAACTCAATTTTAATAATTACCATTTTAATAATTGCATCTGTGCACATCGAAAGGTTACTCGTCATCTGATGTGCAATCTATCATTCGTGAAGTCGAGAATTGCGTTTAAAGCAGCCATCCAGTTAATCTGTGATTCAGTCTGTCTGGCGCTTGTCGATCGTTTGCACCAAACCCCAATACTTATACAATTATAAAATGGCTTTTATATACCGTTATGTTCTGACAAACAGTGCAAACCAGGTACATCACAAATTTTCTCATTACCTACAAATTGACATTGAAAATAATATTATAAATAAAATCATTCATATATAATGTTGACAAAAATACCTATATTTCTATAAAAATGGGGAATACATCCACACAATTTTATACACAAGGCAATACGACAATCTATTCTACAAAGATTGTAGCTGTACACGGGACTGTGTTTTAAATTGGATTCGTGTACAAAACGACACTTTCTTTGAAGTACACTCAATCTAAAAACATCAATTATTTATTATATATTCTAAATAGAAGTCTTCAGGCGACAATTATATATTTAATACCTAGTTGCCTCTGGTGATGTATAAATACCAAGAGCTGTGACATAAAGTTTCATATACAATTCATTTTCAGAAACTTGATGCTGACTTGCTATATCCGGAGATTCTAACGGACCATGCAGAAATACCTATATTAAGATTGAGTTTATGTTTATTTGTATATAATTTTAATACAAAATTAGTGTTAGATTGAATGTTACATCATATCCAGTGGACAGGTTGATGATTTGTGCAAATATTTCTCCATCTAGTGGATGTACATAAAAGGTTTCATTGCCTTGAATAATATCCCATCTATTATCTGCTCTATATCTGCAAGTATGTACATACGATGATAAATAATATGTATTGCTCAGAATGAGACGGAAACAATCAAATGATTAATATAATATCTTGAATATGAACATGTTAGCTGATAAGCAAATATTAACCAGATTAAATATGACAAGCTTCCTAGTCAGGGTTGCCAAATTTCTTAAATCACAGATCGGGACATTATTTCGAACGATAAAAAAAATAATACATAATTTTATTTAAATTATAATATATGTAAATAGGTATGTATGTACATACATACATACTTGAATGATATACAAAAAGTGCTAATAAAAAAAAGTTTTTTAAAAACATACCTCTTCTATAATTTGTATATAAAATTATTATTTTGAATTAAAACAATAATTTTATTTTACTACCGCCATCTATGTTTAAAACTAATAAACAAACGATGGATAAACGTCAACGACTATCTCGCCGGGCAGATATCAAACGCGTCTTACACGATATTTTTGCACGATCGTAATGGTGGAGGATCCATTTACTTATATTGATGACCAAAATGAGCAATATGGCAAAGTATGAAAACGATCGGATAAGAGGCAAACTTTTTCCTGAATTGTAATCGTAAGTGAAACGGATTGAACGTAAGTAAAGGAGGTATGTAAAAATAAACATACCACATTAAAAATAATCGCATAATAATCCACAGGAATCACAGTTATTGAAATACGATACAATAGATACAATCACACGAATTAAATGAAAAGAAAATATGCAATCATAACAGTTTTATTAAATGTATATTTATGAGCTTTTATCTTGTTTCCATATACATATGTTCGCCTTCATTGTTCGATAAAAATTTTCTAAAATCATTTCAATTATAATCAAAATTTTGCCTGATCATTAATTCAGCCTCTACGGTTTTTAATAATTGTTTACACTGTTTCTCTCCTTCCTGCAGGTTGCATTCATTAGACTAAATGTTCTTTCAAAATTGCATTGGAATGTGGAATTGAGAGTATGTGGGCCACAATTTTATACAAATGATTGCAAGCGGAATTATCTTCAAAAAATACTACCCATTTCTCATTTATTGTTTTTTTTTGTCGTTTGCTTCCGTCATATTCAATAAAACTCGTTTAATAAACAGACAACTTCGTATATAAGGTCAATATCGCAATTAATATTAAATAATTTCAGATTCACTCGGATTTAGCTCATTCGAACACTTTCAAATATTATTCATAAAAAATCAAATGAGCCTATATAACTATATACATACATTTTTGTACATATATATACAAATTTAGTTAAGTTGGGATATTCAGAGGCAATGCCGGACTCGGGATTTGTCTGTTGAACTCGGCACAGCCCCGCTCAAATAGGGACGTCTGGCAACCCTGTTCCTAGTTTACAATTGTTATTTTTTTAATTAAGCATGTGAACATTTACTTTTCAATGAAAGTGTTCGATTTCAAGATACCTATAATCGCCCTATATTTTAATATAAAATATTATAATATATGCTTACTGTGGAGAGTTGTATATTGCAATTTTGGAATTGACCGAATAACATAAGCCAAGCTCGGTTATTGTCGGTTCTAAGAAAAGAGCTCCTCCAGATGCTCCAATTGTTAATGCTTGAAGTAAAATACAAATAACAAAGCTTTTAATATAACTTATATTATACTAGTGGTTTTACCCGGCTTCGCACGGTTTTTGAAATAAAAACCGCGTAAACATGGCTACTCTAATAGTAAACTTAATTTGTTTTTTTATTCCGGAACTGAAACAGGAATCCAGATTCACAATTGTAAATGAAATCCGGATCCAGAACTGAAAAAGAAATTAGGATCCGGAACTGTTAAAGAAATCCGGATCCGTAACTGAAACAGGAATCCAGATCCAGAACTGTAAAAGAAATTTGGATCCGGAACTGTAAAAGGAATCCGGATTCGGAACTGTAAAAGAAATCCAGATCTGGAATTGAAAAAGGCATCTGGATCCAGAAAGGAAAAAAGAATCCGGATCCGGAACTGAAACAGTAATCGGGATCCGGAATCGAAACAGGAATCCAGATCCAGAACTGTAAAAGGAATTCGGATCCGGAACTGTAAAAGGAATCCGGATTCGGAACTGTAAAAGAAATCCAGATCTGGAATTGAAAAAGGCATCTGGATCAAGAAAGGAAAAAAAGAATCCGGATCCGGAACTGAAACAGTAATCGGGATCCGGAACTGAAACAGTAGTCGTGATCCGGAATTCAAAAAGGCACCCGAATCCGGAATTAAAAAAGGCATCTGGATCTGGAAATTAAGAAAGAATCCGGAACCAGAACTGAAAAAGTAATCCGGAAACGGAATCGAAACGTCATAGAAAATAAGATTTTTCGATAATGTCACTGATTCTACCAATCAAACCTTACATACTTTAAGCCTTACAAAGTCTCTTTTGAAATTATATATTAGATTGTCATACCTGGATTGAAGTTCATCGAAAGATTCACAAGTATTGACATGTAATATTTGCTGTCTATCATAGGATATTCAGGAACTGATGCAAAATTTCCATAAGTTGCCTTTGCTAGATTGCGAACGAACACTTCGAGTGCTATTTCATCAGAAGGTTTTGAGATTCTAATGTTATTATAATTCAGATCATGTTACTATACTAAGATATGTGTAAATGTGGATAAAATAAGAACATCATAGTAGCTCACACAATATACTCTGCTAGTTTTCTTTCGTCCACTTTAGTATGTGGACAAACTGTAACACAGGGGAACGTCGTATTCCAAGAAAACATATCCCTGTCCATGGATACAACGGTTGGTGATTCTTGGTATCGTTCCCAAGTTATCATGCTCAGATATATGGCACCCCAAAGTGCCAATACGACAGTTCCGATCCATAATGCACTATACAGTAAATTGAGAATGATATGTATTGAATGTTAATTAAATAAATATCTAAATAGGAGAGTGAAATATTATACATTTCAATAGGATGTCTTTCAACTTTGGTGAAGTGGTTCAACCCGTGTATTGAACTTGTATCTAAAAACGAAATGAAGAAACGTTTCGCTTTCCCATCCAATCTTTCACACAAGGATTTTTTTCGTGCTGCTTTTTCTTTTATTAGATTTTGGTTATTAGTTGGAATATTTTTAGATTTTGCTTTTCGGTTTTTTAACATTATTTTATTTAGTTATATTTATTTATATGTAGAAGAGAATTTAGAGTGTGTGCTTTTGCTTCGACGCACTTCAGCGAGAGTGAAATCATTTATCGAAATTCATTCTCGAAGTGTACAATAGTGGAGTGATTCAATCAGTTATAT
This sequence comes from Arctopsyche grandis, assembly GCF_051622035.1. Taxonomy (NCBI): domain Eukaryota; kingdom Metazoa; phylum Arthropoda; class Insecta; order Trichoptera; family Hydropsychidae; genus Arctopsyche; species Arctopsyche grandis. The sequence goes on along the minus strand of NC_135364.1, from coordinate 26,140,355 downwards.
CGATTTAATACTCAAATAAAAAGAACACAATAGCCAGCTAGTGTGGTTTTGTATGAAATTAAAAGCCTTGAATATGTAATGAATGTATTTATGTTCACAATACATTCAGGCATAAGCCAGAATTATAGCAAATAATTTTAATGCCAAGCATTTTTATACAATACATTCGATATAACTACTTGTATATATTGTAGAAAAATTAAAATCATCATTGATTTATTGATCAAAACCAATACATATGTATAAACATTAATTATAAATATTCTGTTAAATAGAAATATAAAGATTTTTGCAAAAAATTTAATCGGTATTGAATTGTAATTCATTATTTTTAGTTTTTTCATTTTTATTATAGTAAGCAAGGTACCAAAATAGCCTCAGTGTGTAAAAATATATGATTTCTATAAAGCTTAAAACACTGCATCCTAGAAATAAGCCAGCCATTCCACCGACGGACACTAAAATTAAAAAGTCGTGTTATTATATTACACAAAAATATCAATCAAAACGTATTAATTTTATATAGTTTTACCTAAAACGTCTGTGAATCCAAAAATAATATCTCGGCGAAGCCTTAGTTTTGGATATGTTACAATTCCCCATTGGAAGTTTGTTCCCAAAAACCAATGTTGTAAAGACTAAGAGTGATGATATTAAAATTCAGTTTTTAATAAAATAATTATATACATAATAATGAGAACAACTTGCCATTGATTGTAAAATATAATTGACATCATCACAATTTGGTAAGCATTCGCAGATTTTTTTTTTCTTTTTCATATCATACAGACTGAATAAAACATCTATAATTAACCAAGTAAATAAACAATGAATAATGCTTTGAATGTCAATTTGAATTGATTACTATATGTTTGTATTTATAAGCTACCTTTGTATTGAGATAAACAATGTAAGCCTGCCACATCACAAACCTTTTCTTTACCTATCAATAAATGTTTAATCATTAAAAAAATCTCAATAAATATGTACATATGTATGAACATACAATGTCGCTTTTTCTCTAGTTTATCTATATATGTTAATTAAAGTGTAATGTTTAGAACCACTCTTATAATGAAAGCCATACACATGTACTTCATTGATTATATACTTTTTGAAAAAATTTAGATTTTTTCCATATTTCAATAAGTATATGTAAGTGTTTTGAAAAAATCTCAATCAGATTTCTTCAGTAAAGTGTAAGAAGGCATTCAATTATAAATTTTATAATTAAAAAATACCTATAGTTCTATAAAAATGCGGAACACATCCACACAATTTTATACAGAGTGAAATACGACAGTCGAGCCTACAAAGATTATAACTATATACCGGACTGTGGACCAAATTTGACTCATGTACAAAACGGCATTTTCGCTGCAATACGCTCAGTCTAAAATAATACATTAATCTTTACATAGATCTAAATAGCTTGTTAACTCCAGCGATAATAGCAATACATACTGAGCTGCATCCGGTGATGTATAAATACTGAGAGCTGTGACATAAACTTTCATATATAATTCATTTTCGGAGACCTGATGCTGAGTGGCTATGTCTGGTGTCTCTAATGGTCCATGTAAGAATACCTAGACATACAAAAATAATATATAAAACTGATTTAAGCATATAACACATTATAGAATCATACATCATAACCGGTTGAAAGATTTATAATCTGTGCAAATATTTCGCCATCTAACGGATGAACGTAAAATGTTTCATTGCCTTCGACTAAATCCCATCTATTATCTGCTCTATATCTGAAAATAAGTTATTTTATATTAAAAGCTATTATCATGATACATTATTTTGTTGTAAGCTTACCGTGGAGAATTGTAGATGGCTATTTTGGAATTAATAGCATAGCACAATCCGAGTTCTGTTATCGTTGGCTCTAAATAGAGATTTCCACCAGATGCCCCAATTGTCAATGCTTAAAATCATTTTAAATGTATTTAAAACAATCAATAATAGTAATTGGAAGTTCTGTTTTACTATCATACTTGGATTAAATTTCATTGAAAGGTTCAATAGTAGCTGCATGTAGTTTTTGCTCTCTATAGATGAATATTCAGGAACAGAATCAAAACTCCCATAGGTTGCTTTGGCTAAATTTCGAATGAAGTTTTCCAAAGCAGTTTCATCTTTAGATTTTGCTGTCCTACATATATAAATCAATATAAATCAAACTGAATGTATTTAAGGATTGTAAATAGGTTTTTGAGCTCTTTTTCCTATTATGCTGTAGATTAACATTAGAATAATATAATACTAAGATTACTAACCAAATTAAATTAAATTGTAAAATAGAAAATGATCAGTAGATCAGTAGCTATTAAAATATATATAAGATATATTGTGAACATTTCGTAATAATAAAAAGCATTTAAAAATCAAAAAACTGAATGTATGAGAAAAATTGAATGTGAAATGTATTTACTTAATATAATTGGAAAGTTTTCTTTCGTCCAATTTAGTATGAGGACAAACTGTTACACAAGGAAACGTCGTGTTCCAAGAGAACATATCTCTATCCATAGATACAACGGTTGGTGATTCTTGGTATCGATCCCAAGTTATCATACTGAGATATACGGCACCCCAAAGTGCTAATACGACGACTCCGATCCACAAAACACTACAAATTAAACAAATTAGTAGACTTCATATCAAAGAATTCCCATCAGAGTGCGTTTTTTATTACATTTCAATTGGATGTCTTTCGATTTTTGTGAAATGATTTAGTCCGTGTATGGAGCTGGTGTCGAGAAACAAAATGAAAAATCGTTTTCCTCTGCCGTCCAATCTTTCGCACATGTTTTTTTTTCGCGGTGCTCTCGCCTTTGCGAGTTTCTGATTGCGAATATCATCAGATATTAATATACGGTTGTACGACATATTTAATTAATGTAAAAACGAGTTTCGATTCACAACTACAGAGTCATTCTATGAATCGTTTAATACGTGTCTGGTGAGCCCACACACGACGATATAATAAGCATTCATTGCTTTAATTAATTGAAATTACTACTTGAACAATATAAGCACTCGGTGGTTCGATCAGAAGTGTAGTATAAAGCGAAATGGTTTTGAAATAATAATAAAAAAAAGAATATATCATTGGATATACATATTCAGAGCTTGCAAACATGCAAGTGCAATATATGAATTTTTAATTCAAACTTTGTGTTGCTTTATATGCTGTACATATATTACGTGTGGATATTAATAAATTCATTCTTTAATATGTTTTCCATATCCTATTTTTTTAATAGTATATATTCTTAACAATATTTTTGTTATTCAAGTGTATGACAGTTTTAGTATATAAATTTATTATACGAAATATTTCAATGTTATTTTATATCACAGTCATATCCATTTAAGGTTGAGATGTAATTTATTTTTACTTTTACATTTATTCTACATAACTAACATATCTCAAAAAATGAGTTCTTTCAAAATATGCAGGCATATAAAACCATAAAAACATTCTGAGTATAAAAATTTTTGAGAATTTCTGTGATTTTGTTGAGGAAAATCTTTGAAATTTGTATTCTTCCTTCGAAGATAACTTTTTGGAAAAATTCTGCACTATACACTTTGGTTTCACTTAAAGGGTTAATTTTCAAGATACTAATCGACTGATTGTTTTCTTATTGTATTAAATGGAGGTTAATAATCTAAGTAATTTAAAAAAAAGCAGTTGATTTGAATCATTACTGATGTTATGAAGAAATAGCAACATACATACATAGATCAGTGATTAGTAGAGGTAGGATAGTCACAGTGCTATCCATTGTTCAGCAAACCTTTAACAATGCATTTACAACCTTTGAACAATACACGGCCCCCTCAGGCTCCGGTGACTAGTGATTAGTGTTTAAAGCCTTTGATTATGTGGTCATGGTTTCTATCACTGGCTTTATTGCTGGCCAGACCTTGGATATGTATCTCCAAGGTTGATCGTTTCCTTTCAGAGATTTCTAATTTATCTGATTTCCATAAAATAGGCAATACTGTCCTATTTGTCACAAAATTTGAGTTTACAGCACCTCATAATTTGTTGATATTTAAAATCTAGTGTTGTGCCCGATGAAATATCATCGCATGGGCTATGGAGTATCAAGTTATTAAATAAAAAAATAAATAAAAGGAATGTGTCTGTCCTGTGTTCGATCCGCACGCGGTCATATTTTTTTTCAAATAAATTTTAAATGTATTTAATTTAATATTTTTATTTAATTGTTTAATATGAAAAAAGTAATGGTAAAAATGCATACCTACCTACGTATAAGCAATATAAGACACCAATAAAATAATTAATTAATTAATTAAATAAATTTTCAATACATGGCGCTAAATGCTTAGACTTATTTCCCTGGGGGAAACAATGGTAGTGTAGCATATGCTTAAGTGCTGTCGGCTAACAATGGAGACCCCCTAATGGACTTAGTGGTCGGTAACGGCATTCGGTCACTTCCCGCTGGAGTTGTATAACTGATAGCGCGAAAGCGTGGGACTGAGTGTCTTGGACCGTGGGACTGAATATCCGTATACGTGCCTAAACAATGGGGAAGTAAACGGACGTCGAAGACGCAGTGAGAGACCTGCTCTTTATAAGCAGGTACTTAGGCCATATGAAGACATTCTGGACGGAGCACTGGCAGTGTGTGGATCTCCTTAATCACCCAATAAATGCTGAGAACCAACTTTGGCCTTTTATTTGGATCCTCCACCAACCCCTACGCAACAGTATAAACAGTATATATAGCCAGCAGCATAGCTCGGTCGTTAAGCTTCTGCTTAGCGTCGAGAGGCGCCGGGTTCGATCCCAGGGCCGGGCCTCGAGTGAAATGAATTTTTCAGAGTATGCTGTTGGTCACACCTGGATTTGTGACTTCAGGTTGATCGTTTCCTATCAGAGTTTACCAATTTTTTCTGATTTCATTGTTAAAACGTTTCCCGGAAAATGGCTAAAATCCTTCCTATACAATATGTCACCTATAATTTGTGATTGATTAATGTGCAGTAAATAAGTTTGTGTACAATTTGATAGATGTCTCATTGATTTGCGAGTTTTTTCAGTGTCTCATAATTCAGTGACTTATAAAAAATGCTGCATTGTAATTGGCCAGGAAGGCGCATTGGGGTTTACCTGTAAGGGCATCCTGGTATATTTGTAAAAAATAAATAAATAAATAAATACAGAAGTTTTTTGTTGATCAGTTATTATGTTCGTATTACATTCGTACGATTTTTTGGCAGTGTTTTAACTGTGACGGACATGTGCGTTATCTTACACAGACACACCGATACACACACAGAATAGCGCTATTATATATATCTATGTATGATGATACTGCAAAAATTTGTCCATAGATGCCTCTATGATAATTGTAATGTTTGATGATAGATATTGAATAATACCTTTGTACAACGTTGACAATAGATTTTGTGTTAATAAAATGAGTGTATACCTGTATAAAATCAAAAAAATATATTGTCGGTCATTCGAGTCTTGTAATAACTAAAATCTTATGTATATGTTTGATCCTTATGCTTTTCTATCATACCTATAGTAATTTTATCTGTATAGATCGCAGAACCAAACAAAACAAAACGAGGTATACGGTAAAAAGTATAATGGTAATCACTAATTCATAAGAGAAATAACATGTGGCGTATGTATTGAATATTCACACGAGCCGTGATACGAATTGATCGTGCGATACGATGATTTTGCGTTTTTACCCCACACAATGTTTCATAATTTAATTTCGAATCTTTCGCAGGCTTGAATAGATACGACAAATGACCGAACGAGGACGAATTTCATGCTAATTTCTGTAGGTGATGTTAGACACACCCATCGAATAAATACGCTGTTTTTTCTCTGCTTTCTACAATCGTAAACAATTAAAATATTCGTGTTTTCCAACCCACACATTATTGAATCTAATTATCATTTTTGTGAAATATTTATTAGACACGAATGCGATAAATTCGCATATCATGCGACCTGGATAGTATTTTTTAGAATATCCAACAGATTTAATGTTTATACAATACATGGACGGTGTGCTTTATTTTATAATATAAATTTAATATTAATATAAAATGCACACGCAAGTATTAACAGGGTGTTTATAAAGCTAACTAACTAATTTATAAAATTTAAATAAAGTATTGTTTGAAAGCTGATTTTTCAAGTTTCAATTACTGCAATTTGTATTATATACATATTTAGGTACATACATATATGCATAGCATTATATAATCAAAAACATAAATTTATTTATCAACGCATTTGAGCTTTATTATTTGCACGTAAGTTCGAGCTTCTAACTTGTTGGCAATTGCTATAGAAATAAATTTGTGAACAGAAAGAAGTGAAAAATATATAAGCTGGGAAGATGTTGAAACAATCTTTTATTTTGAGTTTTAAAAAGCTTGTTGTTTTTAGAAGAATTATCTTCAATATAATACATATTGAAGAGTATTCAGAGGTAAGTGGAGTCAGGTCGAGGTACAAGAAAACACGCAGACAGGTTCCAAGTCTTTATTGCTGCTCGTCCGGTGGAGGTCAGGATCCGAATGCCACCGATCGAGAGCGTACCATACTTATATCATAGAGCGCTCAGCGCATACACGTATTATCATTGGTCGAGGAGTCTGGCGCAGCCATTGGCCGCAACGCCCGACTCCACCATTGGTCGGCGTCAACATGACGTCATCAGTCTACAGGCGTCTCTCTTCATAACTTTACAATATAATTTCTACTTTTAAAAGTCATGAAAAACTGTAAATTTTTAGAGTGTTTTTGGAAGTTTCAGACTACTTACTATTAAGATATATCATAATAGTATCTCTAATTGTAAATATGTAGGTTGTACAGCTTTTTTCCCACTATGCTGTATATACTAACATTAAATTACGATAATATTATAAATACTGTTACGTACACTCGGATTAGGCCGAGTAAGTGCAATCGGATTAGGCCCAGTAGCATCCCAGAGACTGTGTGACCGTTATAATTGGTTTCGAGGATTATCTCTACCGAATGCACTTAGCGGCGATAGCGGTACTCGGTCGCATTCCCGTGGAGTTCTTAGAACTAACAGCGGCAGCGTGGGACCGATTTCCGTGGCACATCTAGTACGTGACCATAACAATAGGTAAACAAACCGGTCGTTAAAGATGCCCTGAGAGACCTGCCCCTTATAAGGCAGTACTTAGGCGATATAATGACATTCTGGACGGAGCACTGCCAGTGCGTGTATCTCCTTAATCATCAATAAATGCTGTGACACGACTTTGGCCTTTTACTTGGATCCTCCACCCACCCCTTTGCAACAATACTAAGAAGAAAAACAATGTGTAAAATACAAAATGATCACTTGATCAGTAGTTATTAGAATTGAGCTATGATGTATTGTGAACATAATTTATGAACAATAAAAAAAATTTAAAATCAATAATAGTATGAACAAGTCATTTTATAAATGGTATAAATATAATATAAATGATATTTTAAAGATTTTTTTGGTCTTTAATCATTTACTCGATTGATAGCTAAAAATGTTTAGCACAGTTTAATTTTATTCAAATTAAAATTGAAACATTCAATTTTTTAACCTAAAATAATTGAATTAAGATTTTCAAAATATTATTTCGCTGAACTTTCATTAATTAATTTAAGTGCTCATTTATTATAACATTCTGTTAATTGTAGATGTCACTAACAAATTATGCAATAAATTCTATGGAAGAAATACCAATAATAGAGTAGTAAAAAGTCTCTGTGATTATAATAAGATGTCTCTACCCTTTAGTTATAATATAAATACAAATAACCAAATTAAAATTTGCTCTTAGAAGTATTATAAACATGTAATAAAAATCGTGAATAAGATTGTACGCTATTTTCTCCTGTTACTTGTATATATGTATGTAGGTAATAAAACAAAGAACATGTTGCAAAATATGTATATAATGGTGACCGGACATGAAATACAAGAACAATAAAAAGCTTTTATAAGTATGAACTTTATAAATGTCTTTTATAATATGTCAAATGACATCATTCACTTTTGTAACATAATTAATTTAAAAATACACAATTGTGTAAGTGAAATAACGAACAAAGCACACTCGTATGTACAATTAATATTAATGAAAAACATGCATCACAAATTAAATTGAAGTGTTTATCTCAGATGGAACATCACTTTGAAGACATTCATCTTCAGAGTGGTAAACATCTATAATTAAAATTTAAACGACGCATTTATGGTAGTTGAAAAAATGTTTTTTTTTTTTTGCAATATTATCAAGATTTTACGATCGCCCAACTATGCGTATGGGCATATTTGAGATCGCGTAATTTATTCGTTGGACAATCAAACGCCCTCCTGCAGATTTGCCATTGTATAGTAGACAATCGATTATTATGATTTTTGGCGTGGTCACCTTTGCTACTTTTACACCTGACAAGTTTTTTTTCACCTCGCTCGAATTAAGGCATTTAATTCATTGCATCGAAAAAACAACGACGTACATACAATAGGGTAATTTTTGTGGCTAATTGTGGCCATCCACGAGACGAGTCTCTCGTAGGACGTCTGGCTACGACATTTTTCGTGGCTAGAGACTAGGGTCGCGCCTACTATATGTACAAATGTGTGTAACGCACACAGGCGGCCGAAATATGAAGGCGGCCGAAAGAAATGAGAGTCGAAAAGATTATATTATACAAACAAGACATCGTACATCGATTGTCTTGTTGTATATTTGTGGATTGCTGTTGCAAGTCACAACTATAGCCATAGATAGCCATATAGCCAGCAGTATGGTTTAATGGGGTCTACCTCACGGGACCGAAAGTGAAAAGGTCGAAAAAGCAAATATCGGAATGCAAAGATCGAAAATCAAAAGATCTTAAGTCGAAAGATAAAAAAAGGATGCATGGTAAACGGTATTATGTACATATATATAATATATATCAGTGGCATGCGGTGAAATTATCTCTATTTTTGTCATACAGCTTTGTTTAATGTGCACGCGCAGGATATGGGAGAAAAACCTGTTCCTCTTAATCCTGTTGTATCGTGCTCGTGCAAATTAAGTGAGGATGTACGATGGGGGAAGAGAGACTTTTACTGGACGCCACTGATATATATATACTAACCGTTTTTCATATGTATGTATGATAAACGAATACTTTCGACTTTTTCACTTCGACTGTTTCACGTTCACCCGGCTTAATGTTAGCGTGTATGTTTGGCACCAAGTGATCAGTGGGTTCGATCCGCCATACTGCTGGTTAGATTTGGGGGTATTTGTGACTCCAAATCGATCGTTTCTTATCAGAGTTTGCCAATTTTATCTGATCATTCTTGAAACGGTTCCTCAAAATTGCCAAAAAATCATCCTTCCTGTTGTCACAAATCTTCTGTATTTATTGTGTGTATAGTTTGTAATAATTATGTACAAAATCTAAATCCATAGATGTCTCATTGGATTAATTATGTAATTAATTAATTATTATTTCGTGTTCTTCGGCTTCTGGAAATACAGTGATTTATTTAATAATAAAATGCTGCATTGTTTGTAATTAATTGTCCAGGAAGGCGCATTGGGGTCTTCCTGTCAAGCCTTCCTGGTATATATCTATGTATGTAAAAATAAAATAAAATAAAACTTACAACACACCCGAACTATAAATCGGGGAAATATCGGGATAGCAGGTATAGCTTCATATATCATACAAAAATCCAAAGATCAGCCATTAAATGATATCTGGGTGAGTTCGTCAGAAGAATACCCCAATATGTCAAAACAAGCTACTTTTGTTTTACTTCCATTTTCTATATCCTACATACATACATATATTATGTCTGATAACAAGAAGATTTGCGATTCAAGAACTCAAAATCATCAAATTCGTTAAGAGCTTTGTTTATTAAAACAAAAAATAATTATGAAACAAATAAAAAGTGTTTTGATAATATATTTTATTTTATATTTACCCAATTTTTTAAAATAAACTAAGTGATCGGTAAAAATTTCCGGATTTGCGAATTGTTCCATTGGAGAAAAAGTTTGGGAAACCCTGGTCTAGGCACTTAAAGGTCTATTCTGGCGAGTCATTGTTTACACACACACTCTCCCAGGTCAGTAAGAACTCCAGCGTATCCTTTGTTCGGGCACTTACTGAGTCCCGCTAGTGTAATCCGGGGTCTTTATTGTTCATCCACGAATGCACTTAGACAGTGGATACTCTCTCTTCCTCTCATGTTAACACGTTACAGTATTATATTGTTGCTTAGGGGTGGGTGGAGGATCCAAGTAAAAGGCCAAAGTCGTTTCACAGCATTTATTGGTGATTAAGGAGATACACGCACTGGCAGTGCTCCGTCCAGAATCTCTTGATAACGCCTGAGTACCACCTTATAACGGATCGGTGGCTCAGAGCATCTTCGACGTCCGGTTACTTCCCTATTGTTTAGGCATGTACCCGGATATGTATTCCCACGATACTCAGTCCCACGGTATCGGTCACTTCTAAGAAGGAATCAATAGTGGCCAATTCAGTGGCCATTGTTTAGCCTACTTGCACTTAGTCTAGAGATAATCCTTGAAACCAATTATAACGGTCACACAGTCTCTGGGATGCTACTCGGCCTAATCCGATTACACTTACTCGGCGGTGTACGTAACAATATTATATATGTATATCTGTTGGCAGACGACTGCTACAGAATCATCTGCCCATTTTTCTGCAGACAAATCAGTACGTGGATGGCCACCTTAAAAGTCCAATGGCGAAACAAAGCGACGACAAGACATAATAGTTTTCTCACGGATTTTCTTTTGATTGTGGTGTAATTAATTTCGACGGACATTTCACGAACGATCGTTCGTAAAAGAGATTCAGTCGTTTATAATCGTCGGTTAATTGAGCGATTAACGATTTTTTTTCTCCCCGAGTTATTGTTTCACAATAGAATGGCGTTCTCTCGTAACGACCACTTGATGGGAGCTTTCATCGGTTTTCAAATCAGAAATATTATTATTTTATTTTTATTTTTTGAGAGACGTTTTAATAACAGCACGTCTCCACAAGTATACATTGTCGATAATTTATTAAGATTGTGCTGAAGTGAACATCGTGCAATTTTTTATTCACTTCGCTGATTATCGCGCTTAATGTTGTTGTATAGTAAACAGTATGGACAAATATGCATGTGCACATGCATTATAAATCATTTATTATATCAACAAATTAAAATCAACGCTCAAGGCATATACTACACATATCTATAGGTATTTTCGAAACAATGTTGTGTACTTTTTGCTACGATTATTTAGATAAATTAGTGTTTTATGAAGAAAAGTTGCAAATTCATTAAAAATTATATACATTTCTTCTCAAAAACTCAAAATAAAATAAAATTATATCGCGCACTCATACTACCATTATTAACCTATGCTTCACCTGTATGGAATAACGCCTCAAATACTGACCTTTCTAAACTCCAAATAATACGAAATAAATTCCTAAAAATAATTTATAATACACCCATATACATATACTAACTTGAAAAAACTGCATGCCATAAATAATATTCCGTTTGTTACTGACATTATTAACAAACTAACCAGTAGATTCTATGACAGAATCACTAATAACCATACTAACACACTTGTGAAGAGTCTCGGTGATTATCAAGTGATTACAACAAAATGTCTATACCCTTCAGGTATAAACACAGATTACCTAAACACAATCTGCTTTAGGTCATCGACTTCGAGAGAGTCTTTAATTAATAATATGTATTAGATGTATTATGAGCATTTATAAGAATTGTAAATAGGTTTTTGAGCTCTTTTTTCCTATTACGCTGTACATATTAACATTCTTCTGACAGAATTCTATGACAGATTCTATGACAGAATCACTAATAACCATAGTAACACACTTGTGAAGAGTCTCGGTGATTATCAAGTGATTACAACAAAATGTCTATACCCTTCAGGTATAAACACAGATTACCTAAACACAATCTGCTTTAGGTCATCGACTTCGAGAGAGTCTTTAATTAATAATATGTATTAGATGTATTATGAGCATTTATAAGAATTGTAAATAGGTTTTTGAGCTCTTTTTTCCTATTACGCTGTACATATTAACATTAGAATAATATAATACTATTATTAATAACAAAATTAAATTAAAATTGTAAAATAGAAAATGATCAGTAGCTATTAAAATATATATAAGATGTATTGTGAACATAATTTAGTAATAATAAAAAGCATTTAAAAATCAAAATCAAATATATTTATATGTATGACAGATGATAAAATAGTAGAAGAAGTCGATGGTTATTTATATTTAGGACAAATTATAGACACGTACGGTAGTAATGAAGAAGAAATAAGGAGACGTATGAAATTACGATGGAGTGCATTTGGACGAATGAATCCGGTTTTTAAATCAAAAATGCCACTTTGCTTAAAGAAAAAATCTTCGATCAATGTGTTTTGCTAGTGATGACGTATGGATGTAAAACTTGGACATTGAAAGTCAATGTATAATTTTTTTAAATAATTCCTTAATTATTATGAAATGGTTTTGATCATATACCCAGCGTCACTCATTTTATTGGGGAAGGTTTTTTTCCCCAGTGATTACTGTATTTTCTTCCTTATGACAATCTGATGGTCCATTCCATCATGCAGTATATTCGCCTATGGTCGGGAACTTTTTATTAAATATTTATAATCATTAATTTGCGCCCGTCTGTAGCCTATAGATTGGGCAATGATTATCAATTTCAATAATAAAGCTCGTCATTTGCGTAACGCTAACTTCATCGCCATTTTGACCCGCAATTTGATAACATTCAATACGTATCGTATCGTATGCATCTCGCGATATTATATAATTAAAATCCACAAAAGGCAAAAAGCAAATTCAATTAAAATTGAATACGATTAAATTAGTTTTCACTTGAATGGATTTTTTAGGCAGCCTCTCCGGAACTGAAGGCGATAATCAAAACTCGCGCCACACAAAAACATATTAATAACTTTAATCCAAAGTTCCATTCATGCACACGTTGTGCTATCGAATATGATCGAGAGGAAAAAACGAATTGAGATATGTATTTGTATCGATACGTTTTGAATATTCGTATTATGAGACCGAATTTGATATTATTAAATATAATAATTACAAAAAAAAAGAAACGAAGAATGAAATCCGTACGTGTCGTATCGATTCAATGCGGTTATTATTAATCTATTACTGTAGGACTTTTGTGTCTTGAAACGAAAATGAACCCGATTCATACTTATTCATGTGTTGTATCAGTGAATTTATTTCTTTGTAGAAATTTTTCAATTCTATTATTTAAAACAATGGCATATACCGAGAATTCCCAAAATATTTATACAATAGCATTTTTCTTATACAAAGGTTTACATTTATTTATTTACTAGCTAAAACCGGTATGCGTTGCAATGCCAGAATAAGGCGTGCAATTCCCGTTCCCGTTGAGTTCCCGTTCCCGTTCCCGTTCCCGTTCCCGTTCCCGTTCCCGTTCCCGTTCCCGTTCCCGTTCCCGTTCCCGTTCCCGTTCCCGTTCCCGTTCCCGTTCCCGTTCCCGTTCCCGTTCCCGTTCCCGTTCCCGTTCCCGTTCCCGTTCCCGTTCCCGTTCCCGTTCCCGTTCCCGTTCCCGTTCCCGTTCCCGTTCCCGTTCCGTTCCCATTGAGTTCCCATTCCCGTTCCCGTTCCCGTTTCAAGTGATGGTTGGAGCTCGACTAACGTCTCTTCAACGCCGTGTCATCGTAAACCAACCGGTAACGTGGTTACCAACGAACACATTTCCTTGACTACACAATGGCGCTTCAAACTTTCGCGTCGGTAAAATCATAATTACGAATATTATTACTAAGAGGTTTTCTCCCGTTTTTTCCCCAGTAAGCTTCCCGGACATGCATACAACAAATCCTGGTTTGTGATCGTTTCTTATCAGACTTTGCAATTTTTGCTGATTTTTATTGGTACGGTTCTTGTAAAATTGACATCTCCTTTATTATCACTCTTGCTTATCTCAAGTTATTCAGCGTTTTGAGGTTCGCCAATTTGATTATAAAATGACAGATGTTACTGTGGTTGTTTGTATGAATTCGCATTGTATAAAATGCTTACTTATATTGATTATATTGACTTTGGAGCGATCTGTAAAGGCGAGTGTTCATGTTCTATGAAATGAAATAAAAACCGTTTCAATGAAAATCAGAAAAATTGGCACATTCTGATAAGAAACGATCGACCTCGACAAACCAAGTTCTGGCCAACAACGAGACTAGTGGGAATCGAACCCGTGACACCTTGCACGAAAGAATACAACACTCACCACTAGATCACGCTACTGGTTAAATAGTATATATATATAGTGGTGTAGTCTTAAATAAAAAAGAAACAGGGCGGTGTTTAATTTTTATAACCCCCCCCCCCTCTTTGTTCATCACTTAAAAATATGTATCCTAATATTGGAAGTTTAATTGTTTATAAAAAAAATCAAATGCTAATTAACAAATATTCTTGTTGAAATTATGCTTTGTATTTTTTTATAAGAACTTCATAATAACAAGTAACATAGTAACTAAAAGGAAACAAAAATATCTTCTAGACTTCTAGCTTGTTTTTTAAAATATTTTGGTTTTCATAATTTACTACATTGTTAGGAAGATTATTTCTAACTGTTTGAAAAGAAGGAATCTCTGATCAATTTATTCGATTTTTCTTTTTGGAGTTTGAGAGTGTGACCTCCAAGATGAATGTTTTCATTGAACTTAATGAGTTTGGAAAAATAAGACAATTATGATGATTATTTATTATTTTGAAGACTTGGATTAATTCGCCTCTTATTCTTCTCGTCTCAAGTGTTATTAATATTAGCCAAAATATTTTTTAATTTTACTCATAAAACAATTTTCATATAAACCAAAGTGCCAGGGCGGCGACCTGGCTCAAAAATAAGTACTAGGGCGGCGACTTGCCCCAACCTGGCCCGACTACACTACTGAATATGTATGCTAACCACTAGTCTATTGTGTCTCCAACAGTGCCGTGTATCTCAGTGTGCCTACTCCCAGAAGATCGGAACTTTACCGTGTGTGTGTCCTAATTTGGACACCAATACGTATATGAATAAATTTTGTGAATAATTTAAGATCTACCTATACAGTCAAGTGTGAGAAGAACACGCAAACACTTTTTCGATCCGTTTCGAGCAAAATTTAATCTTCTGAAACGAGTTCAACGTATAGATCATTTACACGGATCGCGACACGCACTCCCGTTAAAAGTATATACATACATATACGGCACACCGACGATCCCATTATCGATAAATATAAACTGTTCTGCAAATTGGCTAATTTGGCAATGACTATGCAGAAGCCGAGAGCTTCTACGGTACGTGCACGCCTCGCAGATAAATGAGTGTGCGCTTTTCGTGGGTATAAATCACAGTCGGTGTTTCTTGCAATTAAGGCGGGATACCGGCAATTTCTCGTTCGCTTTTGAATTTCGGATTCGGATTTTTCCCATGCCGAATTATCGATCGCCGATTATTATTCGACTAATCGAGGCGTAGTCAATAGACGGCAGGGTACCGGTATCGACAAACTATCGGTTGTTACGACGGGAGCGTAACGAGTGATGAATGGTGTCGCTCGTTTAACGAAATATGTATGTAGAGGCTCATTGCTCGGATCGTATTGCGTAAATATCAGACAGATCTGATCGATCGTTTGTGTGAGGAAGTGATTTGATTCAATTTTATATCATTTTCAGCGGAGCATTGATGTGCGGCTGATCTAAATAGTGCAATTTACTGTATTTGACATATATTAGGTCGGAGCTAATACAACTATAATAAGCTAATAACACTATGGATCTAATGGAAAAGTTGCGTTGTATCAAGGGAACGTTCAGTAAAAATTTTCATCGATTTTAAACAGAGTACTGTGCTTCAAAACAATCGATATATCTCAGCAAATTTTACTTTTCTTACTTACCTCTTCTTAGCTTGCAAACGATTTGGTCGTGTGACGAAGTTTGGGTTCTTATTATATTGTTGCGTAGGGGTGGGTGGAGGATCCAAGTAAAAAGCCAAAGTCGTGTCACAGCATTTATTGGTGATAAACCTTTCCTCCGCGTACGACTACTATACATGTCCTAGCGAACATGCCCTCAGCGCTTGAGACACGCATAGATGTCTTGGAAGTTCCAAACTGTATAAGAGCCGTCTATTCTGTTTAAATTTTATAACTTGGTTGAAAATATTACTAAATGTATACTTTACCAAATTCAATAGATGGCAGTAGTCAAAAAAATTCAATATAGGCTAGAATAATTTATAAAATATTACAACCTATATTTATAGTCGAAAACGCGAAAAAGCAGCCACGTACAGGGCATGTTCGCTAAATTTGGTGACGCGGGCAAAGGGTTAAGGAGATCCACGCACCGCCAGTGCTCCGTCCAGAATGTCTTGATATGGTCTAAGTACCTCCTTATAAAGGACAGGTCGCTCAGGGCATCTTCGACGTCCGGTTACTTCCCCATTGCTTAGTCACGTACTCGGATATTCAGTCCCACGCTTTCGCGCTGTCAAACCGAGTGCCGTTACCGCCGCTAAGTGCATTCGGGGGTTTCACATTGTTAGCCGACTTGCACTTAAGCCTGGAGATGATCCTCGAAACCAATTACAACGGTGGCTCCTTTTAGCATACGGTACGTTATTATAAGTCTCTTATCAGCTTGCTTTCGATTTTTTCGTCTGACATTATTTATGTTCGTATTCACACTTTTCCGATCGTTTTCAAACTTTGCCATTTTGCTCGGTTTGGTCATCAATATATGTGGAAATCGAATCCGCCAGTATTATGGTGATAAATAATCGTAATAGACACGTTTGAAAAATACTACATTATCGTTCTCGTTAACGTCTATTAGTAAGTTGCCGTATTCATTTCCCTTTTCGCCAACCTCTAGCTATGTAAGATTTTAATTGTTCAAATTCCTATAGGTTTTACATTTTTTCACTATATATTTTATAATTCATAGGTTTACAATCATTTTAATTTTTTTACTTTTTATATAAAAAATAAACGCTCAGTAGTCACTAATTGAAGTTTAATTGGGTTGATTATGATTAGTTTTGACTGATTAAGGAGAATTCAAAGTCGTCGTTTTGTCAAAAACTTCCATACAAAGCTCACCATGCTCGCAACGGCCATTTGTATGGCGGAAGTGATATTATCAGAAAATCTTAATTTTTTTCATGTTCCTGTCATTATTTTGAATATTTAAGTTGTTGAGAGTTTCTTTGGGGTGTTCATTTTTTTTATTTCAAACTCAAAAAATGCCAAAAAAATAAATGAATTTTATTAAATACTAGTGGTTTTACCCGGCTTCGCTCGGTATTTGTAATATAAACCGCTTAAACATGACTAATCTAATAGTAAACATTTTATTAAATTTATTTGAATAGTTTTATTTTATATAATTTTATTTGAATACTCATTTGTTTTTTTTTATTAAATTAACTCCTACGAACAAACAAACTTATATACATACTCTTTCGAAATTATATGTATACCAGAATCCAAAGAGAAATCGGGTAGGGCTTTGCCCCCTAGGAGGCTTCACCCTCTAGGGCTTCGTCCCCAGAGGCTTCACCCATGGCGGCTTCGCCCCCGGTGGCTGCGTTCCCGGGGACTTTGAATCCTTTGAATTAAATCGGTGCCTATGAATCGAAAAAAAAATTAAATCGATTGTGTTGTTCCCAACCAATGTTATATACATACAAAGTCTCTTTCGAAATTTTATATTAGATAACATACCGAAATGTTTTGATGCAAAATTTACTATTTTGACGTTAAATTTATTTGGTACTTATGTATTTAGTATATTCACCTATGTATGTACATATGTATATTAAAATTTTAAATATTTTATGAAATTATGGAATCTTTATATACGGAGATTATTTTAACCTATTTTTCTGGTAGCCTGCGCTCATCATTATTTTCATAATTGAATTTGATGTATGAGTGGAATTTTGATCTTCTCAATTGAATTCAATGTAACATTTACTAAAATTAGGACTTTTCTGAGAAATTCTTGTCTCTTAACTGACTAAGATAGACGAGGAATTCCGTTGTGTAGTTGAACCTTAATACCGTATGGGGTCGACCGGTTGTGCATTTTTGCACATGCTATCCGACTCGGTCAGAGTGCACGCACGCATATAAATATGACACTAATATCTTACTGATATCCATATGCTTATATCAGCTGATTGAACCACTCAAACAGAAAATGTCAGGGTGAAAAAAATAAAATATACACGGTGATTAATACGGCATGCGACACGTTCGGTGTAAGCCACGCATACTATCTACCCCGATCCGTTTAGCGTCGTTTTGTTACGCGATATGATCGATCGTCGAGGAATTTTAATGAAATTGAACCGTAACCAGAACCAGAAGGGACGACAGATCCAGTCCCACCAAACGACCCACGAGTATACGTATGTATGGATGTACATATGTACATACATATCTGCCATATGTGGAAGAGACGCTTTCAAGAAAGCCGCCTTCCTTCGGGGTACTCCGAAACCGGTAGCTATTTTTTCACCAACCCTGAGATAGATCGACATTGATAGTGAGTCTACATTGATAAAAGGCAACAACCGACTGTGGTCTCTTGAGGTGGACATTGACGTATGTGGACGAGTCATATACTTATTCGTTTATTTTATCGAGGTAAGCCAGTTATCAATAGAATTTTTGTTATTAATCCACAAGAATAATCGAAATATGATTTTTCTAAGTGGAATTTTACTTAATTCTCATATAAACACAATTTAATATATTATCCCTATTAATTCAATTCAGATTCGTGTAAATGCGAGTAAATAATAGAAGCGATTTTTTAGCACGCAATTTTACCGATTTAAAATTATACGAAAACAAAAAATAGTGTGACCAGAACACTATCCCAATAAACATGTTTCAATAGAAAATACTCAATATAAAATAGTATTAACAGTGGGAAAAATCCCAAGTTAAAATACGTACTTTTGACTTTTGATTTGAACTGGACGACTACTTAGAGATATTTGAATGCTGAAAATCACTACAAATGAAAGATAAAATACCCGACTATAGATTCCAATATTCATTTTGGACAGGAAATTGACAGATTTTGAGACATCGACCGAACAACACCAATATATAGAAAAATCGCACGATTTGAAAAACACATATGTATGTATATCTCCGAATCTCGAACCAATCAACATTTTTTATTACCAGATTCGTATTTAGTGGGCATAGATCTATAAGAAAATTCATATTTCATCTCTGAACCATTTTTCGTGCAGATAAAGTAAAAATATCAAATAAGAAAATATAATAAAAAGTAGGGAATGTCTTACATCTACATACAATTAGCACCAATATATGTAGAAGAATCAGCCACAAATACAAAACATCTCTGTGAGGCCCAAATGGAAGAGAGAAGATCAAAATTCCACTCATACATCGCATTAAATTATGAAAATCATGATGAGCGTAGGCTGCCAGACAAATGGGTTAAAATAATCCCTGATAACCTATGCTTACTGAGGTGGAAAATATCACGTGCAGGCTCAGCAGAAACGATTTCATTAAGAAGTTGGATAGCTCTTGGATTGGGAACCATTCGATAAAGAAATGTGCGGGCAGGAGGTACAACCATCAAATGATGATGACTACCATGCACATAATTATTAGGGACATAATTCCCAACTGTTCAAATACGGGCCTGACGTATTACCACGTAGAAGCTGGAGAACAAAACGAATTAATGAGAAGTTTCTTCGAAGTTCAAGGGAATTATACCCAGGAATGCCCAAAAGTAAAGGATAGGGTATAGATATGGGTAATACCTTTAATTTTTGCTATATAGAAATCGAAGAAATGCTTTTTGCACTTTATTAAGAAAACAAAGGGTAGGAGAATAACCTAGCATATCTCAAGACAAATCCGAGTAGACGAAAGGAAACGTCAGCGACTGTCTTGATGTGGTTGTGAAATGATGGGAGTTGAGGATCAAAAGTGATACCCAAATCAACCATATATACATAATATCTCAACATCACCAATGAATCCCCCTAATTAATTTTCATACAGATTCCACACAAATGCATTATACTCAAGCTTGCTACTCACAAGCGAGTTGAAAAGGGTTGTAGAATAACCTATTTATTACTCGTGCGAGTCTAATCCTAATTGGAAAACGGAATAAGTAAGTGAGAAGTATTACAACGGTAGTTGATATGATGGAGAGAGTAGTGATATTGAAATGGCAATGGGCGGTCATGTAGTTCTAAGACAGGATGATAGATGGATTAAAGAATTGCTCGAATGGTATCTGAGAGAGTGTAAAAGGGTGCAAAGAACGCCGAAAGGAAGATGGGTAGATGAAATTAGAAAAAAATGTGGAATGAAATGGATGATAGTTGCCCAAAACAGAAACGAATGGAAGTTTGTTGGTGAATGGTTGTATAGGTAAATGATGATGATGACTTATATGTGAAGTTAATTATTAAAAAAAATTTAGTTGTCCGTCCTTTAATAGTCATTGAAAGATATTAACGAAATATATCCCTTCCTACCCTGATGTATTACTATCATAGTGTAGCGTGGACATGTAGAGGGATTACCGAGATCGTAGTGAAAGACACAGCAGTAGTTGAGAGGTTGATAGAGGTATTGTTTTTGATCTGTTGGCCTGCCAGCTCCGAATGTATCACGGACCAATATTTTTACCCATTATTTTATGCATATTTAAATTATAAAATGCAAATCTAATCATAATAGTTGAATCACTTTCTGAAGAAAAATAAACGTTGTTGCAAATGATAGTAAATGTTATTAGAGGCATTTATGCGCGCACGCACGAATTTCCGAAAATACATTAAACACGGCTTTTGTCTTCATTCTGTAACGGTTTTCGAATTCAGAACATTAAAATGTAGAATATCTAACGTTGACTTGTATCAGAAAATAAGGACGTAGAGATCAAAGTCAGTGTTTTTGGTCATTTCTCATTTGACGTCTTCTTTACAATTTATTTATATCTTACTCTACAAATTTAGAGGTCAATGAAGCCAACCAATAAAGCCCTCTACATGAGGCCACCACCCCCCCCAATGAATACTATCTGAGAGAACCTTTCGTCAGAGAACGAGACGGTACTCTACCTATCCTTAGTTATTCAATTTGTAGGAACAGCCAAGATAATTAGTATCATACATATCGATTATATAGAGTTGTGAATAAAACTATATTGACACACACTTTTTCGGCATCTGAGAAACCGCTATATCGCTAGAGACTTATTTTCAAATAAGTCTGTGCGTGAATGGCCACCTTTTGTTTTTAAGATAAATATATGCATTGTGTGATCTTCTACACAGGTTCCGGGAAACGGTGAGCAGTTTCGAAACTTGTAATTTCTTAATCAGAGATCAGACGAGGGATCGTCGTACGGGAGATATCTAATAATTCGAAATTGCGATCGGATCGGCGATAATAACTCGACAAGATTTTTTTTTATACATCCATATATGAGTATATGCGTGTGTACCATTTCTATAACTCAACGTAAGGTATGATATAAATATATGTATGTATATATGTATGTGAATGTATGTATGTGTGTATAAATTGCTTAATCGCGTTCGATCGGATGGTTTCGTCAGCGTTTAAAACGCGCAAGCGTTAAGCCGATGTAAATTTGAAGCTTTCGAATCGCGTTTGTGTTCGTCGCTTGACACTGATACCCGAGCATAATATCATTTATGTACATATTATCACGCACTAATTGACAGCTATATATGACAGTCATAAATCAATATGCAAAACTGATTGATGAATATTGCGATGATGGTGAAAAAAATACATTAAGAATTCGATCGACTCAACTCGGGCGGGTACTATCGCCTTAACATATGCTCGATTAATTTTAATTATTTTTACTATTGCTATTATCGTCAAATGAACTATACTTTACTGTTTTTTTTAACCAAGGATAAATACTAGGTTGTTACAAAATTCTATAATTTTATTTGTTTATTTAGAAACTGCCCTTTCTCCTTTCTAATGAATATTTTTATGAGTTTTTTTTCTATATTTATTTATTTAAGTATACTTGAGAAAGGTGGCAAAGCTGATGGACTCGAGTGGTTTGATTATCATTGAATGTAATCACATAAATAAAAACATTAAATAAGATAACGAAAAAAATAAAAAAATAAAAGTAAAACAAAAATCAACAAAGAAAATCGAAAAGGAAATATTAACCAATTAAAAAAAATATAGATGAAAATATGTAAATAATAAAACAAACAATAGAAAATACAAAAGATAGACTTAATTATCTGCGTGGGTTAGCATATTATGCTTTCGAGCAGAGTGGTCACGGGTTCGAGTCCCACTAGAGTCCCTCTGCTGGCCAGATTTTGGTTTGTGACTCCAGGTGAGTTTGCCAATTTTTCTGATATTTATTGAAACGGTTTCTGTAAAATTGGCATCTTATTTCTATTATATGCTGCTGCTGCAGCTGCTGCCTGCTGGCTAAACTTTAGTTTGTAACCCCAGGTCAATCCTTTAATATCGGATTTTTTCTGATTTTCATTGAAACGGTTCCTGTAAAATTGGAATATCTTATACCAATCTTTATTGCTAATCCCAAATTATTCTCTGTCTTGAGGTACGCCAATTTGATTGTAAAATGCTACAAATTTTCTCAACAGACCTCACTGTGGTTGTTTTTATGAATGCGCATTGTATAAAATGCTTGTGTATGTATAATGATTGTTTTGATTGATTTTATTGCATCTATATACGTATTCTTATAAAGGCGAGTGTTAATTTTCATTTAATAATGAAATAAAATAAAATGAATATAAAAATAAAATTTAAAAAAGGAAGAACTGTAAAAACCCATTGATTTTAAGGAAATCATTGAATTGACAATTTCAAACTTTAACCAATCTATTTAAAAATAAGAATTCTCTAATTATTTTGCAAAATATTTTTTTTTGGAGTCTGAGAGTATGTCTCCTCTCAGATAAGTGTTATTGTTAAACGTTAGAAGTTTTATCTTAGGACAATTGTAGTGGCTATTTATAATTTTATAGACTTCAATTAGATCGTCTCTCATTCTTCGCGTCTCCAAAGTGTGAAGATTCATTCTTTTCAATTTTATTTCATATGAAAGTTCGGAAGGAATTTTTGTAAATCTTCATTGGGACCTTTCTAAACATTTAAAGTCTTTTTTAAAATAAGTTTAAGAAAATTTAAGTTTTGGTAAATTATATGTTATAATAATTTTGACCAACATTTTGGCAATAAACACCAAATAAAATCCTATGTTTATGTTTTAAGAATTGGTAAAAAAAATATTTTACTGATTTCCGAAACACCTTGTTGAAATTTCAATATACAAACAATTAGTAGAAATAAAAGCCAAAGAACAGATGAGTCAGTGAAACTAAAAAAAATGTATCTTCAGTTCCCCTGGTTTATTGCAATCATAAGAACTTTGTCTTGATTAATCGAATCTTCTGGAGATGTCAACATTGTGCAAGGATACACAATGTAGAACAAATCTGTAGGAATGTATCAAAAAAATAAAACTAAAATTCGGAAAATAATTTAAGATATAAAAATAAACAAGAGAAATAATATAATTTATGAGCATTCATTTGTTCCGTTCAAAGTCAATTATTTGAATGTGATATTTAAAATCGGCTACACTTAATCTTTTATCGATGTGAGCTAACGATCGTAGCAACGTTTTGCTAGTCAAAATATGACATGTTGTTGCCAATTTACCGGATGAGAGATGCGCTTTTGAATGAGAGAGAGAGCGAGAGAGTTGGGGACCAATTTGTCAGTCAGACCTAACCAGTCGTTATAACGAGTCGGCGGAAACGTGGATTAGGCAAAAAAATCCACACAGAGACCCAGCGATGATAGTATTGACATAATTTCGAATGCCGGATGCTCGGTAGTGATTTGGACACGGCAGGTGTCCGGCTCAACACGTCTGGTCAACCAGATAGTCATCACAGTAACAACATCCGGTGCTGTGCTTAACTGACCGACGATCATCAAGTACATCGGTAGTGGAACGAACTCTACTTACTTGGCTGTTTCAATTCGCAGGTGCTGTTTGGGGCAAAGGAGTCAAATACTCGATGGTCAATAGTCAAGAGATGTCTTTGCTTTTTAAAAGACACCTCAGATAATTGCATGATATATCAAATACATGAGTCTTCATTCATAAATATTTAACAGTGTAAACAGTTGTTCTAGGTGAATTTTGCGGCAAAAAAGTCAAAAAGTTGACGGTTAAAAGTGAAGATGGACTACTTATTTTATTTTATTTTATTTTATTTTAAAAAATCAATACCACAGAGACTTGACAGGTTGCCCCAAAGCGTCAATGTGATTTTAATACAAATAATAAAAATCATAAAAATTACAAAAAAAACATGGTATTCAAAAGACACCTCAGATCATTGCATGAGATATCAAACACATCAGTCTTCCTGTATTTTCATTCATAAGTCTTTAAGAGTGTACAGTTGTTCTATGTATATTTCCTAGGTGCGTTTTGCAGCAAAAAAGTCAAATAGTTGACGGTTAAAAGTGAAGATGGATTACTTATGGTATTCAAAAGACACCTCAGATTATTACATGCGATATCAAACACACCAATCTTTGTGTATTTTCATTCATAAACATTTAACAGTGTAAACAGTTGTTCTATGTATAATTCCTGGGTGGATTTTGCGGCAAAAAAGTCAAAAAGTTGACGGTTAAAAGTGAAGATGGACTGTTTATAGTCTTCAAAAGATACCTCAGATCATTGCATGACATGTCAAATACGTCAGTTTTCACGTATTTTCGTATTAATAAATAACTGACAGTGTAAACAGGTATTTTATATTTCTCAGGAGTTAAAAACATAACAGTCAAAAGTAAAGATAGCTATACTTTTCAAAAGACATCTCAGAACGTTGCATGAGATATCAAAGATATTATAAAGATATTTCCAATCATAAATGATTGGTAATGTAATAATGTCTGTATATGGTAGTCGCCTACGTCCGAATACGGATTTGGCATAAGAAGAAGAAGAATGTGAACAGTTGTTTTATATTTCTCAGATGCATTTTCTGTCGATAGTGTGAAAAAGTTGGTTGTTAAAATTGAAAAAGGACTGTCTGTGTTTTTCAAAAGACGTCTCAGATCATTGCGTAAAATACCAAAGACACCAGTCTTCGTGTATTTTCATTAATTAATTTCTAACAGTGTAAAAAGTTGTTTTATATTTTTGAGGTGCATTTTCCGTTGATAGAGTCAAAAAGTTGATTGTCAAAAGAGATAATGGACTGTTTGTATTTTATAGAAGACTTCAGATTCAGATTGTTGCATGAGATATCAAAGACACCAGACTTCATTCATAAAAATGTATTTTCATTCATAAAAATTTAACAGTGTAAACAGTTGTTTTATATTTCTCAGGTGCAGTTTGCGGCAAATAAATCAAAAATTTGATGGTCAAATGTGAAGATGGTTTGTCTATGCTTTTCAAAAGACATCTCAGATTGTTGTATAATATAGAAAATACATCAGTATTCACGTATTGTAATTCCTAAATATCTAACAGTATTAACGATGGTTTAAATTTCTCGGGTGCAGTTTGTGGGAATGAAATAAAAAATTTGATGGTCAAAAGTAAATATGGTCTGTCTATGCCTTTGGAAAGACATCTTAGGCCGTTGCATAAGATATCCAAAACATCAGTTTTCATATAATTTCATTCATAAATTACTGACAGTGTGTACAGTTGTTTTATATTTCTAATGTGAATTTTGCGGCAAAGGAGTCAAAAATTTGATGGTTAAAAGTGAAGAAGTCTTTACTTTTCAAAAGACACCTCAGACCATTGCATGACATATCCAATTTATCAGTCTTCTTATATTTTCATTCAAAAATAGCTGAAAGTGTAAACACACGTTATTCATATGTTCTCAAGCGTGATAAATTAATATTTTTTATAAAGAACTAATAAAATTATTCCCGGCGTTGCTCGGGTTTGGTAAAATTTGGAAACAAAAGTAAAATGCGGAACTTAAGCATATTTAAGTTAGATTAAATTTAACTGGGTGATCTAAAAAAGCAAACAAACGTTTATTTTTATATACTTATTTATTTATATATATTTTAGCTATCAAGCTAATTTAACTTGAAGTATACAAATTAAAAAAAATCATTTCAGGATCATTTTTCAATCAAGATTATGCTTATAATATCTATGATATGTATGTAATAACCGTAAGTGAAACATAAAAGAGGTTTGTAAAAATAAAAATTCATTAATAATACGAGCTGTATTTTGAGTAAGTTATGTTTAAAGATTTTTCCGATAAAAACCAGTTTGATGTCTGGGATATTTTAAACGTTTTATTACCATAGTATATACACATCTGTGAGGTTCATACACGTGGTAGAGACTTATAATAGTTTTGTAAATATACATACGTATTTGATTTATTCTACAGGCTGTACAGACGTTACAAAAGTGTTTAATAATATAAACAAATTTTGTGAAAAGAATTATCAATATGCCTACATATGTATGAAATTCGTGCGATTTATCGGCTAACTTGCATTGCCTAGGGCACGTGTAAGTTCTTCAAACGAAATATGCATTTTTTCAACACCGGTCACACTTCGTGAATTCGTCGTCCATAGATTTTCATATTAATTTGTCACTGTTTTTTTTTTGTCTCGGGCGTGATTACTTAGAGCGAATAATTGAAAAGCGCTTTTGCTGTCAGATTATCTTGTCAGACTTGTGTCAATGCAGAACGTTTATATTATTCATTTGGCCGCACGCAGCATTAATCGATTTACTACGCATTTTAAGCAAACATGCACGTGTCTATACCAATATTATTTTGAGCCCGCGTATGTACGTACATATGTACACATACTGTAATATGTATGTGTTCGTATGCAGAAGGTGAAATGAAAGTTGAACGTACAAGTACCAAGTGACAAAGTGCAACTCTGTTCGAGTTTCGCGATGGAAATGTGCATACATTTGTAAGAATTTTTTATGCGTGTACTTGTATGTCAGATTAGAAGACGTTTTCCGGTTCGACGAGTGCAGTTTTTTCCCAGTGAAATCGATTTGAGGAGAGCTTTTGGATGTGCGATTTTTTTTTTTGTTGTCTTTGTTTCTTTTTGTCGAATGTGTTGTTGGCTCGTGATAATATCTTCATCGCATCGCATGTATGTAGATTATATTAGCTACGAATCTGGGCCAATGGAGTCATACGACATTGAGCTTGTAGGCGGACCACAGCCACCTGTACGAGAATAAATTAACGAGCGACAGGTACAGTCACGACGGTGACCATTACGTGACCCTCAGGCGTAGGGGTGGAAAACTCGGAAAAACGACAAGATTTTACTGAAAAATTCGTTTCAAAAGTTGCTCAAAAACTAGGATAGGATTTGCTTCAACTTATAAAGTCAAAGAGGAATAGATTGTAACTTTCAGAAGCGATGCTTTCTAGCTTGGAAGTAAGTCAGTTTCATTACGTACTAATCAAGTTAGGCTAAATAGACGATGCCGCGTCTATTCCTACGATACGTGCTTTGAATAAAATAAATATTCAACACTGAGTTCTTATATTATATTTTTAAAGACAAACTTTAGATTATCACTAATATATTAGAAGAGCACTTTAAAAATTTGAACCGATGAACTTATGAGACGCATAAAACTGTTCATAATGGTTGAATCGACGTATGTCGGATGTTAAGACTAACTTTCGTACCTCGGGTACGGCTTGTACAGTGAATCAGACGATATAACCGTTTATCTGATAGCGATTGGATTATATTATCGCTTTTATGGTTAACCATCAGAATAAACATAGTGGTTAGCATAGCTTTAAACAAATAGTGGTTATCATAGCATAGCTTTAAACAAAATCTAACTGGTTTCCGCAGGCCAGACCTTGGATTTATTACTCCAGGTCGATCATTTCCTACCAGAGTTTGCCAAATTTATCTGATTTTCATTGAAAAGGTTCCAAAAAATTGGCAACCTTACCAATTTTCTCGCAAAATCTCGAGTTTTCAGCAATATTGAGTTTCGCTGAATTGTATAAAATGCTGCAAATTTGCAAAAATATATCTGTGTGGGTATTAATTGATATGTATTTATTTCGTATAATACTAATAATACTTGTATCAAATGCGCGATGTTTCTGGCCAGGAAGGTGCATTGGGGTTACATGGTATAAATAAAAAGTATATATTTGCATATACGATTCATAGTTTTATTTAAAATGAGATTAGCGTCACGGGATACGCAATAGAGTATACAAAGTAAAATAATATATTAAAAAGTATAAAAGCTTCTTATATTAAGTTTATATGAGGTGAGAGTGAAAAAAGTATCTTTATCGATGTTTTAATGAGTTGCAAAGGGGTTGTTGAAAGAGGTGTATGGATAGCTAGCTGTCATCCATGATTCCAATGTTGGATGTTCGATTTTAAAGAGTTCGTTAATGATTAACCTTATAAGGACGGAGCGTCAAGATTGAACGAGTGTCCCTAACCGAGTAAGACGCCAGTAGTTTTTAATTACAATACAGCTTTTCTCAATACAAACCGGTTCAATATATATATTTTATTAATCATTTAATACATCAACAAAAAAAAGTTTGAGTCCTACAGCATGTTTTTGACTATTTTTGTATTAAAAAATAGCGACAAGCATCAACATGCAAACGCACATAGGTAAGGCCAACAGGCGACTGCATGACTCAATAGCCACGCGCCAAAAGCGACGAAAACAATAGCTTACGAAAGTATAACTGTCTCTTTCTCTCGCATTGATTAATCGATCAACAAGAATATGCAAGCGTCAAACAGTAAAAAACATGACTTATCGCTACTGCCATTAAATCATACTTTGGAAAGTAGAAATGTATAAATGTATTTTTTTACGATGTACCTCTTTTCTAAATCATACAAAATCTATTAAAATAAATTTATTGTAGTTCATTCTAGGAATATAAGAAATATAGGGTGTATAGCTTTGAAAACCACATAGTTATTACGAAAAACGTAAAAATTGGGACACTTGCATACCCCACTTCGGTGAGGGAGGGTTAAAATCCTCTAGCTTCATGTCGGAGATTTAATTTTTATTTATTTTATTTAAATGTTAGCAAACCCTCGCATGTCAGTAAGATGTCAAAGTGAAATGGAGAATGGAAATGGATCAAAATCAGATCACAATTTTTTGACATCACTGAACTAATAGAGTGAAGCTAATAAAAAGCTTCCAATGACTTGCAACGAGTTCACAGATTTTTCTCAACAAAATCATTAGCGACTTGCTTGTATGTATATTTCAAAAGAACTACGTAGAGATTTTTCGCACGAAATAAAAAGGGTTTCCTTGAGCTACAAAATATGTACGATAATTAGTTAATTGATAAGCAACATATGTATAAAGTAATATTATGATTGGTTAGTTACTCTCATTTATTTTTTATTTGTGTGTGTGTGTGTATTGACCGCAAGAATATATTAATAATTCTAATCATAAAGCATTTTGAAATTACGTTGTAAATCAATAAAAAGTTGAACTTTGGAATAGGTTTTTTGTCTGTTTTGAAAGGCGTTCGAATGATCAATAAATAATTGTACAAAACTCATCCATCCGTTTTTTGAAGAGCATCTCGCAAACATATGTACGTATAATATATATAATATATATTTATAAATTCGATTCGTAACATCCTCGGGACATATAGAACTTGTATATAGAACCGTGGATAATTTCTGCAAAAAGTCGCCAAATGATTTTCTTATCAACCGCATAATCAACACGTCATAGCAGCGAGTGATTGCATAATTGATCCATTTGCATAAATCAATCTCATCATCATCACGCCTCACCTTACATATAAGTACCGCTTTTTTTGTGTCAAACCAGACCCGTACACGTATGTAGGTGTCTTCATTACAATTTTATCGGCAGCTTGGTGAATTATTTTCATTTCGGGACTGAATTCAGTATAATTTTTAAATAAAACTTTTATTTATGTCGCCTTTACGGCCTCTGCCTATGTAATCACCGACGATAAATTGCGAGTTTGAATATGCTACATATATAGTGCAAAAACCGGTGCTTGCTTTTTAATCTCCAGTGTCTTTAATATACATATGTATGTAATATAACTTTGCGCTTTATCGTTCCTCGAAAGCTCCTTTGATTCGAGTGAAAATTTCGCAAAAATCCGATTTAATTTGTATTTAAAGCGCGGTTTACATTTTTAATTGATCGCGAAAGATATGTTTTGTTCTTGATTGCATTTTGTAATCTTCGAAGCTGTATAATGAGATCGTGATCGTTGTTTTTTTTTTCAGCCATTATCAGCCGAGATAATCGCGGTGAATGTTGGCGATGAAAATTTACGATCAGCCGTGAAAAATGCGCTTAGAGATTTGAGCAGTGATATAATTATATTGCATCTAATTATATATTATATTGCGTGGGTTTTATATCATCGTGTGAAAATTAATGAATATTAAATTATTGATTTTTTCAAAAAGTATACATTGTGTACGCATAGTAAATTAACTTAATTAAATTACATATGTATAAATAGTGGAAATCAAAAATATGGTTTGATTTTGTATATGTAAATTTATGGCATGGATTGTATTTTAGATGATTTTCCCATTTTTTTTTTAAATCGTAATGTGTCTTCTTTTTACAAGCTTTTTATTATAAGTTTCAGTAGTAGTTTGTTAGCACCGTAAAATTTGGAACCACTTCTACTCTTTAGATCGCTTTATTTTATTTTACCGACATATAGGAATTAACTGTTATTATATAAATATGTAAGCAAATATCTCCAAAATGATTCTCTACGAGTTAAATCATTAAAACTTCATCAGAATCGTCTGTCAGATCGACGCGATGACAGCTGGCTAATAGTGAAGACATTCAAGACAAACACTTTCAAAAGTTGCATAATTGAAAAGTTAGTTTTAAATAAATTTTTTGCACTCGCATCTCGTATAGAAATTATATTATCACATCGTAAATATTGAGATTGCCAAAATATCTTATTATCTTATGTATTAGTAATTTTATAATCATTTTATCTTCCTATACTCTTCCTATCTTCATTCCCTTTAATGGAAAATGGGATAACAATTGGAGAGGTTTTACTATTTTATTTACAAGTGATAGACCCTAGACACTAGTGTATTATAAGTAAAAACATAAAAGCAATAGAAAAATTAATGTATTAATAAAATTAATTTTCAGTAGATGTCGCTATATGACCGTGGCACTATTTTCCAAGAGGAAATATTGATAGCAAACGAAGTCTCTTTCGAAATTATATCTTAGAAGATATGTATGTTACAGGCCAAGTGTACATTTCGTTCGTCCATGAACATGCTAGTCTGTTCACACATGAACCGATCTGGCCAGTTGTAGTGTGCATAAAAGGAAAAATTGACAAATGAACTAGTTTGTTCATGTACAAACTATTAGGCATAAGTTTAAATGTTCTCAATTGTTTGTCCCATCTTCTATGTACATACATACATATGTATGCATACCTTGGGTTGAGATATTTTAATAATAGCGGAAACGGGAATTAAAGCAACGTTGTAGTGTCTTTTCCGTAAAATTTTCCTTTTAAATACCTGGCGTTTTAACATCATACACAATTATCATACGACACTTGGTGAGTCTATTTGAAGATAAATTTTGGCTGTAAGGGCGTTTTCAGACTAGCGTTTTATACGCGCGTATAATCTCGTTTTTTGAAGTGCATGTAGGCGCGTATAGGCGCGTCGTTTTCCATACGCGCAAATCGTACGAGCGTAGATGCGCTTATAAGCTCGTATTATCCATGTTGATACTAAATCACCACTACCGGTTCGAACGAAAACGTCCGGTTTTTTGAAGCGCGAAAAGTAGCGCGCGTGTAAGCGCGTATGCCGAAACGACGGTATACGCGCAGAAAAATACGCTAGTCTGAAACCGCCCTTAGCAAATATATTAAATCAATAGGTCGTGTATGAACAAACTAGTATGTTCATGAATGAACCGGAGTGAACAGTATGTATGTATATAATACTGATAGAGCTCAAATGTTTATGAAATTGATCAATTAAGCAGAAAAAGGTCACTCGTTAATCACTTCACCTACATATACATATATTGAGCTAAAAAATTACATTATTGAAAAACAGAAAAGCATCTAATATAATATATAGTTATAATTTCGAAAGAGACTTTGTAACTATGAATATATGTAAGGTTTGTTGGGAACATCAAAAATAATTAAAGTCTCTATGGCGACGATATCAATATCGTTGAATATTATTTTTTTTCGATTCAAATAAATTTAATAAAAAAACAAATGAATGTTTACTATTAGATTGTTTTGCCATGTTTAAGCAGTTTATATAACAAATACCGAGCGAAGCCGGGTTAAACCACTAGTACTTAATATACAAAATTGCAGCTCAAAAACATTCTTTCGATTCAATTATCAGAAAGTTATGGTTATTGCAAATGAATGAACGAATAAAAAACAAGTTCCAAGATTAACATCTGTATTTTTCAATACAAATATTTATTTGTTACGGAGTTTTTGCCACTATCATATGTATAGCTACATACATATGAGCAAATTATGCTCGTTATAAGTTATAACCAAGTTCGACTGCAATTAATTTAATAAAAAAATCAACAACCCAGAAGGGCACCTTCAATGTATAATACTAAGATGTAATTGAAAAGTCCTAGGGCGTACAAAGATCAGCTCTGATTATATGTATAAAAATAATTAAAATTTAATTTAAAAACATTAATACCGAAACAAAATATATCTTATAACTAGCAGAACCCGGCATGCATTGCAATGCCATAATAACGCATGCAATTCCCGTTCCCGTTCCCATTCCCGTTCCCGTTCCCGTTTCCGTTTCCGTTTCCGTTTCCGTTTCCGTTTCCGTTCCCGTTCCCGTTCCCGTTCCCGTTCCCGTTCCCGTTCCCGTTCCCGTTCCCGTTCCCGTTCCCGTTCCCGTTCCCGTTCCCGTTCCCGTTCCCGTTCCCGTTCCCGTTCCCGTTCCCGTTCCCGTTCCCGTTCCCGTTCCCGTTCCCGTTCCCGTTCCCGTTCCCGTTCCCGTTCCCGTTCCCATTCCCGTTCCCGTTCCCGTTCCCGTTCCCGTTCCCGTTCCCGTTCCCGTTCCCGTTCTCGTTCCCATTTGTCTGAAAAACGCAGGCAGCGAACACATTTGAAATAATTCAATTGTTTGTTCATTTTACCCTAACAACGCGTGTCGTGACTCGAAAACATTTTAAATTATTGCGTTGCAACGCCACTCATTCCCGTTTTTCCCGTTTCTGTTCCCGTTTTTGGCCGATTTTTTTTCACAGTAAGCTTCCCGGGCATGTATACAATAAATCCTGAAAGTTCCATTGTACAATAACGAATGCAATTCCCGTTCCCGTTCCTGTTTCTCGACGCGTTTCGGTAAGTGAATTTTTCAGTTGACAATTAATACTTAATAATCAAATTAAATTATAGTACAGTATAGGAACGCATAAGTGACAGACAGACAAACATTGATTTTTACATATATGTATGTATGTAGGATTGTTACGAGTGGTACGTAATGTAAGGTTGGTATGAGTGGTACGCAATGTAAGGGTTGGCATTCGTGTGCGCAAGTTGCTTACCAACGCACAAACTTCCTTAACTACACATTGGCGCTTCATACTTTCGCGTCGATGAAATTTTAATTACGAATATTATTATTAAGAGGTTTTTTTCCATTTTTTTTTCACAG
The DNA here is from genome assembly GCF_051622035.1 of Arctopsyche grandis. NCBI lineage: Eukaryota > Metazoa > Arthropoda > Insecta > Trichoptera > Hydropsychidae > Arctopsyche > Arctopsyche grandis. The sequence goes on along the minus strand of NC_135364.1, from coordinate 26,106,287 downwards.
TAATCTTCCCGGACATGCATAAAACAAATCCTGAAAGTTCCATCATAATCGGTTCAGTAGTTTAGGAACATATTCGAGACAGACAGACAAACAAACAATTTTATATACATATGTATATAGATAAGCAATACAGCAGAATAACGTACATTGAATGAGTATGTTTATGAGAGAGTCGCATTAAATCGAATCACTATCCATTCAGGGTTCCCACACATTTCGACACACACACATTGCACAAATGACATTTGTCGGAATACCAATCGAGAGCGATACTTGCTCGTACATGTGTACCATAATAAATGTAAAATATACATGTATCGGAACGAAATGCAACGGATCAGATGAGACCGCGCGCGGTAACAGGTTTTGGTCTTTGGATTGAGGTTTCACAACGTTTTGACAATCGACAAATGCCTCGGCCGAGCCAGCTCGAGCCCACCTAATCAAAGAATGGATCTCGCCGAATATTAATCGATCAGTGTAATGGCTGTAATTAGTCAAATTAATATGAAAGCTACACCACCGCGCGCCGGACACGTGCATCGGACAGACGAAATAATAATAAATATAAACTGGAAATTAAAAAAAAGAAAAAAAAAAAACGGTCAAAATTACCATAATAACTTGTGGTAATTGGTCGCGTTTGTGTAATGTTGGTTAAGTGATTTTGTCGCGTGCCCGCAGCTGGTGGCGCCGCCTTTTCCGGAAGCGCAGCGGGAAAACTCGTAAGTTGCCAAATTAATCGCGTTCATTCTGATCGTGTGTTTGTTTGCATGCTCGGAATTAATCAATGAAATTTATTCTGATTTAATTTACAAATGCGTTCCGTTCAAAATATATTTTTTTTATACAAAAAAGTTACTCATACAGCATTTAGCCGTTGGAAATTAATTTGCATACGATATTTTATTTTTATTACATTTAATACCAGGAAGGCCTAACAATACTAACCCCAATGCGCCTTCCTGGCCAATTATACACAATACAGCATTTTCATTATACAAGTCGCTTAATTGCGAGACACTGAAAACTAGCAAATTAGCGAGACATCTATGAATTGTACATAAATTTTATTGTACTGTTGCGTACGGGTGGGTGGAGGATCCAAGTAAAAGGCCAACAGTCGTTTCACAGCATTTATTGATGATTCAGGAGATACACGCATAGCCAGTGCTAAGTCCAGAATTACATGATATCGCCTACGTACCGCCTTATAAGGGGTAGATCTCTCAGGGCGCCTAATCTGTTTACCTGTTGTATAGTCACGTATTCGGATATGTATTTCCACGACATTGGGTCTTCCCGTACTGATTCTGAGAAATAACTAATAACGGTCATTGTTTAGCCTAAATGCACTTAGAGTCCAGATATAATCCTGGAAGTAAGTGCAAGCACTTACATAGTTAATCCGATAACAGATAACCCTTGAACGGTCACATAGTCTCTGGGATTCTATTCGCTTAATCCGCGGCGTACGTAACAGTACATTAATCATACTTAAATAGTGGTGACATAGTAGGTAGGATGGATTTTAGCCAATTTTTAATCGCGAACCGTTTCAACAATGAAATCAGAGAAAATTTGATAAAACTCTGATAGGAAACGATCGACCAGGAGTCACAAATATCCAGGTATGACCAGCAGCACTACAGATATACTCAGAAAAATTCTTTTCAATCGAGGTCAGCTCATGGGATCGAACCCGGCGCCTCTCGGGGTTAGGCAGAAGCTTAACGACCGAGCTATGCTGCTGGCTATGACTTGTAATACTTATTTATCCAGCAGCGTGGCTCCATGGTTGCGTTGATACCAAGCACCGAGAGGTTGCCGGCTTTGATCCCGTGAGCCAATTTTGTCTTTGTCTTTAAGGTTTAAAATTTTGGTTGGGAGTATTGAAAACAAATGAAAATTTATGACGACGATATCGATTCAGCTTTCGATTTCGAATCCGTTTCTGGATTACTTTGTCAGTTACGTTTCCGGATTATTTTATCGGAGCCGGATGTTATCCGGATTAGTTATCTAGTTACCAGTTATCCGGATCCATTAATTTTTCAATTCCGGATCCAGATCCCTTTTTAAATTCCAGATCCCAATTACTGTTTCAGTTCCGGATCCCGATTACTGTTTCAGTTCTGGATCCCCATAACTGTTTCAGTTTCGGATCCCGATTCCTATTTCAGTTCCTGATCCCGATTCTTTTTTCAGTTCCAGTGCCAGATTCTTTTTTCAGTTCCAGATCCCGATTATTTTTTCAGTTCCAGTTCCGGATTCTTTTTCAGCTCCGGAATCGGATTTCTGTTTCAGTTATGAATCCCAATTCCTTTTTTAGTTCCGGCTCCGGATTCCTATTTCAGTCCCGGATTCGGATTCCTGTTTCAATTCCGGATCAGGATTTTTTTTTCAGTTTAAAAACCATTCATTTCTGATTGGCTGTCATTAAATATTATTTTTTTTTTCGATTTCAAATTTTTAATATGAGATTAACCACTGGTATTATATATTTGAATATTAATTTTAGTCAAGTTCAATTTATTAATATTAAATTGGGCTGGAAAAGTCTCATATAATTAAGGCCATTACATATTTTTATAGGAAAAATGTACAAAAGTATTTATTTTAATTTTTAAATATACGTCATAGCTTAGTGCACTGGCAGAGCTATTGCATACCAGTAGAGAGGTCGTGGGTTCAAGTCCCGACCAAATACGCTGCTGGCGAGATTTTGTGGTTATTAAAATACAGATAGACCATCTCCTGTTAGAATTTTCCGACTTTTCTAGCTTAATTGCAATGGCGGATCTGATAAATCGATATCCTCCCCCAAAGTTTCTTGTGAAATTGAGTTATTAGGTTCTCTTATTTGTGGAATCTTAAAAATGCTACCTACATATTGAATTTTCTCACAAATTTGTACAAAAAAATATCAAACTATGAATTACTTATTTAGGCTGGTTCAATATGTTAGATAGAACTGCGTCTGTATCTAATCTGCAACAAGTCATTTCAATTTCTCATAAATCATAAACTCATCAATAATTCCACAAGAAACTTACTGACTTGTTGAACCCAACGAAAATTTAAGCCTATGTTAAATCAAATTATGTATAAATTATATCCTCAAACTGTTGTTATACATTTTTACACAATTTTTTATACAGCCAAAATTCGTGTACACACACAAACGATCGAACGCATTCTGCGAGATAATATAATATAAAACAATAGGTCACTTCATGACCTACGATGAAATACTACCGTAGGTCATGAATGGAGACTACCAAGCGTATAAATTTTATTAATTCGTTAAAAGGGGGTGTGGTGGTACACGATCTACGACCTGTGCCAGTTGCAAACATGAAAATCGCCATACATCAATAACACCGCTAATGGCTACGAAAATAAGCTGAATCCCCATTATATTATATGTATGTATATGTGTTTTTATTTTTATTTTATTTTATTTAAATCGAAAATGTACACTAACTTTTACAGATCGATTGAAAGTGACGAGTGTACTACATATACAATACAATAATACAATTAATACAAACATTATTATACAATTCTAATTCATGCAAGCATCATCCACAGCGATATCTATGGAGAAATATTAGTAGAATTTTATTATAGTAATTGGCGAACTTCAAGACAATGAATAATTTGAGATTTGCAAGAGAGATTGGAAAGGAGATGCCAATTTACAGGAACCATTTCAATGAAAATCAGAGAAATTAGCAAACTCTGAATGGAAACGATCGACCTGTTGTCACAAACCAAGGTCTGGCCAACAGCCACTATTGAAAATCGAAAAGTGGTCACTTTGCTCGAAAGCCTAATATTATTAATATTCTATCTAAATAACTAGTCCACGCTGCTGGTGTGTATAATACATATGTAGAGAAAGCAAAGAGACTCAAACGCTTATAAGTAGGTTTTCTATGCATACTGTTATGACTTGGTTTGAAGATAGGACTATTGATTATAAGATTCCAGTAATTGAGTCGTATGTATTTGTTATTGACGTGTCAGTCGTCGTCTACTAGTGCTTATTTTTCAACACTTAGCTTACTGTGCTACAAAAATCCGTTAGCCACTGTGCTGGACGCCAAGCATCCAGTTGAAAATGTGTGTTTTAAGTTAAAATAATGCAAAGTCTGCGAGGTAAATTATTGTAATTGGCTATAAAAATCATTTATCATGTATAAAACGTTGAATAATATAAAATAATGTGCAAAAAATGAAAAAAAATGACGGCTGAAGTGGAACTATCATTGTATCATGTGTACAAGGGGCTTCCCGCGAAAATAATTATTTCTGTTGATATAGATCAATGTTTTTATTTCGTAGCGATTTAATTCGAATCATAGAATCATTTTGATGAGGAATACATAAAATATGAAGACTGAATTCAGTATATTTGGAGAAATAAAATAAAATTTATATCCTGGTCGCTCACTATTAGGGATCCCAAATATTCGTCGACTTCTACTATTCAAATATCGAATAGTCAATCAAGAGCTATTCGAATATTTGAATATATTCGAAAATTAAAATAAAAAGTAATTACATATGTGCTAAGCATCAATTACATTATATTTATATATGTAATATATTAAAATTAATAAAACATAATCAATACAATAAAAAAAAAAAAAAAAAACTAAAATACACACACACGTAAAATATAAGATAGTTTGTAAAATTGAGAAAATTGCAATTAAAAATAAATTTACAAAATATAATATAAAAAATCTTAATTTAACTTCAGAAGATGATATTTTCTTTTTAAATTATGATTTCTTGTAAAAATTCATATTTCGCCGGTGACTTCTTAAAGATTAGTATTATTTTTCTAATGTTTTCTAAATTTTATTATCGATCGAAAAGTGATTTTCTTCAAACATTTCTGTATTTAATGAATAAAAAACCGTTTCTTCACATGCAGGCATTTCATCTTCCGGTAAATCTTCATTTTCATCAAAATTATCCCCATTATATATTTCATTTTCTTCATCACTCTTCTCATGTTGATTTTGTGTATTTTTTTATAAAAAAATATATACACGAATAATATTCGAATAATGAATGACTGAAAAATCAGACAAATAATTCGAATACTCGAATATTCGAATATTCAATTGGGATCCCTACTCGCTATCCATCACAGTGCGGCAAATGTTAATAAAAAAAAGTGTTTTTATCTAGTTAAATGTGCAACTTTTATATACACATTAGTAGCTACTGAATCAGCTACATACTTTTCCGTTTCGGACATCGTATGTGCTTCAAAACATTATATGAATAAAATATATAGTGAGCGTACTTATGTGCATACAAGGCGATGCAAAAACCTACCCTACCTATCTAAGTGTTGAGAGATCTGTATTATGCAATTGTGCAAAGCAATGACAGGATGCTCTCTTCGTATTATAAAAGAGCAATCAAGCAGCATGCTCACTCTCGTATAAAAAAATCCTATTACTGCGGTCGAGAACTAGTTCTGGCGTATGTAATTGTGGAGATGATGACCCGAAGATGGATGTCCGTTCGTTACATGGACACACAACGTAATTTCGCACTAATTGGACCGAATTTGAAATATCTACATTATAACGCGATCAGTCAAGAAGCTCTGCATACACATACCCAAAGTACATACATGTAATCCACGATCGTGATTCCGTTTAGGATCACGACTCCTATGTATGTATGTAGAGAGATTTAGAGCATCTAAGTGTTTGCGTGGATGTGATTGAAGCTCTCACGACTGATCGGGATTCGTTTAACACGTTTGTGTCGGACAAAAAATGACCACCATTAAGTTGTGTTTTTTCGTATTTTTTATATATTACGCGATTATATTTAATTTAAGTACGATTTCGAATGTACAAAACGTTCTCGTTATATGTGTGTAGTCTCGCGCGTGTGCGATTCGACGATAGGTGATCATCTGTTAAGTCACGGTCGCTTAATTATCGCATTTTGAAACGCTTCGAATCGAAGGTTGGCTAATTGCATTTGATAAAGGAGCTTGCATTTATGTATATATGAATAGTTTTTCAGTGAGTGTGAACCGTGTCTGATTTTCATCGAACGGTTCGTATTTTATGTACGTTTGTATCGAGGCATACCAGATGTCGGCTTTGAATAGGATTTTTTAAGTCATATCTGTTCCCAAAAAGGAAAAGTGGACGTACATATAATAGCTTTGTATAATTTTTTTTTACATAGATATATACCAGGAAGGCTTGACAGGAAGACCCAAATGACAATTAATTAAAAACAATGCAGCATTTTATTATTACATAAATCACTGTACTTCCAGAAGCTGAAGAACACGAAATAACAATTAATTAATTAATTAACTACAGAATTAATCTATTAAAACATCTATGGATTTAGATTTTTTACATAATTTTTACAAATTATACACACAATAAATACAGAGGATTTGTGACAACAGGAAAGATGATTTTTTTGACAATTTTGGGGAACCGTTTCAACAATGACCAGATACAATCGGCAAACTCTGATAAATATAATGTTTTGGGTTTTGCAATACATATTTTAAAATACTGGTAGCCTGTAATACGTTTTTTCTGCTTTTCTGAGATTCTGGACATATTGAATACAAATAAGTGATTACAATTTGTGAATTAAGTCAAACAGAAATAGTGTTTTTGGAACTGAAAATTGGACTTCTGCCACTTTCAAATATAACGACTCATATTCACTATAGTGAAACTCATATTATCGACAGTCTATCATTTCAGGATTGGTTTGATTAATTATATATTAAAAAAAATGTTCAATAATTCGTAGATTAGGTAAGTTATATTAAGAAAAAATTTATATGTTGAATTGATTCCATTTTAAGAAGTTGCTTGAGAATTGACATATATATTACAAAATATGTTCAAAATAAATAAAAAATATGCACTGAATCGTTTACAAAGCAAGTTTAAAAGCAAAATTGAGAACTTGAGCAACCTTTATTTAATAATTATTTAGTGAAATGTATGTAGATTCTGATCGTTTCCCAAAAATGTCATCTGAAATCACTGCTCATATATTGGGCCTTTTCCTATAACTTCGACATGTCTAGGAACTTGATTTTATGTGGGTAAAAGTGTACAAAATTTTTATAACGCTGAAACATTGAATAAAACTAATATGAAGACCTGAGAAGAAAAATCTTAATTCAACTATTGCGTGTACGAATAAAACGATTAGTCAAACTTCTTTATAGACGGTATATAAATTGTTTTTATGTGACTGAACGTGTAATGCTAAGAATACAATAAGTGACACGGTACGCGTAAATGGACTCCAGCTGTGATAGGCGTGTCCTTTTTGTCATTGTAAATTCGTTGGATCAAATATAGAAATCACTGTCAAACTTATGTCAAAACGAGGATTATATATATCATCGAAAACACTCCAGGGTGTGAGTTTTGCCAAAGATCACGATGGCATAGATAAGGCATGCTAGTGTTTTTATTTTGTATATGCAAAACTATATAAAAAACGTTCCACTTACCACTCTGTGTGCCTGCACCTTCACAGAGCAGTAATAGTTACTTGCTATGAAATATATCGTAGTTGGTGCTGCTATGAGAGACTCTATGTACATATACATATACAAAATATCGAAGAACTTGAAATTTAACCAGCAGAATAGACTAGTGGTTAGCATATTATGCTTTGAACAAAGTGGTCACGGGTTCAAATTCCACTGGTTTCTAGTGGCTAGACCTTGCATTTATGAATTCAGGTTGATCGTTTCCTATTATAATTTGCCAATTTATCTAATTTTCATTGAAAGGTTCCAACAAATTGGAAACCTTACCCATTTTCTCGTAATTTAGAATTTCGCTGAATTTTATAAAATGCTGCAAATTTACAAATTTGACCATAAATTTCTGTGTGGATGTTAATTGATATGTATTTACTTTGTATAATACTGATTATACTTGTATCAAATGTACAATGTTTCTGGCCAGGAAGGCATATTGGGGTTACCTGTCAGGCCTTCCTGTTATAAATAAAAAAAAACTAATTGCTTGATTTCATTAGGGGTGAGGTTTGCTAAGAGACGCAACTGTACAGATTTGATCAGCGTTTTTTTGCATGTACAAAAAATGAAACGGAACTGGTGTGTAATGCTGGGAAGAAAACAATTAGTCCAATAACACTGTTCGACACGAAAAATGGTTCAGAGACGAAATATGACTTTTCATATAGATCTATGCCCAGTAAACACGAATCTGGTAATACAAAATGTTGATTGGCTTACGATTCGGAGATATATGTGTTTTTTTAATCGCGACATTTTTCTATATCTACGTGTTGTTCGGTGGATGTCTCAAAACCTGTCAATTTCGTGTTCAAAATGAATATTGGAATCTACAGTCGGGAATTTTATCTTTCAGCTTTTTCAGCTTTAAAATCCCTCGTCGTCCAGTTCAAATCAAAAGTCAAAAATACGTATTTTCACTTTTTTAGCCTGTTATGTATAGAATTTTTGTTATTAATCCACAATAACAGTCGAAGTATGATTTTTCTAAGTGGAATTTTATATAATTCTCATATAAAGACAATTTAATATATTATCCCTATTAATTCAATTCAGATTCGTGTAAATACGAGTAAATACTAGTACGAGCTTTTAGCTCGCAATTTTACCGATTTAAAATTCAGCACACTTCCAATTAACCCCTTTAAACGAAAAAAATAGTGTGGCTAGGAAACTATCCCAATAAACCTGTTTCAATAGAAAATACTCAATATAAAATAGTATTAACAGTGGGAAAAAATCCCAAGTGAACAAACGTACTTTTGAGATTTGATTCGAACTGGACGACTACTTTTGAAAGATTTTCTATATCTACGAGAGATTTGAAAGCTGAAATGTACTACAAATGAAAGATAAAATACCCGACTATAGATTTCAGTATTCATTTTGAACAGGAAATTGACAGATTTTCAGACATCGACCGAACAACACCAAGATATAGAAAAATCGCGCGATTTATAAAACACATATATCTCCGAATCTCGAGCCAATCAACATTTTTTATTACCAGATTCGTGTTTACGGGGCATAGATCTATAAGAAAAGTCAAATCTCGTCTCTGAACCAAAAAAAAAGTCGTCATTTGTCGAACAGTGTAATAGATGTATGAATAAAATGATGGGTCAAATGTCAATAAACTGGTAAGGGATAAGCCGAATATTTTCCCATCATTAATGTCTGACATTTTAAAGTAGAAGTGTAATTTAAATCGTGGCAAAACCGTCTGTTATAAATTAAACATTATTAGTGTTGCATTCCACCGTCTATTAGACTGCGATGGGAAATTTTCGTTTAGTGCATATTTATTTATTTTTTTACATACATAAATACAACGCTTGAGATCTGGGTCATCCCCAATTCGAAATGAAGACGTAACTGAGCGTCAGTCCGAACCTATTATTTATTATTAAACATATCGTTTCGTTAATCGAAGACTGTGATAAATCACCGTGCGTACAATTTTCCACCACGTATTCGTTACAAAATGGCGATTTTGAAATTTTGATTTGGTAGCTCACGCCGTGTCTAATATAATAATGAGCGTTTCTAGAAGCACATGAAGAATCGGGTATAATCTGGTTTCCAGCTCAAGTTCTAAAGTGCTATACCCGCCAATCAGCGATTCGTGCATTCGAGAATCATTATTAAACATTATTAAATGTGTAACGGATCGTCGGAATTTCAAAAATTACTATTCGTGAGTAACTTACGCGATTATACACCTATATATTCATATGTGTGCAAGTGTGTGCACATATTTATTGTTGATATCGATCTGCGATTAGAAAAAACAAACGTCTAATGATCGCCGCCGGTCGCCTAGTGCGAATAAATCGCTCGGGGGTTCGTGAATAAATTATAAATTATTTGAATAAATTAAATTCAATATCGACTCTAAGATAGTGTACCTAGAGGGGTACATAATTTTATCGGTAAATACGTTTTTTTCGCTCGCGAAGATGCCGGACGAGTTGGCCGCGCCGTATTCATGAGCTTTTTATTGGTTTTGGTTTCGTAGCGGTAATTTTTAAGATTGTTTACTTTCAGCGGGTTGTGATTGATGATAAGCAATCAAGGCTGTTATAATTTATTTAAATTATATCGATTTTATATCAAAATAGCGTACGAAATTGGGGCTGTTAAGTGTCGAATGTTTTCAAAGACGGTTTTCTCTGTTTAAAAATTGATAAAAATATTTGCATGCTTAATTTTAATGTGTATTTCGTACCAGACATAATTTATAGCTCGATAAGCATTCAAATACATATTACGAGACACTGACTTAAACTCGACAATTAACGAGACATCTATGAATTGTACATACATTTTTTTTATTGTAATATTTACATTAATCATACTCAAATAGTGGTGACATAGTGGGTAGGAAGGATTTTTAGCCAATTTTTAATCGGGAATCGTTTCAACAATGAAATCAGAGAAAATTGGCAAACTCTGATAGGAAACGATAAACGATTATAGCAGCATAAATGAATGTATGGGCTTTTTTATCTAACATGTTTTAAAATTGTACTCGTTATGTATGGAAAGCGACTTAAGGAGGGACAAGTAAGAATAAGAAGTGGATTGAATAACAGGAATGAAGAATCACTGAAAAAAAATGATCTTTATTAGAATTGTAAATGAAAACAACTAAGGATGAAAAGAAGTTTGTGAGATAAACCAAAGAAATGCATAGTCTTTGAAATTAATGTATTACTTTCATTTAGATTGGAACTTTACAAGAAATCAAGGCAAAGAAGATTTGAAACAACTTAAATTGGCTAAAAATATGATGAATTGATATATAAATATATGAGACATAATATTTGATAATGACATAAGTCGACTTTTCACCATTTCGATAAATAACAATGTTTAACAATATTTAAAAATACTGGTGGCCTATTTTAATACCTTTATTCTGCTTTTACGAGATTCTATACATATCGGATTTAAATACGTGATTAGAATTTGTGAACTAAGTTAAACAGAAATAATGTTTTTGGAACTGAAAACTGCACTTTCGCCACTTTAAAAAATATAATGGCTTATATATGTATGTATAATATTTGTGGACGTTCGATATTTCTTTGTAGATTAATGTAAGAAAGAAACAGCGCTTTTTGTTACATTATTTCCGTAACGGAATAAAGACATTTCATTGAACTCCAAAATGCTACATAAGATCCAGTGCATGGAACGCTGTATGCTTGGCATAACGAAGAGAGATAGAAAACGTGGGTTAGAAGTATGAAAAAGGTGGTTGATCTAATGTACAGGGTAAATATGTAGATTGAAATGACAATGGGTGGGTTACGTATTTATAAGAACGGTCGATAGATAGGTGAAAGAAGTGCTCAAATAATAAATGTAAAATGGTGCAAGAAAGGCCCCAGGGGAGATGAAATCAGAAAAATGTATGGAATAAGATCGATGAATGTTGCCCAAAACAGAGACGAAAGGAAGAGTTGAAACTTTTATGATGATACTTGAAAAACCACCCGTTGAAACATCAAAATACTATACTAAATATATTGATTGATGATTCGGTTAATCTCTTATATGCTAGTAGTCAATTATTTGTATTTTTAATTAATCAAATGCGATACTATGTATGTATATGTGGGGCGATCGGTGATACTAAATCGTATATACGTAGTGTTCTTCGAATCGAATTGATCAGGCGAGAAATTTGGGAATCGGTATCGAACGTACGAGAGCCGTGGCTACCGCGCTAAATGACTGTGAAGGCGTGATGATCATAAAAAAATATGTAAATTGTCCAAGCGATGTCGAAATGTGAGGTCTCTATCGCATGCCACGTACGAAAAAAAGGCATTAAATTGCACAATTAATAGCGTTTTTTTTACCGCACTGATCGATCGCGGCATTATTTATTGATTTCGAGCCTTAAATCACTCATTGACAATCAGATTAGAGGTTTAAAACGTAGCAAGTACGAGACAAGTCTCCGTGAAACACGTACACATCTACTTTTTACCGTTTATAATGACGAATTGTTATTATATACATACATACATACATATGTATGTATGTATGTGTATGAAAAAAATGAAATCGACAACTGACACATTGGACTATCACACGCCCACTGCCATTCTTATGGAAAATAAAATTTCCCTTCTGGCAGTGTTATCCCCGTTACGAATATGCATGTGGAATACATTCGTATTAAATGATTGTTTACATGTGTGCAATTATGATAAGTTATTGTTTGTTATACGTATTGAGATCAAGGATAATTATTAGTGGTGTTTCGTTGAACATTTCTTCTCCTTAATCGCTTGTAGCTGGCGTCATAAAAATTAATTCAATTGCATGTTTAGATTGGCTTAGAGTGACTGGCTTCGACTGAGAAATCATTTTTAGAATTTATTTTACACAAACATTATAAGATAATATTTTATATAAAGAAAAACATACAGATAGCCTAAACACAATTTGTTTTTCGATCGTCGTATTTAAAAGTGTACAGTTAAATTTTGAAATTTATTATGAATATTTATAAAAATTGTAAGTTGGTTTTTGAGCTCTTTTCCTATTATGCTGTATCATTAAAATAAGATAAAATGTACTATAAATACTTTAACAATTATCACTAGATCAGTAGCTACAGGTTTTCACTCCAAATTCAATATTTTTCATTTAAAATTAAATTATTTATACCTAACATAAATAAATTATATATTTTGAAGGTGTTATGAAATATATAATATATTTAATTTTCTCTTTTTCCTGTTGTATGTATTTTACAGTCACCAAATTTCATAATAATGATTACAAGTAAACATAAAAATAAATTTATTAAAAACTATACATTTGTTTGATTAAATTTTTTTGAAATATTGAATTTGATTTGTAAAATATTGTTTTTGAATTGAAATACTATTTATACTATTTAATTTATTTTAATAGATTTTGTTTGATTTAGAAAAAGGGTACATCGTAAAAAAATACATTTATACATTTCTACGTTTTAAAGTTTTAAAGGCGGTAGCGATAAGTCATGTTTTTAACTGTTCGCTTGGATATTCTTGTTTATCGATGAATCAATGCGAGAGAAAGAGACAGCTATATTTTCGTAAGCTATTGTTTTCGTCGCTTTTGGCGCGTGGCTATTGAGTTATGCAGTCGCTTGTTGGGCTTACCTATGTGCGTTTGCGTGTTGATGCTTGTCGTTATTTTTTAATACAAAAATAGTCAAAAACATGCTATAGGACTAAAACTTTTTATGTTGATGTATAAAATGATTTATAAGATATATGTATATTGAACCCATTTGTATTGAGAAAAGCTGTATTTTGATTAAAAAATACTGGGGTCTTACTCGACCCCGGTTTGGGACACTCGTTCGATCTCGACGCTCCATCCTTCAAAGGTTAAACAATGTCATTTGAACATGACATTTATTTATGTCATTTATTTATTTTATTTAAACAATGACATTTATTTATTTTATTTTTTAAAATTAATCATGCACACTCGCCTAACAGATTGTTCCAAAGCGGCGAGGGTACTAAACATATTAAGACTCGGGAAATTATATATTACATAATATATTAAATACATAATTATTACGTAAATATCACATGTAAATCGAAACAATACCTGACTATGGTCAGACATTACAAATACGATCAATCACATTTTTCATGTAACAATATGAATTTTTACATTCAATAAACATCCACAGAGACATCTATGGAGACAAATCTGGCGAAATCTGAGATATAACAATAACTCAAGGGTTGCAATAGAAAATTAGAGAGGAAAAGCCTATTTTACAGGAACCGTTTCAATGAAAATCAGAAAAATTGGCAAATTCTGATAAGAAACGACCAAACTTGACAAACCAAGGTCTGGCCGAAAACGAGACTCTATTGGGAACCATTATTAAAATATACTTAAGATGTATTGTGAACATAATGAACCGGCGGAATTGACTAGTGATTAGCATATAATGCTTTGAAAAACGTGGTCACGGGTTCAAATCCCACTTGTTTATTCTGGTTCAGACCTTGGACTTGTGACTCTAGGTCTATCATTTACTACCTGAGTTTGCCCAATTTATCTGATTTTCATTGAAACGGTTCCAACAAATTGGCAACCTTACCCATTTTTTTGCAAATCTTGAGTTTTCAGCAATCACGAATTTCGCTGAATTGCATAAAATACTGCAAATTTACAAATTTGCCAATAGATGTCTCTGTGGACGATAATTGATATGTATTTACTTTATAGTACTAATAATACATCTATATAATGTACAATGTTTCTGGACAGGTAGGCACATTGGGGCTACCTGTAAAACCTTTTTGGTATAAATTAAAAATAAATAATTTATGAACAATTAAATGAATTAAAATATATAAAGATTTTTTATAAACGTATGTATATGTAGGTAGGTACATATTATATATAAAAGTGTTTCAAATATTGTGTTTTAAATGTGTTGTCGATGATTGACATCATAGACGGGATTGAGTAGATTATGTTGTCAATCTACCAGAAAGTACGAGTATAAAGGATTAAAAATCGAGAAAAAACAGGATGTGTCATCGAAATTTTATATGTACAAATTATTCTCCATCATGTTGAAGAACTTGTCAGATTATCTGTAGTACTTTTGGATTATTTAAATATGAGATACATATATGCATATATCTCAGTTACATTAGATGTCGCATTTTGTTGTCTTTTCTCGTGGCACGTACCAATTTGATGGCTTCATCACCTGTTGCAAGTGACATCAAGCTGCTCAACCAAGCTAATAAGCTTGAATTTTTTGAACAGCAGCATAGCTCAGCAGTTAGCGTGTATTGCTTCCAACTGAGTGGTCACGGGTTCATTCCCTGGCCTGGTGCTGCTGGTCAGACCTTGGATACTGTCGATAATGACTCCAGGTCATTAGGCCATAGAGCCATCTCTTTCACAGACCGTCTGTTATCGGTGAACAGACGGTCTGTGAAAGAGATGGTTGCATACGTAATGGCATAGTAAACGAGATCTTGGTGAACAAACGGGGTGAGAAAGAGATGGCCATATACGTGATGCCTGGAGCGCATCCTCGGTTTACGGAAAATCTGTGAACGAGTTGTCGTGTCACCATAAAAACCGAACCATTACTCGCTACGTCTTTCACTCCGATATCGAAAACCCCTCTACACGTCTACGCTACAGTATATATTGTATACGATCATTATAAGTATGGTTTCATAGTTTTTTAGGTGATTCTTCAAATCTTTCCGCGTTGCTTCTAAAAATGTGAATTCATAAATTATTGACTGTAAATTGATCCTACCAAACCTCCGACTAATCTTTTCATCTTAATTTGTACCTTTGAACACTTTCTATACAAAAAAATTTGACTTATTTTTTTGAAACTTAAATTATATAAAGTTTCTCTTACGATTATACCACCCTTATCATACGAGTAAATCGAAATGAAATTGTAATTAAACGAATCTACCATCTAATTGTACGCTTCGCATCATTTACACATCTAATAAGATGTATTAGGAGCGTAACGATTATATTGAATGTAACTTTAATTAATAAACTAGGTGCAAAATCTGATAGCCTTAACTGATGATACGTCGCGTATAATTTAAAGTTATCAACGTAGTATATACACGTATGTAATAATGAAAACATTTTTCTTATATTTTATACACACACATACACAGGTGAAATTTAAACGTGGCCATTTGAATCCCTACTATGAAATTAAATTAATTATCACCGCTTGATGATAACTGGTTTTCAAAGAAATGTTTTCATTCTCGCGATTTGTTTTGAAGCCTTCCGATCCGGTTCTTTGCTACAGTTACAACTAATTATTAAGATAAAATATATGTGTTTTTTATGGGGTTTCTATGTGTGGTCTCCGAATTGCCTTATCTTTGTACCTACACGTGTAACGAGACTGGATGATAGGCTTTCTTCCTGTATTGAATTTGTCGCAAAATTTCAAGCCAAAAAAAAGTTAGGTATCAAAACATCCGACATTGATATGTAACAATATATCATGATGGCGTTTCTGAAGAGATTAGGATAGACATAATAACCCTGGCCATCTCCTTCTAGGAAGTGACCACCCGTTGCGATCGTCTTCGAGGGTAGAATGCTAGCTAGGGTCACCATGCCTCGAGACTCAGTTTTAGATTTCAGCCACAAAAGTTTTTGCATTCAATCTGTCCTAAACTGTTCACCAGATTGGGCTGATGCTATTTAAAGGTTTTTCTATATTTAACTAGTATTGTATCCGTTGATCTTTCAATGTGTGACTTTGGAAAGGACGTCAATTAAAATATAATTATTTTCATAATTGAATGTGATGTATGAGTGGAATTTTGATCTCCTCTCTCCCATTTGGGCCTCGCAGGGATGTTTTGTCATCAAATATATAATTTAAAAAGAGACTTTGTGAGTTTGTATCTTTGGTTGGGAACATCGTTTCTATGACGACGATTCGATATATATTTTTTTCGTTTCAAATAAATTTAATAAAAAAACAAATTAATATTTACTACTAGATTCGCCATGTTTAAGCTGTTTATATAACAAATACTGAGCGAAGCCGGCTAAAACATCTAGTACATATGTATATTGGATGCGTTGCATCCGCTCTAAAATTGCCAGACGAATTGAACGACAGATTAACGGACGGCTGCTTTAAATGCAATTCTCATCTTCTTGAATGATAGATTGCACATCAGATGACGGGTAACCTTTCGATGTGCACAGATGCAATTATTAAAATGGTAATTATTAAAATTGAGTTGGATCTTTCAGGCGAGTTTAATAAGGCAAGATTCGATAAGTTCCGAATCTTGCCTTATTAAACTCGCCAGAAAGATCCAACTCAATTTTAATAATTGCATCTGTGCACATCGAAAGGTTACTCGTCATCTGATGTGCAATCTATCATTCGAGAAAACTAGAACTACGTTTAAAGCTGCCGTTCTGTTAATCTGGCGATTTTAGAGCGGATGCACCAAACCCATGTATATTATATTATAAATTTTATTTTATTCTTTTTTTTTCCTTATGTTAATTTTTATGTACTATTTTTCTTTTGTTTTTATCGTATTTTTCAGCTTCTGCTTGTTATTTATTTTTATTTTTATTATTTTATTACTTTCTCTCTTGTTTTCTTATGTAGGCCATTGTGGCGAAATGGTCCAAACTAATCTTTAAATAAATAAATAACTTAAATAATTATATATTTAACCAGCGGCGTGGACTCGTGCTTAGGATATTATGCTTTAGAGCAGAGTGGTCACGGCTTCGACTTCCACTAGAGTCCCGCTGCTAGCCAGACCTTGGTTTGTGACTCCAGGTCGATCGTTTCTCATTCGAGTTTGCCAATTTTTCTGATTTTCACTGAAACGATTCCCGTACAATAGGCTTCTCCTTTTCAATCTCTCTTCCTAATATCAAGCTATTCAAAGTCTTGAGGTTCGTCAATTTGATTATAAAATTCTACAAAAATTTCTCCAAAGATGTCACTGTGGATGTTTGTATGAATTCGCACTGTATAAAATGTTTATATATATTGATTGATTGGTTTGTATCTGTTTAAGTGCACTCGTTGCTTTGAAGCTATCTGTAAAGGCGAGTGTTCATTTTGTATGAAATAAAATACTATATTAAAAACGGACGGGATGTATGTACATATGTGCGAGTGCAGCGACAAGTGTGAAGATTTCAAAAGTTTGGGCGCCAAATCTTGATTTTTCGCCCCCTACTCAAGCCAGATGGAAATCTTAGACCTCAATGATTCAAGAAGTCTTATGGTAACCCCAGGCTATTACATCGTTACCACAATAACTGGATCAAAACATGGAGTTTCTGAATTAGGTATGATGTACCCGGTCGAGTGTAATTCTCTCCTTCACACTACGTGGTTCTCTGGTCTAATCGTTAATTATATTGGCAGATGTATCGTCGCACTTTACTCTATACTTGGAAGTCGAAAAAACTGGCTTGGACTAGGTCGCTAACAGCGGGAAATTCACGCATACTCGGATTGGCAAAATGGAAAAAAGTCCAGGTATCATACATACATATACACGTATAATAAGTAATTTTTAGAGATTGTGTTTGTGTAGGCGCACACAGACCATATTTCGCATTCGTAAATCACTCTCGATTCTTATCGTATTTTTATAAATTGGAATTCTCGTCGATTTCGACAAGATTGTAGTAGCAAAACGGTTACAGCATCAGACTATTTAACATTCCTTTTTTTCCGCCATGTGTGCGTACTCTTTTTCGCCTTTTATCCGTGCAAATCTAATCTTGCGCTGGTCGAATTGAAAGGAAACATCTATTTTTCGCAAACGTTATTAAATTTTCATTCGGAATTAATGATAGGGACATGGAATTAGCTTCTTCCGAGAATGCTTCGCAAAAAAATCCGGATCGATACATGAAGTGTATCATATTATGAGTATTAAATAGTTAATTGAATCATACAAGGTATACGCATATGAATAACAATTTACAAAAAAAAAACAAACATTTTGAATGGAGGAACTGAAAAAATTGTACACATACTTTCAGAACTTTTGAATTTTCAGCTTTCTAATATTTATATTACTATTTCCTAATAATTGTCATTTCATGGGTTTCAGTATTAAAATTGATTTTTATTTTGAAAATTTCGTCTAACAGAAATGCTAAAACTGAACTTTCTATTCGATAAAATTATATATGAATATACATAAAAAATACATCTTTAATACACGATACTCTAATAATGATTAACAGAAAAGTGAAAAATTAGGAAAATAAACCCCAATGTGCCTTCCAGGCCAATTAAAAACATCCGTAAACAATTTATGGAGTAATTTTACCATAGAGACATTTTGGTAATTTTGCCAAAGAGCACCATAGAGACATTTTAATTTTGATAAATTTTCATTTTTGCAGAATTTCTTTATATAAATCGCCGAATTTTGAGATTCCACAAAATTTGCGAGATATTTATGGACAAATATGCAGAATTTTATAAATTAATGAATTCGAGATGTTGTCAATTTGAATTTAGCAAAAAATAGGACATGGTTGCTAATTTTTTGGAACCGTTTCAATGAAATAAAATAAATTGGTAAACTCTGATAGGAAACGATCGACCTTGGAGTCACATATCCAAGGTCTGATCAGCAGCACAACCTTGGGTTGAACCCGTGACCACGCAATTGAACGCATAACATATTGATCTGTTACCAAAAATTGAAATATAAAAACCACACACTGTAAATTGCATACATATATTGAAAAAAAATCGCACAGCAAAATTTGGACACATTGAAAAATCTGTTTTATGTAGTAATTTTATGTGTGCATTTTTTTTCCTGTCCAGTTTTTATATGTATTTGTCTTTTTGAGCTTATTTCATAATTGATTTTTTCCATGAGGTTTTTCTGATCATCATTTGCTGTTACTCTTTTCTTCGATATATTTATTTATTTATTTACATACATATATACAAATATACCAGGAAGGCTTAACAGGTAAACCCCAAATGCGCCTTCCCGGTCCACATAATTATTACATAGATACATGTAAATCTAAACAATATCTGACATCTATCGTCAGATATTACAAATATCGTATTAATACGATAAATAACGATGAATAACTTTCATGTAACAATACGAATTTTATAGAGAAATCTATGGTGAGCAATATGGCGAAACCTAAGATATAACAATAACTAAGGGTTCGCACCAGAAAATTGGGAAGGAAACGCCAATTTTACAGGAATTGTTTCAATGAAAATCAAAAAAATTGGCAAATTCTGATAAGAAACGATCGACCTTGACAAATCAAGGTCTGGCCAATAGCGAGACTTTGGCGGAAATCGAACTCGTAACATCAAGTACGAGATAATTCAACATTCACCACTAGACCACGCTACTGGTTATACTGTATATACATATGTATATTGATTAAAAATTGTAAAAATAATGCTTTAATTTAAAAACAAATATATTTTTATGTTGTTCAATTAAAAACTAGCACTAGTTTATTGCTTAATTAATATCTAGTTTCTAGAAAGTATCATACTATCTAGAATGTTTAATCTTTTATTGATGGATTTGTACCTGTTTATATGTACGAGTATTAAAAATTAGAAAAAAAAACAAGATTAATTATTTTATTGTACGTATTTTTAAATCGATTATTACACTCTGTCTAAATGCATGCAATAAATTATGAGATTATGTTAATTATTGTAAGCGGGAAAGTGAAATGACAAGTAAAATACAAAAGTAAACTGCTTTTAATTTATATCTGCGGTTAAAATAAATAAATTAAAAATATCTGAAATCAGATCAGCCACAGTCGAATTCTTAATGCTCTGGTCATACTTTATTGTGTTTCACACTCAGATAAAGAGCAATAATCGTTTTGATAAAACAAAATTTAGGACGTAGTCAGATCGTAAAACATGCGTAACAATTCGACAGACAACTTATTTAAAACTTAATATAATAATAAATGTATCAAAAACAGTCATACATAAATGAAATCGAAAAAAAAATAGCAACTGTAACATTTCGAGCCACGTTCGATTGTGACTAATCTTGAAAGATCGAGACATTGATATATACCTACCAGTGTGTTTCTTGTTAATTATAAAATAAAAATAAATATTTGGATAATTAACTCTGTTTAGAATAATAATATATTAAGCGGTCGCTTTTTAACGAGATCAACTCGGACAGTTACAAGCACAAGCTATTTTAAATGGGCATTAAGTTCTCTTGAAGTGAGTGAGCTCTTTTATATGTGTATAGGGTTTTTAAATGTTGTTTTTCAGAATGGTTTTTTTTTTATTGCACTCCTTATGCGACTTTTACTCGTTTGGTGATTGAGATTCCAATTAATTGACGACCAGTTAACGTGTTTCGTATGATAATGTAACTGCAGGTTTCAACAAGTCTCTGGAGCATAAGTTTCGCATATAAATTTACTCAGATCGTAATCTAATCTAATGTTAGATGCTCTGTTAAGTTTTTAATGCTCGATTACAAAATAAATCGAATCTAAATCAAAAACCAGCAAGTATAGATATATCAAGGAAGCGTAAAAGGAAATGTAGGCAATGAGCATAAATCCTTTTGAAATCGGCATTGTCGATTTATAGCCAATAGAAAATGGATGACTACATTTTGGTTGTGAGTTTTTTATGATGAAGAAATACGAGGGTGTTGTCTAGATGAAGAAATTTAGAGTTTTTTGGCCTGTGTTTTTCAATTATGATCTTATTTTATTGACCACATTAGATCTTTCAAATATTTTTTTCTATACAGATCCAGCTATTTTAACTAATAGCATTTTTGCTCGAATTTTCTAAATTTATTTTCTTTAATCTTTATATTATATACATATGAACTATATATGGGGCGGAAACAATTAGAAAAGATAACATTATGATTCGTTTATTTCAATTTTATTAATATAATTACAAATTAAAGGCTCATTTTTAAGATACTAACCGTCTTATACTAACTCTATTTTCTTTTCCGCCCATGAATCTTCATCTACTTCCTATTGATTGGCTATTATAGTATGGAGAAGACAGTATAGAGATTGAAATGACATTGGGCGGGTCATATAACTAGAATAATAGACGAAAGGTGGGCAAAAAAGGTGCTGGAATGGTACCCAACATAATGTAAAAAGGTGAAAGGTACGTCTAGGTAGACTCCATCTGTGATAGGCGTGTCTTCTTGTCATTATTAATTTGTATGAACTTATTATTTCGACAAGTTTCTCCTACAATTCTTCAAATATATAAATCACCGCTATCGATTACTGTCAAACCTATGTCGATACATAGATAAAATATAACTAAAAACAATCCAAGGAGTGATTTTTGGGAAAGATATAGAATAGGCATGCTAGTCTTTTTTTGCATGGGCAAAACTATCTACAAAAAAAACACGAGCCACGTATCACTGCGTGTCTGCACCTTTACAGAGCAGTAAGTTGTTTGCTATGAAATTTATCGTAGTAGGTGATGCTATGAGTGAATCTATACATATACAAAATATCGAAGAACTATATAATTTCTTGACTTATAATCAACAAGAATATGCAAGCGTCAAACAGTCATAAACATGACTTATCGCTAGCGCCTTTAAACCATACTTTGGAACTTAGACATGTATAAATGTATTTTTTTACGATGTACCCCTTTTCTAAATCATACAAAATCTATTAAAATAAATTTCTTGTAGTTCATTCTAGGAATACAAGAAATATAGGGTGAAAACCACATATTTAAAAATTGGGGCACTTGCATACCCCACTTTGTCGAGGAAGGGTTAAAAAGGTCTACGGGCAACCAACTGCTTTGCAATAAATTTACAAGTTACTCCGAAAGTAATCTCTTTTAGAGTAGCATGAGATATTATATCAAATTTGTAGTAGATCTTAATCGAAAATTTTAAAATAATACATATATTTATGTAGCAGAGAATATATTGGTTTAAATATTGCTATTATCAAATATGCTAACTGTACGTTTGTTATAAAATAAATAAGTAACAACTTCTACGATCCGATTGTATGTATGTATTTATGTGTGAGTCTACTTATGAGGAATTTCTTTTGAATCTGTTCGACATGTAAAGAATAATGTTTCGTACGACCTTTGACGTATTCAAATGTGTTGCGCACTGTCGAATTTGGTGTAAAACATTGTTTCGCTTTGGGATGCTGTCTATCGCAGATAATTGTAATGTTGCGCAAAAACGAACAGCCAGAACTTTGAGATGTGGTGAGCGCGTGTTGGGCGATTGCTTTGTTTCTAATTATTTATTTGGGTTAGTTACGAACAAAGTGTAATAGCCATCTCATTAACATAAAATAACCATTTGCTCTTAAGACGATTTATTTTTAAATTGTTTCACCGACGCGGCGGTGCTAGATTGAAACCATCGAACAATGATAACCCGCAAAGAGCTGGCTCGAAGTTTGAATATGTAGAAATAAGAATATTTTAATAAAAACCTGCAAACCATATCACTCACGTCATTTCTGACAGTCTCTCGTACCGGTCAATAAATAAAATTTAATTAGAAAAAACCGATCAAAAGCGCAACACGATCCAAACGCGAAATCAGATAAGGATTAATTAAGTTACACGATAACCTACACATAGTTTTTTTTATGCACAAAATGTGTATTATTTTTAAATGGATCAAAATATTTTTTGCGTCAATAAAGTCATTAATGTATTGTAAATGATCCGTTTCGACTAGAACGCCACTCGTGAATAATGCTAATTAGGCCAAGCGTCCATATCTAATACGTTGAAAATAAAATGAGAAAAAAAATTAGCGTGTCCACCTTATAGTAAATACGATTTGATTAATGGTCAACTTCCGTTCCGTAGCTTTACAGGTGTTTAATCAATAAATTTGAATCATTCGCGCGTTTTTATGACTTTTAATGTGCCCAACCTATGTAGCTCGGGGCGTAGCTTTGGTAGAAAAAATATAATTGTCATTAGTACTCTGCACAAGCGTAATTGAAAATTTACAAAAACAAAAAAATCAAATAAATAATTATATCAGTAGGTTAACAGTTACTGTCTGCGTTGTTAATATCAACATTGGTCTCTAAAGGTGGGCACTGACGTAAAGATTTGTCTGATCTGCAGAAAAATCGGTATTTGTCTGTCGCGGTATTAAGAGGGCTGGACAGCAGCGCCTTGTCCATACAAACGTACTATACTTCTCCCTTCCTCAATTATGGCACCAGAGAAATTATTTTTTAATATAGCTATGGATATCTACCATTGAGGTGCATCTATCGTTTTATTTTTTTGATTAATTATTTTTTATAGGAGCTAGGAACCGCCAAACATCTATAAAATCGCCTCTTTTTTACACCCACGAAAAGAGTCCAGTGTGCTTATTTAACGGTCAATTTAAAAAAAAAATACGCCGATAGTTGCACAGAAAATGTCTTTCTCATACCGATGATGGAATTTTTTTAAAAATTGGTCCAGTTTTGGAGGAGAAAATAGGAGAATACGAAACCTTGATTTCGTCGATTTAAAATACGTATTATCTGGTGGAAGCGCAACTGTCACATTCACTAAATATATATATTGATATATATATATTGTCGCATTCACTCAATATATACATTCATTCACTATATATATTGAAGAAAGGAACGGTAACAAAATTAAGATTTTAGGTGTACAGCCCTCTTAATTCGGTAACTTGTAGGTAAGGCTTTTGTCCATAAAACAGTAAAATCGATTATATGATTATTTCCCACAAGAAGATTGCGCACACGAGTGTTGCTTACGCAAGGACTCCATAATATATATAAAAACGGATGCGATGAGTTTATGTATGTATGTGGGTATGTGCTGGACCGTGGACACACAGCCAATCAGTCAAGTGGTTGAGGAAACGCGGGGAAGTGGAGGGGGGGGGGGTGTGCGGAGCATCATGAGATGTCAGACCGAGCAACGACAGACATTTACACACACATTTATTCATCATTTCAAACGGGTGAACAACGTATTAATACGCGCGCGCGCCTATAAATTACCTTACACTATATTTATATATAAAGTGTAACTTTATTTAAATTCAACACTTAGTACATTATAATAACAAATAAAAAATAAAAATAAAACCTAAACCAATATTTTCGTGGGGAATAGTCTCAGTTCTTCGTCCTATATAATAGTTTCAAATATTTCTAATATATGTATATGTATGTATGTGTATGTCACAGTGGGATTATATTTCAAGTGAAAATATATTTTCATTGACGTTCCAGTGAAATCATAACCAGTTACATTTTCAGGGTTGCTTTTATTCATTTGAGATTAGATGGTTATGGTTGGTATTATTTAAGGATTAGAATAGGTTGGGTTAAGTAAGGGTTGGCTTTATTCATTTAAGATAGGGTTTCTAGGGTTAAATTTCCAGAGTTAAACGTCGTAAATTCATTGTTTGATACATTTTACTGCTTGAATTGGTGAAAATATATTTTCACTTGAAATATGCTTTCACTGTAACATATACATATATTTTTTAAAAACTTCATGGTATTTATATATAAAAATAATAATAACTTTTCATTCCAGACGATAGGGAGAATAGTGCGATCCCCATCGTCCATATAAATAATAAATAGAATACATATGAATTAAAAAATAAATAAATATAATATAATGATATAATAATATATGTAAATATAATAATTAAATAATCAATTGAAAGTCAATTTGTGGCGGTCTGTATGTACATACAGTGATGAGCGGAAATGAGAAGATGCAGCAACAAGAATAGAATTTGACGATACAAATACACGACGACGTAGAGAGGCCGCTCCCTTCCCGATAATGGCCTCAAAGGCTTTATTCATCGACAAAAGATTCTCTAAAACGATTCTCCGTGGTTTCTACGTCAAATTTCGTTGCTAGAAAACATACTTATATGTATGTATGTATGTTATACTTATCTTATATATACGAAATTTTTTTGTGAATGTCTACCTTCTTTATGAAGAAATAAATCTGTAACAATATTATAAACTTCGCAATATTTCAGCACAACGAATTACCTGTTTAAGTTTACAGCACAGTATAATTGATTGGGTGATCCTAGTGGTGTTTTTCAGTGTCTTTCAACTGCTCAAAATATTTTTTAATAATAGACCGGTTATAACAATAGATTTTCAACGTTCAAATTTTATCGCTTTGTTAATTTTTATTTTATTTTATTTTATTTTACATATATACCAGGAAGGCCTTACAGGAAAATCCCAATGCGCCTTCCTGGCCAATTACAAATACAAATGCAGCATTTTTTATTATAAGTCGTTGAATTGCGAGACACTGAAAAAACTCGCAAATTAACGAGACATCTATGAATTGTACATAAATTTTTATTGTACATCCATCAAATTTCAAATAGTGGTGACATAGTAGGTAGGAAGGATTTTTAGCCAATTTTTTTTCCGGGAACCGTTTCAACAATGAAATCAGAGAAAATTGGCAAACTCTGATAGGAAACGATCAACCTGGAGTCACAAATCCAGGTCTGACCAACAGCATACTCTGAAAAATTCATTTTCATTCAGGGATTGAACCCGGCACCTTCTTGACGGTAAGCAGAAGCTTAACGTCCGAGCTATGCTGCTGGCTATTGACAATTTCAAATTGACAGACTGATATTATCAGTATTTCACCGGGAAATCTATCTACTTTTTTAATGTTCTTTCGCTTAAGTTAAATTTATCGGGTTGTTAATGTTTGTTGAAATAAAATTTAATATGTAAATACATGATATTATATAATGTGTGTGTTATTAAATATATACATATTTATATATTTTATAACACACATTATATTTGAAAGTGGCAGAAGTCCAATTTTCATTTCCAAAAATACTATTTCTGTTTAACTTAAATCCCATATTTGTTATTACTTATTTTAATTCGATATATTCGATATACCATTTAATCCATATAATCTTGGAATTACGGAATAAACGTACTACATATATTTTTGTCTGGCTACAGTGTCACATTGGGTTTACCTGTAAAAACACTGGAATGGTTTTTCAACATAAAATAAGATAAAAATTAAGTTAATTTTTGAATGAAATCGACAAAAGATTCTCAGAAATAAATATGTCTTTCGTAGGGTTTTTCGTATCAACAGATTTCAAGAGACCTTACGACAGGCAAATCAATCCACCACTGTCCAATTTTATACTAAATTTAGTCTAGTGGTCTAGTGCCACCTCTCCCAAGTATTTTAAATACGTAAATAAAGTTCCCAAATGCGAAATTTCATCGATTAACCTATTATGCGTTATGATCGATGGCCGACGATCACGCGAACATTACACATTATATTGTAATTTAATATAATTAATTATTCATCAGTGCAGGCCGACACGATTGTTAACCTTTTCGTCGAATTTGTTCTAAGTCGACCTTATATCGTATTATATATGTGTAATAAAAGCCGAGCTCCTGTGCTTTTTGAATCATCAAAATTCGACTGTAATGTACCTGCATGTGTGTCGATGCCAATGTGTTTTTGCTACATATAATATTTATAAGTAACACTAACTGGTAAATTGTGACCGCGAAGGTTAAGTTATCCACGACACGAATGCAGGTTAAACTCAGTCTGTCCTACAAGTTAAATCGCTTCTCAATATTTTTTTCTTAAATGACTATCCCGACCTTTCACGCTGTCGGTCGTATTTTATGGCGAATGAATGACGAAAGTCATTGGAAGATGAATAATTAAAAATTTCTTGGAAAATTAATTATGATATTTATATTAGCCAGTTCATTTACATATTCAATAAATATTGTTTCAATCGAAATTGCATTTCGCTCAAACGTACGCTTCATCGGTATTTTTAGTCATTGCAAACCCACTCAATTTTTAAGATATATTATGCATTTATACTTCCGCTGGAAATGATATATAATGTTTATCTCTTTTACATACATGTTAGTACAATTTCACATGGTTATTTTTTTTTGCATTATACCAACTTTTAAAATCCGAATTTTCTTAAATATTGTAGTGTGGACGTGTAGAGGGGTTTTTACAACGTTCTCGTTCTCGTTCCCTTTCCCATATGTCGGAAAAATGCAGGCAGCGAACAAATTTGGAATTATTCAATTGTTTGTTTATTTTACCCTAACAAAGCAGGCCACAACGCGAAAACATTTGAAATTATTGCGTTGCAATAACACTCATTCCCGTTTTTGGGCGATTTTTTTACAGTAAGCTTCTCTTACATGCATACAAATCCTGAAAAAAAATCCTGAAAGTCATGATTGGTCATGCAATCGGTTGAGTGGTTTAGGAACCTATTCGAGACAGACAGACAAACAGACATTCATTTTTATATATACATACATATGTGTATAGATGTGCTCTATTGGATTTTTTTTATACGTTAGACTTATTTTAAATATTTATATTACTTATTTTTTTATATTTTCTTGTTTATATATGTAATACTAGCTTTATTACCCGGCTTCGCTCGGTATTTGTAATATAAACCGCTTAAACATGACTAATCTAATAGTAAACATTTTATTACATTTTTTTGAATAGTTTTATTTTATATAAATTTATTTGAATACTCATTTGTTTTTTTTATTAAATTGATTGTCACGAACAAACAAACATATATAGTAAGTCTCTTATAAAAATATATATATGTACACACCCGGGGTCTGCGCCCCCTAAGGCTCCGCCCTTGGCGTCTACGCCCCCTAGGGGCGAAGCCCTAGGGCTTCACCCTCATTGCTCACGCCCCCGGGAACTTCAAATCTTTTGAATCGGAAAGAGCGAATTATTTGTTCGATGACGTCAGAACAATAGACTGTCGTCTATTAAGAGGGCTGTACACCCGAAACCTTAATTTTGTTACCTTTCATTTCTTCGATATATATATTTAATGTATATATATATATATTGAGTGAATGCGACAATATATATCAATATATATATTGAGTGAATGCGACAGTTGCGCTTCGAGCAGATAAAACGTATTTTAAATTGACAAAATCGAGGTTTCGTATTCTCCTATTTTCTCCTCCAAAACTGGACCAATTTTTTAAAAAAATTCATCATCGGTATGAGAAAAATACTTTCTGTGCATCTATCGGCGTATTTTTTTTAAAATCGACCGTTAAATAAGCACGCTGGACTCGTTTCGTGGGTGTAAAAAAAAGGTGATTTTATAGACGTTTGGTGACTCTTAGCTCCTATAAAAAATAATTAATCAAAAAAATAAAACGATAGATGCACCCCAATGGTGGATATCCATAGCATATTAAAAAATAATTTCTCTAGTGCCATAATTGAGGAAGGGAGAAGTATAGTACGTTTGTATGGACAAGGCGCTGCTGTCCAGCCCTCTTAATTAAATTGACGAAAAATACAAACATAAATACAAACTTACAAAACATACAAACATTTCTACATATAAATTTTGTTTTAAAAGACTTACACATCAGGAAAAAAAAACAATTTGAAAAAAGCAAAGCTTTGAAACTTTGAAGTCCATATCTTTCTACGCCAACTCCTTCCTTTCGTTGATTTATTAAAGCGCACGCGAAAATGGAACGGAAAGCAATTAAAACAAATCATCCCAGACAAGTACGACTTAAATTTTATTTTATTTATAACATCGAAATGCTCATCACGTACACGTAACGAATCCTCTAGAATAAATTCACACCACATCAAAACGTACGGCCAAATAATTACACACCTTAACATGTAAACTATCGATCATCATCCACATATCCAACATACACATATTATTTACGATTGATGCAACCGACATATTAATTACTGTGCGATATCGTCCACATTGAGAAACACTGATCACACACACACACACACACACACATTTTTACAAACCTCTTTTATTCTATTTATAATGTGCATACGTACTACGTATCTGTAAGCTCGAAGCGACTTTTTAACATCCACACGCGGCCAATTAAAATCGGTACAAGCCATTTATATGGTTTTGCCGACGGGCTATACGTAATATGTCGACTGGAGACTGCACCGTCACTTCAAATGCACCCATTTTTAGATACCACGTGTATATTTCATACCGGAATGATACATACATATGTACGAAGGGCGCTCAAAAAGTTCCCGAAAAATGGTTAGTGTAAAGTTCTTAGCGGATGGAGTATTGAATGGTTTTGATGGTGATGTCTGTCCCGAAGTGCTGCAACGCTGAAACGTTGTACAAAACTATAGTGGGAAGATCACAAACCTAACCTGCTTCGTATTTGGTGTGTATGGGATAGATTGTGCGTAAGGAAGTTGTACTTCTATATTGTGTAGTGTGAAACTTGTTTTATCAGGTGTTTACGATAGTGCTGCACGATACCCTTGAATTTACCTTTGCACCTGTGAACATAGATTTGAGTCAATTTAAATGTGCTAATATTAAATTGGGTTGGAAAAACTGATATAGTTAAGGCTTTTGCATGTACTCATAAGAACAGTGCTATATATATAAAGTAGGTATTTTTATTTTGATTTTTAATTGCTTTAAAAAAATATGCTCAACATCTTGGGTTTACTTCAATATCAGAGTGGTACGCGGCATGTGGTTTTTTTTATGTAGTTTTGCACAGGAAAAAATGGCAGTTTCAAAACCATCGGAAGAATGTAGGATATAATATAATTTGTCGTCAGATCAATGAGTGAAGTGAAATATAAAAGAGCCTTGTAAAAAAGCGCTAGCATGCCTAATCTATGCCATCGCAATTCTTGGCAATACAGCGTTTTCGGTGATATTTTATTTTTTATTGACAAAGGTTTGGCAGTGATCGATGGTGATTCCCATATTTTAAAAAATGTAAGAGAAACATGTCGAAATAATAAAATTGTACGAATTAACAATCACATGAAGACACGCCTGTCATAGTTAGAGTCTACTTAGGCATGCCCTATTGTATTTTTTTTATCATTATTTATGTCTATTTTACACATAATATATATTTATATATAAAGTATTATTTTTTTAATGTTTGTGTAATAAACATAATTCGTTTGTGTATTCTTATAAATATTCATAATACATTTCATATGTATGATTTTTTTTAACTAAGACGAAATTTGATATACGTTTTTGAACCACGAACCATATAAGAGTAATAGGTTGTTTTATTTCATGACCCAACAAAAGAAAAATGAACTTTTGGAAAAAGTAACTTTTACCATTGTTTAAGTGAGTTGTGAAGGGGTGGTAGAAAGTAGCGTTTGTCGCGCTATCATTGCTTCGATCTAACACAAGATTCCGATGTAATTTGTTAATGATAAACCCTAGACTCATATCGGAGACATTAGCTTACTTCAATTTTAAATAAAATAAAGCGATCTAAAGAGTTGAAGTGGTTCAAAATCAAATCACAAATTTTTGACGGACTAGAATGTCAATGAACTAACAGAGTAAAGCTTATAAAAATCTTGTAAAAATAAAATAATAAATACAAACAAAAATAAAATTAATCAAAATCTATTACTTATATTGGTAACAATGTTAAATCTTATAAATGTGAACTTAGACTTTGAATAATTTTAAAATCTTATCAAAGCGCGACACTATTTCAAATAATTTGCACCTCTTCAGCCCATTTTCAGACTAATTGATAAATGTACTGAGTTATTTTAGAATAAAACTGAAGGATTAGCTGCTGAAAAAATTCAATATGAATCTGGCAGCCAATTAAAACCTATTTTTTTGTTGAAGGAGTTTTGCGACAAATTAAAATTACCAATCAAACCTTTCAGTAAAGAAAATGAGTCTTTACAGTTAAGGTTGATCGTTTGATTGCGGGAAAAAAAAACAAATATGGTGTGGATACTACACTCTAAAATTATAATAGATTAACAGTGGAAATACTGATACATAACTCTGTTCCACACAAAAAATGGTTCAGAGACGAGATATGACTTTTCTTATAGATCAATGCCCAGTTAACACGAATCTGGTTATAAAAAATTTTGATTGGCTCGAGATTCGGAGATAAATGTGTTTTTTTTTAAATCGCGCGATTTTTATATATCTTGGTGTTGTTCGGTCGATGTCTCAAAATTTGTCAATTTTCTGTTCAAAATTAATATTGAAATCTATAGTCGGGTATTTTATCTTCCGTTTGTAGTACTTTTCAGCTTTCAAATCTCTCTAAGTAGTCATCCAGTTCAAATCAAAAGTCAAAAGTACGTATTTTCACTTGGGATTTTTTCCCACTGTTAATACTATTTTATATTGAGTATTTTCTATTGAAAGATGTTTATTGGGATAGTTTTCTGTTTTAACAGTATTTTTTGTTTTCGTTTAAAAAGGTTAATTGGAAGTGTGCTGAATTTTAAATCGGTAAAATTGCAAGCTAAAAGCTCGTACTAGTATGGTTTTCTTATAGATAAAATACCTGACTATAGATTCCAATATTCATTTTGAACAGGAAATTGACAAATTTTGAGACATCGACCGAATAACACCAAGATATAGAAAAATCGCGCGATTTAAAAAACATATATATCTCCAAATCTCGAGCGAATCAACATTTTTCATTTCAGATTCGTGTTCACTGGGCATAGATCTATAAGAAAAGTCATATCTCGTCTCTAAAGCAAAAAAAAGTCGTCATTTGTCGAACAGTGTAATAGCTCAGATTTTAGACAAATCTGTAGGAACGAAAGAGAACATTCTATGTAAAAGATAAGCTTGACAATGCAGAAGTCTTTTGCAGTTAAAATCAAAATAATTTCAACCATAAGGGCTCAGAAGATTATGAATGACGTATGAGTGTTTAAACTTACATACATGGAGCTTTATTTACACATCTTCCGGGGACTTTTTGAACGTCTCCAGTATTTCTGATCGGTTAATTGTGTATGTTGGAGAGATTCGGATGTACGATGAGTTACTACATATGGTAGAAAATTCGGTTCAAATCTAAATCAGTCGCTACTGGCTCGAACTCGTTCAGCCTTCGATACCTATCATTATCTGAGAATGTAAAAAATATATATTTATAACAACATTGAATTATATACGATTGCGGTTTGCGGACTGTTTCGGTCTCGTTAGTTCGTATGACTCATGGTAGGATTGGTCTATTTAACTGTCATGCTTCTAAAGAATCCTTGTCATTTTATATTATGTAGGCTTAAACTACGTTTAAGGATATGTCCTATATTTAAGGTCTTATGTAAATTTCAGAGATTCTTCTTGTGAAAGTTCGGCGATATTTTTATTTTACTTTATTTACTTCAATGGAACTTACATACACTCGCCTTTACAGATCGCTCCAAAGTGACGAGTCTACTAATATATGTAGATACAATACAATTATAAAATTAGTATAAGCATTTTTATACAATGCGAATTCATACAAACAACATCCAAAGTGACACATCTGGATAAAAGTTTTGCAGTATTTTATTATGGAAATTGGCTAACCTCAAGACGCTGAATAACTTGAAATTTGCAAGAGCGATTGGAAAGGAGATGCCGATTTCCAGGAAGCGTTTCAACGAAAATCCGAAAAATTATTATTTTTAATAAAAATACCAATAATTTTATTTTAATACCGTCATCTATGTTTAAAACTAAGAACTGGATAGACGTCAGGCACTTTTCAGAAATTCAAATTTCAAACGCGTCTTACACGATATTTTTGCACCATCGTAATGGTGGAGGATCCATTTACTTATATTGATGACCAAAATGAGCAATATGGCAAAGTATGAAAACGATCGGATAAAAGGCAAGCTTTTTCCTTAATTGAATCGTAAGTGAAACATAAAGGAGGTTTGTAAAAATTGGCAAACTCTGAAAGGAAACGATCGACCTGGAGTTACGAACCAAGGTCTGGCCA
This sequence comes from Arctopsyche grandis, assembly GCF_051622035.1. Taxonomy (NCBI): domain Eukaryota; kingdom Metazoa; phylum Arthropoda; class Insecta; order Trichoptera; family Hydropsychidae; genus Arctopsyche; species Arctopsyche grandis. Next base: position 26,072,740 of record NC_135364.1, on the reverse strand, counting down.
ACAGCTACTAGTGGGGATCGAACCGTGACCACTCCGTTCGAAAGGATAATATGCTAACCACTAGTCCAATATGTTGGTTGAAATTATTAATGGTTATAGATCTATTTTACTAGGAAATATCTACACATGCTAACAGTTTTGAGTGTTTGTTTTAATTTTTATGATAGGGTATACCAGTATTATATAAATCTTTTTACACAGTATGCTTTAGATCGTAGACTTTAGAGAGTATTTAATTAATATTACATATGTATTAGATGTATTATGAGCATTTATAAGAATTGTAAATAGGTTTTTGGGCTATTTTTCCTATTATGCTGTACATTAACATTAGGTTAATATAATACTATGATTACTAACAAAATTAAATTAAAATTGTAAAGCAGAAAATGATCAGTAGATCTGTAGCTATTAAAATAGATATAAGATGTATTTTGAACATAATTTAGTAATAATAAAAATCATTAAAAAAAAATATGTATATATAAATCTTTTTGAGCTAAAATCTAATTGTAGCAAGTCTTTTGTACTTAAATCGGTGACTCGGTTACTTGAGGGAAATATGGCATATTTTTTTATTTGCAGTATATATTTACGCAAAATGAAATATTCAATAGTTTCTGAATATTTCATTTTGTATTTATATTTCGATTTTATACATATAGAAAATAGTCATCTAATTTTTTCAGGTCCACTCTACGCAAAGATTCAAAATTTTGCGTAAAACCTTTGACCCACCAGTTTAATGATTTTGCAATCATTCAAATGTGCACAAAAGTCAGATGCAGATTGAAAGTCTTGTTGATTTTTTTCTAGGATGAACAAAAGGAACTGTCAATGTAAAAGTAATATATAATCGAAAACAGCCATCAAACCGTTAAACAATAAGATAAAGTATATAAATAAAATATTAGCCAGGATGTCGTCCTTCATATAATTTAGCCGGATATGGTAATCTAGTTGTGACTGTCACATTTCTAAATAATCCTTGTATTTTTACGAGAATCAAATTGAACATTTGAAAATTTTCCACGGTCATAAAATTGGCGAAAAAAAAATACATCGATCCAATAAAATTTATTCGCATCATTCCGATGACTTATTGTCAATGAGTGTCACTTTTTCAATAAAATTATATTTAAATTTCGCCATAAAATTGTTATGTATTTACTCAACGCGTTTTCGAATAAATGGCCGACTGCTATATAAGAGGTATAGATAAATTACAGAACGTGGGTGTTTCTTTAAGATCGGTGAAAACATATTTTTCAATATCGAACGTTATAATTTAACAATTTACAAAAAATGTCTCTATATCGAGTACACATTTTAGGAATTTTATCGTAGTAATATTGTACCGTTTTTAAAATGCAACGGTCGAAATGTAAGCGCCGTTGAAATTCAACACTTTTACTTTTTGATTTGAAAGTTTAATGAAAGGAAGTCTAGCAATCGTGATAATTTTTGTGTCAAGATTTTGACGGAAATGTCGGATTCGAAGATCGCATAATTAAAATTGATAATTTTTGACACTGCCTCTATTTTTGTTATATGTAACTAAGTTTGTGATTAATTTAGAAAGGAAAACTTTGATAACCGATCATTATGCTGGATTGATGTTTATATTATACATGAAATAAATTACACACGTATAAATGTGGGGTTTTAATCCTTCGAAACGTGTAAGATATAATTTTCATTCGCTAATTTATACGTGCTTGTTAAATGAGGTTTTGAAAATGCAAGTCTATTTTTGTACATTTGTAATCAATGAAAGGTTGCTTTTCTAATAATTAACTAGGATTCTTTTGGATGAATGAACTTCATAAGTATAGTGGTTCGGTTATTATTTATTCTGTAAAAAGCGATCTTGCGAATGTCTTACAATCTCGATCACGGAACATATGGCACCCAAAAACTCCATCAGTCGGAAGCGAATTATTGTACTAATGCGAACTCGAGTGCCGGATATTCTGTATTCGCGATTTTGTGGCAACGATTGTTGTATGACGCAATGATGAAGCAACCCCCGTAACCGCGGAAGCGGTGCAGCGAATGAAAAGAGATATGACAAATTTCAATGGCACCATCCAGAAACGGAGGTATCGAGGAATGGGAGAATTAAAATAGGCCCCAGTTCTTGCCAGAGGAATATGAAATAGGGGACGATGGTGAGTTTAGATCAAACTCTCCAGAGCATGAAGGCCAATCTCCACCAGAATAGACCGGTATGAGATAAAACCTCTAAATATAGAAAACCTAAAGTGTAGCCGACCATACTCATGAGAAATTTTGAAGGAAATAAATATGGTTAAATCCCATATTGATCCTTATATGTAAAGAAGTCGGAAAAAGTGTCTTTGGATAAGTTCAAGTTTAATAGACGGAGTTTTGAGAAATACAATATTGTTCGTGCGTAAAGCGGTCGGTAGAATTTGACTTTTATTTTTTGTTAGTATAGAGTTCGTGAATTGAAATATTTACATTATTAAAATTTTAATATAAAATACGTAAGTTGTTGATATTATTAATTTATTTATGGAATACGTATGAATTATATATTAATGGAAATTTATATATTTTAGTCAGCAAAACTTACAGTAATATTATTAAAGACCTTGCATTGTGAATTATATTATATAGCCAGCAGTATGACTTGGTGATTGCGTTTATGTTTAGGACCGAGAGGTTACCGGGTTCAATCCCGTGCTAATCTTTAATACTGCTCGGCAGATTTGGATATTTGTGACTCCAAGTCGATCGTTTCCTTTCAGAGTTTGCCAATTTATCTATCTGAATACATTGTTGAAATGGTTCCTTCATCAAATTGGCAAAAACAATCCTACCCGCTATGTCACAAATATCTGAATTTGATTAATGTAGAATATGTTAAAAATTATGTACAAGTCAAAATCCATAGATGTCTCTATGGATTAATTAATTAATTAAATGAATTGTAAATTTCGTGTGCTTCAGCCTCTCGAAATACAGCGATTTATGTATGTATGTATGCTGTGATCGAATACCTTATCAGTTGAAAGACAAGTTGCTGGTTGTTTCAACTTTGAAGGACAGAGCGTCGAGATCGAACGAGTGTCCCGAACCGGGGTCGAGTAAGACTCCAGTATTTTTTAACCAAAATACAGCTTTTCTCAATACAAATGGGTTCAATATACATATATATATATATATATATATATATATATATATATATATATATATATATATATATATATATATCTTATTAACTATTTCATACATCAACATAAAAAAGTTTTAGTCCTATAGCACGATTTTGACTATTTTTGTATTAAAAAATAACGACAAGCATTAACACGCAAACGCACATAGGTAAGACCAAAAGGCGACTGCATGACTCAATAGCCACGCGCCAAAGGCGACGAAAACAATAGCTTACAAAAATATAGCTGTCTCTTTTTTTCACATTGATTCATCGATCAACAAGAATATGCAAGCGTCAAACAGTCAAAAACATGACTTATCGCCAACGCCTTTAAATCATACTTTGGAACGTAGAAATATATAAATGTATTTTTGTACGATATACCCCTTTTCTAAATTATACAAAATCTATAAAAATAAATTTCTTATAAATAGTTCATTCTAGGAATACAAGAAATATAGGGTGAAAACCACATATTTAAAAATTGGGGCACTTGCATACCCCACTTTAGTGAGGAAGGGCTAAAAAGGTCTACGGGCAATCAACTGCTTTGCAATAAATCGACAAGTTACTCCGAAAGTAATCTCTTTTAGAGTATCATGAGATAGATTTTGTATGATTTTCTAAATCATAAAAAATCTATTTAAATAAATTTATTGTAGTTCATTCTAGGAATACAAGAAATATATGGTGAAAACCACATATTTATTACGAAAAATGTAAAAATTGGAGCACTTGCACACCCCAATTCGGTGAGGGAGGGTTAACGTCCTTTCAATCTTACAACACATTGCGCAAATACGACACTATGCTCGGTTCTAGCAAGTCTCACGCAAATCGGATCGACTTTAAGTATGTAGGTTCTCATTAAACTACAACTTTCAATCAAACAGTCCACAATTTTCGATCAAGTCCTCCACCAACATGCACCCTCACGAATAGACCTACACACTTAGAGCAATCAGCATTGGCAATCTTAAATGAGAGACCGGAAATCGACCACTCACATCCAGAGGTCACCGGAAGGAGGCCACACAACGTCCTGCGCTGGAGGGACCAGGTCGAGGAGGCAACCCACGACACTCACGCGAGACTCTCGACATTATAATATTATATCTATATATTTGAACACATAACACACGTACAGAAATCGAGAGTGACGTGATCGAGCAACCTTCCCCGATGTGCCCCCACCAGGTGGGCAGCGCCCCGCGAGAAGAGCCTCCGCTGGGGCCACAACTTTACCTCGCCAGTGCTCCGCTCACACCGCTACCGCCAACTCGGTACACTTACACTACGCGACAGTTTACAGTGATTTCATTCTTCATACACATAAACCATACACATACATACATACATATATACAGGATGGAAACAAACACAATCTCAATATTTAAAAAAATTAACACTTCAATCGAAAAGTTTATATTCACTAGCTAAATCAGATACCAAACTATATACGTACAAGTGCAATCTAATTTAAATTATATTCAAAACTTGTCCATTTGTAAATTATTAGTATTTTGTGAACGCGCGTCATTTTTAAAAGATAGTGCCAAATATACATCAAGACGTGTTTTCATAATTTTCTTCAGAACATTTTCACTTTCTATAGGTGCATACATATATGTAAATATATGAATGTTCCGAAATGTTAAAATGGTTTGGTTCTAAAAGGATGGTTAAAAATTGCATACTGATTTTAACCACAATGCAATTCATTTCTGCAGGTCTGTTCGAACTTTATTTTGACACTTTGAAGGGTGTATTTAGTATCAATAGTCAATAGATGATATTTACTCATATGACAATCATCATTGTTTTCTATCACACTCTGCAACGATTATGTTTTGAAAATAGTGCAAAATATACGTCAAGACATGTTCATCATTTTCTTCAGAACATTTTCACTTTCTATAGGTGCATATACGTATATGAAAGTTCTGAAATGTTCGGTTCTAAAAGGATGGTTAAAAATTTCATACTGATTTACGACAATGTAATTCATTTCTGCAGGTCTGTTCGAAGTTTAATTTGACACTTTGAAGGGTGTATTTAGTATATTTTATATACATATCTCAAACTATCAAGAAATTGACTTGCCAACGTTTTTTTTTTTTTGAAGATGTGCCAAATATACATCAAGGCGTGTTTTCATCATTTTCTTCAGAACGTTTTCACTTTCTATATGTGTATATACGTATATGAAAGTTCTGAAATGTTGGAATATTCGGTTCTAAAAGGATGGATAAAAATTGCATACTGATTTTTACCACAATTCAATTCATTTCTGCTGGTCTGTTTGGACTTTAATTTCACACTTTGAAGGGTGTATTTAGTATATTTTATATACATACATACATATGTATCTCAAACTATTAAGAAGTTGACGGATAACAAATACTATATCTGTGGAAATTTGTGATGTATAATGTTCGAAAACTCTTGTAATTGGCACTATCTTTCTTTTCCGTTGCATGATTTTAAATATTTCATCTCTTGACTGCTGATATGATGTGATATTTACTCATATGATAATCATCATTGCTTTATATCACACTCGCCAACGATTCTTTTTTGAAAATAGTGCCAAACATACATCAAAACGTATTCATTATTTTCTTCAGAACATTTTCACTTTCTATAGGTGCATATACATGTACATGTACATACGTTCTGATATGTTTGGTTCCAAAATGATTGATAACAATTGTATACTGATGTTTCACAATGCAATTTATTTCTGCAGGTTTGTTTGAAGGGTGTATTTAGTATATTCTAAATACATAAATATCTCAAACTATCAAGAAGTTAACGGATAACAAATACTATACATATGTGTGGAAATTCGTGATGTATAGGTATAATGTTGTGATTGACACTATATTTCTAAAGAACTTTTTAAGTTGCATAATTTTAAATGTTTCATCTCTTGACTGTTGATATGATGAGATATTAACTCATATGAAAAATCATCATTATTTTCTATCACACTTTTTGAAGATAGTGCCAAATATGCATCAAGACGTATTTATTCATCATTTTCTTCAGAACAATTTCACTTTCTATACGTCCTGAAATGTTTGGTTCCAAAAGGATTGATAAAAATTGCATACTGATTTATCACATAGCAATTTATTTCTGCAGGTGTGCTTGAAGGGTGTATTTAGTATATTTTATATACATATCTCAAACTATCAAAAAGTTGACGGATAATAAATACTCGTGATGTATAATGTTCTTATAATAAAGAAAATTCGTGATGTATAATGTTGGATAACTCATGTGATTGACATCTTTCTAAATCACTTTTTAAGTTGCTACATTTTAGATGTTTCATCTCTTGTCTGTTGATATTAGTATTTATTAACTCATATGATAATTATCATTTTCTTCTATCAAACTCGCAAACGATGCTTTTTTTTGGAGTCAACTCGAATTTTCATTAATCATATGCTTTTCAAAATTTAAATTAATTTGTCTCCGAATTAATTGGGTCAAAATTGATTGCCGAAATCTGTATCGATGTATGAAATAGTCAAGCTAAATAAACTTTGATTTTGGGTGATGGATATTACTGTTGAAGTGTTCGTTTTTAATATATGAGAATATATTCTGTATATATGTACATATGTATACGTGAAATCATCATCTGAACGTCTGGTCTGAAAAGCGCGCTTAATTATACAGTGTTTCATCAAAGCCAGTGAAAATTCAACGATTCGATCTGTCCGTTGATTAGATCTTATTATTTTTTTTTATTAAATTTTATTACACTTTTTTTGTCGATCGTAATGATACGTTGCGCGTCTGGAGTCAGTTGTACGTGAAAATTATTTCTGTAATTTATTCATAAACGAAAAGATATTTACATTGAATGGACGGTGGAAAAAGTTGAAAGCCTTATACGTTTCGGGGGTGTGTAATTATTTTTCGATGTTAAAATATTTATATTGCGCACGATGTAATTATTTGTCGTCCGTTTTTGTAATGCGAAAGTCAATTTTATCATGCCCAAATCTTACGTGCGTTTTTGTCGTATTATCATATATTAAAGCGACAATTTGACAATTTGCAACGTAAAAACCGACACAAACTGGCCTGGGGAGTGTTAAAATCAAGTCGTCAAGAATGTGTGAAAAGTTTTTTATTTGTTCTGTCAACAGTGAATTGTTAAAGTGGACGTCAAATATTTGCTCAAAGCTTTGGCAACGTTTGAATATCATACATAAATTGTACATATTATATAAATATATTATTTACATATTTAAATAAAACTTCTATAGAATATAATAGTGATAAGTTCGCAATGGAATGTTTTGAATATAAAAACTGAGTATAAAAATGATACTTCTTAGCAATTATACTGCAGACTTTCAATTGTAAGTACTTTTCACTTTCATTTTCTATCAGTTTTTAGCCCGTTGACATTTCAATGAATGGTTTAGGAAAGGAATTGATGCGACTTAAAAATAGGAATAAAACTGTATTAAAAAAAATGATAACTGTGCTTTAAAGACGTGTTGTATTCAATACAATATGACTTCAAATTAAAAATTAGTCATACGTACATCCGTTAAATTTATGTAGATTATCTATACAAAATAATCAATTTGTCGTTTGTTTAAAGTCATCAATTTATAAGCACATTCAAAAATAAAAAAATATAAATCGCGTAAGTGAATAGCCAAAATATATACATTAAATTCGAAATGAGGGGGTTGCGAGAGTGTTATCGATTCGAAAATTAATTTTGTGCTCTAAAATAGAGCATGCGAGATTTATCCAATTAATTTTTCGGCCATTCGGCTCGCGCGCCTTAGCACCGGCCTTATTATTATCAGATAAGACGTGATATAATTTATTATATTATTCATAGGAGAGATGAAAAAAGTCTGTGGTGCAATTATTTTTTAAATGTATTATTAATAAATAGGAACATTTCTAGAGCGATCGCTCATAGCGGCCATCCGTCGTGATTTTTTTCACGAAAACGAATTTGTCTCCATCAAATCTAATCTCGCATACGTAATACAAACAATCAGAGCGTTCGATTAAAATCGTTAATAATTTAATAAGAGCCTCCCGTACGTTATATAATTATTAATCGCGCGGGAAATCTGCATCATGATTCAATCCGCGCGGCAAATATTTTAATTAATCAACGTGATTGATGCAACGATTTTAACTCGGATATTGATAGCGTAATTTGTATGTAAATTTTACAACTGGACTTTGAAAACGTCTATATTCGAAAAAATCCACGGTTCGAAAGTGAAAATGCAATCGCGAATTACACAATTACAAATTGACGGTTAATTAGCGATCGAATTCAAATACACGCAAACTCGATAAATTAACCGCGAGAAGTGAACCGAATAAATTACGCACGTGTCTCGATAAATCTTCGCCGTTTTATCTCGAGGAAAAATAAATACAATGTGTATTTTGTGTTTATTTCGTTAATTTTGCAACGGTGTGAAAACGCACGTACTTTCCTTTCGGTGCATTCGCTCGGTGCACGTATTGCAACATAATGACATTCTCATACGTGCGTTTACCAATAATGTTACATTTGCAAGTATTAAATTGGCCATTAGATGATTACATACAATTAAATATCCAAGCTTGCAAAATGCTTCAAAACTTTATCTAAATGTATTTGTATATCAATCATACCGTTTATCGTCATCATTGTCAGTCGTACGACCTTTCAAACACACATCTATTTTCCCTTATCTGGGCTACATTCATCTGCATATATGTATGAGCATATGTGTCTATCTCGACACATTTTTCTATGTACGTACATTCTTTTGGGTACCATTTGAGTATGTATCTCCATCGTGGATCTTCCATCTAACATTCTAAACCACATTCATCATACTTTTCCCTTTCTTGTAAAGCATGTAATCTGCTGATTTACATATATGCATTAATTTATCAAAATAACCTTTTTGTTTTTCATTTTAAATGGACGACTTCTTTTAAGAATATGCTATTACATTTCATAATCCACTTTCTACACCTTTTAGACACAATTTTTTAATATCTTAGAGTGCTTAGACTTTACATAACATAACATTCATCCACTGAAGACACTCTTTTGATTCTCACTGATCTTATTCATTTGCTAAAAATAGTGATGATTTATTTTAAAAGACATGTCAAGTCATATTAAATATCTTATCTTAAATGATAATAATTGTTCCAGCGAGCAGTATTGACTGTAAAATGATTCTACACGTAATTTTTTCTTATCAAAATATCATATGACTAATATTATGAGAGAACGTTTAATATTGTTCTAGAAGGCATTGCTTGCAGATAACTAAAATATGTATAGACTATACAAGTCCAAATAAAAGTCATGTTAGTACGTATATATAATAGATATAAGATGGGGAAAAACTCAAATAATAAAAAGAAATGTCAAGAAAAATATAGCATCGATATTTATTTTGTTGAAATTTAGTTGGTAAAGTGCATTTAATATAAAATAATATATAGAAATTATTTTTATAATCTTTGTATTTAAAACTTTTAATTTGACTCATTTTTATATATTTTATACTCTTATTTACATTTATAAAGTAATAGAATCGGATATTAAGACTTTTACTATGACAATTGTCGCTATTGGAATACCAATATATCAAAATCTCTCCACACAATGATATCGTTATTTAACGACATACTTAAAGAATTTGATAATATTATAATTATTATACACGATATACATTATATATAGTATGTATACATATTCACCGTGAATATATTTTAGTTTATTCACGATACAAATCCAGTTTTCATTTTAAAAGCACTAAATTTCATATAATACTACTCTAACTTGGATCGCCTTACAAAATTTTCCAGAAAAGTTCTATTATTTTTAGCTTTTGCTCGTCCGAGCAACGCCTGGCAACTCGGCCAGTATGATATATATGTATGTAAATATTCTCCCATCGGCTTCACATATCGAACATTGATCGGTTAATCATACGAGAGCGTGCAGTAACGCCCATATCCACTTTTTGACAGACACCATTGTTCAACCCTTCACACGACATAATACGAACACTGTAACATGTAATAGAATCTCGTTTTTTAATCCCCATTACACTAGTGGACGGGGATAAATCATCGCCAAACGCCAAACGTGTTCGCATTATAAATAGAATACACATTCAAACAATCCGCTACCATTTGCGCGCGCACGTATCGCTAAACACGTGTCAACCGCATATTACAGTACGGGGAAAATTCGCGTACAAAAATATTTAACACTCGCACATTAAGCTCGAGATAAGATTCGAATTTACGCGTTTTTTTCTGTCGCGTCTGACTGATTAGTCCGACCGATCGGAATATTTCCCGTTCGACAATGACAAATTGTCGCCTCGAGGATGGGTTGTCCGAATTGTTGGCGTGAACGAAAAAAAAAACCGACTGACGGAGATAGCGTTAAAAAAATTCTACATAGAAGACCGCAAGTTTAATTCAGACGAATGGCACAACTTCTCCTGACGTGCGATTTTGTAAAACTAGAGTCATTTCGACGGATTTCGATTCGCCGGAAGCGATATATCAACCTGTGTGTATCGATCGGACAAATAATGCGAGATTCGTTTCGAATGTCTCAATGTTACTGGCAATGTAGAGATTCTGTGAAGTTTTATATTCAATTGGATATTTGTGCAGGCCCAAGATGCTACACAAAGTCCAATGCACTCAAAAAAGTATGGAACGCTGTAGGATCGGCATAATGAGGAAAGACAGGAAGTGGAACACGTGGGTGAGAAGTATGACAAGGGTAGTGGACATAGTAGATAGAGTAAAGAGATTTAAATAGCAATGTGGCTAGAAGAATGGACGAAAGGTGGAGCAAAGAAGTGCTTAAATTGTACCCGAGGGAATGCAAAAGGCTAAAAAGAAGACCAGAGGGAAGATGGGTAAACGAAATTAGGAAAACGTGTGGAGTGCGATGGTTGAGAATTGTACAAAACAGAGACGAATTTAAGTGTGTTGGAGAGGACTTCATCCAGCAGTGGATGGTGAGTGGCTGTAGATGATGATAATGATGATTTGTGTAGGTAAATTCTGAGGGAAATGAGAGTGAAAGTACTACTAATATTAATAAGCGACGGCATCAAAATTTGAATATCGAATGTGTTTTTAAATCTTTTATTTATAAGTGGGACTTAAAGGTTATTCAGTTCGAAAGATTATTTTGTAATCGAATTTGCATATTCCTATTGGTTAGCTGAAATATTCTGACCTATATTATTAGCATATTTTGAAGATCAAAATTAAATTTTTTGACGGATAAGAATCGTGATTTAGAATTGGTGTAGGTACTGAAAATACTATTGACTTTTTAAATAATTAGACAAAATAATTAAAATAATTAAATAATTAAAACAATTAAAACATTTAAAGTATATATTCTGTTAGTCACATTGAAAATACTACTTAAATAAAGATTTTTTTCCGATTTAATTGAGAATCAAACATTTTAATATTTTTTAAGTACAATTTTTCTGTAATCAAGTCTAGATGAATGCTTGTATGTTTGTTAGATTTTGGTCATATATGTATTTTCAATTTAGAACTATCAAATTCAGTATAATATCTTATGATACTTTAACTTAGACAGTACAGTGCAAACCCTTTTGAAAGATTTCCATTTAATGCTTTATTTTTTCTTCAACTTTCACCCACCAAATTTCCCGAGCAACGCTGGGAAATTTAAATAGTGTACACATACATTATAGCATGGGTTCCTAATATATGTATGTGTCTCAGCTCTAAACGGGGTCGCAAAATGTACCTATAGATAATCAAAAAAAAAAATACTATTTATAAAATATATATTCATTTTTAATTAAACGAAGTCAAGATGATTGAATAATATTATCTACATTTTTTAATAAGTGATTTATGCAAATTAAAAAGGTTTTTTCAAATGGGTTGCCGGCTTATTGGTTTTATCAAATGTTAGGATCCCGCGTATTGAAGAATTTGAATTAAGAAAATACTTACCAATATATAATTGGATAAAATAAATGAATTTGACTTCATACAGTTAATGTTGATGAAAAAATTAAGATGTAATTTTGAATAAGATGAATATAAATAGCAAGATTTTCTACTATACATTTATAGTATTCTACTATACTATTAATATTCTATAAACATTGCTCGCGACATTAATATTTACCGCCGAATCAATACAAATGCTAAAAGTTATCTCAATCCCAAACTTAACAACAGAAGTTACACGATCGTGAACAACATATTCGACAAACGAAACGTCAAAACGAAACAAAACCAAAATCAATCACTATTTGAACGAATTCCAAAGAATCTCAACCTATAAATCCGAAAACGACCACTCAATCTAAAAACTCTATGATGGCAATTTATGCTTCCGTACATCGTTCGAATGCCAAAGGACGCCTAATTAATCAATCAACACATTTTCACCTGGCTTTCTATCGAAATTAAATGCCAGTGCATACAAAAAGTCAACCTCATTTCAATACACTATCCTAAAAATCATCGCACGATTGCATATTCACCTGACAATACGTCAAACTAAATTATTCACGCCGCTCTTAATACTATGTGTCATATAATTGAACATCAATGAATTTTACCGACAGTGGAATTTCATAAATATTTCAACAGTTTGAATAAAAATTCCTTTCAAATGCGTTCAAATAACACCTTTTGTGTTGCTAATGAAGAAGCGGAATAAAAATAACATTACAAATTTATCTCGGAAACCAAAATCTCATTGCGAATGGTAACATTTACACAATCGTTTGAAACACTAACAGTGCACTTTTACAATCCAAAATTCACCACCAATAATGAGAACTAGTTTATGAATTGTATCTACTTTCAAAATCCCGGGTCACACAAATGCAAGTCAGATTCGACGAAATCTTCCGTCGGGGTACCGAGCCGATAAATATATACATAAATGCAACTTGGAACTTTCGCATGGTCATATTGTTATCTGGATCGTTGATAAAACACCAGTCTGGTCGAAGTTGCTTCACGCGACTCGCTCCATTCGAGATGGCCTCGTTTCTGAGTGGTTCAGCTCATCGAAGTCAGACTATCATCCATCTTCATCACCGAGCCAGGACTGTGGCCGTGCTCCGAGCTACCGCTGGCATCATCACCTGTTCAACAGGCTACTGATACATCTAGAAACGGCTTCGAATCGAATAAAAAGAGAGCCAATTCCATCGGTGCGATTTCTCACGTGGCATTTTCCAAATGGTCCATTTCCGCCCGTTAAAATCGTTAAGCGATGTTGACAGTTTTTCGTCGCAGGTATATTATACACGCCTTTACGACCGAACTGCTCGCTATCAAAATTGGAAAAACCAGTTCTGGACATTGCCATAATTTTTACTCTCTTGCGGTATATTAACCCAGTTTAAAATACCCCCGCGTGCCGTGGCCGTTTAAAAATAAAGATATCTTAAACGATATGTTTGGCACTCGCGTTTATCGTCTTATCGCCTTTTTTCGTATTTGCATTTCCGTTCGATTTATCTGACACGGCTATTTATCTGAATATGATATTGCAAGGCAGTGTTTGCCAAACTTGCAACAAGATCGCACCTCTTTAGATACACAAATCGTACACCAGATATCGAAACAACAGTGATATTATAGACACTGGTGAAACATTACTACCATATTTACATTCACAGATGTGTGCACACCCGGTTGACCTGCCTTCACAGTTTAATTCCTCTAAATACCCATCTCTATATATTTTGTGCCTTTATCAGGCCTGGTCAGCGTCCCTCCCCCCTTAAATTTTAAACAATTAATTTTGTGAAAGTTCTTGAAATTTTATGTTGAAGACAAATATATTAATACAAAAATAAAAAATTCAATTTAAAATTTTTATTAAAAAGAGGCACGTTTTACATATGTATAAAAATAAAATAAAATACGGATAACGAAGACATTAATTTATATTCAACAATTAATTGAAGAATTTTATAGTGATATTTCTTTTTTCGAATATGATTGGTAAAGATATTTAATTTCGTGAAGCAAATCCTCCTTGATATATGTACATGTATGTATATATGTATGGTAATTGGATTATTAGTCACATCACGATCGCCCAAAAGACGATTTTTGCCATGAAAATCGCGAATACGGAATATTTGGCACTCGAGTTCTCGTTAGTTTGATGGACTTTTCGGCTGCCAGATGTTCCGTTATAGAGATTTTAGTGACTTTTGGGCGAGCGCTTTGTGACCAATAATCACCGAACCGTATATATATGTACACGTATACATATGTTTCATCGGTATTATATATAAAATAGAATTCCAAATTACCATTTGTACCGACCACAGTTTGCTGTGTTACAAGTTATATTCGTAAGTCGTTGATATATGACAGTCAACCCCTGCGTTCCTCGTTAATTATAATATTTTACAGTCATTATTGTTATTTCGAGTAAAAAAATAAAGTTGAATTTAGAATGTTTTATGAGTTCAAAGAAAGCCAAATTATTATTTTTTTAATTTAATAATCAAAAAAAGAAAAACGGGCGCCCCTTGTATATGGCGCCCTAGGCACGTGCTTAGTCGGCTGCACCTTTGAGTTGGCCCTGGCATTTATCTGACAGAACCAAATGTCTACAAAATGAGGTACAATTTTTCGTTGAGGTACAATTTACAGTTATCACTATCTGTTCGTCTTCGATGATTATTTGTCAATGTTTCAGCAATTGTGATTAAACAATTTCCTATATTTAAAAAAAAGTTTAAATATACCTTCTCCTATTACAGTTTAGGTAACGCTGTTGTATTGTTGATGTTTCCATTGAAAAATGTTTCACATACTGCAATGTTGAGTATTTGAGATGAACGCTTGCAAGTATCGTATTAAATCACAGCTTTGAAATATCGTGAATATTTTCAATAGTAAAACTTTGATTTATAGTATTGTTAAGCGGGAGTGAAATATGAAGTGCATTTCAATCTGGCTAATTTATAAAAACCATAAATTTATTCACATATAAATATTTCAAAGATAGAAAGCAGTAAAAAACAAACAAAATAGCAGTTGATTGATTGATGTCTGACTTGTAGAAACGCATATTATACGGGAAAGTACAGGTGGTAGTCAATACGGAAAAATTCTGACCCTAAAATTGAGAAAATATTGCTCATGCGCTTCATAATTCGTGCATTGAGATGAAAGGATACGACTTGCCGGGAAATACATAATATTTCGAGATTTCGTGAAATGACTTTCGGTGTTTCATTTCACACTGTTCGACACGATTCGTTTATTTTATCGAGGTAAGCCAGTTATCAATAGAATTTTTGTTATTAATCCACAATAATAGTCGAAATATGATTTTTCTAAGTGCAATTTATTAATTTAATTCAGATTCGTGTAAATACTAGTACTAGCTTTTTGCTCGCAATTTTACCGATTTAAAGTTCAGCACACTTCCAATTAACCCTTTTAAACGAAAACAAAAAATAGTGTGGTCAGAACACTATCTCAATAAACATGTTTCAATAGAAAAAACTCAATATAAAATAGTATTAACAGTGGGAAAAAATCCCAAGTGAAAATACGTACTTTTGACTTTTGATTTGAACTGGATGACTACTTAGAGATATTTGAAAGCTGAAAAGTACTACAAACGGAAGATAAAATACCCGACTATAGATTTCAATATTCATTTTGAACAGGAAATTGACAAATTTTGAGACATCGACCGAACAACACCAAGATATAGAAAAATCGCGCGATTTATAAAACACATACATATATCTCCGAGTCTCGAGCCAATCAACATTTTTTATTACCAGATTCATGTTCACTGGGCATATATCTATAAGAAAAGTTATATCTCGTCTCTGAACCAAAAAAAAAATCGTCATTTGTCGAACAGTATAATTATTGAAAATTTCGTAAACTCTCAATCTTCCTCGTTATTCCAATTCATCTTGAATATTGTGGTGATTTTTGAAATATGTCTTCAGTATGAAATCATCTTGAAGGAATCCAAGTCAATATCGCTTTTGATGGCCCACTTAAAAAATCACAACCACGCCCTATTTTTTCAAAGCCTCCATTATTCTATGACTAGCACAAACAATTTGAATATTGCTTTAAAAATTCCTATCAATCCGACACACGAAAGTCGGAGCATTGAATGTGGCGCTTTAATCAAATCCAATGCACACACAACAATGTTAACAATAAGACAATGTAAAAAATGCGCGTAGGAGTACAAAGTGAAAGCAGACGACTGCCAAAATGATGAGTTCACATCGAGAACCTACCTTATTTTTTATTCAACATACCGAAACCATTGTCAAGTATTAATTTCAACTATTATTTCAAACTCGTCGATACGAATACGGGACGAGGGCGCGCATACATCAACGCTCAAACACAGAGATCCTTAACCAACGGTCGATGAACCACTTGGAGATTCGTAATCAGTGGTTGGAAAATTTAGCATTTCCTATAAGTAACCAAGTCACCGATTTCAAGACATACTAGAATAAAATTTTATCTAAAAAGTTTTATATAATATTGGTATTCCTTATAATAAAAATTAAAAAAAAAAACTTAAAATTGTTAGCATTTGTATTTCCTAGTCAAATAGATTTATAACCATTCATAATTTTAAACAGGAGCGTGTACTAGTGGTTAGTGTATTATGCTTTCGAGCGAAGTGGTTCGATTCCCACTAGTAGCTGTTTTGTGACTCTAGGTCGTCAGTTTCCTTTCATAGTTTGCCAATTTTTATGATTTTCATTAAAATGGTTCCTGTAAATTCACATTTTCTTTTCAATCTCTTTTGGAAATCTCAAGTTATTCAATGTCTTGAGGTTCGCCAATTTCTATAATAAAATTCTGCAAAAATTTCTCCATATATTTATCAATGTGGATAATGTTTGTATGAATTTGCATTGTAGAAACGCTTGTATTTACTGTATTGATCGTATTGAAACGGTTCCTCATCAAATCGGAAAAACCATTCTACCTACTATTGAATAGGATTTCAAATTTAAAATATATAAATTTATTTATTCACAAGTTTAGTACTATAGGTGTCGCTCAGGCGTTAAACTCGTAATAAAATAATGGTAAAATATGAATTCACTTATTTAATTATAATATTCATCGTATGATTCTGTGGCTTCGAGAATTTTCAGCCCCTATTAGCACTTGCTAACCACTACTCTATACTTCTTATTTAATTATAAAATACTAGCTTTATTACCCGGCTTCGCTCGGTATTTGTAATATAAACCGATTAAACATGGCTAATCTAATAGTAAACATTTTATTAAATTAATTTTAATGGTTTTATTTTATATAAATTTATCTGAATACTCGTTTGTTTTTTTTATTAAATTACTGTCACGAACAAACAAACATATATAGTAATTGTCTTATAAAAAATTATATGTACACCCCTGGGGTCTGCACCCCTTAGGGATTGAAGCCCTAGGGCTTCGTTCTCGGCGTCGACGCCCCCGGGAACTTCGAATCCTTTAAAACGGAAAAAAGTAAATTATTAGTTTAATGACGTCATAACAGTAGACTGTTGACGAAAAACAAACAAACATACAAGCATACGAAAAAACTTTAGTGTTTTATATGTAAGATAATTAAATTAATTATATATACTTATTTAATTATAATACATGACCTGCAACACTGCATAAATCTTATTTAATTATAAATTAATTATAATATATGACCTGCAGCACCCTTCACAGACACCTTTTGTTATATAACTGGTTTTATTTTATAATATTAAAAACTTTATTACTAGAATTCATAATTTGACTTCTAGCAGCGTGGACTAATGCTTAGCATATTATGCTTTCGAGCAGAGTGGTCACGGTTCGACTCTCACTAGTAGCTCTTGGTTTGTGACTCCAGGTCGATCGTTTCCTTTTAGAGTTTTCCAATTTTTCTAATTTTCATTGAAACCGTTCCTACAAATAGACATTTCCATTCAAATCGGTTTATCGAATTGAAAAAAGGAAAAGAGTCCCTGCTCGAATAGTGAAATACAAAAGGCCGAATTCGATATCAAATTTAAAACATATACAAACGCACACACACACTTGAATAAAAGTCTTCACTGCCTTTTTTTCTAGTCCAGAGACGGTTCAATTGAACTGCGATGAGGATCGTTAGCGCGAAACGTCAAATACCTGTTGTGCGTTCAGGGGGACGTGGAGTCTGACAGGCCGCGTTTGACTTTTGACCGGTAAAGACCAGTTTTAATGACCCGACAATTATAAATCGTTCCATTATTTCGCTGACAGTGGGCCAGCCGCAAACTTCAAATAGACTGCCGACTAATTAATTTATCATACGAAAATTGAAATCGGTCCGAAACGATAAATCGCTCAGTTTCCGCGGAGCTCTCTCTCTCTCTGTGTTTCGCTCGTGCGCCGCGTTATCGATTTTTATTAAGTCGTCCGACATTCTCTCAAATGCATTGTTACAATTCGTATATATGTATTTATATAAAAACAATACGTTTGACCTTTTGGTGATTGTTTGAAGGTACAATAAGCCCGCCTGGGGTGACCAAGCGTTCGGCGCATTTACCTTATCGCGAATTTGCTCGCGCGCACTAGTCATCGTTAATGCGTTGTTTAAATCTGTACTTATGCAAATGATGGAGACAACTTGATTATAATTCGATTTAAATATAATCGTGTGTCTGCATGTAGAGCTGGTTTGTTTCGTAATCTATAAGCAATGTACCTACATGTATTGAGAGTGAAATTTGTGAGGCTGTATGTCATACGTTGTATGAGATTCGATTGTCAAATTTATATTGAATGAATGTACATATGAATGGGACTAGTAAAAAATATCCAAAATATATGAATAATGTGTTTTTTTATAATATACATACAGGTAAATTTAACAGCATTTGCTATATATTATATTTACAAATTCATTAAGTCAAAATATCAATAATTTGGGTTTGGATTATGTGTGCAAAATTATGATAATAATTCTATAGTGTTTGTTTATTTTATTTTATGAATCAAAGTCGCTTTTAGAGATCGCTCCAAAGCGACGAGTGTACTAATACAGATACAATACGATCAATACAATTAATACAAGAATTTTTATACTATGCGAATTCATACAAACATCATTCACAGTGACATTTATGGAGAAATTTTTGCAGAATTTTATTATAGGAATTGGGGAATCTCAAGACGCTGAATAACGTGAGGATTCACAAGAGAGATTCGAAAGGAAATGTCTATTTGTAGGAACCGTTTCAATAAAAATCAGAAAAATTGGCAAACTCTGAAAGGAAACGATCGACCTGGAGAATAAAATTTGTGGGAATTGAACCGTGACCACTCCACTCGAAACGGGTACGGGAACGGGAATTGCATGCGTTATTGTACAATGGAACGATGGAACTTTCAGGATTTATTGTATGCATGTCCAGGAAGCTAACTGTGAAAAAAAATCGGGAATGAGTGACATTACAACGCAATAATTTCAAATGTTTTCGCGTCGTGACATGCGCTGTTAGGGTAAAATAAACAAATAATCGAATAATTTCAAATGTGTTCGTTGCCTGCGTTTTTCCGACAAATGGGAACGAGAACAAGAACGGGAACGGGAACGAGAACGGGAATGGGAACGGGAATTGCATACGTTATTGTGGCATTGCAACGCATGCCGGTTTCAGCTAGTATAATATAATTAAAATTCATTTCATCTCATATTTTCATTTAGAAATATATTTATTTGAATAAAATTATATAACCTCAACTACATTTCTTAAGATGAAAATAGGAATTTAATGAAGAGTTTTTTTCAACGAATTGTTCTTCAATAGAAAATATTCCAAATAACATCTTAAGAGCTTTTAATATATAATAAATATGTAGTAATATAAATGAATTTGAATTTTAATAATGTATTTTAGATCATATCGAAGATATCAATTTTTTTTTTAATGAATTTGATTGGATGTTGGTTCATAATATTTTTTTAAATATTAATTCAATAGAACACTTGAGTATAATTGCGGCCATAAGTTTTTCAAGGGGCGAGCTTTCGCAAATATTTAAAATTCAAATGAAAAAAACAAACACAATGTTTTAAACAGTTACCTTTGAGAAGACCGGTGTTTTGAGTTCCATTATAATAAATCAGTAATGAAAAAAATTCACACAGCTTGAGCGAATTAAAAAAATTGATTAAGCACATTGTGCAGCTTCATACGGTTGATAACTTCATCCGGGAATACGCACATATATATTTTTTCAACGGGCTTAAATCATTTTCGCCATAAATACAAACGAGTTAGAGACCACGTGAGACCGGACGTTCTCTAACATCATAATTACATTTTAAACCTCTCGCCAATCATTGCGCATTATGATATATTTATCCGTTATATACACATATACCATGCCCGTAGGACGTGTGCAGATTCATAACCCTGTGATGTTTTTAAACGACTGATCAAAATGGCGAGCGATGATCGACATCAAACCATGACGGACACGTCCTCCAAGGACGAGCAGACTGCCAGGGAAGAGACGAAACCTTTCGAGATTCGATTCGATGAAATCAGCAGCGATGGAAAGAGAATAAGTACGGATTTGTCGAAATTGGATGTTCCGGAGCAAAATGGATCCTCAAACAGTGAACCTGCTGACGGGAAAAAGGAAGATGTTAGCAAGTTGATGACTCCTTCGAATGAAGTCGTTAAGAAGTCTTGCATGGAAGAGGAGTATAGAAGAGAGAAACGCTATAATGCACTTTTGAAAGAGTGCACTCATATACTGAAGCAAGAAGAGCAAAAGTACACCAAGGAATCCTTGCGGAGAGTCTTCCAAGATGAGGTGAGTTTTTACTTTTTATTTTATAAATAATCAATATGGGATATGGGAAAAATCTGATTGGAGTAAGCTTGTTTATAGGCGTAGTTTTGAATATTAGACCTGTTTATGTATTATACATATACTACTTACATAGCTCCTTTCGTATAATTACTTTCAATCACTATTGATTTTGTATTGTAAAAAAAGGTTTGAGAATATGTCAAGAAATTGCATACATATATGAGCTTGTTCTATATGTATTAAGCAATACTGAATGAGTATTGATTTAAATGTTGATTGACAATCGTCATTTAGGAAAACAACGGAAATTGCATCAACCAGTTTGTAATTTCATGCATTATATTAGTGTTGATTCATTACATATGCATCTGTATCGATCTTGCCCTATACCCTATGCCCTAAGATCTGATTTTACATGAAATGATATAATCCATTTTTACTTTCAAGCTATGGTAAAATTGTATATAAATTATAAAATTTTATATAAATTATAGAGGTTTATAATTCATTAAATTTTATATAAACAAATATTTTGCAGCTTAAAGCTTAAAAATTGAACTCACAAGACGTTCAATCCTACTTACTAATTATGTATACATACACGTTTAGCTTTTATATAAATACATTTTAGATTTTATAAATTATAATCAGGGCTGTGGAGTCTTATATTTTTTTAATAAAATTAGTAGTATTACGGTATGTATAAATTAGAGTCTCCAATTTCATTTAAGTAAATCCACTTATAAAATATAAAATAAATAAATTGAAATTCAATAGTTTCTTTATAAAAATCATGAATTATCATTTAAAATAAAATCGTTGAATTGTACGTATTTTGATGTGCTAAAACCGATTACTTTATCCGTCTCATACTGTGTATTTTATTCTCATTTTTAATGATTTTATATTAGTTTCACTCCGTACGTTTGTAAGACACCCCTTAACTCACCTCTAAACTCTTCCGATCGCTTTGAAACTTTGCAAGGTTTGGCCCCCTATAGAGATTTCAATTATTTTCACTAAGTCAACTTTTTCACACTAAATCTTATAAAACTTGCATTATATGCTCTCATTATCTCTGATATATACATATGTTTACTTCACTAATAGATTTTTACTTTCATTTTTTTTTATTAAATTGATTTGTTTGTGTATGAAAATCGGGTCTACGTGACGAGCCAGAATGTTAAATTACAGAAAACATAAATATCGGAAGGCAAAGATCGAAAATCGAAAGATCTTAAGTCGAAAGATCAAAAAAAAAAGGGTGCATGGTAAACGGTACATACTCACTTAATTTGCGCGAGCAGGGTACAACAGGAACAAGGGGAACAGGCTTTTCCTCCCGTATTTTGCGCGCGCACATTAATAACTTTCTTTAATTAATAGTTTTCTGTAATTTAACATTCTGGCTCGTCACGGAGACCGATGAAAATCATACACATATGTACATTATGAATGTACATACATACTTACTTTTTATTTATACCGATTTCATAAGCAATAAATTACCAGTCAATTTTTAGTAATTTCTTTAATCTCTTAAATTTTTTATATTTTGAAAATCGCTTCTTAATTTTCACTACTAACAATTTATAAATTGAAAATAAAATTCGATCTCACTAGAATCGTTCAATTTGGAGTCGGAGTCGGTGAATAGCCCTGATTATAGTTGTACATTAACAGTACCATTAATCTTTCGCAATTAAGTACTATGTATAGGACTTAAATATATAATATAATCTCAATAATTGACCATGAAATAGTTTCAAAATTATTTTCCCGGATAGACACTTGTTTAGAAGAAGATTCAATTACAAAAATTATCGCTATATACATACACACATATGTTTAGTAAACCTATTTTAACTGATATTTTAGTACAATACAATAAATAGCTAAAAAAACAGGACCACGAACTTATTGACTTTACATTTTTAAGCAAATGCTATATCAGTGTTCACCTGAGAAATTATGAAAAACAGCAAAGCACACCTTCAAATAAAATCGAATAGTATTTGGCAGTGGTTGAACTAGTCTATCCTCTCTCATTTATTGTAATTATTAAGAGAAAACGACAAATTTGTCAAATGGTAACGACATCCGGTGCAGTCTGTTATTAGATATATCGCCCTTCTAATAAAGCCGCGCATTCGACACGCTCTACAGGTATAATTTTATTTAAATATTCAAATAGACAAAAAAAAAACATTTTATTTATTGATAGTTAAAATTACACTATTTAATAGCCGGTTTCCGGGCGACTTGTGTTGAATATATAAAACGCCAGAATATAATCTGCAACCGAGATACGAGAAACACCAGAGAGATAGTATTATATATTATGTATGTAACGATTTACATACACGCGTACGCGTACGTAATATATTTATTCGTTGCGTGAAAAGCGTCGAAGATGAAATATACGCGTGAACGACATTAATTTCATAACAGTTTTGGCTTGATTAATAATGCGGCATTATTTAAATGTATTAAACCATTCTCACCTGCTTTTTCGTCGGGCAAACGTGGCCCCGAGGTAGTGATTTATCAATCTCATTAGAATAGAGTGAGAGAGAGAGAAAAAAACGGGCACAGAAACGAATCTCGCACTTATTAATAACGAAAACGTATCCAAAATATCTGAGGGTATTCTTACGACTATATTTATGATTTGCTACGAAGGTTTGTTCCGTTCACGCTGCGATCAATCTTGACTTTTCCCTGCGAGCTAAATTTCGTATTTGATTTTTGTTGATTTGATCGTTGAATTTTGATTTTTAAACGCTTTTTATTCTCACTAAATTATGTTCAAAATACATCTAATATATATTTTAATAGCTACTGATCTACTGATCATTTTCTATTTTACAAATTTAATTTAATTTTGTTTGTAATCATAGTATTATATTATTCTAATGTTAATTTAGTACAGCATAGTAGGAAAAAGAGCTCAAAAACCTATTTACAATTCTAATAAATGCTCATAATATGTACATCTAATACATTATATTAATTAAAGGCTCTCTAAAGTCGATGATCTAAAGCAGATTGAGTTTAGGTAATCAGTGTTTATACCTGAAGGGTATAGACATTTTATATCGTTACGTATGCTCTATTGAAGTAAAATAATATGAAATGCTACGATCTGATTCTGTTTATTTTTTACTACTATTGAAATAATAGTAGAAATAATGTTTATCCACTATCTTACTGGTCTATGAGCTATATCTGAGCGTAGTTAATTTTTCCAGAATGATCCTATTGGCCAATTTTTCCTATAGATGCAGTTGACAGGGGTTTTCAATATAAAATATAATGTGTACTTTAGTAAAATAAATCACAATAAAATAAATAATGTAATAAGTAATAAAATAAATCAATAACAATGTTAATATTTTCGGGTTAAATATTTTAGATAAGATCTGTCGTTTCCTTTTTCTTTCTCTCAGGGGGTTTATAGCTACTTTTGTATTTAGGCTTGCAGATAATAAACGTAATAAACATTATATCCTGTTTTTAACCATTCGGCTCCTTTGAGAGTATTAGTTTTTAAATAAAATGTACATCCCTGCTCGCTTAGAGAAAGAAGTATTTAGTTAATTTAATTTAAACATTAATTTCTAAGCTTCGGCGCGACCCTGTGCACCACTTTTCATTTTTATGGTGAATCTTTTTTCTTGCTCTCTAGCTTTGTAGTTTGCCCTCTTTCCTGGAAAATAGCCTCAAAACTCTTATTTTTTGTTCCAAAAGCACTCTCCACTGCCGAAGACTAGTAATTTCATACAAAAATAGTTTCAATGAATGAGCAGAAAAGGTACTAAAATACCACAAGTATTCATTAAAGTTATTTCCTTTCAAAATATATGAGAACAAGATCAATTTCTTGGCTAGTATTCGTTCTTTATTAGTCGAAAAAAAGGTTCATACCCTAAATATAAACTATGCTCAAAAACAGCTCACTTAGCGAGTACTATACTATCTTATAGTACTCCAACTTAGACAATAAATGGTTTTTGGAATAGATTGTAGGCCCTGAGAAAGTTTCTGCCAAGTTTCATTCCTCCGAGCAATGCAAGTTAATAATAAAAAGGCTCATTAATACGGTGATATTTGACAGGATATGTAATACATATACATATGTAAGTCCGAGTGATTTTTTTCAATTAGTAATAGATGTGTATAACAGAGCTTTCAATTTAAGACTTTAACGGTTTGCTTGTTAGAAGTTATGTTACGGACTGGTTCAAACAAAACATGGGTGTAAAAACGAGTATGTAATTAGCGTGTAATGCTTGTGCAAACAAATTATCTAATGTATGTGCATATGTATATTGTAATGTATTTACATATATACATATGTACATCTTCCCAATAGTATTGTGTTGGGTTGAAGGATGGACGTTGACCCAAGCTTTGTGCTAAAGAATTGAAAATGTAGATTAAAAAAATTGTGTAGTTTTACAGCGTATGAATGAATAAGTTCATTATGTTTTGAAAACTGGAAAAAAATTTGAATATTTTAACAAGATGGTATCCAAAGAAAAATACGAAATCTTTTTGTTTATTATACGGGGAAAAATATCAGATAAAGAAGAATTTAAAGTTTGGCTTACGAGTGGTTTGAAAACATCATTAAGTTCTGATTTTGTGTAGTAAAAAGTTTGTTTCTAAAGTTTAATTGCTACGATGGCTGTATTAAAATATGTATTATTTTATTTTATTTATTCAATAAATAATGCATACTCGTATAACAGATTGCCCTAACGGGACGAGAGTGCTATACAGATTAAGTTTTTTTTTATACAGGAATACACCCATTTATTAAACACGACATCTATGTCAAAACAATTACTAGCCACAGAGACATCTATGGACAAATTTTTGCAGCATTTTCAAATCAGCGAAAATTGAGATGCTGAATAACTGAAATTGGAAAGGGATAGGACGGGGTTGCTAATTTGTTGGAACCATTTTAATGAAATCAGATAAATTGGCAAACTTTGATAGGATCGACCTTGGAGACACATATCCAAGATCTGGCCAGCAATACACACCAGGGATAGAACCCATGACCACACAATTTTTTTTATTTATTTTATTTTACATATATACCAGGAAGGCCTTACAGGTAAATCCCAATGCGCCTTCCTGGCCAATTACAAATACAAATGCAGCATTTTTTATTATAAGTCGTTGAATTGCGAGACACTGAAAAAACTCGCAAATTAACGAGACATCTATGAATTGTACATAAATTTTTATTGTACATCCATCAAATTTCAAATAGTGGTGACATAGTAGGTAGGAAGGATTTTTAGCCAATTTTTTTTTCCGGGAACCGTTTCAACAATGAAATCAGAGAAAATTGGCAAACTCTGATAGGAAACGATCAACCTGGAGTCACAAATCCAGGTCTGACCAACAGCATACTCTGAAAAATTCATTTTCATTCAGGGATAGAACCCGGCACCTTCTTGACGGTAAGCAGAAGCTTAACGTCCGAGCTATGCTGCTGGCTACATGCTTGAAAGCATTACATGCTTAGTATTGATCAATGCTGCTGGTTATACTACTGTTGCGTAGGGGTGGGTTTAGAATCCAAATGAAAGGCCAAAGTCGCTTCACAGCATTTATTTAACGATTCAGGAGGTCCACACTTAACCACCGTTTACTCCAGAATAATCTGATCTACCGTGTATACCTACTTATACAGGACAAGTTGCACAGCAAAGCTTTCCCGATCCATTAATGTGTCTATTATCTAGGCACGTAGTCTACCCTGTCGAGTCACAGTTGCCCGGGTCTATGAGAACTCCAGCGTATTCTTTGCTTGGGCACTTACTGAGCCCTGTTAGCCTAATCTGAGATTCCTACTGTTCACCCACGAATGCACTTAAACAGTGGATACTCTCTCTCTCATGCTCCCAAGTTACACTACTATACATATAGTTAATTATTATATTATACATATGTATCATCTAAATTTTACCTTAATTTTGTGTAAGTTTACATTCTTTAATTATCTTATAAACAGGATTTTCTCAAATGAAATTTCTACATATTTAGGTGATAAACTTAATATGTAAGAAATTTAATAATAATGTTCAAATATGGTTGCAGCTTGTAATAAATTTGTCATACAAGTTTTAAAAAATATGACAAATTAAAAAAAAAAAAAATTATAAAGAAGTGTAAAATCAACTTACAGAGTTCATTTGCAATAGCTTTAGCTTTTATTTTAGTACACATATACTTATAAAACTGTATCATATTAAATTAAACAGAACAAAACTTAAAGAATATGATATTCCAGGAAACTTTAGGGAAAGTTAGACGTATGTGATCTCAATCAAACTGAAGACACTTGAACTTTCTACTTGCGAAAATTCTATTCCGATTTCACAATTCCCATTATATACATACATTGTACAGTTAATTATGCGCATTTCGATTGACAAGAGCGTAGATAGATTTCGGCAACACATAAACTTAACCAGAAACGGCTTATCGATACATTATAAACGGCGAATAAATCGCAACAGCAACAGCACACACGTACGAGATCTGGTCCTCCATAATTCGTGCGGTTTATCCGAGAGGCTGTTAATTATTTTCGAGACTATTCAACAGACATAAACGTATATTATATAACATAATAGGTTCATATGTATGGTATGTACGTAGTGAAAAGCGGAGCCAATCACACACGCGAGCGTCGTTCCAAAGCGCAAAGTGGCCGAATATATAAAACCGTTTAATTTCCATAAACAATAAATATAAGTTAGTCACACCGATCGAACACTATCTAAATGTAATATCTGTATGGAAATAAGATTTATCGCGTTGTACAGATCGATCAAGCCGAAAACACCTAGTCGTGGACATCGTTCAAAATTAGTTTTCCAATTTTTTTCCTCTCTCACTCTGTCTTACAAGCAAATGCGACAAAGCAAATGCAATATATTTTAATAACAGCCTTTACAGAATCTTACATATGTACATATGTATGGTGGGTGTAAAAAACTGTCGGAAATGTCTACTACTATTTAATTATTACATACATAGATGCATGAAAAAGTCGATATCGGAATCGGTAATTGCATCGGCATGCATAATACACTCTGAAATTGATTTCGTTTGCTATCTTTGTTGCCTTATTTTATCATTGTGTCTATGTTTCAGTTGAAGTGTGTCTTCTAGTTGTAATATATATATATATATATATATATATATATATATATATATATATATATATATATATATATATATATATATATATATATATATATATATATATATATATACAGTGGCGGACTGGCCATACAAGCGTACATGCCCGATGGCATGTGGGCCCCACTATCCGTTAGAAAATATGGGCCCTCAGTAAAATTAAATAACTTTTTAATTTAACTATTTCACGTGTGTAAAAATTTATAGGATATTGCACTTTGGGACCTAGAGTTTGGGTATTTCAACAAAACAAATTTCTTTAAAAAAACAACTAATGCCTGCTTTAACAGCCCAAGGATCGGTTAACTTTTTTTATTAGGCTCGAAATGTAAGTTTCAACATTTGCGTGGGCCCTTTTACCGGGCCCATTTCCAACCTCAATATTATGCATATACCAATACCTATGTAACAACTACCTACTGAAATAAAAATGGGAATAAACAAATTTCCCTGAATAATATAAACTGAATTGCTTAAAACAATTTTGATATGACGATTTATCATCAACCAGCGATTTAAATTTACTTCATACATACTTTCAAAATAACATTTGATTATACTTCGACGATATAGTAAGATTTAAATACACAATTTTAAACAGTTTCCGAATATTAAATCTATTCCTAATCTAGACAAATCCATGTATATAGAAACATAGGATAGGGGCCCCCTCCCCAAAATCCTGATTTTCGATTAACATTAATTGAAAATATTATGCATTTTTTGTTTTCAGGGACGTAATTTGGGGGGGCACTCGCCCCCCTAAATTAAGGAATAGTGTGAAT
This sequence comes from Arctopsyche grandis, assembly GCF_051622035.1. Taxonomy (NCBI): domain Eukaryota; kingdom Metazoa; phylum Arthropoda; class Insecta; order Trichoptera; family Hydropsychidae; genus Arctopsyche; species Arctopsyche grandis. The sequence goes on along the minus strand of NC_135364.1, from coordinate 26,043,611 downwards.
TTAGAAAATATTATGGATTTAATGATTAATGAGATACTATGGATCTATGAATGCTGCGTTTATTTCTTATGTACATATGTTACTTTTGGGTAACTAATAAAATAATCGCTGCTATGTGCTTTGAAAAAAAAAGATTTTATTATTTTGAAGCAAGTATATTTTGGTTTTTAAGTGGTATGCCATTAGTAACATTCTTAGAAATTGTTCATCCCATGGAGCGAATCGTTAGAAAGGTCCCCTTTACTTTATTTTGTCTCAAAAACAGATGTGTATCGTTTATTTTTCCGAATGTTCGTATATTTTTTGATATAGTGATACATTTTGATGGTCGATTTTTGTTAACCATGTGAAGATTTTTGGAAAAAAATTTTCGCCTGCGGCGCCTTTTTTGGCTTTTACATAATAATTTTTTATAATTATCTTTTCAAAAATAAACTTAATTTTTTCATATTTTATATTTTCCATTTTTATTCCGATATAAAAAAGATTTTTTGAAAAAAAATTCAATTTGACCAATCTTTGCCTGCCCCCCCAAGAAAAAGCTGAAGTGACGTCCCTGATTGTTTTCTACCGAAAGTAAAAGCCGCTTTTATGCCGCATTCTTTTATGATGCATTATATGACAAGGATTAAAACGAAATATACAATGTAATTTATGGATCTATTTTGCTTTTGCCATTTTTCTTGTACCTAAATTTGTTTATTCCCATTTTTGAAAATTTTATTTATTTTTTGCCCTTGATTTTTAGCGTGATGGAAAGAAGAAAATTTTGTTATATGGCGGGGGGACAAATTTTTTTAACCCTGGGTGGGGGCCCCCTTTGACTCCTGGCATGCACTGATTTCAGTCCCAGTCCGCCACTGTATATATATATATATATATATATATATATATATATATATATATATATATATATATATATATATATATATATATATATATATATATCGACTAGTTAGAATATATTCCATCTAACTTGGTACCAGCTACCGTTATAGTTGAAGTGTATTTTCAGTTGTAATATATTTTGACTAATTGGAATACATTCCGTCTAACCCACAGAAGTTGATTCATAGTGCGAATTATATTCCAATTGGTCAAAATATATTACAACTGAAAAGACAGTTCAATTATTAGTTGGTACCAGGTTAGATGGAAAGGTTAAGTTTTCGTGAAAAAGTCACTCGACGAGTAAATTGAGTTGGAAAGTCACATTTTTATTTTGAACATATTTTTAGAGCTATCGCAATACGGTACTCATTACCTTTATTTGTAGTATCCAGCAAATGTTAAAGCATTATTGAATTCTAAAGCATTCGTAAAACATCAGAGGTGTCAAAACTCAGCTGTTGGTACATATTGTTGAAAGTGTATTTGTACGTGTAGAGATATAACTTACTAGTTGAATTGTATTCGAATATGAATAACATAAAACGCTAGTTAGAATATATTACAAACTGAAAATACACTTCGACTATCACATATACAGCATATTTTTTTTCATTATTGAATGTGATATATGAGTGGAATTTTGATAATCTGTCTTCTATTTGGGCCTCATGAGGATATTTTGTATTTGCTGCTAGTTCTTACATATACATATATTAGTTTTGACTATAGGTGCAAGACATTCCCTACTTTGTATTTTATTATTTGATATATATATATATATATATATTATTATAATGCCATTTTTTTTTGATTATGTATAAATGTATTTTTTGTCTGTGTGTATGTGTAAATTTATATACATTTTTATTTTTCTGATCTCTCTGTATTTTTCAACTATGTGGTGCATTAGGAACTCCTGTAATGCCACAGTGGTCCAAACTTAAACTCAAATAAATAATATAAATCGACACATGCCCGAAGTGTACGGGCATCTTAATTTGATGAATTAATATTTTTTTTTATTGAAAATCTTTATTGAAAATGCCTCTGTTTTGCAATGAAATCTCTGACTCAACTTACGTATGTATCTACGGTACATACGATTTTTCGCACTTAAAATCTCATTAGCGCCCCCGTACTTTGGTGACATCATTTGACTGTCCAAGGTTGTGTCGATCAGGCTCTTTCAATTTCGGCCGTTCGCTCTTTTAATCTTATTAAATTCGCATTTGTCAAAAAAGATCGATTTATTTCACACGGCCGATCACATTCTTCGCGCGAATTCCGTACGTTTTCCATGACATATTTATACGACTGCGAAAGGCTACTATTCGACAAATTTATTCACGGCTAACTGTGTAAGTAGTTGCGACGCAGCGGCCATCGCAAATCATTATTATAATTGATAATTTATTTAGAATACACAATAGCGATAAAATAATTTAGGAGCTTTCTGTCGCTGCGAGCGATCTGATATCGTGATTTACTCAGCGAATACGCACGAGCTTTACGAAGGCCGATTTCAGAATCGAATGATTTTAATTTGAAACGTTCACAGTTACGCTGAAATTTATGATAGTTGATGTTTTATTACGCACAGTACATATACAGTATGAGGCGCAAGTAACACAAAGTGAATATAACATTCGGTTGAACATTATTCAGCACTTTTCCAAGAACGATCTCTGAAATTCACTGAAATTTTACTCAGATGCTATCTTACATCTTCTAGATAGTTTGAAATATACATATTAATATATGCCACACATTTTCTCCTTCAAAAATTCCTACAGGAAGGAATGCTGAGAATCAGGCAACATCTCCGAAATGAGATTTGCTTCGAGAGCATTCCAATCTGTTGGAATTAGAATATTCCAGAATACCGAAGAAAATGATGGACTATACAGACAATTTGTTGAATTCTAGTAAATCGGATCTGATTGTGTTATAATTCTATATACTTTACAGTTTGATTTTATTTTATACAGGTAAAAACCAGTTTCAGTACATCGTATGATATAAATAATACTAACAAAGAACATCATATGACATATATGACAAAAAAATAGTAAAAACATAGTGGATGAGATAAAATAAGGGGACAAATTTATCTTATAATTATCAATTACAGCCATTCATCATCTACTGTTGGATGAAAGCCTCTCCAACAGGCTTCCATTCGTCCTTGTTTGTTGCTTAAAGGCAACTTTCATCCATCTCATCCCACACATTTTTCAAAATCTCTATTGTGGCTTTCCTTGCACTCTTTTCAATTCTCTCGGGTATCATTGAAGCACTTTTTAGCCCATTATTTTAGATACGGAACGCAATCGTTGCCATTTAATTAATTTGATTGATTGATTTTTTTATTTACCAGCTTGCAATTTCTTCCTATGAGGCTCAAACTTATGCAGAAGATTATGGTAAATAAATTAATAGATAATTTTCGACAACATTCCGAGCTTACTTGAATGACTTTGCGCATAATAATAACCTTTGCTTTCATCGTATATATTTTTCAATCAATCTTCAATTTGCCAATCGTCTAATTGCTATTGCACCACCCTGTATCTACATATACATATTGAAATTTCGCTCTAGCTTTCCTCCCGATCGATTAATATAATATTTAAGAGCGCGCGAACGCTAAACGGTTTTCTCATATTTAACATAAATTAAAATAATAAATAAATCATCGCGTCGTATATACATATGTACGCATGGTATATAAAAAAATAGTCATTTAAGACATATGTACATATTTGTACGGCACAGGTGTGCGATATTTGTTTATTCAATGAACGGTGTAGCGAAACGATGAGCACGCGACCCATTAACATCGCTTGATTGATGATGGCCCTCGTGCACGGCTTCGAAAGATAAAATCTCAATTTGTATCTGAAACGATATCGTAAGATCTATTGGATGTGTACAGCAAGCCCTTCACAAACTCACCTGTTGCAAACACCTGTAATTCTGCCTTGGATTAAACATTCAGTATATGTATGTACAACGTATCAATAACGGGCCAAAAGAATGTATCCAATTTCATGATATATTTTCTTTGTATAACACAAAAGAAAACTTTAAATATTTAATTGCATTTAATAACACGATAGATGCTTATGTTGTCTACTGTTATTAAATTTATATTGTACAATAAATATTAGTAAAATTGTAGATGTCAAAAAAGGTAATGAAGGTCATGAAGGTAAATGTTATCTTTGTATGTTTAATACTACTTAAAAACATATGTCTGATTTAAAAAGTATTAAACATTTCAATCGTGAAGTTGAGAAAAGTCGGAAAATTCCTATGATTTTTAAGACGGGAAATTTACATTTACAGATCTTAGAGAATACTCAAAATAGAATTAATATTTCCGCTAACATATAATAAGAATTGCAACTAAGTTTTTTAGCCACAACACGAACAATACTGATTATATTTTAAAGAATTTTTATATTTAAATTAATGAGCAATCTTGCATTTTTTCTATAATTATATAGTATAATATATCAAAATCTCAAATAATTTGCATACAGTTCTTGGCTTAATGATGTCTTTGTTATTATTTTAACAACTGAATGCTTTTTAAGACGATCCTATTTACATCTTATTACTTCGATTAAACTATTTCGGAAAATTGAGACTTATGTAGATGTATAAGGACATCAAATATGACTAAATATGTGTATTAAATATTTGATCTGCTGTCAAGTACATATGTATGTAAGATTACTACATAACTAAAACATCCATAATACGGATATATGTATTACTAGTACATATATAGTGTGCCAATCATCAATTCTCTGCATTAGTTTAATATTTAATTATTTATTTATTTGTTTATTTTATAAACGTAAAAACCCATTTCAAAACATCGTATAATATAAACAATAATAACAAAATAAAACGTATCAATAGATAAAAGTAATAAAAACAATAATATGCCGTTAATCATATAACACATGTACATATATGACAAAAAACATAGTAAAATGGAAATGAAAAAATAATAGATAAGATAAAATAAGAGGACACTAATTAAATTAGGGAAAAACAATATTCTGAATAGATTTAATAAAAGTCACAATAAATATGTCGATGTCCGTATGATCAGCTATGTACATACATTCATATATGATTAAATAGTTCCATGCTTATCGGAGAATTGAAAAGAATGCTAGATTTCACAATAATATGCAAAAACAGAACTTTTTACCTACTCTAAAATAACTTTTAGGTACATACATACAAAGTGAATTCACTGAAAATCGGTGGACTATAAATAATTCCAAGAAGAACAAAGAACATGTGTCGTAATAATAAAATACAACGACGAGATTCGAGACTAACTAAACCTGTCAATCCCGAAATAAATTTGCTTGGATATAACCGGGGTAGTATTCAATATGTACGAGCTTCTATGATTACGAACAACCATTCGTATATTATATTTGTAAGCTTGAGACTTTGTTAAACATATTATATGTACATATAAAAAGCTAGTAGACTTAAATTCGCATAGACTTAAATTCGCGGGTTGTTATTTGAGTTAAAAAATTACATTTAATAATATTGACCACCACTGACGTATCTAATCTATAATTTGGAAAGAGACTTTGTATGTAAATATCCTTGGTCGTCGTCGTCGTCGTCGTCGTCATCGTCCGTAGATCGGTGACGTCATCGAACACGTGATTCGATTTTTTTTTTTTCGATCCATGGGCGCCGATTTTTTTTTTCATTTCAATGGATTCACCCCCGCGGGGGCGCAAGGCGAGTAGTTTCATGGGGCCCCGCCAGGGGCGCCACAAGGGGCGCAACCCCGTGGGGCCCCGGAGGGCGCAGCCTCATGGGGCGCAGCCCCGGGGGGCGCAGCCTCATGGGGCGCAGCCTCATGGGGCTCAAAAGGGGGCGCAGCTTTATGGGGCACAGCCTTATCGGCCGCAGGCTTATGGGGCGCAACCTTATGGGGCGCAGCCTTATGGGGCGCTGTCTTATGGGGCGCAGCCTTAGGGGCGCAGCCTTATGGGGCGCCGCCTTATGGGGCGCCGCCTTATGGGGCGCCGCCTTATGGGGTGCCGCCTTATGGGGCGCCGCCTTATGGAGCTTAGCCACATGGGGCCCCGAAGGGGGCGCAAGGGGGCGCAGCCTCATGGGGCGCAGCCCCATGGGGCCCCAAAGGGGGCGCAAGGGGGCGCAGCCTCATGGGGCGCAGCCCCATGGGGCCCCAAAGGGGGCGCAGCCTCATGGGGCGTAGCCTTATGGGGCGCTGTCTTATGGGGCGCAGTCTTATGGGGCGCCGCCTTATGGAGCTTAGCCGCATGTGGCCCCGAAGGGGGCGCAGCCTCATGGGGCGCAGCCCCATGAAGCCCCAAAGGGGGCGCAGCCTCATGGGGCCCCGAAGGGGGTGCAGCCTCATGGGGCGCCGCCTTATGGGGCGCAGCCTTATGGGGCGCTGTCTTATGGGGCGCAGCCTTATGGGGCGCCGCCATATGGGGCGCCGTCTTATGGGGCGCCGCCTTATGGGGCGCCGCCTTATGGGGCGCCGCCTTATGGGGCGCCGCCTTATGGGGCGCCGCCTTATGGAGCTTAGCCGCATGGGGCCCCGAAGGGGGCGCAAGGGGGCGCAGCCTCATGGGGCGAAGCCCCATGGGGCGCAGCCTTATGAGGCGAAGCCCTAAACGGCAACTGATCATGGGGGCGAAGCCCTTGACGGCATTTAATCATGGGGGCGCGGAGGGGCGAAGCCCTAAAAGGCATTAACTAGGGGGGGCGAAGCCCTAGACGGCATTTAATCATGGGGGTGCGGAGGGGCGAAGCCCTAAAAGGCATTAACTAAGGGGGGCGAAGCCCTAAACGGCAATTAATCTTGGGGGCGCGGGGGGCGAAGCCCTAAAAGGCATTAACTAAGGGGGGCGAAGCCCTAGACGGCTTTGAATCATGGGGGCGCGGAGGGGCGAAGCCCTAAAAGGCAACTGATCATGGGGGCGAAGCCCTAAACGGCAATTGCTCATGGGGCGTGGAGGGGCGAAGCCCTAGAAGGCAAAGGCTCAGGGGGGTGCCGAGGGCGAAGCCCTAGAAGGCAAAAAAAAAATTTTGATTTTTTTTTTGATTTTTTTAAATTTTTTTTTGATTTTTTTTTTATTTTTTTTTTATTTTTTTTTTTATTTTTTTTTTAATTTTTTTTTTTAATTTTTTTTTTAAATTTTAAATTTTTTTTTTTTTTTTTAATTAAATTATCTTAGTCATGTTTAAGCGGTTTATATTATAAACACTGAGCGAAGCCGGGTAATACAGCTAGTTATAAATATAATGCATACACATATATTTACAAGACTCGGTTCATTTCTGTTCAAAATGAATCTAATTATACTGAGTGTAATTCGAGCCGAGAGAAATTACGTGTTGAAAAAGGCGTCGGCCGTATATGTAAATTCGCCTCTCGAAAACAAATTAATATTGAAAGGCTTTGTCACATTACGATCGTACGGTACATTATATTATCCAAAGTGAAAAGTGCGCTTTGTAATTATGTCAAATTATGTATTCAAAGTCAGAAAGTTATCGCGGATCTGTCGCTCGCCAGAAATGTGCTAATGAGCCGGGAAAAGCTCAAGCATCCATCTGACAAACATGTTCAGAAAGAACATCACAACCACCACGAAGCGATAAAAAAAAGAAAGATGGCCCAAAAAATTATTAAATAAAATAGATGGAAAAAAATGCGAAACGAGCTTGGAACGTGCCGCAAAAAAGTCAATTATGCGATCCGTCGATAATTGGCTATTTATCGGAGCAGAGCAACAAGTAACGCGATCCTTATCGACCGGTCACTTGTTGGTTTCCCAGATGCGAGACATTAATACGTTTCGAATTACCAAATATCGAATTGTCGGAGGAGAGGATAAAAAACACATGCCAGGCAAGACTTTTTGGCGTGTCTGGTGCATGTGTGCGGTTTTTCGGCTGATCCAAATTCGTCACGTTGACCCCCGTTCGGCACACGCCAAAGCTGTTTTTTTTTTAATATTTTTTTTATCTCTTTTGATAGCCCGTAATAACAGTTATAATTTTTTAAATATT